>NC_137454.1:353469384-354685537 GCF_964235325.1 Thermobia domestica | reverse complement strand
ATGCTAGTTGTTCAGGGTGTCATGCAAGAGATGTATGATAATCCATCGCAATCAGGTGTTAGGTCAAACATTAGCTCAGAAGTAGGTCAACAGATTAAGAACAACGGACGCGAGTCAGGATCTGAATTAACAGATTCTCTAAGTGACGTTAGGGAGATACGCGACGATAGAACATTTCACAATTTACGTAGCTCGAAACAGGAAAATAATAATAATAGCGAACCAGACTGTAATAGTGAGCAGTTTAAGATATAATTTGTTTTTGGGTAAAAATCAGCAGTCTAGTTTGACACATGAAACTAGTGATTTGCTTACATATAGCGCAAGGTCAGATAAGGAAACAGAATGTTCTCTTTCGCGTACTTTGGAGTTTGAATCAGACTTGTTCCACTTACACAAAGATGCAGTGTTGCCGGTTCGCCCTAGAATTTCCCCGCATTTACAATTGTACGCAACATGTCCACATTTACTTTCCACTTCCGCGTCGTTTAATAACGCTTTGGTTAATGAATTTAAATCGGACACTAAGGTCGCAGACAAGTTAATAATTTTTGAAAACACACCGTTCAATTATCAAATGCATGCATCGGTTCTTACAGCCGTTATCATGCAACACCACTCTTTCAGTGATTTGAATCTGGGAACTTCACCTTCTGAGATAGTAGCTAGCATCGCAACACCACTTCCGCATAGATGTAAATAAATGTGTGCGTTATGCATTTGCACTTGGGCTACGGAAAACAATTGTGTAGTTAAATTATGGAATTTGTTGGACAATCAGAATATAGGATTTGGTTCCGTGAATAAAGTTAGAATTTGGGATCCCAAAGCGGAGGCCCATAACACGTATATTTTCATGGTTAAAAAAAACTCGTTCGAGAAGCAAATTGTTAAATTGAAATACACTCCTTGTCATCCTTCGACGCATGTAAGGTCATTACTTTCGATCTGTCCTGAAGTAAAAATTACCAGTCAGCTCGAAAAACTTCAAAATAGTTCATAAAAATAACAAAACAAGCTTGTGTTAAAGTACAACATATAATTGTTTGGATTACTTTTTACATAAATTAAAAGATTTGTATATCACACACCATTGCAGAAATTCTACGGAATGGTCTGACGCGTGTCTCAAAGTAATAAGGGCGAATTTCTATAGCGGATTACAGTTGAAAAAAAATCCCACCAATTAGTTTGATTACGGAATTCTATTACAGCATACCTGAGAAGACTGTCCGGCCAGCCGTATCCCAAATCACAACAACAGGTAAGTAAAACAATGAATATGTTTAATTAAAATTTTATTTCAGGATTAGTTACGATTGTGGATGTTTGGAAGGAGGAAAGGATCAAGGAGAAACAAATAAAAGTAACGAAAAGGTAAGAATCGTTTATTAGATTGCGAATTTTTCAAATTTTGAAATTTTGTCGCCCCCTTGACCAATTTTGAGTGCAACCATGACTCTTTTAAGTATGTGGACTTCACCACATTTATATAGTTTTGAATTTCTTTCATATCTATTGTGTTTATTCCAGGACAAAGAAGAATAAGAGCACCTGAATAAAAATAACCTATAGTATTACGTTTTGTTTTATTATTTTAATATTTAAATGTGTAAACTTTCAAATCCTTAATAACACCATTTCAAGTTGTTTTAGGAACCTTAGAGGTTGATTAGGTACACTTAGAAAACTCAAGAGGAACCCTAGAGATTACATACCATATACGTCTGTACATATATGTATGTACAGGATGTTCATAAATGTACTGTTTGTCTTGATCATGTCAGAAAATATAATAATTAAGTACTGAAAATGATAAATAGTAATAATGTTATTTTAACAATTTATGAATCTGTTTGACATGTTAAAATTAAACGTCAATAATAAGATAAAATGTGCACGCTACTTAAGAAAATTAATATGGTTCTGCATTTTAATTTATTTCAAATCATTACGTTTTACATTTTGTATATGACGTCAATATTTTTCTGACGAGATATTATTAAGAATATATATGTGAGTAAATACAAAGAAAATGCATAGTGGAGCATTCTTTTGGTGCAAAAGTTAATTATGCAGGTGTAAAGTTTCGTAAAAAGGTCATGACAGACAATAAATTAGTTTCGTTTGTTATCACGTTATTACAAGATGAGAAGAAGACATTATATTGTTAATATCAATGTAAGGTTAAAACCTTACAGGCACCCATTAAGGAAAAGGGAGGATTAGCGTTTGGGCGTCTAATCAGGTCCTGTAGTCCATAACGAGAATTTGGCGTTATAACTCGTCATTCTAAATTATCTAAATTCTATAACAATTTTATCCTTTCGGTCATAATTATTTTTAGTCAAATATAAACTAAACCTTGTTAAATTAAAGACGATAATGGAAATGATTTCGATCATGAAAAAGGAATTTTAAAATATGTAAGTAATACGAAGATAATTATGAAATGTATAGACAAATAGTATAACGGCGCAAAAGAAATATTAGATTAAGATTAAACTATCTCCTTGGACGTAAATGAACTCGAACAAGACTTATTGAGGAAACACTATGTACATTTATAGACTAGTGTCCAATTTTATAAAGTTGCTATTTTAATAGTACAGACTGTAAAGAATTAATTCGTTCCCACGTATGGACCAGTCACCCTAATTCTTACTAAGAAAATTGATATTTTAAGAACGAAAAATTGATAGCTTTGGAGCTGTTATCAATTACCCTCCATTTGAAAGTGTATCACACACGTTTCAGGAGAAAAATATCTTCATTTTTTATAACGTATTCTTCTATCTTTTCTTATGATGTCATCGGCTAAGGATATTTCGTTAACAGCTCATATGGAAAGGTACCAATTTATGACTATAAGGGAAATGGAATTCTATGATTTATTGCAGGAGTCACTCAATTCGTATGAGTATCAGTAAATATCAGCGCTTACTGCTAAACTCCAGCTATAGGTATAGCGAGTCTGTTGTGCTTATTGACTTTAGAGGTCAACACACTAACCTATTGTTTCTTTATTTTTATCGGACTTGACTTTGTACTGCGAGGTTGGAGAGAAACGTCAAACTTACAGTTCAAAGGGCAACATTTGAATTACGAAATTTCACTTTATATCGAAATAAAGAAAATAAAAAGGAAAATAAATTTTATAGAAGTGTTTAATAATAGATATAATATGTAGATACTAATGAATATTTGTATAAACCATGCCATATCATATCTATTTACATTAATATACCTAATGAATATCATTTTTAAAGAACGTTTAATGAGTATTGTTTATGTCGTTTGAAGTCAGTATAGTTGTTATATCCATGTATCTTGTTTGTAATTTTCATAGTGTTACTAAAGATTCAATATTTTTATTCTTGTTATATAGGACTTTAGTCAATTAAAAGTATTTATGATAATATATTTTACTTATAGTAACAGTTAATCGGCGCCGAAATATATCCATAGTTAATAGTTTAATGTGAGGAAATTGATAACGATATTTGTTGATAACATTTGCTCTATTACTATGTTATAGTTTAAGTACGAAATATAATCTTTTTAGTCGATTTGTTTTCTTTTCCATTTATATTTTAATTTGTGTGTAGTGTTTTAGGTTTCGATTAATCTATAAATCTTCATAAGTTCGAATGGCATACGTCAGGGCGTACATATATATATATATATATATATATATATATATATATATATATATATATATGCCATTTTCTTTATTACGGTTTGAAAACGAGTAGAGACATATTCTTGTATAAATAAAATGTTTATTTTTCTTCAGTAGTAACAATAATCTGATAATTTCGATAATTTTAATCAACAGTTTTGACAGTTAAAGACATATTTCTAGTTGGCATTTTTGATTTTTCATACAAATGCTATGGTCCTAATAGATGATTTTGTGCAATATATATATATTTCAAATTTAGTTGAAATTTGTACGGATTATCGTTTCGTTTAAATTTCTATTTTGAGTTCATTTCTTTTGTTGGATAAAGGGAACGCGAAACTAAGATTGAAAAAAATAATAAAGAAGAAAGGTAAAGGAGACTTTTGAGGAAATATTTTCAATTTTGTTATTAACATTAAAGGAATTTTGAAATAAAACCAATTATTCGATATCAATTTAATGCCTATTAGCAAAATGCTAGAGTTTTATGGAGGTTTTCTTTCAGAGAACAACATGGCCAGAGATATATGAGTATGAATCTCTAGGTTTCAGCCATAACATAGGAAACAGAGGATTTCTTTTGGGAAATCAACATGGCCCACAGTTAGTCAGGTTTCAGGTGTTTTTAAGATAGATTATCAATGTAAAATAATGTTTTTTTTGAAATAAACTTGTAGTTTGAACAAGTTATAAGGGAAGAATAAATAAATAAAATAAACTAAGCGAGCAGTCATTACCAAACGTTAATTAAAGAAATGAGTTTTATTTCAAAGCATATTAATTAATGGATGATAGTAAGAACTTCTGATGAGTGAGTGAAATTTGAAAATTTAAGTCCTTACAGTATTTTAATAACTACCTGACCTAGTAGAGGGCTATATAATTATGTGTTTTAAATCAATGTCAGTAGCCGAGATTTATGATTTATATAACAGCAATGAAGGAAGAAAATGAATGTTTTTATAAAAAGGAAGTGTCGTGGAAAGGATCATGTAAGATCAAAGGCGGATAAATGATAATATGTATTCATGAATTTGTTAAAAGGAATATTGTGTATATACCGCGTTGATGTAGTATGTCAGGGATGAATGTGTTGTGGAATGGTTAATGATATTAATCTATGCTCCTACAGCAGTAGCGAATATATGTCTTTTTGAAGACAATGAAAAAATTTCGAGTTAGATGTAGTTAGACGGATTCCGAGCTGCACTTTGTGCCCCGGATGTATTTGTATGTACTAATGGTTTAAAGAAATTTAAGGGTAAGGTATTTGTTGAAATTAATGCGAATATACATTTTATGCGTAAATTAATCAGAATATACATTTTAAAGACTCCTGTGGGGACAACAGTAATAACATACTGTGATATAGAAACAAATTTATCTTTGAAATCATAATATAATAATAGAATGCAATGTTCCTTGTAATTGTAAATAGATTCCCGGAAAATTCCCATTTTTGGAAATCTTCCCTGGAATATTTCCAAAAATATCTTCCCGGAAATTTACCAATCACTATCTCTGACTCTAACTTCTGAAGAGAAACTCGGACTTCTCTTACATGTGAATTAATGTATGGAATTTCCAGAAATAGGTAGAAAGAAAGGTCGTGTATGGCAATGTTATGTGCTAAAATATAAAGATAAATAAGTATCTTGCAAATTTTGTGAACATAAATATGTATGCGCAGGTGTTGATAAATTGGTGAGACATGTATCTTCTGGTATTTCCCCAATCTAATTTTTTTATAACATTTATAAATTTAATGTGTTTATAATATCAGTAGAAGAGTCAAGTTTAGCAAATCCACTTACATATAAATTTAAACTGTTTAGCGGTTTAAAAGTATTAGGACTTACTATATAATTTTCACATATATTTAATTGATATACCATATTGTAAATAAATATACATTTGTACGTACTCTCTAAATATAATAAAGTGTTAATAAAAGCACATAGTAACGTTCAGAATATATAGATTTTAAAGAATCCTCTGTGGACAACAGTAATAATATGCTGTGATATAAAAATTACATCAACCTCGAAATCATAATATAGTAATAGAATGCTATTTTCTTTCTGATTGTACATAAATTCCCGGATAAATTGCCATTTTGAGAATCTTCCCGGGAATATTCCCGAAAAATATCTTCCCGGGAATTTACCTATCACTAAATGGGACATGCAGAAACCACGATATGCTGTAACAGAACCACACCCATGCTTTACAGTTGGGATCAGACCGACTGAATCATAGACCTGCTACGTAGACACGACCGGTTGTTGGAAACAAGGTAATGGTCGATCCATAGGACCACATTACGTGTTTCCGCTGCTCATGAGTCCACGCCTTGTGGTCCTTGCAACACTGGATACGCCTCTTCGCATTTACTGTTGTGACCAGGGATTTGGCGATAGCGGCCCTGACCTGAATTTTCATTTTATGAAGTTCCCGTCGCGCTGTTTCGGATGAAACCGGGTTCTTTAGACCGCAATTGAGTTTAGACGTAATTTCCATCGCAGAGGTCTTCTTTCTAGCTGCTAGAATCCGTTTTAATGCCCTCCGGTCCCTATCTGACAGGATTTCCTTCGACAACTGTGTTGCTTTGCAGGCGTCGTTTTCCCATGAATTGTGTATGCCCTCGTGACATTGGACACAGTGCTTTACGATACCCCCGCCAATTTTCGCCACTTTTGTCACTGAAGCTTCAACCGGACGGGCACCAACGATCATGCCTCTTTGGAAATCTGTCATGTCGCCCATTTTACCGCACCACTTTCACACCACGACGCTCACAGGTGAACTGGTTACTGCTGACGGAGGAGGAAGTTCCGCATGACACATTGAAAACAAAGAACAATCGACAATCGCGACATGTGTTGTACAGTGGAGGGCCAAATTTCGTGCCTGTATGAAGTGTTTCTAAATTTTTGTCCAACCCTGTATAATAATAAACAACATATGTTAAAATCAGCAATAAATTATCGTGGTAGTATAAAGGCAGTATGAAGGTATCAAGATATACTTTTATTTGTCGATCATACTGTAATTTTATGAGCATTATTGGCTTAGTTCCGTATGTTGTATGTCTTTGGTATGTAATTGTTTCGAATCCGTAAGCAAATTTTCAACTTCAATATTCTAAATTTATTTAAGAAAAGAACTATAATTAATAATAAAAGAACATTTTAATTCAAGGAGAGCTGTAGAGTTCATAATGGGTAAAGATGTTAGAAACGTTTGTTCTACCGGAGAGTGGTAATATAGCAAGCCTGTTCTCAGTATACATATGATCGTATAAGGCGCTTCTTATCAAATACATAGACTCTTAGAGTATTCACAAAATCCATTTGTCTCATCCTACGTAATTGCACATTATACTCTTATAAATGGCATGGTGTGTTATGTATTCGATAATTTATACATATTTCTTCAAATAGAAAATCCTTTTTCTAGTGTAATGTTATCAGTGGCATTAGTACTAGTAAAAACTGAAGTAAAGCAAATTCTTTAAAAATATTTTATATTATGATAGTAAAAAATACGCATTTGGTTTAGTTGTGAAACGTAAAATAGTATTCTGTCAAATACATGAACTTAATTTCTAAAGTAACTAATATTCTATAGAACAGTATACGAAAATATTACGAAACAAAATGGGCATTACTCTCTGGCAACAGTGATCGTTCTACCTGTAGACGGTATTACTAAGTACACAGATATAGAGCTAGCCACCAAACTTTTATTACGCTCAAAGCAATTGTTAGATAATGGTAGTTGGAAAACAATGTATTGGAGTATATTTCAGTAGAAGTTCACAGTTTATGTATCTATAGTTCGAGCTTTAATCTTAACCTTTGATTTCAGATTACTTTTTCTTGCTTTTCAGTCTTCTGGTAAGTAGTGTTAATTTTTGTTCAACATATCACTCAAATCTCATAATATTCCCTCACTACCTCATAACCTAAAATTTTGCATCATTCAAATACTGCCAATCGCGCATTGTTTGAAGTACTTTAAAACAACTTAAGAGATTCATTACTGCAAACCTAAAATATTCATTTTAATACCTTTCTTCATATCTCTTCATGTTTCAATCATCACGTTTAGTGAGAACTTGTAATTACAAATCAGTTATTTTCTTTTACGAATTCAGGTTGCTGCAGCAGTAAAAATATTTAACTTACAAGGGAATGTTCCGGTTCGAACGCAAGGATTAACACAAAACTTGGTAGACATATACAGGACTAAGTACTGGCCACTGTATGGTTTGTCAATACCGTCCAAAACTCGTTTTCCTCCGACAGCGCCACCTATCTTTCGAAACACTAGCAGTTAGATTATTCGTTATAGGTGGTGAGTGAAGATTATTCAGGTGCGTCAGTGTGTTTTAGTAAGCTTAGTGTTAGGTGTGATAGTCAGTGTGGTAAAAAAGGGGCTGGCTGTTGCCATTAACTCCCTTCATTTAGTTGAACTATTAAAAGCCAAACTAAGGCGCAGATTTAAGAATCAATTTTTAGTTGGAACAGAATATGAGTAATTTCCGACATTTTGGTTCAATTTTATTATCAATGACTACGAAAATGAATTAGAAATGATACACACATCCACCTCAATACAGATTATAAACAAAATGTCACGGCGCAGAAAGATATCTATGATAGCAGTTCAGAGCGGGAAGAAGGCAGCATCCAGAGTGGGAACAAGACAGGAGTCCAGAGCGGGAAGAAGGCATTAGTCAAAGCGAATACGACGTGTCTTCAGCATGAAAACTGAAAAGAACAGATATTTTATCGCAGATTACGGACGAGGAAATCCGGAGTATATACAAAGATTATCATGAAGGAAAATACCACTCGTAGAGGAACATTCTGACACGACACAAGAAAATTATTTCTTTGAGTAACTGCAAACTTATTTTGGATTATGTACATGCGCTGTCTACGAACTCCGCTTCATATAAAAGGGAATGGGGAAATGAAACTCCAAATAATGAAGTGCGAAATCATCAGATTATTTGACGAGGCGCGAGAGCATGAAACATCAGTGAATTACTGGTATTTACAATGCTGAGCTCTCCAAGCGATAAAAGAAGATGGCTTATCACATTTCAAAACGAAGGCGACTTTCATTGAAATCTTCAGAAACAAGCAGGCATTATTACACGAACGATTACGACCTTTATCAAAAAATCTGATTATTTCACATTTCACTGTTTGGAGTTTCCTTTGACGATTCTCGGTTCCCACTCTGGACTGCTATATTCATCCCGCTCTGAACTGTTGTCTGTGCCGTGCCATTTTCTTTATCATCTCTGTTGAGTGTCGATGTGTGTATCATTTCTAATTTATTTTCGTACTCATTGATAATTAAATTGCACACAAATGTCGCAAATGACTCATCGTCCGCTCCAACTGACGTTTGATTCTTAAATATGCGCTTTAGTTGGTCTTCTAATAGTTCCACTACATGAAGAGGGTTAATGTCATCAGTTCGCCCCATTTTTTCCACACTGACTACCACACCTAACACTAATTCCAGCTTATCTACCACGCACTGACGCACCTGACTGATCTTCACCCACCACCTATAACGTGGAATCTAACTGCTAGTGTTTCGAAGAATAGGTGACGCTGTCAGCGAAAAACGTGTTTTACACGGGAATAACATACCATCCAGAGGTCAGTACTTAGTCATGTATATGTCTACCAAGTTTTATGTTGAACCTCGCGTTTCAACCAAAACAGGTTTCTTGTTACCATGCTCCAAGGAAAGTAACAACACAAGCAAAATTGATTGGAAATTACTAAATAAGTATAATAATGGCGAATATTAGCCGCAGGTCTCTTTCAGAAACTGTAAATAAAAATATAATCTCGATCGATTCAATTCATATTCTCACCGGAGAGTACATGTGCAAGATAAACTCTGCAATTGCGACAGAAGGAAAAAATCATTAATAAATATATAACGTATAATAATACGATTTCCTGTTGAGGTTAAGAATTTTATAGTAACAATAAAAATAGATAGGTATAGTAGAAGCATGCGAACATTATATAAATCATTATATGTACCATTATATATATCATGATATATACCTGATTCTTAGAATGTAAGTTAATTTGATATCCAAATCATCACCTTATTGAAAGACTATTTTACCACCGACATTTTTTATAAAGCAAGTATTAAAACATTCTTGCTAAGATAGTAGTTCTCCTTAAGTGCATTTCTTAACCAACCAGATTCTGGTATTGAAAATGATTATCAACACACGCACACAGTCACACACACACACACACACACACACATATATATATATATATATATATATATATATATATATATATATATATATATATATGGTATGTCAAAATAAGTGTTACAAGCAAATATCTCGCGAACTATTCATCAAATAAGGAAAACGTTAAGAGTCCTATGTACTTTACGAAGGGACCTAAAAATGAGCCAAATACGAGGTTTTCCCCGCCCCCACTTTGGGGCGAGGGGGAGTACGTGGAATTTTCAAATAGGAAAATAGGTCGAGTGATACCTCATTCGAAAGAGATTGGAAAATTGAACATTTTTTGTAGGAAACAATTTTTATATGGGTCACCATTTTCAGGATTAGCCCCCATAATGGTCCTGTATCAGATAAAATTACCAGTAGTTATAAATCAGAAACGGTTGAGTAGAAAAAGATGAAACACGAAATGTAAAAGTAGAAAGCCACAGGAAAATTGGAACGGTTTGTCGCGGAGTCCACAGGGTACCCATCATGGGGCCCAGGGACAAACTTGGACATTTCAAATGGAAATATAGGTCGAGTGATACCTTTTTTGATAGATCGTGGAAAACCAAATAGCTTAGTATAAAATTTCTCTTTATTTCCGGCAAGCCTGTTTCAAAATGCCATCGAAACTTTTGTACTAATGTGGTATCAAAGAAGGTATCACTCGCCCTATGCTACCATTTGACAATTCTAAGTTCATCCCCCACTCCAAAATGACAGTCGGGAAGAAATTCGTGTTTCACCAATATTTTAGCACGTCTGTATAGTACATTGACTCTTAACACTTTTCCCATTTGATGAATAGTTCGCGGGATATTGGCTTCTAATACTGAATGTGAACAAAGCGCTTTGTATCTGATCGTGGAATCATTTTCGGTGGCAATTTTGAAACAGGCTTGCCCAAAATCAAAATAATTTCGTACTACGCTGTTTCGTTTCGCACGATCTATCAAACAACGTATCACTCGACCTATATTTCTGTTTGAAATTTTCAAGTTGTTTCCGGAGCCCCATGATTGGCGCCTTGAGGACACCGCAGAACAACATTCCACGTTGCCCATACCTTTCTACTTCTTCGTGTCTTGCTTCATCATTTTCTACTGAACCGTTTCTGATTTATAAGTACTGGAAACTTTATCTGATACAGGACAATTTCTGGGCCCTTCTTGAAAACGGTGACCCAAATCAAAAATTGTTCAATTTTACAATCTCTTTCTAACGAGCTACCACTCGTCCTATGTTCTCATTTGCAAATGTCAAGTACACCCCATCCCACCAAAATGGGTGGGCGGGAGAATTAATGTTTGACCCATTTGTTAGGCTACTCTGTATTATATATCGACTCTTTACATTTTTTTCTTTGATGTATAGATTGCAAGATATTGGCTTCTGATACTTATTTAGACTCAACCTGTATACACACATAAGTACCATACTATTTTCGTTACATAACCATATATATTATAATTGTCGCGTAAAACAATGAAATTAACAATGAAGATAATGTAAATATATTTATATTATACATCCATAGTTCTGGTTTGTTTTGTGGCAGTGCCTACATATTGAAAGCAAGAATTTAAGATTTTACCTGGCTATAGTTGGAAGAGCAGAATTATAAGCAATGCAACTACCATGAACAGTATTAAAGAATTCTCCTTCGATTATGGTGTTATCTTCAAAATGAAGAACTGACCATTTAGGAATAGATCTGACCTAAAAAACACACAAATATTTAGCAATGAATTTAGCATTGTAATCGGCATTGACAAGAGCTTATTATAGAATAGAGAACAAAATGGTTGATCCGAATGTTCTAATTCATTAAATCCCATAACGGATAATAGGGAAACATTCTTAATATCTAATGTATTGCCAAAACTAATAGGAAATTTGTTAAAATTCAATAAGACATTACATTGCAATTATATTTTTATGACATCTGTAATGTTATTACTTATAAATGAAGAAATAAATATGCAAGTGTGAAAAAATATATTTTGTAGAAGAATAGTAGTAAAACGACAATATTATACTACTGTTTTACCTAAAATAACATTAGATGGATGTATTAAAATACAAAGAATTAATTTGTAAAATGATAGCAAGGGATTTAACACAGAACCCAATTGATTGAATAGATGCCAAGACAGAAGAATGAGATGAAAAATAAGAAACAAATAAAATCTTCAAGCTTTCCGTCCCACGAGTATATTTCTTAGACTAAGGGAGACGGATGTTTAAAAAAACTATTTGTCTTATGCAATTCAACATTTCGGTGAGAGCATTCGGTGAGAGAAGTTGTGACTGCAGGTAGCTCCAGAACGCAGTGAACCGTGACGACATGGGAATAGAAATTCAGGCTTGGCGAGCGAGGATAGGCTTATGGTATGGAAGAGTGCGTTTGCGGTGTGCCAACACACAATGTGAAGGAACCGAACGAACTGTCTCAAACGGGAGTGTCTATTTCATGGGAATAGTAATTGCCGTATTATTGATGATTGGTGGTGTGGAGTTAAATCCAGGCCCTGTTACACTAGAAGATGTTATCTCTAAACTCGATGAAATTGATAAGAAAATGTCAAATCTGTGTACAACAACGGATGAGTTAGGTTAACGGTTAGATAACACGGCTGATGAATTAAGAACAGTGCGAAAAGAAAATGAACAACTAAAAAATCAACTGGAAATAAGTCAAAAACTGATAGATAAGCTTGAAAAAATCTCGCGTAGAAACAACTTAATATTCTACAATATTGAGGAGCGCGAAAAGGAAACTTGGGAAGAAAGTGAAAATTTAATCAGGACTTTTCTTAAGAACAGACTCCAATTTCAACTGAACCCACTTGATATAGACCGAGCTCACAGAATGGGTAAGGGGAAAATAGACCGATCATTGTTAAATTTGCGTACTACAAAAGGAAAGAGGCCATACTGAACAATGCATATCGTGCTAAGGGAAAACCTATGCGTATAAGTGAGGATATTTCCTATAGTGTTAGAGCCATTAGAAGAGAACTCAATGAATACCGGGTTCAAGCCAAGGCACGCGGAAAAAGGGTGCAAATGCAATTCGATAATGTGTATATTGATGGGAAATCTTATAGTATCGAGGAACTACGAAACTCAGATGACAAAAATCTAAATGATACAGATGGTGTGTGTTCAGTGAGTGTGAACAATGGAGACGCTTCTGAGAATTCAGTAGTTGCAGGTGCTTCTTGTAGTGTGTGGCCACCTGTAGAGCCTGTGGGGGTGAGTGATGAAGGGTTTGAGACAAACAAGGAATGCAGCTCGAAGGGGAGAGGTCAACCACGCCCTGGAGGAAGAAGCATCCCTTGACAAACAAGGGAGAATGACCTTCAACAAGGTAAGACTTCTCAAAGTAAGTTCAGTGATGTGCTACGTAATAATGACAGCAAGTGTGTTGTAGATAACGCAAAAAGTGATAATTTTCAAATGTATTATACGAATGCCAGATCACTTAGGAACAAAGCATGTGAGTTTTCCAGCAACATTTGTTTGATCAATTATGATATCGTAGCAATAACAAAGACCTGGTTACCTTGTGATTATTTTGATTCATGGTATTTCGATTACAGACACCCAGTGTATCGTAAAGATAGGGACTATAATACAAGTGGTAAAACAAGAAGGTGGGGTGTTGCTGGCAGTTTAGAACCTGGAAGTGAGTCAAGTGGCTGTTACTAACCAGAGCCTAGAAGGCATTCTAGTGAAAACTATGGTTAATTACAAACCGCTTTATATCTGTGTTGTGTATGTTGAAACAAACTCAGATCATTCATTATACGAATATGTTTTCATTTTATCGAAAGTAACTGTACAACAGGTAGCACTATTCTCCTTTTAGGTGATATGAATTTGCCTGAAATAACTGGAACAGACTTTGATTTTCTACAGTCAAAGAGTAAATCCCAAAGTCTCTAGCATGTTATGTTATATCATGACATGAAATCACTCAATAATGTTACAAATAGCTTAGGGAGAACAGTAGATTTAGTAATAAGTAATCTTTCCAATGTAACAGTAATAAGAGAACCACACCCATTAATTAAAGAAGATAATTACCACCCATCTATTTGTATAGGCTTTCAGAATGTTAAATCATCTAGAATAAAAAGCAAAAGAAACATATTTGGTTTCAATTTTAAGAAAGGAAATTATGATAATCTCTATACTGAGTTAGCGAGAACAGATTGGCAATATCTGAAGGAATATACGGATCCAAATAAAGCAGTAGAAGAATTCTATAAAATAATTTATGACATATTTGAAAAGTACATTCCCATGAAAAGGCCGACACAAAAAAGGTACCCTTGCTGCTTTAGTAACAGTATAATACAAAAAATTAAACTTAAATGGCAACATTGCATAAAATGGCTTAAGGGGAGGGGAACGACTAATCACCAATAATACTATGACAAGTAACGCAGACTACGCAGAGAAGTGAAGCGTGAAATAGCAATAGCACATAATGATTTTATCTTTAATGCTAAAAATAACGTAACCGAAGACCCACAATACTTCTGGACCTACATTAAAAGTAAGTACCGACATCTTTCTTCTGAGTCTATGACCTATGACGGACGGAGTCTGACTAAAAATGATGAAATTGCGGAAGCTTTTGCTCAACACTTCCAGTCCATTTACAATAAATCCTCCTCCTCAACTAAAAATAGTATTGACCCGCATGAGAAAAAGTACCTACATGAGGAATATCAGAACTTATTTCATATCATGGAAATTAGTTCAAGAGATATTGAGAATGCAATTAAGAAACTGAAACCGAATAAGGCAATTGGGTCTGATAATATACCACCTTATATTGTGAAGGGTTGTAGTAATATTTTGAAATATTCCCTATATACCTTATTTTCCCTCTCAATAAGGGCACATGTTTTCCCGGACACATAGAAAGAGTCAATAATATGCCCAGTCCCAAAAACCGGTAATAAAAATAGCATAGAAAACTATCGTCCAGTAGCTATATTACCAAAAATTGCAAAGGTATTTGAAAGTGTCATTTATGATCAGATCATGCATCATGTTAAATCTTCCATCTCAATATATCAGCATGGCTTTTTACACAAGAGATCCACGATAACTAATCTCACCATCATTTCAGATTTCGTAACTTCATCTTTAGATAATAATGGACAGGTAGATGTAATATGTACGGATTTTCATAAAGCATTTGATACTGTGGATCATGGAATACAAATTCAGTAACTTGCTCCTTTCAATTTTAGTCCCCCTATGATAACTTTTTTGAATTCATACTTGAGTGAACGTAGACAATCCGTTCTATATAAAGAATTTAAAACTAAAAGCTTTCGTGAAAATTCTGAAGTCCCCCAAGGATCAAATCTTGGACCTCTTTTGTTTTTATTATTTATTAATGATCTGCCATTTTATATCCATAACTCTCACAAATTACTCTTTGCAGATGACTTAAAAATATTTGCAAATGTGAAATTTATAGATGACTGTCTACTTCTGCAACAGGACCTGACTAATTTACTAAACTGGTGTACTACCAATAGACTTGAAGTAAATATTAATAAGTGCCAAACCATGACATACAGTATACGTGAAAAAATGTATGACTTTACTTATTCGATAAATAGAATAAATTATGAAAATAGATACAATTAAAGATTTAGGTGTGACATTTAATAAAAAATTAACCTTTGCGCATCATGTGACAAATATTACCAAAGATGCATATAGAAATATTGGGTTTCTTATCAGAACGACCAAAGAATTTATAAATGCTAACACTTTAAAATTGATTTAGTTTTCTTAAGTAAGATCAAAATTTGAATATGCCTTACTTATTTGGAACACTTCTGTGAAAACACGTAGCCAAAAAGTAGAACAGATACAAAGCAAATTCATACGTTTTCTCACGTACAAGAGGACAGGACTTAACCCAAAATACGAACCGTGTGATAATTTACTTGATAACTCTACACTACAGACACTTGAACAAAGACGGACGTTGACCGATCTCCTTTACTTACACAGACTTTTGCACAACAAAATAGACTGTATAGACTTAACTACAAAAATAGTGATACATGTTCCATCCATTAAAACACGCAAGGGAAATAGTGACCTATTCTACTGCAGAAAGGCACGTGCAAATGCACTGAATATGTCACCTCATGACGAATTTGTACTACACACAATAAAATCATTAAAGATTACGAAGTAGACCTATTTCATTGTTCAGAAAAATCATTCAAAAAACTAGTATTGAGTGTTTTGTAAAAAAAAAAAAGTAAAATGTATTATTTCAATTTAGTATTCTGTGTTCAAGCATCAGGTTCACTATATATATATATATATATATATATATATATATATATATATATATATATATATATATATATATATTAGTATTCAAGTTTTATGTTATACGGTAACATTATGTATTTAAGTTCGTAAGTAGACACTGCAATTGGACAGTAATGCCTGTTGTATTCATAAATAAATAAATTTCTCCAGATGTTAGTCTACCCCAATACTAAATGTTCAATTTTCTTACTTTTAATCTAGCTCTTATAGTTCATTAATATTACTTTTGACATATAAATATGACAACGTTGGAAAGCATATAAGCAGGATCGCTTTTCCTGTTCGTGGAGGTGCAGATGTCTGATCCATTCACACCATTCTTCCTCAGTGATCTTCAAAAAATTGGTAGGGGAGGAAAACAAGTTACAAAATGAGATAAAATCGTTTATCTAAAAATGCGGAGAGTGCATATCTTCGAAGTTATGTTCGTTGACAACCTGATCATATGGTCGGAAGAACAAAAGATTGCGGGAGGCAAGACTGGCTGCTGTCAGAAATGAGACAATCTTATCTATTTATATATCTTTTAGTCGTATTTTGTAACAAGCCTTCTTGTCAAACGGAATGCGCTTTCCCCATTTTAACTATGTTTGCTCCTAAATCTTGATTCTTGTGTAGTGAAGAAAGGAGACACGTCAGAGTAGTCGCAAAACTTAAAGCATTGTATTCAATACTTTGCTTTCCAAAATAAGGAATATAACTTTGAAAAATAAAAAATCTGGGAAGAATAAAAAATCTTTAAAAGAAATATCTGGGAAGATGAAACAACAAATCATGTCATTTCATGCGTGTGCATAACAGTAATAGGCATACACAAAATAAATAAATAAGTAAATATAACAATATGTCTGAGGTTCTAGATCATTTGGATCCGATAAGGGTATTCCACAGATATGCAGCTGAAATATTTTTCACTTGATTTTGACTGAAAACTTGATTTACAGAATTATATATATAAATATATATATATATATATATATATATATATATATATGTAGATAGATAGATAGATAGATAGATAGGTAGCTGCAATGGGTCTAAGCCGGACGATAAGGGTTTAAATAGGACGGAGGGGTCTAAGTAGGACGATCAGTGCTACCAACATACTTTTCTTGAAGTGTTTACTGAAACTTTATAAATTATGCTCATCTGGTAGTGATTTGAAGTTTAGTGTTTCTTTTCAGCAGTAAGGCTATTAGACACTTGAATCTAAAGTTTGAGGTGGAATTCGAACTACATTTGTGCGTTCCAATTTCTGTTCTTTTTCAACCGGGAATCAAACTCGGGACACAACGTACCAAAGTCATGAGTGCTAGCCACTATAGCAACGAGAATAGCAATACGCATTGCATAAGAGCTTGTGGTAGCATTATAGTATCAAACTACATATATCCATTATATTTCATCCATCTCATTTGGGATTTTTTTTAATTGAGAAATATTATACTAGTTTCCAACTCTACCATTATACCAAGATCACTAAAAGTACAGTCATCCAAGTAAACAAAACACATCTTAATTCCAAGTAATTCGGAATACTTAATAAATAAAAAGATAAATACACAAAAACATTAAAATAGAAACGTAAAACATTAAACACTTGATGCAGCACTTACAATTTGGGACATCTTTTCGGTATAGTTTATAAATATCTTATTGATAAAGTGGTAGTCCGCTTATGGTGGCGTTTCATGGTTCGATGGTGGTTAGTGCCAAGTCAGATTTGGGATATAAAAACACCGTGTGCATCGGTTTTCTCTGGATTCTCCCGTTTCATCTATTATCAAGTGTGGGAGGATTCAGTAGCCTCCGTAGAAAAAATCATTTTGGAAGTTCCACTATTTTCACGAAATGTGGTCAAAGTCCTTTTTCAAGTATGATGTTGCAAACTAAATGTGTTTCAACTTTCATAAAACTCAACCGGTTACAAGTATGTGGAGGAAAGACTATGATGATTATTGAAGTTTAGTATATCTTTTATGCACCAAGGCTCTATATAAGACGTAGATCTACTGTGAAAAATGGTATGTGAACGACCATAATACTTTAAAATTTAGGTACTCTTTCATCACGAATCGAACCCATGATCTAATGAACCAAGGACGCGTTCACCTCTGGTGCTTGGGGTTCCTGGTTCGATCCCAGCTCGCGCGAAATGAACTTTGTGCTGGACAAACATCGTGTAAATGGGTTTCCTCAGGATTTTCCTATTTCCTCCCAATTTCTTCATTTCACCATTTCATTCATTTCTCAAATCACCGTCTCGTTTAGCCTATCCGGCATAACCGTGGGGCATAAAACTCAAGGATTTCATTTCATTTTCTACTCACGGATCAAGGCCGGATTAAGGAGGCCTTAGGGGGCTGTAGCCCTGAGCCTAAAGGCGGATGGGGCCCCCCAATTTGATCAAAGTCTCAACTGGCTGTCTAAAACGCTTACTTTCAGCTGGTGCATGCCGTGTGTCTAGTTACGAGGAGCAACTCAGGGATTATTCTGCACATGTACAAATTTATCTTTTCTTGAAGATGATACAATGAGAATTTACTGCGTTACTATTCTAACCTGCACCACTCGACAGCCTTGAAAATTCGAAGTTCCATTTTAAATTCATTTATAATAACAGGGTCCTGCAAACCTTATATATTTGGGATATGACTCACTCGTTCATTCATCAAAGCTTATAGAATATTTGCTGTAAATATCGGAACTTAAAATTTGGCAAATATATATCTTTTTTGACACAAGTATATAATAAAAATTCGAAAACTCGAAATTTCCCCTCAAAGAGAGTAAACTAGGGGCCATTTGTGAAATTAAACATTGTAATTTCACTTGTGATATTTTTCTTCAAAATCCATAGGCAATTTCCTGTATATAACAACTAAACATATGGCTCATATATATGATTTATAGTACAGGTAAAGGGAGAAAACTCTAAACTTCCAATTTTCGCCGCTATAAGAGAAAATTAATGAGAAAAATCCAAAAGCACATATTGTGACATTATAATATTTATGACTTATTTCTATCACAATTTAAATAATTTTGACTATTACGGTGTCGATCTCGTGTTTTGAGACAATTGGAAAACGGTTGAATTGTGAGTTTTCAAATCTCTATTTCGAAAGAAATAATAGATAAGTAGTATTGGAAGTCTAGGTGTTGCCCACATATTATTGAGCCAAAGTACTTTACTTGGTTTGCTGTAGCCATTTGTTAGTCTTAACTAGAGGTAGATAGATATGCTGCTTATCCAATGGGCCTATTCGGATCGTTTCCGGCGCGTTTAGACCCATCTTGGAATGAACTACAATATACAAGGGTCTAAAACGGACGACTAAATGAAACAACATTTTCGACTATTTTTCTATACACTGTTATCACTCCCGTTTTAAAAGGCTGCGGTAGCTAGATACCATGAGACAAAAATAGCCAAAACTTGTTACAAATATAGTTTTGGCTCACGCTGGTTATAAAGTGTAATCTACATTCTCGATATACTTTACAGTATTTTCATTCTCTCTGTAAAGAAGAAAAGATACTGCAATTATACAGTAAATAGACATGATTTATGGACACTACAGTGCGTCAATGCAAGTTTTCGCTTACTCTCAGCCAGGCCCGTATCCACGGGGGGCCAAGAGGGGTCCGGGCCCCCCTAAATTTTTCTTGGCCCCCTCTAAAATTTTAATTGAAGACTTGCAAAAAATCTCGATTAATTATATGTGTGAACACTAAGAATAAAATGCAATATAAAAGTGATTATTCCAAGAATTTTTCCATTTTAACTATTTGACGAACACTTCTAAACATAGTTTAAAGGAGTTAAAGTAAAGTTTATCAGTCTTCTCGAATATCGATATGAAATTACACAATATATATTGAAGCAAGTTTTCCGAAAAGAAGGAATATGTTCATAATACTTTACGCCACAGTTGTAATAGTGATCTGGGAGGTAGGAGACGAAGTGCTTACTGCAAGCCAAATCATAAAAACAGGAGCAGGAACAAAGCGTTTATCTTTGTCGATTGCTGTAACGGCGGTAGGTTATTGTTATTCTATTGTGTAGTTGTAGTACATACATGCACTGCAAAATCCTCGTCAACAGCAAACCTTAGATTAACTGTGGAACAATTAGTTGTGAATTGAATTAAGAGCTCCGAGTTCCGTTAAAGGCGATTGATTCTAGTAAGGCCAAATTATTGTGATGTGATATGTAAAACAAAAACTGTGGTGGAACATTCACCGAAGTAATGGTTGCAAAGACTTTCATATGTTTGTTCTCGTAGAAGAAAAAGTTAAGCTAAATTACCTTAATTAGATGAGTAACTGAGCAAGTGAACATATTTAACGTTTAAGTTTAAGGATTAAATTCCGGGTTGTGGAGCCAGGACTAGTAAAAATTTGCAAGATTTAGAGGAGAAATTAAGTAGCAAAATGTTTTGTATTGTACTTAGGGTGGGAGATCCCGTGGAAGTAGCTAGTTTTCATATAAAAACGTTGTAAATTGGAACTATTTCTTAGTCGCGTACGCGTAATAATGTTGTAATTCAACATGAAAGAAGCAGTGATGCTTTTACTCGATACTAGATGGGTGCAGCGTTTTACTTACATTGAGAAAAATCTGTTCTCCGGACAGTGGTATATTGTACAAATATACGGAATCCTCTTGCTTACTACAAAAATCAGAACGCAGCATAGCTTATCCTTATGCTAGATAGGAACTGCCCTTAGGTGTTACATCATGCCTTTGCAGGATGTCTGATGTCTAACAGTCTTCCTTATATTGCATACATATATGTATGCTACCTTCGTCAGCTATATGTTATATACATCCATTTGTATGTGAGATCCTGACAGCCTATATTGTTTCATACGGAAATTATGTATAGATGGAACACTTATACAGAAAGTATTATAAAACATGCGTTTTCATTTATACGCTTGCTGTATGTTGTCCAAAAACTAAGGTACAGGATTTACAAATGCAACCTACGATATTACGTAAGCCGCACACATTTTTTCTCAGTGTAGTTTTTAATAACATTATAGTATTTTTTAGCTGTTTTGGTATGTGTCGTCTTGGTATAGTGTGCAGGTGGTTCACTTATATAAAACGAGTTTAATTTAAGATTTTAAACAAGGACTTAGTACAAATATTAAATAAAAAATACAACTGTAATTGTAAACAAGTGAATTACTTGAAAGTTACCCATCCACCGGATATTTAACAAAAAAAAGAATAAAATCTACAATCATCAATTTCTACTTAAACTTTACTCATTTTATGTTCTGTTACGTTACCTCGAGGGTGTGAGTACGGGGGAGGAACCGCAATTACCTATGGAAATCCATTATTAACCTAAAGGAGAGACTGGTGGGCCGCGCGGAGCACGGTTGTGGGTAGTTAATGGGGAGTGCGCAGTTGGGAAGAACGAGCGAAGGGAGAAGCCGAAGTAAGGTGGGATGATGCACTACTAGGTTACTTAGGTTAGGTTATGCCTACTTTGCACTTACCTTAGTACTTACTTAGGTTTGTAGAACTCTCCTAGCTCAAGCAGAAACTCGTAAACGATTGTTGGTGGTCTTTGTTCTTTCATTCATTAAGCCATGAATATTCAGAAGATTAACCTCACTATCAACATCATGTTTTACAAATGTTACTACGGTCAATTCACATCCAGCGCAAAGACCCTGTACACTTGCAGGCACGTTTACTCGAAAATTATCCACAATCCAACCGTTCTTAACCTAGAGACAAGTAATTCAGTCTACTTGCGAATTAGTCCCGTCTTTATTTATCAAAAGGTATTACACATAAATTACGCTTCGCTTACATGTTATCAAGCACACAAACAATCAAATTATCAATTTCTTCTAGGTAATTTTGATAAAAACGGAAGGGCAACTTCGCAAGTTAACCCTAAACAAGATCCTAAGTAAAGTTGCATTTCCTTATTTCACAGTAGATCATCTCTCGTTCTTGAACTTAATATTAGTATTACATGTGGACTATCAAAACATTTATATTTTAATTCTAATTCGTGTAGTTAGTAATACCCATTTAATAAAATTCAAGTTTTTTTTTCATGTAGATTACAGAATGTTAACTTAATGTGTGTGTGTGTGTAAGGGGGGATAATAGAATTAAGTAGAAGCAAAATACTTAAACATTCAAGAGCAGATATCGGTATGATGAATTGCTGATGTTACTATTTGAAGAACTATAATATGGTTGGCTCGCCTCCCCTCCTAACTTCTACCGGGCTCCCTCTACATTTTTCGGCTGGCTACGGGCCTACTCTCAGCTAGTATGCCTTCTATCTATTTACACGAAGCAACTCGGAGATTATTGTGTGTTTACAATTGACTAAATATAGAACATGGTAGGTGTTAAATTTAGAAAATAAAAAAATAACAAAAATATTACTGAAAATCATAAGAAACACATGATTTCCGCTTACTTGTTATGGTATATCGTGTATAAGTTGAAACTACAAGTAGAGTGAATTCCCAAGAGGAAAAGAATATTAGTGAGGTACTGACACGTGAAAACTAGAAGTGATTTATTGCTTTACAGCTCCTTTTGTCTGTCATTTTAACAGGCTATGCAAAGAATATGCCAATCAATGATGGTGAGTACGGTCCATTTTTGCTTAGGTGGTAAGTAACAAGGAAGTATTCCTGGGTATATAGCGTCTTGTAGTGATAAAATTGGAAGTTTTCGATTATTTTATTAGGTGCAATCTTGTTCATAAACGAAGCTACATAATATAATGTTTCTGTAAAGGTATGGTCCGTTTTGCCTGTTCTTCATTCACGGCTTAGTATGCTACCGAGAATAAAAACTGGAACAAGTACTTTGACCACTATTCTACGTTGCGGCACTAAGCTATCTCACGTAGTCACATCTCGACTTTTAAGATTGACTTTGTTTCTAAAATGAATTATAATGTATTATTGTCTAGTTGAATTCTCATAATATAGAGTTTTATCGTGACCCATTTATAATTCTTTAAAGGAGCAGATATAAAAATAATAGAATGGAACACAAGATAAGGAAATTCATATTACACAGTTTACTTTCGAAACTATCTTCATTTCCATTGTTATTTCTACGGCCAAATGCTCTTGTTGCTTAAGAGTTCCAAAGTGGAATTGGACTTAAAGAGAAGCGTAAAGCCATGTGTAATATTCCCTTAAGAATTCTTCTATCAGCATATATTTACAAGAAAAATGTCCGTTTTCGAGGGTCCATAGACCGTTCGATAATTATCGTAATATAATCACCTATTTATGCGTTACTCTCTTGAGGAAAGACAAATAATTTCAGGAAAACTGAAATTTCAAACAATTTGGACTATTTTGCAAGGGTTTCAATACTTCTCGGAAAACTGAAAACGCACATTCCGAAAATATAGTTACAACTACAAATTGATTTGCTGGAGTAGTCGTGTGGGTCGTGTATTATACGTCATTATCCTCAACATGGACATGCTTTCCGAACAAAACCATACAAACATATATTCTGAATCCGTGAATATTTGAGAATATCCTGCCAAAATAGTGATGAGTTTACTTTTACACAAAATGGTGCACACTCGCGGCCCCAGAGGCCGGTTAAGGCACGAGAAATACCACGAATAGCCTTAAAAGACTGTCAGATTACTACAAGTAGGAATGGGCACGAGTCAAGTTTTCAGCCGAGGCAGAGAAATTTTCTGTATTCTAGTCACAGTTTTTAGGTCGATTTTCGAGTCGAATCGAGTTTGATACTTCGTTCACCCGTGCGGCTCCTTTTAGCTCATTTAGGGATCATAGATTTCTTTGTTTCGAAAACGAAAGCTATGAAAAAGTAAGCAGTAATGTGGAATAATTTTAGTGTTGCTCCCGAGAAAGGGCAATTCTCACATCTCGTCACATCCCGAAACCGAGACGAGACTACATTACCCTGAGACAATCCCAAATATCGTCTCATAAACATCGCTGCATGTAGTAAAATCAAGTTAAATTTTGTAAATAGGATTCTTTCCCAGTAATTCGAGAAAATGCTAACACAGTGCTTGCTAACCTGCGGATGAACTCGGAAGAATAGCGTGAAAATCTATTACCGTAGAACCCTAATATTCCGCCGCAAGGAGCCCTGACCCGGACACCGACGAACCAAGCGTAGGTATAGGCCATCATATTCCATGTTTCTACGCATGTGGGTTTCGTCCCCAAAGCTCCTCTCGGGGCTTCTCCCTCAGACTCTGAAGTAACTTTTTTATCTTCGAGAATTAGAAAACACTACTTTTTGTAACAGTTATCACTTAAAATTTTCAAGTTGACCTCAGAAACACTATGACAGGGTTCTTTGGAGCATTTTTACAGAATTGAAACTTTTGAAACTGTTACACTTTATTCTCATCCATTTCCATCACATGCATATAGTTATTTTTTTTAGGCTGGCCTTTTGATTCAGGGGTTACTAATTCGAGCACCTTGAGAGTACTTCTTGTATAAAATTTAAAACTAAGTTTTAAATTATATAAAACTTTTATTTTCATTCATTTTAAACGTAGTAGCACCAATTGAGTGCACGTGCACCCCAACTTCAATTTTTCATTTACTGTTCCCGTTTTTTTGATGGAGAAATGTACTTATTCAGAGCATTGTTTTCTGAACGCTACGTTTCTTTAAGAAAATATTCAGATCATTTCAACGAAGTGAACAAATTTCTCGTCTTGTAAGGGCCATGAAATGCTAAAATCCGTAAAAAACTAGAATTCAAATTATTTCACGATCACAATTTTTCAAAATTTGGTATAGCAGACAGTAAAAGTACGTTCTACACAAAGTTTGAACTTAAAACTAATACGCTCATTTATGCTCAAAGTTAAGTTTTTAATAAATACTCCTGTCTACTACAACGAATCTTTCTTTACACCGAACAATCCCCACACCGAGTTTTCCGTACACCGAATTTTCTGTACACCGAATTTTCCTACACCGAGTTTTCTTACACCGAAATTTCCTACACCGAATTTTCCATCTCCCTTTAAATACAATCTTTCCTTTTTCTCCTTTCTTTTGTTTCTTTTTTTAAAGCAAAACTGCAAGTAACGTTTTAGAGGTTATTAATATATATATATTTTCAGCTTCTCACACAAACATGCAGCGCAGCAATCCTTTCTTTTGTAATCACTCGCGTCGTCGGTCGACACGTGAGCGTGGCGCTCACAAATTGCGCATAGTCACATTTATAAAGCCAGTACTACTCGAACAGAAGAGAATGAAAAGATTACACTTGGCTCTCACACATAAGACACAGCTAGACAGCGTCTCAGGTCTGTGACCCCACTAGGGCGACTTTGAAACGAAAATATAAAATAGGGTGAGCGCTGCGCTCACCTTTCGACCGTTCACGGGTTAAACAAAATAAAGCATCACAATAATAATAATAATAATAATAATAATAATAATAATAATAATAATAATAATAATAATAATAATAATAATAATAATAGTAATAATAATAATAATAATAATAATAATAATAATAATAATAATAATATTGTCTATTCCCATTTCTCTTTCAAAGCAGTTTTTCGCCCAAAAGCTTCAGTAAAGAGACTTTTTATAAAATGTTTAACTTTACAAGAAAAATCAATAGGAGATCCGCAGCTACACGAAGAACTAATTGTTATATGAATAATTTGCGGTCACTAGCACCCATATGCAGTAATATTTTTCAAGAGGTGGCCCAAGGTATTGCTCCCGGAGCTACGAAATTTCCCCCAGGGCATAGTTCATATCGAGCTCAATGGGGATTTCCAGTATTTTGCAGTAATACTTTCCACATCCAATGTATTGAAATCCATCAGTAACAAATCTGAAATCATTACTACCCATATGAGATATCGCCAAAGGATCAACTTTAATCCCCAAACTAACGACATATACGAAATGTTTCTAAAGAACAAGTAATAACTCCGTGAACATATAGTACTCACAATAGAACATTCCGATTTGGTGAATTAAATTGTTGAAACTGATTACTAGGGGATTCAGCACCAAAATAAACAGAGAAAAAGAGAGTGTTTAGTGGCAGACCGTATACTGGGTGGGAGATAAGTGAGGGCAAAGTGCGAAGATAGAACGTAGAAAATGTCTAGAAATGCCACGTTAATTTTGAAACGAGTACAGAGATTGAAACGAGTTCATGCAGACATGCTTAATTTTACACACCTCCTTTTTTGTTAAGGTTACTGATCAGAACGAAATAATTATTCTACCATCCAGTAAAATGTTTTCTTTGTTTTGAACTTTCTTTTATGATCAATATTCCAGGTAACTTATGTCAGTTGTCTTTTTTCGTTCCTATTTTCTTTCGTTTTTTTCCATCGCTCACTTGTCGCACTCTCCCATGTTTGAAATGAGCGAGAGGATTTAAAGCAGATAAAATTTCTCCCTTCATTGTTTCCGCTTGTCTTTCCTTTGTTTGGCACATAGAAATAAACTTCACAAAACATGCATCAGCCATCCAAAATTTTACACATAGTTATATTTGTCACCGCCTATGTGAACAATTCCAGTGGTGATTTCTTGATTATTCTCAGGACCTGTGTGAATAGTTCCCTAATAATGTTGGTAAATTGGTATAAAGTTCATCATCAAAAAATCATGAACATTTTCTAAACTATGTTACAAATGGTTGTTGAGCCTGTAATTCTTTCAACTTCTTTTAGAGAATCGTCCAATTTAGAGAAGTTCGGATTAGGGATGGTATAGAGACGAGACCGCAGTGTAGGGCTTGTCTCGTTTGACAAATAATGGCCTCGATCCTGATCTCGTCTCGATAAACGCTTGTCTCGATTTAGAATGGCAAGTCTCGATTTCGTCTCGGAATAAGTAGTGTGAAATAAAAAATGTGAAAGTAGTATCATCTTACAGACTGTCGTTTCATCTTTCTTATTTTTAGCCTTCATTCTTGAATTAGAATTATTGAATGGTGTGTCCATTCGTAGCTAAGTTGCAATGCTCGTGCTTCGTATGTGTGTTTGCGGATTCAATCATTAGTACGTATATCAAGCCTTGGATAAAACTCGAATAGTGATCCACAGTTCACTTTAAACAACATATCTTGTCTCATATAACCTCAATATTTGTTATATAGTGAAACTCTAATCAATCAACTTCAATACTATAGGTTATTTTCTTCCTGCTGAATCAGGGTTATTCAACATTCCTACCAGATAATGCCGTCTATAGTAGCAAGAATGTATTTAAATGATAGGATACTTAAATTTTACAATTTCGTATTTATTATCCATTAATTCTTCTTTGACTGCCATGTTAAACAAAGAAAATCACGTTCATTATCTTAACAAATAGATATTTTACTAATACAATATTTGTTTCAAATGGATGAAATCCTTAATTACCTTTCACAACACCAACTTTAATTGACACTTTATAACACGAGCTTATTGCAACCTTAGGATGCGCTTATTCTCCATAATATTATAGTTACACATTAAGCTGTAGGTCCGCGTCTCATATAGCCTTGGTGCAGAACTGGACACTAAACTCAAATCCAACAATCATCTTGTATTATCTATGGTCTCGGGTTGTGTCACCAAACACGAGATTCAAACTCAGATATCTCTCCTAGTTCCGATTTCACTTTCTGTTTCTTATACAAGCTCATAAGACTGTGATATATTATATAGCTATAAAACCTTTTTTTTTACCTAACAGTATGAATAGTTCCAAATTATCGTACACTTCCGTGTTTGTAGTCGAGCAAATAGAAACTGCTAGAATGTTTTATATATATAATAACGAGAAAAAAATATTATGCAAAATGGAAAAAAGAAAAATAATAAATCTCTGAATAGTACCTAGCATCACTGAATTAAACTTTAAGAAAAAACTGGCGTAACAGCCTTTATGGGACCATGGCTTGAAAGCTGTTTTACGGCACTCATGCCTTTGGAGTGATGTGTGGTCAGCACATCGCCCCCCCCTCGCCGTTAATGCTGGATTACTAGACGGGAGTTCACCGGGATTCAAGTTTCGCCTATTCAAGATTCACCTAATACCTCCTAGCTATGCAAACGTCAATCAAAGCGATGACACAGTTAATTTTCTTACTAGGCGAAAGTTGATGTTTTAAAGCACTTCGTTTAGCTCACATACGTTGGTAGTCCTGCACCTTATTAATAGTTATCATTTTTTCTTGAAAGTATTTTCACTGTCTTATTAAATAGTCCAGCATGTAGCGGAAAATTTTGACAAACCCAGCGCAAATTGGTAGCCTAACGAAACTTGCACGATAATTTCCTTTTATCAAGTATAGTGATATCCTGAAAGTTCCCGAACATTCCTCTTGATCTACATCCAATGTTGCTGCCATATTCAATTTGGCCGACACTGTGTATAGAAAAATAATGTTTTCCTTGATTTCTTAGCTTAGGTTCAATTATACGGTCTTGGTACTTGTAACAAAATATTTTTGTGAATAAAATTACGTTTCTTTCGTATATTCATCTCTGTAGATCAGGTAGATATAAATCTAGAAATGAAGGAGTAGGCTTGTATCGCTTAATGTTGTGTCTGTGTTTCTGTCAAGCGTATTTTTCTGATTTCTTTGCTTGTTTATACAAATAATATTTATATAAGTAAAAAAAATAGAGAAAGAAAATATGTGAACATGCTAGAATTACACTTGACATAATACAAAATATGATGCATTTGAGAACAATAGGGCATTATAGGGAAATTTCTGTAATCTTATTTAGCAAAATAATCTGTAGAGGAAACGTTATTTAAGCAAAATTCAGTTTTTTATAAGCGATAGAAATAATTTATGGTACAGAAAAGACCAAACAAAAAGTCCATCCCTGGCACGGTACACTGTTGGGACATAACGGATACGGTTGGGCGTAAATAAGGGCCCCGCAGGTCCCGCATTGCAAGGGGGGGCGAAGCCATCACGGGGCCACAAATCGTAATGTAGGATGTAAGGAAGGGACCCCATTCCACGTTGTCTGCTGGGTGGCCCCCAAGCCCTTAGTTACGCCACTGCATGTCTGAGTGAAACAATCTCGAACATAAACAATAGGCCCAAGTACATGAGAGTTTTACATTTGCAATACACGAGCTTTAAAAAAATGGTGCTGCTATTTCCAATCAACGAACTAGGTAGCGTTCTCCATTTTCTCTTCCGATCCCCAATACTTGAATATGTTGCTCCCCCATATCAATTACTTGAATGTGTTGCTCCAGCAAAGTTAGCTCCTCATGGTACACTTTCTATACGTGCCGTCTGCTCACATTTGCTCTTAAGAGTAAAACTGTGGAGTAAGTGACTGGTGTGAAATAAGTCTTCTGTATGTGAAATATCGACAGAAAGCCAGTGCGTCATTCCCATGGAATGCATAAAAGTATAATTGGAAACGTTATCCCACTGTTACTAGTTCTTCAGAATTCGTGGTAGAATTATTAAATATACTCATAACCTGTTACAATTAACTGTCTATCTCTTGGATTCCGTGCATTTTCACACGGTGCAATCTCGCACGGTGCTCATTATCAAGCAATTTCACACGGTCCTGGTTATCACAGGTGTGGTGCATTTTCACACGGTCCATCTGCAATCACGTGATTCACCCTGAAACTCCTTTCACTACAAGGGGAGGGAGGACAGAACAAGTATGAACTAAGTAAGAACAGAGAAAGAGCAAATACAAGTTAAATATGAACAATTGCAATTAATACTAGAGAAGCTAGAAAAAAGAAAAAAATTAACAAACACGCGTTATAATAAAGAAGAGAAAAATAATTACAAAAATAAAATAAAACTAATAACGAAAATAATAGCAAATTAAAGTACATGAAAATAAAAATTCAGAAAAACAAATAATCTTGCGAAAACAGACTAAAATGTGTTACTGGTTTCCATTCTCCACAGCAAAGAATAAAATAAGCACTTTGTTAATGAAGTCGGAACCCATTGTTTAAAAATAGAAAGATGAGTTAAATAAACTTTTATTTTGTGATTATTCTTTTCCTGTTACTGCTTAGTTATCTCTGCAGGTGCGTATGGCCATGGTACACCTGTGAATCATGTCATTGGAGGGTGGGGGATAAATAGGGTATAAAAGAATCGCCCTTGATGTCTAATTCCTTAATTTTAGTGTTTTCGTTGTTGGGTGAGCATAGTGATTCAACGTAGAAATGGAGTTTATAACAACTAGCAGAGGTAATCGTCTCTTAGTTCATGCAGGGTTCCAGTACTACATGCAGAGAGAAAACAGGGATCATACAGTATGGGTAAGTATCGTATTAATAGAATTAGGATTTTCTGTAAAAATTCATGTTTCCTTTTTTATGTTCTTAATTTCTTTTCTTTTTTTGGGGGGGTGGGGCGCGAAGGCTTCATATAATATGACTAGACATCGGATTTTTATGCAAATGCATTGTTTGCTCGTATGCATCTTTGTTAAATTTGGTAGGGGTTTCTAGAAATAATAATATAGTCCGAATTTGAAGCTTTGTAGTGCATATAAATGCATATTTCAAAGGTTAGAGCATATATTAGTACTCAAGAGCATATTCAGCACATTTTATAAATTTTTATTTCAGATGTATGCTTACAACATGGAATAAATCCAGTTTTAGTTTATATTTTCAATACATTTACATGCCTATGCAACGGAAGGGCTTTTTTCATGAGAAGATGGAAAAATTCCTAATTTATAGACGACCAATAATGTTAGAAACCGATCACCAGAGCAGAAATGCCCACAATTACCAAAACGTTAAGAGAAATCTGATAATAATAATGACATTGTAGTATCGTGTCGACATCAATTCAGAAACAAGAGATACGAGTATTGCTACTCAGTGAATGCTTAGCTCTAGTTGGTGAAGTTCGACACGAGCTCCGGTCATTTTCTGGTAAATTCGGGCACTCCTTGAAAAAAAAATGACGGATCTTATTGGGAGAAACTCCAACTAAAAATAATTGAAGCCATGGGAAAATATCTCCAAGGGTTAAATTTCAATTTGCCAGAATATATATATATATACTACACTTGCTCCTCTGCGTAAATATTGTATAGTAACATCTATTGATGTTAATAGTTCATTTTCTGGCTACAAATGTCATAAACGGATACCAAAAAATGAAGAGAAGCATCTTGTGATACATTGTAAGGCTAATTGCGGGAAGAGTAAACCCTTGAAAACGATTATTATTATTATTATTATTATTATTATTATTATTATTATTATTATTTGTACAATGGAAACGTGTAGACTCGTATTATTTCGTCCCGGCTCATGTGGTTCGGATTCCACGTTAATAAGTAGGCCCACGTCTCATATAGACTCGATGCTGAACGGAACGTTAAACTCAAAATCAACTCAACTCGTATTATTTCGTGTTAATTGAATCCACTGTAAAATACAAATGTCAAGAAAACCAGAGATCGTGTTCTCATATAACTTAATTCCATTATTTGTGTGTGTTTTAAAACGTTAAGAGTATGTAACCTATAACTATTATAAAAGTAAATTCTAAAAAGAAGTCCCTGAAGTTGTATGCATATTTCATAAATTTTAAGTGCATAAAAATTAGATGTCTAGACCTGACATGTTCTCGTAATACATGTTAGTTTCTTTTAATGAAGTAGGTTGGCTTATATTGTGGATTTAATACATTCTTAGTTTTCTTGGTGGTTGTTTTCATAAACTGGGCACCGATCGTCTAAGGCACTCGAAAATATGCAATAATGTATGATATCTTACTTTATGATATCTTACATGTATGATGGTATTTTGAAAATTTCGTAACTTTTAATCTTTATCTGAATTACAAGAACAGTATCTGTATTACTTTTAATTTTTATCTGAGAGGACAGTATATTTGCTTCTCTAAAGCATAAATATTTTTTTCACGTTGTTTTAGTACTTCTAATATAGTAAAGCCCCAATTATCCGCGGAATTTGGTAGCAAGGGCACCAGAGATGGCGAAATCTCCGATAACCCAAAAATATTTTAGCATAAACACTGTTTTATTGTACGAACAAGACATAATGAAACTTTTAAAATATGTACAATACAGCAGAAAATTGGAAATATTGATTTTTACAATGCAATTTATTTTTATGTATTAGAACATACAGTACATATCTGCGTACGGATTGTCATCCCGCAGCGACTCGAGTACTTATGAAAAATAATAGTAGGCGGCTGCAGCAGGGCTTAAAAAAAAGTACTCGCGGATAATCGGAGCTTTACTGTGTTTAAAAATTAACTTTCTTTCATGTGATATTTTGCCTAAACAAATATCTACACATATATAATTGCGTAAAAGGAAGTAATAACACAAATTCGCATGTTTTTATGTTTCATTTTTTAAACAAAAGATACTTATGAATAATAATTTATTTTGTACATTTGTAACCGAGCAAACGCTTTTTTATGTGTGTGTACGTATATGCGAAAACACATTTCAATTGTTTATTTCAGAAGCTGATGTTTTTTTTATTATTATTATTTTAGCTATGCATCAACAGACAGAAGGTAAATTGCCATGGCAGGCTCAATCTGCCCAAGACAGAAGATAAAATAGCAGTTGTGGAAAGAGATCATCAGTGTGTACCTGATGTTGCAGTTTGCGAGATACAAGAGCGACTTTCAAATTGCAAGAAGAGAGCAAGAGACGAGATCCTTACACCAGTGTCTGTTATCTTCCACGAAGAAATGGCTGTTCCAATTAATCAAGGTCTTTACCTAGTAACCTTTATACCATCGTATGATCAGAAGAAAGGGGGCTTAAATGGTGTTAGAAGGAAATCACTCGGCATACATCAAGGTGCACCGACTCCTAGAAATATCTGCTTTCCCGATTATATGATTCGGTTTGAAGATGGTACCTTGTTTTTACAGTACGACGCACTGGAAGGAGACGGACGAATTCTGTTTTGGTTACGAGGGTTTGAAACCAGCACTGAAGAAAAGCGAACAATGGTTTTTTTGACGGAATGTTCAAGAGTTCCTGTAAGTATTTTTCCTAGTTATACACCATACATGCAGACATAGGAAGCACACATGATAAGACACTGGTTGTACCGGTCTTGTATGCATTGTTGCCAGATAAAACAGAGCGAACATACGAACAACTGTTTACATTTCTTAAAACGTGGTCTGGCCAGAACGAACCTCGGGTGTTAAAAATAGATTTTGAACTTGCTGCAATCAATGCGTTGCGTGCAGTGTTTCCCAATTCACAGGTTTCCGGCTGCCATTACCATTTCAACCAGAGTATCTGGCGGAAGATTCAGAGTATAGGTCTCGTCGAAGAATACCTCCACAATGAAGATGTACGCCATCATGTTCGCATGTGTAGTGCATTGCATTAATACCAACAAGCAGGATCGATGAAGGTTGGCTCACCGTCATGGAGGACTGTCCATCTGGCCAGAAAATCGAAATGTTCAACGATTAATTCATTGAACAATGGATGGATAATCCAAATGTTCCAAGAGAAATATGGAACTGCAACGGTCAAAGGCACAGAACAAACAACCCAGTGGAGGGTTGGCACAATAAGTTAAATCGCACCATATCTAAGAGTACACCACATATCTTTGAGCTTGTGAGTGTATTAAAAGCAGATGCGACAGCTAGTTTTCATGCTTTCGCGAGACAGGGCTTAGACTGCAATTCGGAGAAGCGTAGAAAATTCACTTACATTCGTCTTGACGAACGATTGCAATTAGTCCTGGAGAAGCTAGAAAATGGCGCAGACCTTAAAAATTGCTTGAGAAGCTTGAGCTATCTCCAAAAGCTAAGATAATGGGCTATGAACTGTAAAAATGGGTTGACGATGTACAAAAGTAGAAGGTTCCATCTTAACGACGTGCTGTTCGCTCGGAAAATAACAATATGACAAGGTTCTTCTTAGAACCGCTTTGGAGTATGGAGCTAATATTGTGTGTTTTACAAATCACAACGTTTTTCTATGCTCTAGGGCGGGCACATTTTTCTTCGATTGTTGAACTACCTGTCTGAATTCTCTGATGTGCTGCTTATTTTATTCTTTGTTTATTTTAATGTGTGATTACTCTATCTTCTGTCCCTAATTATTTTAATTTTTGATTATTCTTTATTTGTTCTTATTTTCATTTGCTGTTCTTTATGTATTAATATCAATTTCCGATAGTTTCTGTTATTTTTTTCATTTATTTCAATTTCTTATTGTATATGCTATTTTTCTCATCTTCTTTACTATTGTTTTTATTTGCTGATTTCTTTGTTCTATCTTGATCTTTGTTATTTTAATTTCTGCTTACTTTCTTCATTATTCTTTTTGTGAAAGTGAAACATTTTCTAAGCTCTCCTTCTCTAATATTAATTGCAATTGTTCGTATTTAACTTGTATTTGCTCTTTCTCTGTTCTTACTTAGTTCATAGTTGTTCTGTCCCCCCTCCCCTTGTAGTGAAGGAAGTTTCAGGGTGAATCACGTGATTGCAGATGGACCGTGTGAAAATGCACCACACCTGCTGACTGATTAATGCGATAACCAGGACCGTGTGAAATTGCTCGATAATGAGCACCGTGCGAGATTGCACCGTGAGAAAATGCACGTTACCATCTCTTGAGTAGTTTCAGAGGTTTTCTTCCCTTTTTGGAACAGAGACAAAGCCATGTTACATCCTGAAAATTCATGTAAAAATATCATCACATCATCCATGTTTCCTCCTGTATTTTCACGTATTTAAACATTTTGACTGATTGATCAAATCTGCTTTCTTTATGAAAAATCAGAAAAAATACGCTTGAGAAAAAAAAACATACAAGATTAAACGACACAACCCTTTCCTTCATTTGTAACTTTATATCTACCTAACCTACAGAGATTGTATCAAGCGAGAAGAAATTTGTTTACAAAATATTTTGTTATAAGTTTCAAAATCGTATAATTGAACGAAAGGTAAGAAATCAAGGAAACATGGATATTCTATAGACTGCGGCGATCACATGAGATATGGCAGCCATATTGGGTGAAGATTAAGTAAATATCTGATCACTTTTAGGATATGTCTATACTTGATGGGAAGAATCTGTCCCATAAGTTTTATTGTTACTAATTTTTTTCGGTTCAGACCCCTGCATACTGCACTAAAACAGTTTGCACTTAATTAAAAATTTACACTTTTAATGGTAATAGTGTCGATGTCAAGCGTATGCTATCTATCCCGTAATTCTGCTTATACTGATCTTTGGTGCTTTGTTTAATTTTATTTCATGAATTATGCAAACTCTCGTCGAATTTGTGACTTCATTTTATATGTTCTGTAATGCATTTTGTAACTTCATGTAATATTTTCATATCTTGGTGTCAAACGTATAATATCTAGAAATATAGTGTAATTGCGCTTATACTGTTTTGATTTGTACTTTTTATTTTTATTTTTTTTAAATTTAGGAACTACAAATTTCTTAAATTGTGTCATTTCTTGTCAGTACTACCAACATAATTTCACATTAGGCAAACTTGAATTCAAGATTCGCTTTCACTTTCTCTTGAGTTAACATCTGCAAATTTCATTGCCTGAGGTTATTAGACGAATCTTGAATGGCCGAATGTTGAAGTCACCGAGTTCAATACTTTCATTCAAGTAGTTCCCCAATTGTCCTCACGACGCTGGGTGTATACCGAAATGTCGATACCATGTAATGAGTACGGGGCTCGGCGCCTGTCCGATTATCTTTGCCAGGATCGGTCCGTCCGCTGTTTGCAGACCTTCTTCCGGCACCTTTATTGTCTGCACGCCGCCAGTGTTTCGGCGTTTCTCCGGCAACATTTGTCGTGGTCGGCTCGCCCACTGCTTGCGTCTTCTTCCACAACGTTTGTCAAGGATCCTCTCATACTTATAATTTTACTTTAAATATTTACTTCTCATATACCCTTTAAGTTTATAAATTTACTACATTTCTTTCCATACATTTACATTTTTTATGGTCGGCATGCCGTCAGCGATCCAACGTCTTTAAAACCATCATTTGCTGCGGTGGTTCCATCCGCTGTACGTCGATTTTCTGCCGAATCCGTTTTTACAAGACATATCTAATGCAATTAGTGTCTACCCACAAGATAAGCCTTCGTATAGGTTGAATTTTTACATCATCATTAACGAAGATGAAGTCTCTTTTATTTTATATAATTCGACACGTTGCCGTTGGTACGCGATATTGAAACTGTCGCCGACGTTGATTTTCATGATATTTCCGGCTGTGTCTTTTGGCAGTCGTTGTCCGACCGTCTGCCGACTGCTTCGAGAAAGCTTTATACGAGGAAAATATAAGCTCTAATTCATCTCTTAAAGCATCAAATTAATTTGTAACTCTCTTTGTTTTCTTTTGGTGTTGGACTCTGGCTTTGCTCGTCACGGTCGAAATTCCAAGAAGGATTTTACTTTCTGATGTTTTCAAAACGTGACGTTGTAGTGGAAAAAGATGGGTGGTTATGCCCCTTAAGACTTTTTGTCAGGATCACCATATGTACAACATACTAGGGATCAATAATGTTTACCGCTATCCAACATATCATTATTTTTTATTGTTTTTTAAAGTGACCCTGTACCGACCAAACAGCTAGTGATTGGTGGTTATATCCATTGAGATTTCTTCTCAGGATCACAATATCTATAATATGGCAGAGTTTCAAGCAACTCCACAAAAATCAAGAATACCGTTACCTTATTAGGAAAGTGGGTTGGCCCACCGTGGAATTTGGTCAAAACTGTGGGTGATGGTCCGCGTGAACCTATAGCTGAAAACATTCGTTTGCCAGCAACTATTCTCCAATCTTCACGCAACGTTACTGGAATTGACTGTTTTGTTTTACCAGTATACGTTGAGAAACCGCTCTACTAAAAGCACTTGGCCCACCACATTTCCACTTTGTTTTATCGTTGGCTAATAGTCGCGAACTCCATCATATTTGATGTTGGTAGAGTGCGTAACAGCTCATACTCAGTTCTTTACGACCATCTTGTTGAATTTCAAATAGGAAAATAGTTTTTTTAAAAAAAAAGAAGATTTATAATTCACAACAACTGTTAAATACCACCCTAGTAAAGTGTGTGATTGTTGCCGTCTTGCTCTAACCGCTAGTCTAGGGCTTTGAACGTGCACCTTTGGTGTGAAAGTCCCGGATTTGATTCCTGGTGGCAGACTGTTTGGAATTTAAACTATCATCGATATTTTTGTGTTAATGTCCTTGTCCTTATAGGTTACTGGAAAAGTTAGTAAAACAAGTAATATTTACTAAAAATCGAGTAATAAGCAGATAAAAAAGCTGGCAGATAAGCAGATAAAAGCCTGCTCGCAACACTAGTAGCAAAATCGGTTGCCAAAATGTTGGAAAAATAATGGCAATATGAACTACCGAAACTGGTCCAATGTCAAGTTTGGCCGCTTTGGCAACCATTTCACACCCAAACCATTTTCCACCCTTTTTCAACCTAACGAAGGTTATATCTCCGTTTACTCAACCAATGCCTAATCATCTTCAACTGTTGGGAAAACCAAACACCTACGAAACTGAGAATGTTTGGCCAATTTTAACCTATGCAAATGTCATTAGCCGACCCACGTTAGAACAGCCAAATCTCGACGTTGAATGTTGGTTCATTATGAATATATTGAAGTTTACCTAAGCAAACCTATCATAATGACCTGGTTTGCAAATGTGGTCTCGCGAGCGTGGGATAGGGTGGTTATATATTCGGTTTGACAACTTTGACTTTTTATCTTTATTCCTGAGACATTCTCATTATTTCATAGTGTTAGGGACTTTAAATATTAGATTAATTTTTAGTTGTACTTCGACTGGGCAGGAAAAGAAATAGTGGAAACAACAGTGCACGAGACGCGAATCCCAGTTGCTCTGTTGGCAAGCAGGCGTGCTTCTAACGTTTTTAACTACTTATTACTAGATTTTTACTTAATTTTACTTGCTTCGCCAGTACCATAGGACAACAAGGAGGCAAACACAGAAATATGAAGGACAGTTAAAATTCCAAGGGTTCTCACATCTTAATTCGACCACTGGACCCCTTACACTAGAGGCGCATGTGCTAGTCGCTAGACCAGCGGGTAGAGCAACTGGGCCACAATCACACACTTTAAAGTGTTCGATATTTGACAATTGTTGTGCGTTGCAAATTTTATTTTAAAAAAGCTTATTATCCATTGTGTATAGGAAAATGTTTCAACACAAAAAACACGAACTCCTCATTTGTTATCGAAATTTGAACACAAAAGACGACGGGGAACAACTGCACGTGAGTAGTGACGCATTCTTCTACCATGATGTATCACTGAGTTAGAGAAAACTAGCCAACGACAAAACAAAGTATCCAAGTTGTGGGAAAATTGCTTTTTGTAGAACTGTTACCCAGGACATTTACCAACAATAATGTAAGAAATTTCTCGGTTGGAAAAAAATCAATTCCAATATAACTGGGTGAAGGTCTAGAGAGTAGACGGTGGCCAACCATATATTTAACTAATGTTGGGAAAACGTACAGGCTTCCTATATGCTCGCGCTCACCATCATCCACCGTTTTGAACAAATCACACTAAATTCCCAACGGTCTGCCAACGAATCTTGCTACTAGGGCAACCGAACAACAGGGGATTGCGTCCCGTACACTGCTGCTTCCACTTTCTATTTTCCTGCACGGTCGAAGAACAAACAAACATTAATCGAATATTTAAAAACAATAATCTATAAAACAAACGTAATAGCATATAAAAAAACAAATGTGACAAAATGAATGCATCACCATCCTTCCCCAACTACAGCGAGGACATGTTGGAGGTACGTCAGAAAATTATGCAAGATTTGGTTAGGTAAACATCAGCATTTGGATGGTGAACCACCATTCAACGTCGAAGCTTGGATGGCCTAACATAAGGTGACGTAGGATTTGGTTGGGTGAATCAATGCCCAATATTAATAATGACGTTGGGATTTGTTTGGAATAATGGGAGATAGTTGGGTAAACGAAAGAACAACCTTTGATTGGTTCAGTAATAGTTTGGGCGGGAAATGGTTGCCAAAGAGGGCAAACCTGACTTTGGGCCAACCGATTTTGCTACTATAATATTTTCTGCTGCTTTTTTAAAAAAGGGACCCTTTAGTGGCCAAATGTACATATCACGGTTTCAAGCAATTCCACGGAAATCCAATTTCCAAAAGGATTCTGCGGGGTCCTTTGGGGATACGAAACTTGCTTAGTACCTTTATTATATCTTGAAGCACACGCAAAGGGCAACAAGTCGCTTAATTTTGAACAATATTTGTATAGACACACTTAAAATATTGGAAAAGAATTTTATAGTATTACCCCCTCGAAAGGGAGAGTGTCATCATTACTCTTTTTGATTGAAATTCAGCATTGTTGGAAAATAATTATATTGCCTAAAAAAATCTATTCTTCTGATTTAGTGTATATTGCAGTCAAAATTGGTAAATCTGGAAGAAGGTGGGATTAAATTATACTTCATATTCTACATATTTAACAGCATTTTTCTTCATTTCACTTGACATATTGAAAATATATTCATTAGTCTTTCTATTCTCTGAAATTATATAAGTTATGGTTAATGATGTCATAGATTATAGTTAATGATGTTTACTCATTGGGACACTGTTCAAAATAATTTACGATTCATAAGGAAATTAAATAAAGATTTATGTGCTTTCTGAGGAATGGAACATCCTGCTAATACTGAAGAACATTAAGATGGATTGAAATGTTCAGACATTATGAAGATTTTGGTAATTTTTTATAGTATTTTTCCGATCGTAGAATACTATAAATTATACTATAATGAGTTCTATAATGAATTCTCCTCCTGACACAAAGACATCGACGGAAAGAGGTTCTTTAATAATGAATAAATTGTGGAAAATTGAGAAAACACAATTATAAATTTAAACACTGGAACATTTTACCTAATGAAGCATATCTTTAACTGCACATGCAGTAGATTTTACGAAATATATTTTTTTAAATTCACTGTGAGCTATAAATTCAAATGAAAAGTATGTCTCTCAAATAATAATAGTAATAATAATAATAATAATAATAAATAATAATAATAAAATAATAATAATAATAATAATAATAATAATAATAATAATAATAATAATAATAATAATAATAATAATAATAATATAATAATGTGCTATAAGGATACAAGTTTCTTTTTAAATTTAATTTTATTTCTGGTTTACTGAAACTCATGAAAGTGAAGAGAACAGGGTTCTGGAAGGTGTCGGGCATGGACTCTGTTAAACGTTATCCAAGCATTCGACTGGTATGACCAAGGCATCTGCTTGTATATCTAGTATGTTATCTCTATAAATACTAATTTTCAGATTGATTGCAGTGTTGGAGGCGAATTTCTGTTTACCTGTTGTGGAATTCTTTCTTATAGTTTACGATTTTTGTAAATTGTCGGCAATTACCATATCCTTAATATGAAGAGATGGGATAAAATCTTCTTCTTCTATTCATTGTTTCCTAGGGATGAAAATCTCTTCAGATGGTAGTCCTTGGTGGTCTTCGCGTCTCGTATTCTTTTTCATCGCAGATGTTGATGGGCATCTCTTTGTGAGAGTCTTCAAACTGGTCTTCTGTGAAGTGATCATGTGATAATTGTGTAAAGTTTTATCTTAAATCGCTAAATTCAATTTATTAAATTGCATTTATCCAAGACAGAATTATGAACATTTAAAATCCAACAGAACAAAACTATTATTAATGTTGTACATTGACAGACAGCTGTATAATCATGTATATGTTAATTGCCACTTTTGAAGTTGTCAATAAACACGTTTACCTTCCTTCTTGATTTTCCGCATTCCCTTTCGCATAGATAGATACTTCCCCGTTCACTAAGCGTCAGACTCGCTACTTAACAGCAAAACAAAACCACGGAGGACACATCGACAAGAGCCATTAGACACACGGTTTGGACAGGTGTACGATCTAAGAGAGAAGCGGATCGCACTATTAGGGAACAAACAGCTCCATATCTTGGGAATACTATTCTGTTGATGATCACAGCAGATATTTTTGAGTTTAACATCAGAATATTGGAATGATTATCGTAAAAGACTTATCGTGAAGAGAGAACTCGAGGCCCCTAGCAGACCAACAGGATCGATATCGAGTTGTGACTAATTCCAGTGTTTCCAGGTTTCTCCACAGGAAGTCATTTGTTATCCCAGATGATTAGGACAACGCCAGTTTTATTGCAGTAGCAGGATAGTATCGTTTCTTCACTTTATATCTTAATGCTTTCTCATTCTTTCACTTATCACACGGCCAGTCACTTTCAAAATGGAAAGATATTAATCTTATTTAAATTCATCCAGAATTTGACAGTTAAGTACCGTGTTGTGCATCAGTATCATCCCCGATCATTGCATTCATTTAGTGAATATTTTAGAGGCTATTCTGAGCTACTAACCGATGGCACATCCCGGCACAGATGCATATAAGGTAAGCAAATTGGACAGTTGGTAATTACTAAATGATAAGATGAATCATATATTCTATAAACTGTTATTTTAAGAAATTCCTTTTGTATTTTCGTGTGTATATCCTACAGGTAATTACGTACTTTTATTCCACCTAGTAGATAGTAGTTAGGTATATTATGTTGACAAATCTACAATTCAAACCCTTGCATATAATATTCTTAACTAACATGATAAAATACCTTGTTCTGTAAATCGGTTATGTCGACATTCTGTAGTTCCTTTATTGATGAATATTTAGTCATTGTGTGCATGTTGCTGGCATTTAAATGAGCCGCATCTCTAAAAAACGATTTATAAATGTCCCGGTCTCTCTTGGTAACTTCTCCAAAAAACCTTAAAGAGAAAAGCTTTAATAACTATGGAATACAAACGTATTAAATAACGGTTGACATAATACACTTATCAAATTAAATAAAGAAATCAAATATAATTCAGTATACATTCCTAGAATAATTTCATATTGAATTAAACATATTAAACAAAAGATAAAATATCCCTAGCTATATACCTTAATATGTTATATCGGGAAATATCATATCAATTAAGTAAGATATCTAAATCAAATTTGCTTTCGATATTGTAAACTGTTATATTTATCCCTCAAGTACTATGGACGAAAATATTCACATAACTACTATGGAACGGTCTGTCAGCCTGCATTGTTCTTTAACATCTTATGGAAGATAGTTTTATTATGTTTTAAAAAATGGTATCATATATATTTTAGTTGTTTATTGAAAAATAAAACATATCAATTTCAGTATGTAAAAAAGTTATACATTTTTAAAACAATCAGAAAGAAAAAGCTGCCAAAGTTGCAACAATGCTTTCATTATTATTCTATAATTTTAATTGTTCAAACATTCAATTTATTTTTTGTATCTATATAGTCAAAGTGACACTAATCAAAAATATATTGTTATTATAAATGCACTAAGAATAAAAGATACAGTAAGAACGGAGAAAAAGCATGGAATTGTAACTTTTTCAAACCTATGAAAAATATTCTTGTATTTTTGTTTAGTCTAAAGGTAATGAATAAAATTAATTTTTCGTTCTTATATGATGACGAAAGTAAACAAAAGTGTATATTACGGGTAAAGAAAACACTCTACTAACTTTTCTGACTTCATGCACTTTTTTGGGGTAGGCACTTGGAACTACTTTTGTAGCACTGAAAGCACCCCACACCGCTGGCATGAATATCTTGCTTTCCCCTTAGGACGCAGTGGAGAGAAGGCCACAACTTCCTCTTCTCGAACTCTTCACTCGCGCGGGATGGTGGAAACCTTATTTTCAATCTGCAGTATGCTCTTGATTGAAAAACTCAGCCTTTGTTGCAGTTGTACGATGAACAAACTACGTTCCGTGTGATGCCTAAGAAGTCTTTTCGCTAACATTTTCATCAAATCAAGTCTTGTCATCACTGCGGATTTAGCGTAGACTTGATGCAAAACATACTCAATGACACCATACGCAAAATCCAGAATGCGCAGCATAAAGAAAATCAGTTTCCTTAACTATAATCCAAAACACTTTGCTCGGGTTTGTATTTGAAACAACTACCACCACTAAAACTTGAAACAATGATACCAACTTGTGGGATAAATACATATTGCAGGATTTTTTAAGATTTGCTTTTAGAAAAGGGATAAAAGAAGTTTTCGTCGACGTTGGCAGCATAGGTTTATGTGAGATGTTTACACCTTATCTACGCCAACAATTATTTTATGGACCGACAATAGCCTAGTAAATCTTCAATCTGAAATCAGGTTAATTGTAATTTTATGCTACAAGAAAACATGTCTAGAGGGAAATGTCTTTTTAAAAACCGCTGTCGTCCTCGAAAAAACTTAAATTGTGCTCTGGTAAATATATACTCTGAAGTGAAGACGTTTTTTTTTATTTTTCCTATTTCCTTTTCTTGTTATTGTCAGTGCCAGACTTTAGTTATGCACTGGAAACTTTTGTTTATTTTTGTAAAGTGTTGGCATGTCTGCTGTCCTGGGTTATAGAATGTTTTCTTTCTTTAACTGCAGTGACCAAACGACCTGGGCTCTACAGCAATCACGTAAATGTTTTGCTTTATCTCTGATAAATCCAAAGATCTCAATATACGATTCGTAGAGCCGTCTTGCGAACAAACCGTCAAACACGAAAAGTTCACCAACAATATTGTCAAATTTTGAAGACGTGCTGATGATTTGGTTTCGCAAAAACTCATCCTAAGAAACTCTAAAGACATTGTATCTTCGTGAAATATTCTCCATACAATGCGGGAGACGAAAGAGGCAAAATTTCATGCATAGGAGTTGTAAACCGCCCCCCTCACGTTCTATACGAAGGAAAATCGGTTTATATAGGTGAAATAGGTAATGTAGACAGTGGTGAATGATATTACGAGGAGTGTTCGATAATTCCTTATATAGAGGATCTTCCATTTTCCCACATAGTCTCCTTTCACTATAATGCACTTATCCCAACAATGTTGTAGAGCTTGAATACCAGTTTTAAAAGAAATCCTTGACGACTCCACTGGAAGCCATTCTTCGACAGCCTGCATAACATGCTCATTGTTGGCAAACTGTGTTCTTCGCGGGTGCTACTTAATTTTGGGAAAGAGGTGAAAGTCACTTGGGGAAGATCTGGAGAGTGGGGAGGGTGCTCAAGTATTTCGCACCTTCCTAGGCAATAGCGGTGGAGGAAAGGTGACTTTTGTGAGTAGAAGCACTGTACTGCAGCATCAGCATTTTCATGTGTAGCTGCGTTTCCCCTTGATTGCCTGCCTTATTTTGGAATCAGTTGGGAATAGTAGTAACTTGTAATTGTCGTTGGACCCTGAAGATAATCAATGAAAAGTATCCCCTTACTATATCCCCTCCCAGAAAAAATGTTTGTCATAATCTTGCCATCTGATTGAATTATCTTGAATTTATTGAGGAGTGGACATCATGATGCCGCCAATGCATGCTATGTTGATTGGACTCTGGACCGCAATGATGTACCCAGTTCCACACCGCCATAAGAATACATAGCCAAATCAATTTAACTCTCTCCACTGTTCGGATTTTTGCGCACTCGTGCTATGTGAAGGGAGTTTTAAAGGTACGAGAGAAGAATAATCTTTGTTTTAATAGAACGTCACTTCAGTTTCCGTATTTCAAGATAATTCATTAAGAGTCTGGTTTAAGATAGATTAACAGGGAAAAGAATTTAATATTTTCATTTTTCTAATGCTTTTCTGTCGTACGTAAGGTGTTAGTCACTGCTGGATTAACTTATCTGGAGGACCGTGGCTAGAAAAAAAATGTGGCCCTGCTGGCTTCACCTAATAAATTTCTGTCAAAGTACAGTAGGAAAGTTAAGAGAATGTGTTTAACATTTTTGGTCATTTTATTTTATGATCATGATTATATTATCGTTATGATTCTTTTTAGAAAGCCAGTTGAGATTTTGATCAGATTGGAGGACCCTATTCACCTGGAGTTCCGGGCTATAGCCTGCCTAAGCCCCTCCATTTATCCGGAACTTGTGACAGCGCATGTGTTTTCGTGTGCATCGCTTAAGCTACTATTCCGACACTAGTACGTTCTCTGGTTTAAAATTAAAGAGGTTGGAAAATTTTGTATCCGATTCTCTGAAACATATCGTCAATTTAGGTTCATCCCGAGAGTTACCGAAAGTCATGTTAATTATTTATTATCTGGACTCTTACTGTGATTTTTTTTTTACTGATGCGGTAGTGGGAAGTCTGTATTTGATGCTTTGTTTCGACTGTAGGATATAAATACACTTACCAACTGGTCAATATTTGTTCTCATTTCATTCTTCCTTCTACGATTTTGTAAGATTATTACTTCGAAATTGTCGAAAAGTGGACATTCTTTCAGATAATTGCTGATTTTTTTTATTTAAAAAGTTGGACTTTTTACATGTAAATTTGAAAACATTTTACCTTATAATTATGTGGATGATGTTGAATCTGCATTGGTTCTTGAATCAGAATTGTAGTTGCCCCGGCCAGCATTTTTTGACCGAAGTAATGCACGATGTTGTTCCAACAAGTATTTGTAAAATTCTTCATAATTCATGTTCATGAAACTACGTACATTTTAGTTCAATGATCGATCCCGTAACTGACTGTATTAACGAGCTTTTTACATTAAGCATTGACTAGAGAAAACACTCTTTACTCGCTGTATTACCATACTGCTAAAATCACAAAACAATGTTGATAGCTGGAAATTTCAATGCTATTATTACTTCTGAAAATACCTATCACTTCTCTTCAGCAGTAATTAAATTTTCATTCTGGACTAAGAATTCATAGAAGATAAGAGATGTATAATGAGTTATTAGGCCTAAGCTATATGCTATATACCAATGCTTATATAACTACTTACATAACTTTCGTCATTTATAGTTTCGTCTAACATTGATTATTTTCTGAAAGATCGAAGGGAATTATTCAGTACAAATTCAATCAAACTCATTGATCTGAATCAAACTTGGCAGGGTGTAAATCTTTACATTGTACTCATGTGAAATATATATGATGTGCAGTCTTTTAGTTCCCGAGTTAGATGAGATCAAATTTAAAGTTAGACACATTTTAGATAATCAATTTTCATAAAGAGCTGATTAAAAACCAATGGAGGACAGTTTTGTGACGCAATTGAGAAACATACAAATTTTTCAAGCAAAATATCGAACAAATACAAATATGATTAAATATCACACTATTCAAAAATAATTCAATTGAAAAATCGCAAAATGTCGGACATGCTCGGAAAACGCCGAAAGGATGGCAACCCTAATTTCACTGAAATTACCTGTGAAGAAATATAAATATTCTATTTCGGTATCTTACAAATACGTTTCACTTACTAATATTGATATGATTCAAATGCCGGAAAGAGATGGGGAAATACTTGTTTACTAACAAGCTGAATCACAAGAACTATATCTCCCAATTTAGATTTAATTCCAGATCTCGGACACAAATTCAAAAAGCGATTTAGGCTGTGATTCTGATGCGACCATTTGCACCTCGCAAGTTGGCAATTTTTTTATATAGTAGGCATATGCACGTTCGGCGCAAGACGCGAATTTGATTCCAGGTGGGAGCCCATGTGGTTCGATAGCCACGTTAATCAGTAGTTCCACGTCTCATATAGCCTTGCTGGTGAAAGAGACGCTCAACTGCAATCAACAACATTCCGAGTGGGAACTGAAGGGGTTAGGACATAACGATAAGGCAGAAGTTCGTGTCAAATAATGCAGTGCTCAAAAGGCATGCTAAAATCCGAACCAACCAAACCAACAATCAAGCTGCTGAGGCACATGAGATATCCATGTACGTCCCGTTCCGCACGACAAAAGATTACTTTAAACTACTTATTTTTTAGTGCAGGGGAGCTATATTGAATATTGAGAAAAGCATTATATTATCAAACATTATATAAAATGCGTGTTTTAGATAAATGTTAATCTAAAAGTTAATTTCAGAGACAGATTAAACATTTATGGATAACATGTTTATCTCACAAAGAGACTTACGGAAGTGAAACTCACCGATTTGAATGAATCTTTGTAGACTTGTAAAACCTCGAAAAATAATCGACACGTATTTTTTATTTCGGCATTAGTGCGGGTTTAAGAGTAGAAACAAACTTTGAACTTTATAGGTGATCTTGAAGCATAGACAAAAACAATTATTTAATGTAGAAAGAAAACATACTGCCAGGGGGGTTTCAGGATTGCTGATTCAGAATCTCACGTCAAAATTGGAAAATACAAAAGTGTGGATCCAATATGGTGATTATAATTACAAAAGTCTTCTGGTTTGAAATGGTATGCAGTTAGCCAAGAGCAATTATCCACTATCTCAGGCAGGAGATTGCAGTACGATTTGAAACACCTTTCTCTACTTATTTTAACGAGATGTTTGATTAAAGTGCACCTCTATATCTCTCATATTCGGGGCGCTTGTTTATAGTGAGTGTCCTTGCTTGTCAATATGTCCGAGTTTCATATATCCTCAGTTTTATAATTATAAATTTATTGAAACACATTTTACAGTAATGCTATTCAGTAAAAAGATGTGTGATGCATAAACATAGTTTACACAACGCACACCTTATTACAGCAAGAACTGCACACAAATTGAAAATGATGCCCAATCTTTGAAATAAAGTGTTATGGGATTCTCAAACGTAAGAGGTTTTTATTACAATATACCGCTTTCGTATCACGGATACCCAATAATATTTGTAAATGTGGGAGAAAAAACTATTTCTGAATCAAAGATTGGATCTTAATGATATCATTACGGAGATGTTAATTTATGTTATACAGAAGGACAATGTCAGAAAAGGCCCAAAGATGTTTTTTCCATGGACTAAAGAAGAGTACATCAAGATACTAAATGCAGTTGTTCCTGCAGGAATGGTTTCTATTTTGAGATACTCTTTTGAGGTTTAACTCGGAACTCAAATATAAAAGAAATCAATTAAATACGCACCCCTACTAGTGAGAGGAGATGGGACTTACTTTCAATAAGCACCTCTAATAGGGAGAAGCGAGGGGACTCACTTTCAATAAGTATCACAAACAGTGAGGGGTGAGGAGCCTCACTTTAAATAAGCACCCCCAATAGTTATAGGTGCAAAAACTGACTTTAATCAAACATGAAGGTTTCAAATCGGTTTGCAACCTTCTCGCAATAACTCCTGCCACCTATGATTGTTCTTAGCTAGCTGCAAACAATTTCAAACCAGAAGACTTTTGTCAATTCTAATCAACATATTGGGTCCGCAATTTTATTTTCTAATTTTGACTTCAGATTTTGAATCACCTGTTCTAAAACCTCCTTTGTTTCTTCAATATTAAATGATTGTTTTCTGTCTATGCTTCAAAACTTTCCCTAACGTTCAAAAAGTTACTGAGAGACCTTATACCCGCACCATTACCGAAACTAGAAAAAAATACGTGTATATTATTTATCGATGTACAAATCTGCATCGTTTCTTTCAAATCGGTGAGTTACACTTCCGTAAGTTTCCTTGTTAGAGACGCATTCAGTAATATAATAATGGTGTCCAAATGAATTATCTTACACAGTGACTAGGACTATTACAAAAATATTTTCAATTCTAGAAATTAAATACAAACTGTGGAAACAAAGTTGTCAGCCATTTTTTAATGTGCCATTTTTGTACTGATTGCTCTTGTTTCAATGTAATTAAGTTGTGGCTTAAAGTGTCAAATGTGGAATACATTTAAATTCATATGATCAATACAAGAGCAACATCAAAAGTCCTGTTCATCTATCCGTAAATCAATTACAAATGTCCCATATTGAACTTCTAAGTACTTAGCAAGAAAATGCAAAAATTAGCTACGCGCTAAAATTCTCAGAATATCCTATTTATGTTTCTGTATTAATATCTTTCTTTCGAAACAGTCCAGATCTTATGCTTTTGCTTTCTATCGACGAATGGAAAATAAAAAGAGACTCACTGTCGTGAGAATGTTACTACGTCATCGTGACGCAGAAGGTAAAGGAACTGTTTGAATGGAGGAAGAGTAAATTGAAAAGGTGGATATATCCTTCTGAGAGTTTATTAACAAATGGAGCAAGCAGTTGTGATCATAGCAAACCTCGAACGACCTTTCGCCCGTTTCCGAACATGTTTCTTTCCTGGTAGAACTTGTTTTAAATACCCACTTGTACTCCGATAAAGCGAAGTTGACACCAAACATACAGAGTGTCTCCCGGTTTACCGTGGTTGCCAGATTTAAGAAGTAGTGTAGTAAGTTCACTTTACGGATATCGGATACTTTAAATATAAACAACTACGTAGTTTCTTTCCCCACATTTTAAAATCTTGTTTACTTATTTCCACAAATCTGCGTGTACTTTTCTACTTTGTGATATTATTTTATACTGTAGATAACTTAAATATTGCAACACTGTAGAGGTCCTCATAACGCCTGCAATTCTGTAGAAGAATGTTAATAGTGTGTGTGTGTGTAACATTAGATCATCCAGATATGATATTGGTACCGGTACCATTTATATCTTGCAGGTGCCGTTGGCACCAGGTTGCAATAAATATAGTACGGCACCACACGTGTTTCCCAAGAAACTGCCAGAATTAGCGACATAAGTATTTTCCCACCGCAAATATGAATAAAATTAACGCATTTTGATCTCAGTCTCGTTTTTGTGCCTCTTCTAGTTTTTTTATGCACAATTGGTTCCAACAAGTCGGTCTCCCAACTCGGAACTAACAAGTACGCGAATACGCGTATGGGTGTGTGTGTTCGTGTTAATGACGAGTCTATTTAAATGCTGTTCTTATTTTTTAATCTCTGCCATTGCTAAAAAAGTTCTTGTAAAAGAGAACGAGTATACCCCTGATGTTATATAATGGTTAGAAAACACCACCGGCGGTGTCATGGTCGTTCATAGTCTTGTTGTAGTGTGTAATATGTTGCGCATGCGTGGTCTAGTGGTGTTCATAGTCGTAAAAGGTTACTCATTGGGCGTAGTCTTCTCCGGAGGAACCGGAACAGGAACTGGAACATGAATCGGAACAGGAGTCAGAACATGAATCGGAGCAGGAATCGGAACCGGAACAGGAACCGTGGCAGTTTCCACATGCGCAATAAGTCAAAAAACGTGGCAAAGTGCCATCACTCTACTCAGAGCACTGTATTATCGTCATTATTTGCAAATTGATACTGATACTGGATTTGTATTAAATACATGAAAACATGGTCAATGTTACATATTACTTCTTTTTCCTATTTGCTGTTAGTGTCGAAACTGAAAATGTTAAAATTACGTATACTTCCTTTTTGGGAAGGAGGGTATTACGTCGTGTTGAAACATATAATTAACACTATTAATCTATATATGAAAGAAACTTCTCACAATGCCGTGTCTTTCTTCCTTTCTAAAGATCAACAGTTATACCAGTTTGTAGTATGTTTCTGCCTTTTTCGGTTATATAACTTACAAAAATTAAACCATTACGACAGTAAATTTGCATATCTCTCTCTCTCTCTCTCTCTCTCTCTCTATATATATATATATATATATATATATATATATATATATATATATATATATATATATATATATGTGTGTGTGTGTGTGTGTGTGTGTGTGTATTTGTTGCACACTTACTATCGTTTAATCTTGAAGGATTATTATTGGCATCGTAAATAGTAGTTCTCTTCTGGCACTCAAGGTTATGAAATATAGAAGAATATCATCACATTTCTACAAGAGTGAAGCCGAACATCGTCAATTATATTTCGATGTTTAATATAAAACTTAAGAATCATATATTTTCGTGAAGGCTCTTATGCACACAAATTTCGAAAACAATTTTGTGTATGTTCTTTGTTTACATCAAATTTATTATGTGAATTTTGGCAGAATTTGAATGTTTGATGACAAAGAGTACCATTTTTGTACGTGAATGTCTTTAATATTCTCACTGAACACTTTAATGCAAAGTTAATATTATAAATAGGAAAGTGTTTGAAACTTTGATAAATTTTGTAGGGGTTTATAGTAATGAAAAGAGTAATATTCAACTATTATTTGATTTACCGCAGAAATATAATATATTAGATATAGAGACTGATGTAAGTGATCATTCAAGCATTATCGTGAAAAGGTAGGGACGAATTTACTGGTTCATCAAAAAAATGCAAGCGTTGCAATGGTATATTGGGTTTCGTTATCAATAACCCCACGTAAAAATAAAATGGTGTATATGTTACCATCAGAGTATAAACACCCAGAACACATATGAATAGCGTGTTTCTTCCGAAGTCCACAACCAGCCACAGACTACTCCTTTCTATGAAAGTTTTAGAAGGAATAAGAATTTATGAACTATAAATTGATCTATTATTATTATTATTAATTGAAATGACAATGATAAAATATATATTTCAAGATCTTATTAACCCTGGCCCGACCTAGCTTCTCTAGAAGATTGAAGTATACCGAAAAACAGGGTTTCGTATCTAACACATAAGTTATCAAGGTAGTGAGACTACTGCCATTAGAAACTGGTACTATTCCGCGTGATGATAATCAACCATTAATCAACAGTTGATGAAAGTGTTTTGACGTCGGTAGGAGCTATAAAGCTTCTTCGTAAAGCAAAAGATTCCAAATATCACATTTATGAGAACTATTTACGCACAACGATTGATAAAACATAGGAATGTTGCAAAACTTAAGCATACAAGACGTCTAAGTCGGTCATATATATATATATATAAGACTATATATATATAAGTCAGTTACAAGAAATAATATCTTCAATTATTTCAAATTTTAAGGAAAAGTAACGAAGTGAAATAACTTGATTTTCATCAGAACGTTTAGAAACATAAAAAGAGTTATTAAGAATAAATATATCTTAAGTTTTAATTGATGCTGTAGTAATATACCATTTAATTTTAAATAAAGAGTTAATAAAAAGATCTGGCAAGCAACTTACGCCTTCATGACTTGTTTACTTTTTCGGGTGAGTACATTAGTCGGGCAAAGGGAAATAGCTGGCATAGGAATTCTCCATTCGTTATAACTTCTCTCAATAGTTACCACCACTGGATTATCTTGGAATTTTCTCCATGATATGTAAATCAGGTAGAATGTTATAGCAAGGCACCCCACAAATAGCAAAATGAACAGCAATCTGAAAATTAGATGAAACAAACATATTGTGTGTTAATGTAATTGATCGTATTGCTGTAAAGAAATTTATATATGCATACCACACACACACACTCACACATAGAAATATCTTCTGTAACTTCGAAATTTATTGTTAGAAAACGGTGATAATTAGCAACACAAACATAAAAAAGGAAATAGTATGACATACTTGACAATGTCACCAGGTTAACGAAGTTGTCATCTCAACATAATCTTTTGAATATTCGAAATGCTCTATGTCAATCTACTGGTTATAAAATCTTAGGAAAACAGTTTTACAACTGAACGTTGCCATTTAAAACACATTTTGGAATTTTATGCAAGAGAAAAACCACAAACGAATGTTCTAGAAAGAGATATTTCATTGTAATTTTGTATTCAATACAATAAGTATAACATGGAAAATTTTGGATTAATAGAAAGGTTTATAAATGTTAGTTAATTAGAAGTTTTATAAATTATTTATTTCGAGGAAGCTCTTAGACTGCAATTTGCTATTTCAATTCACTTAGGATTTTTGATAATCAGAGGTAAGGATTTAAAAAGTGATTAAAATAGGGTTTGCAAAAACATAGTATTACTACTACTAACATTTACTAATATTATAGCGATATACGGAGAACCAAAGGAAAGAAATGTTTATTCTAAATATTCCGAACAAGACTGTTCGAAACATTACCAATCTTAATCGTATTAAAACAAAATAATAATTTTGAAATGCATTGTGCAGCATTATAATATTTTTTTACTATTGGAAAAACTAACCCAACAGGTATGATAGTTGTCTATGTATTTTTGAATAAAGCATTTACAGAAAATGTTTTCGCTTTGTTTTAACTTTGTTCGTACTTATGCTAAATGCGTCATGTTTCCATGGAAGTATCCGACACTTACTGAATGTATACACATGTCCAAAATGATTGACGCATATATATAACTGTCTTCTTGTAAGAACATAATTTGATAACGATGTTGTAGGGCACTTTTAATACTGATACTATGTGTATAATCGGGTAATGTATATTTGTGATAAAGTGCATAGGAAATAATTATAAATACGAAATTTATAATGAGTAAAACAATACGTAACTAAATGTAAAAGAAAGTTTTATTTTTGTTTTATTGTTCTTATTTATTGGTCTTTTGACATGAAATTCGGCTCATACATGTCTTGGCCTATTATACACATATTCACATAATAAGAAATATAGGGTGAATTCGTTACCAAATGATATTCCCACAACAACACATTTATAGACATGCGGCAATAATTTTGAACATGAGTGTACATATGCAAAACCTCATTCAATCCATTTGCTACCTCCGAATTATGAACGGTTGTGATACTGTTAATTCGTTGAACAAATACCAGAATTAAGCATTGTTCAGTTCAACCAACGTAACAATGTAACAAATCCAACATTAAGTAGTTTTAGTTGCACTTTGTCAGATAACTGTGTACTTCAAATATTCATATAAAAAGAAAATATTTAATATCGCACATATTGTACGGTGTCGCAAACTAAGATCAGTAAAGTATCTAAATGACCAAATCTCGAACACTAAATCTACATATTATTTCACGAATACGTATAGCAGTAGAGTTAATATATGTGTTAATGCTACCTGGTAAAATAACCGCGAGTATAACAATTTGATATTAGTTTTTGAACCCTCCCGGGGATATTGAAAACTTGAATGAGTATTGCTATTGTTTAGAAGTGGAATAGCTGTGAGCATTTTCTTAAAGTATCTTTTTTTCTTTTTTCACATTAGAGCTTAAGTGTTGATAGTTTTGGTTAGTACAAGTTCTCGCATTTACAATCTTTAAAGCAGTATACGAACTTTTACGATTGTTTATCATATGTCCCAATGGATTCTAAGTATTTAATTCCTGGAAACATAAGAAGAACCTTTAGATAACTTGCAAACGATAAACGAATGTAGAGTTACGAGAAGAGGGTGTATAACTCTGCGTAAGTTAATGTGTATATGATAAATAACAGTGCGTTTTCGCGGTAGCAGTAGTAGAGTACCGTTTACAAACAGAAGGGACTTAAGATTGTGTGATTTAAGAAACGTTCAGGAAAAGTGACAAGATTTGTAGTTATGGAGATAAAAAAGCCAAGTCAAATTTTTAGTGTGTTTAAGATAGTCGCATTTTCCCCAGAGATTTGTTCATAATAGTACAAGTAATGTTAAGTTAACAAAACATTTTTGGCACCCAGCGTAGCACAATGGACAAATTAATAAAAGCTCTGAAACCGGTAATAACGTCAGTAACGAAGACTCGTAATGGCGTTCGTTCCGAACTGCAAAAGCAATCTCCAGATGTCGGAAAAATAAAAGTGGATGTAAAGAAGTTACAAAGACTAGGTGATAAACTCATAGCATTAGAGGGTAAAATTTTCGACAGTTGCTCAGTGATTCATTTCCGGAAAGTAAACACTATGAAACCGATTATAATGCAATAGAAGAATATAGATGTATGTTGTAGGAAGTGCAAGACAATATAAACAATTTGCCAGGCAAGAAGATGACCGAACTTGTGTTAGTTTTAATGGTAGTGGTAGCAATTCATAATCGTGTTCCACAAAAAGAAACTTATTTTACCCAAGTTAGAAATAAAAAAGTTTGAAGATAAAATTAGTAACTGGTTAAGTTTTTGGAGTCAGTTTAAGCGAATCCATAAAGAGAAAGAAAAGGCAAAATTGATACATTTCAGTACCTTCTTCAACATATTGTTACGGGATACGGGTTCAAGACATTATTAACAGTTACCCACTAACAGCAGAGAACTACAATAAGGCAGTTGAGAGTTTGAGAAATCGTTTTGTTTGAGAACTCTTAGTTCAATATTATTTCGAGAACTGTTAATACTCGAGATACAAAATGTGTCTGCACAAAAGAATAAACTACATATTATGCGGTTCTATGATCAGTTGGAATCACATTTGCGTTTATATAAATAAATCGTAATGACAACTTATAAGTATGTAGCGTCCCTTCGTCGAGCCATGTTTATCAGAGCGTGTTTTACGTATTTGGTAACAACATACCGGCAATAGAACAGTAAGTGAGCATGTGAACCACAACATTTACGCAGAAACACTCAATAACTTATTGCAGTTTCTAAAGAGATAAAATGGAAGGCGAGGAAAGGATAACACTTGCACAGACAGGATTTAACACAGAAAAGGAAGGAGTGTTTCGAAAAGGCAAGAAGAATGTGGTAGGTGAAAATGTTCCTACAGGTAATAATCTGTTTTCAAGTCAGAATAACGAAGAAAATGTGTGTTTTTTTTGCAATGATTTCCATGAAGAACAAAATTGTAGAAAAGCTCGAGACATGACACTACAAGAGAAGAAAAGCATATTGGTAAAAAAGAACCGTTGCTTCATTTGCTTTCAAAATTCTCATCAGGCAAAATCATGGCAGCTTAAAATTAGTTGTTTTAGGAATAAAGGTAAAAATATGCTATTGTGAGTAATGAAAAAATACATGATGAGAAACACAATGAAATGAAAAGTGTAAATGTCTAGAAAGATATACCTTATTAAGTCAGAATTACAGTAAACAGTTTCTTTACATCTTCAGGTTTCGAGGTAAAACTGCTGAACAATGCTAACAATACTGAAGGTAAAACTAAAGTAATCAGAGCTTTATCCCGGGGTTGGTCGGGTGGTGAGATGGCTTTGATGTTCTTTAGTTTATAAAATGAAGAAAAGATTTTTTGGGTGGCATCACATTTACAGTAGCTGCAAATTGGAATGTCGAGAGAGGGAGAATGACTCACATTCGTAGCTATTGGCCCTCAGTTGCTTCCTAGCTGTCGTACTGTAAAAAGCTAGGTGCAAAAGAGTCTGGCGCTCCCCACCCGAACAACCTTGTTACTATTTTTGCGCATTTTGTTGAGTTAGGTTTTGGTTGTAAACGGTGTGTTACGTCTCGACCCTCAGTATCTACTCTTCTTTTATCACCCAGAGATGCATTTTGTACTTCCTGCTTAGTTGTGAGCTATGGATGAACAGTGGGAAAAGCAAAAAGTGCAGTGGTTAGCAGAAGTCGATCCTGAAGAAGTGGGTGGCGAAAATGTACTGCGTTAAGAAGAACCACAATCATATGATTCTGATGTTTTTCAACTGAAGAACGGTGAGCACGAAAGTGAAAGTGAAGAGTCCGCGGAAGAACCAGAAAACGATGGCCTGAACGTCTGGCCAAACTACATTGGTGAGGAAGGTGTGACAATTTTCAAAATTTATAAACCACCTCTGGAAAGATGCAGAGCGCAAACAAATATTGTTATTTATACTCCAGGAGACAAAGGTGAAGCCAGAAATGCTAGAACGGTATCTGAAGCTTAGAGTTTGTTTCTTCCATTTCAAGGTATTGAGGAAATAACAAATCACACAAATTTTCGCCTCACGAAATTTGCACAGAAATATGGCCGATATGTCGATGCAGCTGAAACAAATTCGGAAGAAATAAAAGCTTTCATAAGATCACTCTACATGGCTGGGATACTCAATTCTTCCCATGTCAATATCCAAGACCTATCTGCAATATACGGAACAGCTAAAGAAAGTTTTCGGCTGGAAATGACGTATAGTTGTCTAGTTGACGTTTAGTTGTTGAGGGTTCTCCGGTTTGACGATATAACCACAAGTGTAGAAAGGAAAGCCCTTTGTAAGGTTGCTCCCATAAGAAATATCTTTGATGGGTTCGTAGACAAATGCTTAAGAAACCTACATTGTCAGCAAATATGTTACACTGGATGAGATGTTGAATTTTTTGAGAAGGAAATGTTTCCTTAAGCAATATATGCCGAAAAACGGCAAAATATGATCTACAATTATTTGCTCTGTGCGATTCGCGAATGTTTTACACTGTTAAGCTCGAGATGTATGTTTGAACTCAACCACATGATTCACCCTATGTTGTGGACAACACGTGTGATAGCGTTGCTAGAAGAATGACATTACCAGTCCATTGTTCAGGATGACCACGGATCCTGAACCATGGACTATGGATAATTGGTTTGCCTGTGTTCTCATTGTGAACGAGCTGGCCATAGAAAAAATATCGGTTTCGCCACTTTAAAAAAAAGAGAACTACCTCTTGACACAGTACAAACCAGATGCAGAGAAGTGAACAGCAGCCTCTTTGCATTTGGAGAAAACTCAAAGTTGGTTTCTTACATCTCAAGGAAGTATCGAAATGTCATCTTTATTTCAAGTATGCATGACTCCTATGAAAGAACTGGTGATCAAATTAAATCTATTGTTCGTGACCTTTTATAACATTAAAAAAGGTGTATATGTTGTCGACATAATGAAAGAACAGTATTTAACAGCAAGAATTTTCTTCTGATGGACATTTTCTTCTATACACTTCTCAACGTTGGAGGAATAAACGCACAAATTATCCTCAATGTCAACACTGGGAACAAATTACCAAGAAGAAAGTTTCTCAGAACTTTGGCATTGGAGCTCATCAAACCTCATATGACTGTTGGAACATCCTCTCCGCTTGAGACTGAGAAGCCAGTTTGGCTTGCCAATTTAAGAGCCAGGACCACAGCTGCAGCCTGTACGAGACAATGAGAGGGTGGAAAGCGGATTTTACCCAAGGAAGAAGAATAGGTTCACCACAGCAAGATATCAGCGATGTATTGCAGCTATCTGCGGGGAACATACAGTAAACATTTGAACTGAGTGAATTCTGAATAACAATAAACAATGAAGTGCTTATTGAGTGAACTTACCTTATTCATTTTTTATTTTTAGCTACTTACTTCTTAGATCAACATAATCTAACAATGTAAAAAAAGTATGTAATCGATGGCGTGAGAACAGTCAACTTAATTTGTTTATTCAAGTAGCTAAGAAAACGTTTTTACATAGCTACGTAGTTTGTAGACATTTTGAAAACTAATATTTTTTTTTATTTTTACCAAAACAATATGGACACAAAATTGTTCAGAATATTAACAATTTCAAGTTTCAGAATCGGTATGTCATATTCCAATGTTATTATATAAACTTTGGTTTGTGAGTTGTGTTCTCGAAAAGAAACAAAGAAGACAAATATGTAAAAATTCTTGTACAGAAAGAGAATCAAAAATATATACAAACAATAAAGTATAAGCTAGATAACAAAAAATTCATGAATGAGCGCTACGGCCACCACCCGATCAACTGCGTTCAACCAGTTGAAACGACCCACGGCTGGTTAATCGACAGTGGTTCACATAGATCGTGCATTCTGAAACGTGTGGCATTTGAAATGAGTCTCAAGGCACAGGGTGAAGAATCTTAATGCATGTCTTGTTTGGTATTGTTTCAATCGAAGAAAGAGAAATATAATTTTTTGCAAGTATTAGTAACTGATCTCAAAGAATGGTACTAGTGTGAAATTGAAGTATTAGCAAATCTATGATCTGTATTAGCATCCCAAGTTTCAAATCTGGTCCATGGGTAAGAGAAATGGGAGGTAATCATATTTTGCTTTCAGATTACGGAGGGGACGATGCATAAATAGAGATAAAAATAGGTGCAGACGTAGCAGGTAAATTTTGACAAGAAAGGTAATTAAATTAAAAACTATAATGGTAGCTGTATAACCTTTATTGGGCTCGGTTGTCATGGGCAAACTAACCTCCACAAAAAAGTCAGAAAATAGTGTATCAGTGACTACAACCATATCGCTATTTGTTAAACATGCTAGTGTAACATAACTTTTTAAGTTGGACACTGTGGGTATTACGGATGCAGTGGATGCTACGTCATGCAAGGAACTGGAAGAAGTGGCGTTTTTGCAGTTCAAGAAAACTGCGAAGATTAATCCAGAAGGAAGATGTAAAGTACGTTTGCCATGTATTGAAGGTTGTCCTGAGCTTTCCGATAATCATGTGTTGGCAGAAAAAGACGCATTGCAACTACAGAAAAAGTTATTGAAAACTGGAAAAAATGAAGAAATAATGCAGTCTTTAAAACTAGGGAAGAAGAAGGAGTGATTAGTGTCAGTACCGCCAGGTGAAGCCATGTAGAAAAGATGTTATTTACTAAATCGAGCAGTTTTTAAGGAAAATTCTACTACTAAAATATGAGCAGTCTTTGATGCTTCCTGCAAACATAGAGGATCATGTTCACTAAATGTTTGTTTAGAATAGGGTCCAAATCTAATAGAACAAATCCCAAGCGTTTTAAAAGGAAACCTTTTCTACAGATTCCTATTAATGAAAGGGACATTGATTTTTTAAGATTTCTTTGGTGAGAGAAGTTTAGAAAAAAGCTGTCAAAATCCAAAACATCGTAGAGTTGTGTTCAGGATTAATTGTAGTCATTTGCTTTTGGATACTGTTTTGAAGCATCATGTAGACAATTGACCACTTGAGTTTCGTGAATCCGCTGAAAACCTGAAACAATCATTTTGTGTAGACAATTGTGCTACTTCTGCCAGTAGTGAAGATGGATTAGTGGAATTTATCGAAACATATATAAATTATTTAGTAAAGTATAATTTGATCTCCGCGGTTTGGAATATACAGTGTTAGGTACTGTTATGGGAAAGGACTGGGAAATTAAACCAGTTGTAGGTCCATTGTGGGATAGAAAAGAATGTACCCTTAGTTGTAATTTAAGTTGTGTAAGCGACGTCTAAAAACATATCACTAAACGAAGTGTGTTGTCAATTGTTCATAGGATTTTCGATCCAGTGGAATTTCTGTCACCCTTTACAGTAATTCCAAAATTATTATTGCAAGAGACCCGCCGTTCAATAGACAGCTGACATGAAGCAGTGTCGTTTGAAATAAATAGGACATTACATAAGAGGATGAAAAGTTTACATCTTTTAAGAGATTTAGATATTCGTAGACAGTTTTCCATAGATGGCACTAAGAAATCTTGGACACTTCATGTATTCTGCTTATGCCTGTGTTGCGCATTTACGAAACGACAACGAAGATATAACAGAAGTACCGTTAATAGCAAGTAAATCTAGAATTGCACTGTTGAAGAAAGCCACGATTCATAGATTTGAGTTATTAGCATGTTGTATTAGTGGTCGTCTAGCTTGTACAGTGATACACAGCTTGCATATCATTGTACCTGTGTTTTATTGGAGTGATTCGATTACTGCCCTGGCCTGGATACGAAGAGAAGAGATCTGGAGTGAATTTGAATTTAATATAGTAAAGGAAATTCTTAGTTTCACAGACCCTTCTAGTTGGTGATTTGTGCCAGGAATTTGTAACACTGTTGATCTACCAAGTAGAGGTTGCGATGAGGCTACATTATTGAAAACTAGATGGTGGGAGTGACCACAATGGTTGCGTCTACAGAGTAATGGTTGGCCTGCTGTAGCAGAAGTTTCAGATGTAAAAGAGATAAACAAAGAAAAAAAGACTGTTGTTTCTTTGTCCACACAAAATGAAATCGATTCGTATTTGAAGTACTTCTCTACGTACCGAAAAGTCTCTGTATGGTTGCATGGATGAACAGGTTTATTAAGAACTGTCGTTTACAGTTAGACGCAAGACAGAAGTGAGAACTAAGAGTTCCTGAGATAGAAGCAGCGAAGATGAATCTTCTAAGAAACGCGCAGTTAGAAGGTTTTAATGTACATTTCGTGACAATGAAGGACTGATCAGATAGAGACAAAGCTGTTGCGCAGAGATGATTATGAATACTTCAAGAGTCCAGTCCTTCTGTGCATACAAATTATTCTGTGCAAACTGAGAGTAATGTTTTGGATTTTAAAATGAATGAAGACAGTACGTTCAGTTATTTCCATGTGTATTAAGGCCAAAGACAGTATATGAGAACTGGATACCACCAATTAATTTGCCTGACGATAGAGTGAGAGATGCTTCTGTAATTGAAATTACCGATGTTGAGCTTCCTGAACCTTTAGTTTTGAATAACGGGATAGAGTCATGGGCAGTTTTATCTACATGTCTTGTATACAGACCTATAAATTTAGAGATGGTTTCTTCATTGCCTACCAGTGCTTTTCTCGTAAGTATTTTGACAAACTATGAAGAAATCTCGAGTAAAATAAAAAAAAGTATTGAAAAAGATTATACTATATTTACAGCCTTCCTCTGTTTATTCAAATATAACAATTTTCCTTTCATTATGACCTCAACTATTATAAAAATACATACTGAATAATGTCTTGTAAAATATTTGCAATATCGGCGTTCCTTTCGATGTTCAATCAAATGTTAACAGAACTATCTTTCACATATTTTTTTTATTATTAGTTCAACTACTGTCTGTTTGAAATGACAGGTTAAATGAGCAGTAGAAAATTGTTTTTGAAATAACATGTTTAACATTGCAATGATATGCCAAAAATTATGATAAAAAATGTCCACGCTGTTATACTACGGCACTATGCTTTCGAAGCTTGAAATCTCTCTGTCTAGCTTTCCTCTATCCAGGGGGTCTAGGGGCCGCCTGTCCCCATAAATTTTGGTTGCCCTTCGTAATATGTTCACGGTAGACTGGCAAATGAAAGATGATATGGCGATTAACTATAATATGGTTGCAACCGGCCCCCTAACTTCAGCCGGGCCCCTCCCTATATTTTTGGGCGGGCTACAGGCCTGCTAACTAGTAGCAGATATTGCAAGAATTCCGCAACGTTTGTAGAAATTTCAAATTCCCTGACTCTTCCAAGACATTTCGCTCCCCTCGCAAATATGTATTACAAATAATACAAATTTCCTCATGAGAAAGAGTAACGAAAGCTTCCTGTACTTTATTTTTAACGCTGATCCTTCTTTTTCTCATTTCACTTTGTTTCATCCTTCCTTAGTTTTTTCATTTCTTGTCTCGAAGGGGGGGAGGTCCGGACCCACGGACGCTCCCTTGGTACGTGCCTGCCGAACAGCAAATACACCGATGTGACCACACTCAGAGTCAACACCTTGCAAATGTATTGTTGGATGTCAAATGCCCATCCGTCGATGCACATTGGGTATAAACTACATGACGCAATTGCACTAGATAACGGACAGATAGATTTATGATGTAGCATGCCAGTAATAATGAAGTAGTATTTTGGTAACGTCAGATATAGCGATGGCCGGGACCGGTTTTCGGTTCTTAACAGATCCATGTCTGGAAGATCCGGTTCCAAAATCGAGTTTTTGGATCTAGGTCTGGTGCGGGTTTCTGACATTTAGCTCCATAAACCAGTAAGAATTTCTGTACGATATCGCCCTGTATGGAGGAACGTGTGAACGTAATTGAACTGCTATATTTTCTGTCTAAGCTACGACTGATTTTATATGTCGGAAACTAGTTCTGAAACGTACGGTGCTTTTCAAAACCACTACTGAACATAAATAGCTTGCACACTTCCCATCTTTCAGCATATAAGTAACTTTTACTTTTCCTGTGTATATTTAAGAATTTCCATTGAGAAACGAACATAATAATGTATCTAGGAGCATTTCCAATTCTCCACAAATTCTAAATACATTGGAATGTAAAGACTAAATTACAGCAAAAAACTACCCATTGTTTATTTTAACACTGCACTAAGCTTAAGTTTTTGTCGTTTCAAAGAAAAAAGTTTTTTTATAAACACACATGTATTTATTCACAAACGTATATATCTAAAAAAATGTCAAACATTTCAGACACAAAATTCACCCTCTGCTCATTGCTTTCCTCCATTCTGTCATATCTCTTAATACATATATGAGTGAGTTATTGAGAAGAAATTGCAAATGTCACTAATCTGGGGAATCGTGCAATTCTGAAAAAATGCAATACACTCATATATTGACAAGCAAAGCGTCTTTGTTTTCCTTAACAGTACTATTACACATTGCGAAGGGTATCTTGTTTATCACCTGAAGTCACTCACAAAAAATTGAGCTCGATCTGTACTATCTGTCGGTGCACCAGATTTGTTGCGGAACGCGTACACAAACATCTAATGATACCGAGTTTACTTTTCCTCGTTGCACAAATTCAAAGATGAGAAGAAAATGCCACGAAATGGAGCATGTGTAATCTGACGGGGAACGTTAAAAATGTATTAATCATAGCAATATTACACTGTCATTTAAAAACTTCAGAATCACTGTTTTGTTAAATTATATCAGAATTTCACTGATCAATCACACGGCGTAAAAGACAGACTTTGTCCTTGGTGAAACACATGCAATTGCATGCACTCACAGAGTAAGCTGAAAATCCGAGATTTCTGTAATTACTGGTTACCAATTACTAAAGTATTAGTTCTAACCAATCAGAGGACGTGGAAAGTGATTTACACTTTCTGCATGTGATTCCACGAAAATGTTTGCACCTGGAATACTGGGAAAACCGTTTGAGTTTCAGCCTCGCGAATAATCGTAAACGCCAAATAAACATGGCAGAAATTTAGCAAATAGATTAAACTTATTGCAGGACAACCCACAAAAAACGGATGCTGGAGTGATTCTGAGAAATTTGAAATTGAAAGGTGCGTCCAGAGTTTGACTCAAAGTGGCAAAAATGAGCAAAACTGAACAGAAACAACTTTTATTTGAAATTTTTCCTCTTCAGTTCAACCGCAACAAATGTTGAAAAAAACTATTTTAACTCAAGGTAGTACCTTTGACTTCGAGGGAATTTATTCATAACGTCAGCTCGGCTTAAAGACCTTGGGGACTGTTACTCTGCAGTGATTTTGACAATTTCAAACAGTCCTAAGAAATAAGAGGCAGCATGAAAATTTCGAAATAAAGGATGAATTACCCTACGGATTTTCTGGGACCTCCACACTTCAGGCATTTTGAAACGGTTGTGAGGAGAAAAAATGTTTGAAGTCAAGTTGAAGGTATATTGTTGAGTACTGCTGACATTTGACCGTCTTCAGTTGAATGTACTTTTCATTTGAAATTTCTTAATCCACCACTCCTCTTTTCGGGACTGGAATATTCTCCGAAAATTTAAACTTTGTCAATACATTTTAACATGTATATTTATTATGCGCAATTATTCGTAAGACTGCATAAAAGGATTTTCCAGTCGATTTTTCAGGTGTAATTTAATGCAAACATTTTCATGGATCTCCCTGTATTATACATTTGTCCTTATTTTTTCAAGGTACAACTTCCAAACCGAGCTGGTGGCGGTTGTGAACAGTGTGCTAGACGAAATGGTAGAACCAGCAGCAACTGGCCGCTTGTCTCATTTGACTAAATATACTGGGTTGCTGGCAAAGTCATTGGCTAAACAAACTGGCAACCTCATTTGTCTAAACACATACTGGTGGACCAATTTTTTTGGAAGGGGGTACAAGCGAGTCTGGGCAGGGAGGGCATAAGCGCGTGGTCTTCTTTGTAGTGTTCTGAAAATCAACTTTGTGCCTCTTTTTGGGTCTTTCGGTGAAGGTTTCGGATCCAGATCTGGAAGAAAACAGATCTCCCAGAAGTGGTTTCTTGCGGAATCGGTTCCGAGGGAACCGGATCTTTGTGGCTATAGCTAGTCAGATAGGGATGTCACCATCAAAATGGTACAGAGAAAAGGTAATGCTGGGGATCATTTGAAAATAACTCGATATCTCCATGCACGATATTCATAAAAACATTGCAATCTTCTATATTTATACTATCATGTTGGCGGCTGCGGCGACAAATGGGTACCATGCAAGTACTTTCAATTCTTTAAGATGTAGATCGATTCCTTGGAACATTGGGCGCGGTGCATTACCAATCAGTACTTGGACCAGCGTGCCAAATATGGTTGTTTAATCTGCCAGAGTCATAGACAAATCCATATGTCTTCATGTTCCGTTGTAAGACACTGTCATTTGTATCCTTCTTGTCACTGAGTAGAATCTTCGGAGAACTACTGACTCCATTTGCACAGCACTCTGAGCTCCGCATGAAGGGAATATCATAAAATGCCCAAAAAATATATTCTTTATTTTCCAACATACGTAACGAAAATGCTAAGTCCAACGAAACATAATTATCTCATTTTACGTCTGCAATGCCTGTGCACAATATCATTCAATTCCGTGCACTTCTTCTTGCCTTTTAGGCCTGAAATTTAAAAATTTTGGGGTTGGCTTTTTCGACCCCTAAAACCGATTTACCGCAGAAAATTAAAAAAAATATTCGTTTATTTTTTGCGTATTGTCTGTACGCAAGGTTTTGTTCCAATTCCTCATGTCATTCAAGCACTTCTGAGATACTGTTTTTAGCACTTTTTGTATTTCACGATTTTATTTGATATATTTACTATTTGTATTTCACAATCAAAGTTTTAAATTGGTCTGTGCCGCACTCAACAGTTTTGTTTTTTTCAGTAAAATAAGAAACCCGTATTCCCCTCGGTGGCGACGAATAACAATTAGCCTCTACAGAGAAAAATGGCTGAGGTCTTTTTAATTTGGCTAATCAGAGCTCATTTAATCGTGTATATTCGACGATAACAGCCTTGAATTAGAAAAAAATGTACTCGCCATATAATTTTATTACAACATGACGCATATCTGCTTACTTTATTTCATAGTTCTCCCATATTAACTTTGTAATGATCGGCGACAATTTTAAAATGTTCCCCATTGATTTATATGGGAAACTATACCACTTTTTGAGCCGAAACGAAATAATATTTCAAGATTATGATTGTACTGATTTCTTCTGTATAATTATTAGGTTGTCTGTGTCTTAGTTAAATTAATTTATTTGGTACGCAAATTTAATATTATTTAAAATAGAAAAAATGCGCTAGTTAAATTCAAAAGCATTTGGTCTGTTTCTGCTTGGAAATTGAGAGAAACGAAAAAGCTAAGGAAAAAATACATTATCTTCGGAAGACATATGATGCAGTACTAACGCAATAGGTTACCATTTGTAAGTGAAAATATTGGAATTCAAATCGTTAATTCCTCGTTCTTCGTAACTGCATCTTATATTCCCATTTAATGGTGAGCAACAGAACTCAGTGATGAGTGGATGTTGATCTCGTGCAGGAATATCAAGCTCGTACGTTTCTGTTACTCTCAAGCGCTAAATTCAAAGTTCGGTAAGAAGATCATGCCAGGAGTAAGTAAAAATGGTCGTTTGTTTTTATCAGCGAAGAGAAAAAAGAAGAGGATTGATCTTAAAATCTTGTAGAGAATAACAAAATATTGTAAGCGAAGTTCAACGTAAAATATACAATATAATGTTTGTCATTATAAGGAAACCTTGAATGAGGTTGGAAAATTACTCAGAAGTTTCAGGTCGTATTTGTTTCAGGCGGGCTCACGTGTGGCGTTGCCAAATCTTCTGTACGTGTTCTGAGTGCGGCACAGTCAATATCAGATCAGGTGAGAAAAAAAAGAAAAACTGCTCGCACAATCAGCGAGTTGTTATTATTCTCACTATATTTACGTTTTAGTTTATTGCTGTATTATTTAGTTTATTGCTGGAGCTGTAAGTATATTTTTGTTTTTCGTCCTTATAAAACAACAAGGTTATAAAGGAAGGTCTATTCAATGTGAGTTCGGAGCCATATCCAACCATACTACTTTTCCTCTAGAAAAGCTGGATTACAGGGCAGAGTCCGAAGCAAGAAAATTATATCTTTTGCTAAGAAAAATTTCAGGTCTCATACTAGTCATACCATATGTTTAGAAATTTTTCAACGAATCTGTATGAGATAAAAAATGCAAATGACAGAAGACTGAAAGTTGAGCTTACTAAAGGAGTGGAATCTGTATCATTCTAACAAAAACATCCTAATGGGTGACTACTTTAATGCTCATATTTCATTCTAATGTAAAATTTAGGGTGATCCCGGCCCCCTAGACCCCCCATGGATATGGGATTTTGTGGCGCCAACCCTCGAACAGAATTTTGTGGGAGGAAACCTCTATTCTTCCTTTTGTCTGTCTAGGATACTGAAAACATGAAAAGCAAACTAGGTCACAGAACATAGATTTGGAAATGATTTACATGTTGCATTGCAGTCATATTTCGTATCATTGATGATTTTGGAAGGTTTTCTAAGGACAAAATTCCCCTCGTCGGCGAGGCTATATGAGAAGGGACCTATTGTTTAATCGTGAAAACCGAAAAACATGAGCTTTCGCCGGAATCGATCCCGGGTCTCTCACGTCAAAGCCACGTACGCTAAAAACTTAGCCACGAAGAAGCTCGGAGCTCATATTAGTAAAGAAGAAAGCACATTATGAGAAGTTGAGTGAGGACAACTAAGTACGATTACTGTTAAATGAATATTTTTCATCTAGAATAACTTGTGATAATAAGATAATCTTATTTTATGTCCTTTTTTTTTAAAAAAATCCATTCTCCTTTCTGTAACTCATTACAGCATACAAGTTAAATTTCACATAGTGTGCAAAAGAGGGGAAGGTATTACAACGAATGATGGATGGACTTTGCTTCCTAACCAAGGAAAAAATAATCCTTGCAAAGAACATGTGTGATTGAGTGATAGCTACACATAAATTGACAGAATGAAAGTCTTAATTTTAGTACTGAATGTGCGCTGAGGCAAAAGCAGCAGCCACTGAGGCAAAGGCTGCCAGCAGCCCGCAGGCTGTGCCTCGTAACATTACGTTTTAAAAAAAAAACAGACACAAGGACTGTTGCCAGTTGCTCAGTTCTTTGTTAAACAATTGATAACATTTTTTTCATTTATACAAATCGGATTGTTGTTTGAAGCCTTTTTCATTCAGATCCTTTATTATTATTATTATTATTATTATTATTATTATTATTATTATTATTATTATTATTATTATTATTATCTCATAATATTTTCGTTGGTCCTCAGAGAAATTAATACTTAGCAGCAGGGGAAAAGTGCGTGGGAACGAGGGGTACCCAGTCCCGCACCTCCAAAAATCTATGTAAAATGTCCCAGCAATTCCTAAACAATTACAATGGCAAAGGTAGCCATGGGGGACGGCGTGACGTCATGCCGCTACCTACCGTCCCCCTAACTTTTCAGATGATTCCAGTTCGCCTCGCCGAATCCCACCTAGCCTAACGATTTATCAGCTACTTATATCTCCAAGGTCAGAAAGTCCGTCATATTAGGCGAGATGGGAAATACCATCTTAACTGACACATTCTCGCCAAAAATGGTGGTAGGATGTAAGGAGGGAATTTCTATACTAAAGAGGGAATTCCTCAATTAGCATTTTAACCGAATATTTCAATCAATATTGGTATCTCTGTCAACTAAAATATAAATATATAATAAGTACGATACTAAAAGAGAGAATAGGGGGAAGGCGATTTAGTTAATTTAATTCACTTTTGGTTTGTTTTGAGAATGCTGGAAATTGATTGGTAAACAGAAGCGAAAAAGAGACAGGAAATAAATATAGAAATGTTTTAAAACAACACCACCAACGTCTGGGAGCTGATTCCTGACACCAAGATCAGACAACGGGGTGCACAAATGCTTCCTTTTGGCGCTATGACGAGCCACAAACCTGTCAGAAAAATGCCCAAAACAGCCCTAGCTCGAGATCAAAATGCCGGATCCATGTCGGGTGAAAGGAAATGTATATTATTTTTAGTCATAGCTTCCATTAATGCACAACTGGATAAGGTACAGGGTCAGCACAAATATCACCCCAGAGAAATTGAAGAATAATTGGGATATTTTATGAAAGGTTGACTGAAGCAAGTTAACTACAATTAAATACGATATTTCAATTAACAGGAATCTTAGAGCACAGTCAAAGTTACAAGAACATCGTTAAAATTATTTAAAAGGAGAAGATGCACATATTGGATTGATCTACTTTGTCTCAGTATGGAATTGGGTATCTAGAAAGAACTGAAATTATATGAAGTCCATATAGTTTAAATGTTATGCCTTCTAGGCTAATGGAGATAGAGAGACCACGCATGCTATGGGGTAGCGTGTGCGACTTTCGCATAGGGGATTTGGCTCCTATTCATGGCGGAAGCGTAAAGAGTTCGGATCTCACGTCAAGCAGTAGCTTCATATCCCATGTAATTTTGTTATCGAAGGAATGCTAATCTGAAGTCCGATCCAATAGTAGATAGGGGTAATAACGGAAGCTAATTTTTGAGAAATAATTCGTTGAATGAGAATGTACGTGAGAACAGGAAAATCCCGAGATATCTCACTCGTACGTTGGTATGCACTACAAAGTTTTATATCTGGGATCGAACGAGGTCCATTCCGCATCAGAAGTAAACGCTAAATTAAAGTCACCCTCCCCTACTTTGAACGAAACGCTATGATTCTGACAGATGCATCCGTACACTAAATATTGAGTGTGATAAACAAATATAAAGAAATACAAACGGTCAGAATGTGAGATTCGTGGAGTTTGCTTTTTGCGAAAATGGTAAGTACGTTTTTCTATGTCAGTTATTCTTAACTCACTGGTAAATAGCTTGCGGAGAATCTGGTACGTGGTACGTGGAGAATCTGGTTCGATCTTCAGCCAAGAAACTTTGTAGATTACACCATCGTATTGTATGTGGGTTTTCTTGGGAAACTCCAATTTCCTTCAACATTCTCATTCCAACATGTTTTCCGTCAACATTCGTTTGCCTTAATCATTGTCTCCGTTAGCCTAATGAGCATAATCATCGTTCGTTAAAATTAAATATTTCATTTCATTTTACAGAATTTGCTTACAGTTTGTCGGTGTGTTACCGTTAAGTTTTTAATAGGTTGTATTAATGATACTATTATTTGTAAGAAACAAGGAGTCTATCTGCTCATAATTTTCGAAAGGCGGAAAGCTACAATTATACATTGATTGTACGAAATGCTAAAGGTACGAACTAAATTCGATTTTTCTTTTAGCATTATTAGTAGTATTATGGACAAAACATAACTCAAATATCTACAAACCAAGAAAAATATCAGTGTAATTTGATAACCGACAGTAAAATATAATATTATATACTTCGATATCAAATTTCGAGGTTAATTTTCTTGTCTCTGAATACGCTCAAATTACATGTGTTTCTGTGATATTCCAAACTGTCAATATACGAGTATCAGCCTCTTAGATTGTCGTAAATAGCTAGGTAGATTATCCTAAATCTAGGAAATAAGTACAGATAACTATCACTAAAGTTCATAATTGACATTTGATAACATGCTGGATCAAACTGATATATCACATCACTAACTTTCATTTCCAAAATTTTCAAAGGTTTCAAAATGGCGGATTTCAGGATGACGCCGGAGGTTCGTGATCAAATATGCTCATCCCTCTTTCTTCAATGTGTGAAACTACCACAGTTTGCATTATCCATATTTCACTATTTTAACGATTCAACAGTTTATTTGTTGTATTCCTATAACACAGCATAGCCCTTCTCCCATCAATTTTGAAACCCCTCCGTTTCTTATGACGTTCAGCCCTTATAACTTTGCACATATACATATTTCCCCATTCTCTATCAGTAGCACTACGTCTCATCCCGCAACTCGATTCATCCATTTGGACCCCTTTACCTGTCAGACAATTTTTATTGATGAACGAACAGGGAAAGATCTACAATGACTGACAAGTGTAACACTCCGATTTTGATAAAATATGGCAGGTAGATACTGCACATAAAATACACGAATACGTCTATTTTTATTTTTTGCGATAAAACTGTTTTAGGGAGGCAAACCCTACACCCAAAATTTTGAAGTTTGTGCAAAATATTGTAGAGGTAAGATGAAGAAATACGTGTTTCGTATTTTCCTGAAAATGAAAAAAACCCTTGGGTGGACCGAGGCGTTTGATGGCGGAAGGAGTTTACCGAAGCGAATGAAATTGTATGTAGATATTTTATATGTAAAATAAAGCCTTTCGTGTTTCACAAGTGTACTCGTCCGATTTCTTCAAATGTGGCAGATCTACTGTAAGCACAAAAAGTATCTATAGTATTTTATAGTATTTCAGGCATATTTAACGCTTACAATATTTTCGTGATCGAATGTTTGGAGGTGTTCTTGCCTAGCCCAACTTTTTTTTTCGGAAAATACGAAACAAGTATTCTTATTTTATGTCTACAATATATGTGCACAATTTCATTCAATTCGTTTCATTTCTTTTTGATTTCGGGCGAAAAGTTTCAAAATTTTTGCTGGGAGCTTTTGCTCCCTAAAACCGTTTTCCCGCAGAAAATAAAAAACGTACTAATTAATTTTTGCTTATTGTCCGTAAACAACGTTTCGTTGAAATCCTCCATGTCGTTTACACACATCTGTCATACTGTTACTAACACTTTTGATATTTCATGATCAAAGGTTTGGGAGGGTTCGTGCCCAACAAAACCCTTTTTCCAGGAAAATATGAATAACTTACTCTGTCATTTTATATCTACAATATTTGTACACATTTTCATTCACTTCGGTTCACTTCTTTTTGCCATTTGGGCGTCAAATTTAAAAATGTTGGTAGGGAGCTTCGCCTCCGAAAACCGTTCTTCTGCTGAAAATAAAAAGTCGTATTTATTTATCTTTTGCGTATTGTCCACTCACAAAGTTTCGTTGCATTCTTCATGTAGTTTACACATATCTGACATACTGTTACTAAAACTTTTTATATTTAATAATCAAAGGATTGGAGCGGTCCGTGCCCCACCTAACCGTCTTTTCCAGGAAAACACGAAACCTTTAATTCCTCTTTTTACGTCTACAATATCTGCGCAAAGTTTCCTTCACTTCGGTTCTCTTCTTTTTATGTTTCGGGCTACAAATTTCAAAAGCTCGGGTTGTGTTTCTTTTGCCCCCTGAAACCGTTTTCCGGAGAAAATCAGAAACATAGTCTTTTGTTTTTTAGCGTATTGTCCATACGTAAAGTTCGTTGCAATTCTTCATGTTCTTTACACATATTTGACATTGTGTTACAAGAACTTTTCATATTTTGTAATCGAAGGTATTGAGGGGCCTGTGACCCACCCAACCGTTTTCCCACGAAAATATGAAACCCGTGTCCTTATTTTACGTCTGCAATATCAGTTCACAAATTCATTCATTACGGTTCACTTCTTTTTGCGTTTAGGGAGTCAACTTTCAAAATTATGGGTGGGACCTTTTGTCCCCTAGAAGTGATTTTTCGCAGAAATTTAAAAAAAACAGTATTCGTTCACTTTTTGCGTATTGCTCAAATGTAAAGCTTCGTTGCAAAAATATTCATGCCCTTTACGCAGATTTGACACACTGTTACTGGAACTTTTCTTATTTAGTGATCGAACTTTTATGATGTGTCCGTTAACCACTCAACTTTTTTTTTCAAGAAAATACGAGAGCCGTATATTCATTTTTCGTCTGCAGTATCTGTTCACAATTTGATTCACTTCGTTTCACTTCTTTTGCCTTTAAATCGACAATTTTATAAAATTTTGGGCTGGGAGCTTTTGTTCTCTAAAACCAGCTTAACGCAGAAAATAAACATGTATTCGTTTATTTTTTGCGTAATGTCCATGAGTAAAGGCATGTTGCAATTCTTCATGTGTTTTACACATATCTGACGTACTGTTACTAGAACTTCTGATATTTTTGATCAAATGTTTGGTGGGGGTCCTTGCCCTACCCAACAGTTTTTTTTTTCGAAAAATAAGAAACCTGTATTTACTAATTTTATGTCAGCAATATCTATGCACAATTTCATTCGCTTCAGTTTATTCATTACGGTCCACTTCTTCTTGCCTTTCGGGCGCCAACTTTAAAAAAATTATGTTTTAGTTTTTGCTCTTAAAACCGCTCTTCGGCAGAAAATGAAAACCTGTATTCATTTTGTCGAGTAGGGTCTTTCTTATTAAACCCTTTAATTATATATTTTTCTTCTCTTTTATGAGATTCTCTTTTCCTGGGAGGAAGGAGAGAAATACTTTCCTTTGATATATGTTTCTTGCCATTCGTCTTGTTTGAACTGCTTAAGTAAGAACATTTTGTAACATTTGATGTTATCCAACTCCGTTACGATAATAAAATTGTCATTCTTATCAATTTGTTTTATTCTCTTATTTGCAGTTTTACACACTGATATATTTGTTACTAAATTGAGGTTTGGTCCAACCCATTTGTAATTCGGAGCCAACGCTACCGCTGAGCAATTTGGGTTCCCTGTTATTGCAGGATAAGGAGAATTGCAGGTTGTAATGCACTTTTGGAGTCGTGTATACATGGAATATTTTTTGTGCGATAGAACATGATCAAGTCCAATTGAGGAAACCTCAGTGAAGATAATTTTCACTACTTCCAAAATTTTCAAAGTTTTCCCGCTCCATTCAACCCATTCGGCAATGGGTATAATTATATCATTTCTGCTCCCAATATATAAACTTTATATTTCTAACATTATTCGAATGCTTATTTCTCCTGATACGTTGTAGCCCACGATAAAGAATCTTACTTTGTGTATACAGCAAAATGTAGAGTCTCTTTGTAAATACCTTGATGTTAACGTATCCCAATATAGCCCCCGACTTTAGAAAATTGGAACAATGACTAGGTCATTCGTTTGTACTACGTTTGTACAGTTTGTACCGAAAATATTTTTGTTTGTACCACTTTCCATATAGGGTACTTGAGAGGTCAACTGGGGGCAATCTTTGAGCCAAGAGAGCACCCCGCCCATATCACAGCGCAAAAAATTGAAATGCAACTTCAAAAGCAAAGCGTTTGTATCGTTTGTACGGAAAAAAAGTTTGATGAACACTGATACTTTTCGAGAAACAGGGGATGACATTTGCTGCAGGGGGCTATCTTGGCGCCAAGGTAGCCTCCTCGTAACGCAGCACGAAAAATTTAAATACAACTTCGAAAGCAAATTGTTTGTACAGTTTGTGCCGAAAAAACTATTTGTTTGTACCCTGATAGTTTTCGTGAAACAGGGGATGCTATTTGGGGCGGGTCCTATACAGGGTGCAATGAAGAAAACATTGAAATACACTATTCGAAAGCCAGTCGTTTATGCCGTTTGAATCGAAACAAGTTTTGTTTGTACCTCATATTTTTTGAGAAAGAGCGAATGGTATTTTGGGTGGAAGCTTTTGCTCCTTAAAACCGTTTTTTCGCAGAAAATATAAAAAAACCCGTATTTGTTTATTTTTTCCGTGTTGTCCGTAAAAAATGCTTCGTTGCAATTCTTCATGTCGATTAAACACACCTGACATACTGATAATGTAACTTTTCATATATCCTGATCAAACGTTTGAAAGAGTCAAAATACGAAACACTTATTCTCTCATTTTATATCTACAATATTTGTGCACAATTTTATTCACTTTGGTGCACTTCTTTTTTCTTTCGGGCGTTAACTTTAGAAATTTTGGCTTGGAGGTTTTGTCCGTAAAATCGTTCTTACGCAGAAAATTTTTAAAAAAAAAACATTTTTCTTTATTTTTTGAAATGTGCATACATAAAGTTTCCTTGCAATTTTTCATATCCTTTACACTCATCTGAGATAGTATTACTAGCACATTTGATATTTTCTGAACAAAGGTTTAAAGGGGTCCGTGCTCCGTGTCTAACCGTCTTTTCGAGGAAAATAGGAAATCCGTATTCCCTCACTTTATGTCTATAATATCTGCGCTAACTTTCACTTCGGTTCCAGTCATCTCATGTTTCGGGCGTCAAATTTCAAAAGTTCTAGGTGATTTCTTTTGTCCCATGAAAAAGTTTTCCAGAGAAAATAAAGAAACGCATTCCTTCGTTTTTTGCGTATCGTCCATACGTAAAGTTTCTTTTCAATTCTTCATGTCCTTTACACATATTTGACATAATGCTACTAGTACTTTTCATATTTCGTGAACGAAGATTTTGAGGTTCCCCAACCAACCTTTTTTTCCAGGAAAATACCAGACCGGTATCATCATCTTACGTCTGCAATATCTGTTCACAATTTCGTTTGGTTCGTTTAACTTCTTTACAATTTCAAAACTTTGGGTTGGAGCTTTTGGCCACTAAACCGGTTTACCACACAAAATGAAAACCTGTGATCATTTATTTTTTTCAGTACTATTCATACAAATATTTCGTTGCAATTCCTCATGTCCTTTACATACATCTGATGTACTGTTATTATCACTTTTAGAATTTCCTGATCAATGGTTTCTTGTGGTTCAAGACTCACCTAACCGTCTTTTTCAGGAAAATATGAAACCCGTATTCCCATATTTTATGTCTACAACATCTGTGCGAAATTTTATTAACTTCGGTTCACTTCTATTTATCTTTCAGGCGCTAACTTTTAAAAGTTTAGTGTGGCTTCTTTTGCCCCCTGAAACCGTTTTCTTCAGAAAACAAAAAAATATTCTTTGGTTTTCTACGAATTGTCAATGTGTAAAGTTTTGTTGCAATTTTTCATGTCCTTTACACACGTCTGGCATACTGTTACTAGCAGTTTTGATTTTTCGTGATAAAAGGTTTGGAGGGGATGGTGCCCCACTCAACCGTTTTCTGCAGGGAAATATGAAACGCGTATTCTCATTTTACGTCTGCAATATCTGTTCACATTTCCATTCATTTCTGTTTACTTCTTCTCGCCTTTAGGGAATCAACTTTCAAAATTTTCGGTGGGAGCGTTTGCCTCCTATAACCGTTTTTCCACAGCATTTGTAAAAACGAGTATTCTTTTATTTTTGCCTATTGTCCATACAGAAAGTTTCGTTGCATTCTCCATGTCCTTTACACACATCCGACATATTGTTACTAGCATTTTTCATATTTCGTGACGAAATGTTTGGGTGTGTCCGTGCCCCACCCGATCATTTTCTCCATGAAAATAAGAAACCTGTATTCCCCATCTTACGTCTGCAATATCTGTGCAGAATTTGATTCAATTTGGTTCAGTTGTTCTTGCATTTACGGTGTCAACTATCAACATTTTAGGTGGGGCTTTTGTATTAAACCCTTTCATTATGATTTTTTCTTTTTTCATTAGATTCTTTTTTGTTGGGAGGAAGGAGAGAAATGCTTTCATGTGATATGTGTTTCTTGCCAATCGTCTTTTTTGAACTGCTTAAGTATGAACATTTCGTAACTTTTGATGTTATCCAACTCCGTCACGATAATAAAATTGTCATTCTTAACAATTTGTTTTATTCCCTTATTTGTAGTTTCACACACTGATATATTTGTTACTAAATTGAGGTTTGGTCCAACCCCTTTCGAATTCGTAACAAACCCTACCGCCAAACATTTTGGGTTCTACGTTTGTACACTTTGTACCGAAAATATTTTCGTTTGTACCTCTTTCCATATAGGGTTAGTTCAGTGGTCAACTGGAGCTATCTTAGCGCCAAGAAAGCACCCCCCATATCACAGCACAAAAAATTGAAATGCACCTTCGAAAGCAAACCGTTCGTATCGTTTGTACCGAAAAAGTTTGTTTATACACTGATAGTTTTCGAAAAACAAAGGATAACATTAGGGGTGGGAGGCTGTCTTGGCGCCAATATTGTCCCTCGTATCATAGAACAGAAATTGAAATTCATCATTCGTTGTTTGTGCCGTTTGAATCGAAAAAAAAACTTTTGTTTGTACCCTCATGGCATTTTGGGTGGGAGCTTTTCCTCCCTAAAACCGTATTTTGGCAGAAAATAAATAATCCGCATTCCTTTATTTTTTTTGCGTCTTATCCGTAAACAATGATAAGTTGCAATTTTTCATGTAGTTTACAGGCACCTAAAATACTGTTAGTAGTACTTTTGATATAACCTGATCAAAGGTTTGAAAGAGCTAAAACACGAAACACTTATTCTCTCATTTTATATCTACAATATCTGTGCACAATTTCGTTCACTTCGGTTCACTTCTTTTTGCCTTTCGGGCGTAAACTTTAAAATGTTGATTGGGAGGTTTTGCCCCTAAAATCGTTCTTAGGCAGAAAATATATATAAAAAACATATTTATTTATTATTTGCTTATTCTTCACACATGTGTTTCGTTGCAATTCTTCATATCGTTTACAATCTTCTGACATACTGTTAATAGCACTTTTAATATTCTTTATCAAATGTTTGGCGGCGGTCGAAGCACTAACCAACATTATTTTCGGGACAATACCAAACTCGTATTCCCTAATATTATATCTGCAGTATCTGTGCACAATTTCATTCACTTGGGTAAGATTTTTCTTGCCTTTCGTGCTTCAACTTTAAAAAATTTGTGTTTGAGATTTTGCCGTCTAAAACCGTTTTTCCGCACAAAATAAAAACCCATATTCATTTATTTTTTGAATAGTGTCCATACATAAAGTTTCGTTGCTAGTCTTCATGTCATTTACACTCAACTGAGATACTGTTACTAGCACATATGATATTTTCCGATCAAAGGTTTGGAGGGGTCCGGGGCCCCACTTATCCGTCTTTTCCAGGAAAATACGAAACCCGTATACTTTCATTTTATGTCTACAATATCAGTGCAAACTTTCATTCACTTCGGTTCCCTTCTTCTTTTTCGGGCGTCAAATTTCAAAAGTTCGGGTTGATTTCTCTTGCAACCTGAAACCGTTTCCCGGAGAAAATAAAAGAAAACGTATTCCTTTGTTTTGTGCGTATTGTTCATATGTAAAGTTTCGTTGCAATTCTTCATGTCCTTTACACATACTTGACAGAGTGTTACTAGCACTTTTCAAATTTAAGGATCGAAGGTTTCGTGGGCTCTTTGCCCGAATCAACCTTTTTTCCATGTCATCCCCTGTTTATCGAAAACTATCAGGGTACAAACAAAACTTTTTCCAGTATAAACGGTACAAGCGATTTGCTTTCGAATGGTGTATTTTAATTTTTTGTGCTCTGATACGGGGGGCTATCTTGGCGCCAAGATAGCCCCCCCAAATGTCGTCCCATGTTTCTCGAAACATATCAGGGTACAAACAAAACTTTTTCATACAAACGGCACAAGCGATTTGCTTCCGAATGGTGTATTTCTTTTTTTTTTTTTTTTGAGCTTTGATACGGGGGCTACGTTGGCGCCAAGATCCCCCCAAATGTCATCCCGTGTTTCTCGAAAAACCATAAAACCTTTTTTTTGGTACAAACGGTACAACCGATTTGCTTTCGAAGAGGCATTTCATTTTTTTGTGCTTTGATACGGGCGGGAGGCTATCTTGGCGCCAAAGTATCCCACCGTTGACTTTCAAGTAACACTATAAGGAAAATGGTATAAACGAATATATTTTCGGTACAAACGGGACAAACGTAGTCCAAACGAATGACCTAGTTATTGTTTCAATTTTCTAAAGTTGTAGGCTATCTTCACATACGTTGATGTTCCTTCCATTAATCAGTAATCCCATGCAATTTATAATATACCTTACTTGCAAAAGAAAAGTAGAAATTATTCAAACATTATTATTTATTGAAATTATCTTTCTCCTAAAGATCTGTCTTCCCTTCCTGCTTGTCCTAAACCGTGAAATGATGTTTCCAAAAATACAGTTTTACTACATTTTAACATGATTATCTCCCCAACAGCATTATTGCAGTTAACTTCCAATCATTAATGGACTGTAATAGATAGAACATTATTAGTTCATCTTTACATCTGTTTAAGTATTATTTTATTTAATTACTAGTACTAATATTAACGTAACACTTTTCCTAGCAAAAATATCTTTGGAAAACTCAGTGTCTATAGACAAATAACATTTATCATGTTTATGCTTCCAATAACATTATTTCTTGTAGTATATCTGGTTCTTGTATATAGTTCCTGAAATTGTTTGATATTAGAAACAAAAATAAATATTGAATTATTATTAAGATTTCTGGGCTTTCAGCATCTAAGGCCATTTAGCCCGTCACGTTTGAGGGATTACGTTTCTCGGCGAGCACGCTATCCGGGGAAAGAAAAGAAAGAAAGGAGGAGGGAGTGTAGCCACCTGGGACCTATAAGTTAGGTACCATCCCGGCATTTGCCAGGTGTGAATGTGGAAAATCGAAAATAAAATCCTCATAATATGTGGTTGACCTGAAACAACCCCCACCGGGATTTACAATTTTTCGACTTAATACCCCCAAGGGAATCGAACCCAGACCTCTCGCACCGACGGTACGCTACGCAGTGCCACAAGAAATATTTTATTTATATCAGTACCTAATCAATTTTGAATGGAACTTTCGTACTGCAAATGATGTAACTTATTATCTATTTATTTTGGAGAACATGCAGATGCCTAACTAAGGTTTTCAACATTGAATAATAATATAGTTTAAAATACACATTTAATAACATAATAATATGATCTTCATTGTATCGTTATATACTCTAAAATATATAAAAAATATAATAGAATCATAATGTGAAAGTAAAATATATGTTAAATACAGAAAGCACGATGTATCAAATTTATGCAGCATAAAAATTTTATTTATAACTAAAAATATCTATATCTTGGTATCCTTGTAACGTATTACTATAAAATATACACATTTTCTGGCAGGCGATGTATCCAATGCATTAGTCCTTTGCGCTGAGATGGAATCTGTTCTATGCGTGACTTGAATTTTCATGTCTGATGATAAATATTCTGAATATATTGCACTATAAATTATTTTACGTAAGAAAGATAAAGTGAAATGACTTCTGCTTTCAAGAGACTGTAATGAGTATTTGTTTGGAAGACCTTCGTAGTTTTCAAATATTGGATATATATATCTGCTTGTTAAATGTCAAAAAGCTCACAAATTAATTTTGAATGTTTTCCATTTTGCTTATATATTTCTTACAATTAGAATCCTATATTATCGCTGCATATTCCACCTTAGACCGTACATAAGCAATGTATAATGTTTTGAGGACTTTAGTGTTTGAAAAATCACTTCCTAATCTGATCAGAAGACCAAGTTTCCAAGAGACCTTGCCAAGAGCTCCATTTAGTTGTAGTGCGACATCTTCAAATTCGAATTTTAACTAGCTGAGAATTTTGTCCATTTTTTGTCCATATTTGTCCACACAAGAAAAAATTTGTACCATTAAAATAAACGACGGAGGGCCATTTCAAAATTTGGGACACTTCGATCACCTGTAGTGCGACATCTCCGAATTCGAATTTTAACTAGCTCAGAATTTTGTCCAATTCTTGTCCATTTTTGTCCAAACAAGAGAAAAATTTGTACCATTAAAATAAACGACGGAGGGCTATTTCAAAATTTGGCCGAAACATTTAGCTGTAGTGAGACATTTTCAAATTCGAATTTTAACTAGCTCAGAATTTTGTCCAATTCTTGTCCATTTTTGTCCACCCAAGAAAAACCTTGTACCATTAAAATAACGGAGAGAAGGCCATTTCAAAATTTGGGGCGCTTCTGTCACCAGAAATGCGACATCTTCAAACTTCAATGTTAACTAGCTCAGAATTTCGTCCAATTTTTGTCCACTTTTGTCCACCCAAGAAAAAAAATTGTACTATTAAAATAAACGAGCGAGGGCCATTTCAAAACTTGGGGCACTTCGATCACCTGTAGTGCGACATCTCCGAATTCGAATTTTAACTAACTCAGAATTTTGTCCAATTTTTGTCTCTACTTCCGTTTCAAAATTTTTCCACTTGCATCACTTAAAGTGATAAAGTTGAAATTCTAAATTTAATTATACAATATTTTATCTAGCTTTTGTTCACTTTTGTAACGCCATAAAACAATTTTGTACCATTCAATTTAACAATTTAGGGCAATTACAAATCGTGGCCAGTTCGATCACCTGTAGTGCGATACCTTTTTATACGAATTTTTAATAACTGACAAGGGAAACTTACGAAATGAAAGTTGCACTGAAAGATGAAACAGAGCTGAGCATTCCCAAAAAATAGCTGCCCATAGGAATAGGTTCAAGAAATATAAGGGGTGGCAGTTCGGGAAACAGCAAGGTTGGACAAGGGAAAAAAGTGCAAATTCCGTAAATAAAAAGTTGGGCACAGCAAAATACAATGCTGACAAGTGATGTATAGAAAGAGACTTGCCACAATAGGGAACAAATGAAGTCCACCAGTGAGGTTAACAGTGTTGCCAACTGCAATGAAAAGTACATGTTTTGCAAAGAACACTATATGTAGTGAATGCAATATTCAGTGTCATGTAGAACATAAGATATGACGTGTATAATCAGTGGTACAATCTAACAAAAGAAAATAGAAAAAAACAAAAGCACGAAAAATACGGAAAAGACGAAGTTGGGCATAATGCGCCACATTTGATCACGAGCTGTGCTTATTAGAATGAACAAAACAAGAAGCACCAACTATGCAGGAAAACGACGTAACTAGAGTCGAAAAGAAAAACGAGTTCCAAATTTGGCAGCACTGGCCATGAAAATCAAGATAATTCTTATAAAGTTAGGCCACTCGCTTCACAAAAAGAAAATTCCGGCAAGAGCCTTCGCATCAGTTGTGCATGCCCGTTCACATTGTACGTGCAATTGTTCGATGAGACAATGGTCCAAACAGAAGATACATTTGCAGTGAGCACAGCGGAATACTGACAATCCGTCATACATTGTATAACGATCGCCTATGAATGTCTCAAAACAGTACTCTCTAGGTGTCGGAACCTTTGGTAGTCTTTCTATCACATATCCAGACCAGTAGAAATCAAACATAATCAAAGGCTTGATCTGCTGTGTGTCGCTGTTTGCAGTACTATCACCGCCTATATGATGTATCCAGAGTGTCCCACCTAACTCTGCGACTGAAATAGTTTGAAAGCGAAAAAAATGTGAAAAATCCAGTTGTGCAGGAATGTACCCATGTCAGTGGGCGAGAAACTTCTGTGAGACGCAAGTGCCCCCAAGTCCCCCATCATAGGGTCGAAGGGCCCAACTTCAAACTTTCAAATAGCACCATCGGTCGAGTTATATTTCTTTCGATAAATCATCTAATATGCAACAACGCATATCAGAAATATTTACTATATGGGATTTCAAAATGACCGCCAAAAATTTCTGCTCGGTGACAAGAACAACGTGCATTTTTGGCGGCCATTTGGAAACCCGTGCTTCATATGGCAAATGTTTCTTTTAGGCGGTGTTGTATCTATCCAGAGAAATATCATCCACCCCCTGTTCCCATTTGAAATGCTGCGGTTGACTCCTCGAGCCTTATGATGGGGACCCTGGGGACCTGCTTCTTACAGTTTTCTTGGCCCTCAACATGAGTACATTCCTGTGCAATTGGATTTGCAACATCTCTTTTCGCACGAACACACGAGTACTACACGAACCTCCAACGGACCGAGGTAAAAGATGTTTTGAGAAGGAAACAGGTACATATTCTGAAGGACTGTGTCATCATCAAGCATGAAAACGCACGTCCTCATGTGGTCACGGCAATAGTCGCTGCTATGACCAAATTTACGTGGGAGATCCTGGACTATCCCCACATAGCCCCGATTTGTCGCTTTGCGATTTCCATTTTTTGGTCAGCTCGTGGATAATTTCGGAGGACAAATGTTTCATATTTATTTATTTATTTATTTATTTATTTATTTATTGTCAACACAAGAAGCTATAACCCAATTACAGTGTTGTAAATTAAGCAATTACAGTTACAATTATATGATATCATGACGAAATCAAATCGTGTGTAGTGAAATGGCTGAAAGGTTGTCCTAAATAATTCTATGGTGCAGCAATGCGGGGACTCAAATGCCGATGGGACAATTGTATGCATATGCTTCGGATATGCACTTTCCACTTATAACTTTACGGTAACTCGTATTAAACTCAGAAATCATTGTATTTTTGTATCTAATCGCAGAAGGTGTCGGGGTCGGTTCTCGATTAGAGAATTCATAGAAATATAGCAATCAGATATTTATTATTAGCCCATCCACTTTTGTATAAGTTGCATAGACATTGAGACCTTGAAAGTAAAACTATGATAGGTCTAAACTGAACTTAGAAACACTAAATAAAAAAGTCATTTCAATCTTTAATTCCTTTTCTATTTAATCTTTCTTTTATACTTTATTTGTATCTAACATAAGTACAGCAACAAAAATAACATACAAAAATATTCATAAAGAAAGTACTTATTCAGTACGTCTAACAGTTCTTCTATTGAGCAAGTAGTAGTTACGTAAGAAAATAAATGTTCTCTATATTATATCTATATTATGCGTGACTTTAGCACTACAAAATTATTCGATAGATTTTCTAAGAAAACACTCGTGTTATTTATTATTATTATTATTATTATTATTATTATTATTATTATTATTATTATTATTATTATTATTATTATTAAGTATTCTGCGTTTTTTACTACAGTACTTGCACTAATGCGTTTTCCTTAAGGTTTTTACCTGGAGACATTTGTACAATGTTTCTTCTCTTCAGCTTCTACTCTTAACTCCTCATAATTTCTTTTATTTTTCAAATCATCGATCAGTTTAACTCTTCTTCTTCTTCCTACCCATTGCTTTCCTTTAACCTTTCTATCGCGATATAAAGAAGATAATCTCTTCACAAGAAGTTTCTTCCTACGAAAGGTCGTGTCCAAAAGCGTCCTCTTATCTCCAATCCCTTTTTAAAAACTTTCATTTGTTATTATCTCCGTAAATTGGTGTTTTCCACCTTCCTCCTATACCACATTTCTTCTCTAACTTTCAAAATGCACTAGTGTTTGAACCATGTATTCCAATACTCAATATATATAATTTTACCAACTTCTTCCTTAATACAGGATTTAGCCACAATGCCATCAGCGGCGGCGTCTTCGATAACTTTACTGGGTGTTCATACTTATAGATGATTAACCAATTGGTGAGAAAGTCATCAGAACACTTTTTACAATCGGTTAGTACCTGTACCTTGGTTAGTACCTGCTCCCTGGACTCGAAAGTCGGACTTAAATGCGAAAGTATTTTAGAATGTTGTATTTCTCAAGAGTGAATCTTCTAAGACTTCGTCATCTGTTACGGGAAGATGAATCGCTCTAATAACAACCGATAGAGCCGGGGTTGTTTTTGGTGGTGTTTGTTTAAATACCTTAGGTTTGAGAAACATCGTACTGGTAGCTTTAACAAATATGTCAAATATGCACTTAAGAAAGTAGAATCATAGAATTTTAATATGATTCCGTTATGAGTGGGAATTTTCTGTGCTACTCTGCTGGTAATTGTTTTACAATTTGTTGGAAGGCTACGTTGTTAAATTTGATATGAAAATAAGTAAATAAAGATGAATATAGACACAGTTTGGATGAATCCTGAAAAGATGGAAATACGTTTCATCGAATAGATAAATTGATGTATCAGTTCTCACGGGAACGCTGGAGAACGTCTATCCATGTAGTTAAGCCGTAAGTGAAGATTGAATGTAGATTACACTACAGGTATTAATGACAACATTAGCTCTTGGTTTCCAAGAAGTCCAGCTGAGATACTTATGAACATCAAGTGTATTATAAGCTTTTTTGCATTCAATAGGTTAGGGGATGACGTTATGCTGGTGATGTAAAATAATTAAATTTATGCAAGTAATTGTATGAAGCTACTGACCGAGAACGCCAGCGCACGACAATAAGAGTCCTGCCACCCGTGAAGTTAAACCTGGCTGTAATCATATTTCCATAATGATTAAGAAGGTCCTCGAAGATATATAGTAGCAGTAACGTGTGAATGAAAACTAGTAATGATATGATATAAAGTCAAAACAAAAGTGCATTCTACAACCTTCCAGAAAGCGTGTACTCCTTCCTCCTATATTGTAAAAAATATACATTGACTAGTGTCGAAGTTGCATTTGCTAAGCTTCTTCGTCGGAGAGTTCAAGAAGAACTTGAATATGTGTTAGGTTAATCAAGAGAACGTGTGTGTAACTGTATTTTCTTCTGCTGACCAGGGTGTAGCATCTTCCCAGAGGATTAAACCTTTTAAATGGGAAATTTGAAATAATACTGATCAAGGATTAATCTCTTTTCGGGTTAGGTAATTCTTATTTATTTATTATTATTACTTAATATAATAAACTAAGACAGTATGAGCTTTGCGATCATAAACACAAAGTACCTAGGTAGAGCTGAGTTAAAACTTCTCTAAATTTTATTTATATGAGAGGACTTTGACATCTATGGACATATAAGATTATAATGCGAAAGTGTAAGGGAAGCGATCGAATAAATATGTATTGAAATTAACATCTCGAAAATGTATATATATACATGAATCTCAGTTTGTAGACAAATATAAGATTTTTGGTGGTGATTGAGGGGTCTCTAATTTATCAACAATGAATGTAAAATATAATGTAATTAAGGTGAGTAACGGAATGAGGTTTGCTACGGGAGACAGAATCAGTTACATTAAAGGAATTAAAGCTATCTTGCAAATTAGTGCCATTTCTAGGCGGATAACAACGTAAGGAGCTGAATTATAGACAAAAGGTCTAAATGGTGAAATCGTGTGCAATAGATGTGTAAGTATTTGAATGTATTTTGTAAGAGTAGATGACGGTAGTCACGTGGCAGTATATGTCAGTAGACAGAGTGTACGAAATTGAGACGCGAGTAGGAGTAGCCAGTACGGATAGGATGAAGTACGAGATTACCTCATGTGTGATAGTGCATAGTGTATATATAAGTAAGGACTGATGATATCCATTACACGCTGTGATGAACTTCTGCTTAAGGAATTCAATATGATGTTAAGAAATATTATAATGTTATATAGCTCTGTAACTGCATACAATGTGCGATGCAGAATACTTGGCACTCCACGATTCGTAACTTTTTTAGTGGGTAGGAAGGTATAACACCTACTGGTGAATCATACGTAAAGACCGAGATCATAAATGATTTGCCTGTGTTTAAGACTGTATTAGGTTGCAGGCACCAGGATGTGGCAGTGAGACTCTTCGACAGGTTCAGTAGTTATCAAGGTCTGTTACTATCTTGTAGATGTGATCTTTATGTCAGTTGAGATTCTCAGTTAATGACCATATAGGAAAGAGTTCAGTTTTGAATAATTGCAGCATTTTGACCAATGGGGTGAGAGCAGCCTCCTTTAGAAGCTACTTTCTCTAGGTCGTTATCATGAGGTGAGAATCGTAGGTAATGCTCAAATAACTAAAGGCCCGAGTTGGAATAACTGGATGACCGTGACCTATGAGTGGGAGTAACGGTGGGTTACGGTAAACTGTGGAACGTTTCCCCGCAGTATAAAAATAACACTCCGCTTTCTGCAACATTTGCGGCAATGCAACTGCATTTACTGTACCAACGAGTGAACTGGTTGATTGGTTCCTGGAGACCTTGACTGATCTGACAGCATGCATTTCCTATTTAGTGCTTTCGGCATATTATCTAAATATAAATCAGGAACAACTTGTGGAAGTGTGCCACAAAAATAATATATAACGTGTTGAAGCAGAACGTTAGAGTACTCCTCACGTAAGTAACGTGAGATGATGAAACTGATTATTGATGGTGACGTAGGAGAGCCATCATACGGGAAAGTGATAAACAGATCGAATATAAGTAATGTGAAATGCAAAATGGCAAAGCGTTTGAATAAGTAATAGGAATCATACTTTTTCTAAGAATTTATGATGGTCGAACGGAAGTAGGAAGAAAAGTTTGATGGAGTCTTGTGATGAAACTATGAAGGAAAGTAGTTGATTGTTTATAGAATATAAAGGACGAAAGCCTGCTTAGAGATTAGGAAGCATATTTTTAGTTTCTAGGAACCGTTGTAATATTTTAATTATAATGCTTTCGAGTATTTTTCTTAATATGGTTGTCTGTTGAATAGGTGTGTAAAATGACAGGGTAGTAGATGGCTTGTTTAGTTTTCGGAACATTTTGAAGACTTTAACATGTTTTTCAATATGTTGGGAAGAGAGTTGTTCTGAGAATGAAGGTGAAGATGAGTTCAAGCAATTTCAAGATTCGTATTCGAAGATTTTCCTTGATGTGACGTCAGGGAAACTGTTACTGTGATACGTAGTGGGATAAACAGATAAATGTTTTGTAAAGCGTCGGTTGTAGAGATCAGAAACTCATCGTTAATGACGGTGATCATTTAGACAGGAAATTGTATATTGGCGGATGAATCGTATGTTTGTAGTGGAGTGATTAATTTATGGATGAGAAAATTTTCTGGTTCAAGTTTTCCTTTGCATTTGCGGCTATAAGTAGTGTGTTGTTCATAGCAAGTAGCACACTGACGTGACGACTTAAAGACGAACAAGTAGGATGAGTATCAACACACAATTCCCAATAATATTTTTGGAAAGCAATTTCCAAAGCAACAACTGTTCCGAAAACACTGTCTAAGTCTCACCTTTGCACGTGGGCGGAATACGTGGGCTCTCAATATTCATCAGGTCGTCTTCCACTAGGTCAGACTTCAAAGAAACTGCAAGTAGCTGAAGGACACGTGTGATTTTGCTGTATTCGGGAAGGAACCGGGTCATTGAGCTGCCTTATATATTGCCTAAATTATAGGCTGGCTATATAATTTCTAGATATATTTAACCTGTCCTGCGTTATGGGTAATAACTTTATTAGTGAGAAAAAGTACAAGCCCTTAAGAGCATTTGGGCAATTTGCTCCATCATGGAAAATATAAGCATCCTTATCTTTAATTACAGCATATTTATCTATATACATCACTATAGTTCTCTTTACAACACTATCTACAATTTGACAACATATCTCTTACTTGCTAGTTTAGGGCTTCTTATGACCTTACCAGAATTTAGAGTTTTCTAAGTGCCCATAAAATATTATTAGATACACAGTTAAAAATCTAAAGTCTGTGTGAACGCCTCAACTTCACATCGGTGGGCTTGCGAGGATATGTACACTCTCATCGTAAGATCAGTATGATAACGACGTGATCAAGTTCAATAGAGGTGCTTTAAACATTCCTGTTGATAGAAACGTATCGCCATGGAAAAAAAGAATAATTGGAACTAAAGAAAAGCAACCCTTTAAACATAAATAGAAACAATATGCGATTTTGGCTCGATTTCATTATTTCTTTCACATTTGTTATTTATTTTTCTTTATTTTTTTAAACTTTGGGAACCAGTGAAAAGAAATACGGGACAGTTATAACAGCTGTTTTGGCAGCTGTATTCGAGGCTGAGAAGGAATATAGTAATACGCAGACGAATGATTATACAGGGTGTTCAGTATACAATGCAACCCGGAGTTTGGGATAGTAGAACTTTTGAACCCTAACCTGTAGACAAATAATAGTTACACATAAATGAAGCTTTGTTCATGTATATATTTAAACTAGAAAGCAACGATTGAAGTACACTAGGAACCAAACAGTGTTGCCAGATGTACCCGAAGTTGTAAATCAATTGCTTTTTACAAATCACATAAACTGACTCATAACTCATACGTACGGATGTTCTGTTGTCAATTCTCAGTTTCCTTAGAGTAATAAGGAAATGATGGAACAGAGAAACGAATTTCTCATTTCCACTAAAAACAAATCTGATGGGATCTCTGTAAGGGGTGACTTCGCAAATATTAGTTTTCATAAATTCACATTCTTTATTAGCAGCTGATGCTTTACTGGATGAAAAGGTGTGTTAGTGATCTGTTTATATTATGCAATTCCTGAAAACGATGAAAAACATTTGAAATTATAATGATGAAACGTTTATTTACATGTATCCGGAACACTGCTTTTCATTTCTCTAGGACTACTTAAAGCAAGGGGTATAAGGAAGAATCATTTAACTATGTAGGACCTGAAAAGAAACATTCGCACTGGCTCGAAGAAAATTAACATTTCTACTCTTTGTTAAGTTCTGCCAACAAGGTGAAATGTGTGAACCTGTGTATTAATCAAAAGCAAGCGCATCAATCATCTGCTGTAGAACTGTCTATTCAGGACTTGATGAATAGCAGTGCTGCCGGGTGCATGTAAATAAACGTTTAATCATTATAATTTTTATAGTTTCATGATAATCATGATAGTTTCTTTTTCACTGTTTTCAGCAATTGCATAATGTAGACAGATCCTTAAAACACCTTTCGATGCATTGAAGCATCAGTAGTGTTACCAATTGAGAATGTTAATTTGTGGAAACTACTATTTGCCTAGTACTCCTTACTGATGCCTCATCCGATTGTTTTTTGTTGGAAATTGAAGTTATTCTTCTAAGCAGTTTCCCAAATACTCCAAATATACAAACTAAAAGTAAAACATTATTCATACGTATGAGTTATGAATAAATTTACGTGATTTGTAAAAAAAAATGTACACCTTTGGTTACGTTTGGCAAGACTCTGTGGTTTCTAGTATACTTAAATATTTGCTTTCTAGTTTAAAATGATATATATGGACAAGGCTTCATTGTATACCTGTTATTTCTGTACCGCTTCCGGTTCAAATGTTCTACTATCCAAAGTCGGAGTTGCATTGTATATTGAATATCCTGTATATTAATTAATAATGAAGCCTCTCTCTCAGCTGGACCCCTCCCTAAGAATGGGTTCGCTACACGGAATGGGTGTCATATTATTAATGAAATACTTACGGAATATAAACACAAAGAGGAAAAATCGTTTTTAAGAAAACAGACCAGAAAACAGATCAGCAAACAAATAAACTAGGGCTTCTGGATTTTCTAGAAACACTACTTACAGGATTATTAGTAGATTATCAGTTTATGAATGGGGATCGAAATCGTTAGAGCAGTTTTTATTTTTAAAAATCACAAATCTAAATATTAACCCTTCGTTAGAATACCCATATTTTTTATAGTAGGAAGAACTTCAATAATCGACCCTAGGAAGTCGTATAAAAATTTAAATGTTAAATTTGTTGTTGTTGATTGTAGTTTAGCGTCCCGTTCAGCAGCTAGGCTATATGAGACGTGGACCTACTGATTAATGTGGAATGCGAACCACATGAGCTCCCGCCTGGAATCGAACCCGGGTCTCCCACGCCAAAGGCGCGTACAAAATGTTAAATTTGACTTCGATAGATTGAAATGTATGATTTCTAGGCGAGTTAACATCTTTAACACCAAGAAACAAACATACATTAAAACATAATCTCTGGGGTCTTGAAATACTCTAAAAGTTCAAATCCAATATTTATTTACGGTCACCATATTTTCTACCTCTCTTCTGCTGTTGCACAAACGTTAAAATAGAACAATACATAAAACACAAAGAAAAAATAAGTTGAGCCTCAGAGAATCATATTATAGTGTAGTAGGCTATTAAAATATCATATCTGTGCACATTTTTTAGGTAAATAAGAAAACAAAATTGGTGATTAATCTCTTAAAATCGGGTAGGCAGGGTGCTGAATCGGTTGAAATCTTCCACATTTCATACACTGATACCGAATGGATTCTGCTTTCTGGTAAAGTGGTATATTTGACTCTTTAATACAAACGTGTTACACCACTCTTATATTGATCACTTTTCGTTATAAACCACTTCTACAAAAACATGTTAAAAATAGGAATTTACTTCCCACAAGTTCAATTCTTAACTGTACACAAGATTTCAGCTGGTTGGTTATATCTAATTCTCATTGCTGACAGTCTAAAGTTGACAGTTTGAATATTAAAATTATCCATTCATTATTCAGAATATTCTTAATGTGCTTTATTCCATCTAGTAGTAGATGTGAAATCCGATATATAAACAAAAATTAAAAATGAGTAAACATGTGTTGCTACGTTTTCTAGAGTTCCGGGTCTAAGAGAGAAAAGAAGTACAATTTCTCCAGTACTCAAATTTCCACTTTTATATTCAAGAAACCCTTTCTTTTCGTGAAGAGTGCGCATTCATATTTGTTCTATTTTACGCACCTCGTGTGATGTGATCTATAAAACTTTTATTTTAAATAAACATCTAAGGACCAGCTCCATTTGGGGACTGAAAATTGTTTGGACGATGAAATCCAAATCTGGCACGCAATGCGCAGCCACCTACTTATTTACGAAAGTTGCATGGGCATATTATTTCAAATTCTTTCCTTAACGAACTATGTATCTTTACTTACAAAAGTTAAAAGAAATCATGTAGAATGAACGCAGTGTCACTCATTTATTTAGGCATTGTGAAACGAATATGTTTTACTGCTACCAATTTGATATATACAATAATTCTTCTACGCATGCTTAGCCTTCGTTTATTCTTATCTGAAGCCTACAGCAGTTATGGCGCTGCAGGATTGACGTTTCTCATCGATGGTCAATATTTATGTCAAGGCTTGAACATTGAAATATGGATTGTGCCTGCTTCATTACGCAAGAAGTCACATATTGTCTACTTTCAAATCAATACGTTGTTTGTTCTGTAACTATATATTGTTTACTTCACAGTCATTTCATTTCTATAGGACTAATCTTTTGATATAAATTCAGAGGAGAGTATTAGAAATAAATACAATTTTATATTAGAATAGTTAAATATGTTAATATTTTACACACATGTACGAATATATATATATATATATATATATATATATATATATATATATATATATACGAGGTGTATCTTGAAATAAAGTACCGTTTTACCAAACATACTAAAACAGGTTTGTTCAAGCTTAATTTACTTTGACATGAAACAGCCCTCTCTATACTATTTGTTGACATTGTTTCCACCAATCTTCTAGCTCGTATCACAGTAAACAAATTGTCCGAAACTTCCTCAAAAAAATTTCCCGATACTGATAACAACCATAACTCCACAACATGTATGCGCTATCGTCACTCTTAAAGCACTTTTCGCTGAGCTCGTGCTTTACGTGTAGGAACAGGTTGCAGTCAGAAGGTTTCAAGCTGGGTGTGTTCTGCGGGTGGTCAAACTGCTTCCAACTGAACGGTCGGATGAATGCGTCGGTAGCACCAGCAGTACGGAGGCGAGCATTGCCATACAGCAACACAACTGTTGTACTGAGTATTCCTCTCCTTTTGTTTCAGATTACACTCGGAATGTTTCTCTGTCTCACAGTGTCATTCCACATTGAAAGTTTCACCCATAGGTACGAAGGCAAGCAGAAAAAAACAGTTTCCGAATCCAAAACATTGCGTACGTTGTCGTTTTTTTTATCTTTTCGTTGTAGAATACGGTTACTACATTGTTTCTTATTTCGGTTCTGGAGTGACACTGATTCTACGTTTTGTCAGCAGTCACGATTTGATTTTAAATGTCATCTGCTTCGTCGCCGTAACAAGTAAGAATATTAAACCAGTACAAAGTCGTTTAGTTTTACGGTCGTATGCGAGCATCTTCGGAAGCTACAGCCGACACAATTTGCAATAATCTAAGCGGTTTGTAACAATCTCATGCAAAATATTGTTCTAGAGTTGTCTGAAAGCTATATGATTCTAGTCTCAAGACGTTTGTCATCCACGTTCCTCACCAAATCAGTCACAATAACTGGTTACCAATTTCGTGGATCATCGTGGATATTTGTCCGCCCTTCACAGAACTTCCTCACCAACTTTCCCACTATTCCAACACTGATTGCATTTTCACCACACGTTTCTACAATTTGAAAATGAACTTTGAAAGGCTTAATGTCAGTTTCATTCGAAACACAGATAACAGAACGAATTTTACTGATGGCGGGATCAGCAGTTGTTGACGTTCAAAGAACATGGTTCACTCGCGGTTCAGTGAACCACACTGGCGTCAATAAAGGGGCAATGAACAAATACAACTATCGCTCATATGTGGAGTTCCTACATTTGCACTATGGTGGTGTGCAAACAAAAGTGTCCGTACTTGACGTACAATGGCGGGATGTTTATTTGAGGAAATTTAGATAAGTTTTTCACTTGCTCTAACACGTGTTTGTAGATTGGAGGACGTCGAAAATAATTGCAGGTGTGTTGTTTTATGCAAAATTAAATTTGGCTTGAATAAAATATATTTTGCAAATTATTCTCTTTTTTTTTCAAAATGATAGTTACTTTCTGGACACGCCTCATGAAAATGAATTAAGGATTTCTACCTGTCACTGTGTATTGCTTCTTAGAACACAGGTTATAATTGCAGAACCCGTGCTATTGTTCATAAAGCAGATTATACGGAAGAAAAAAAATAAGACGCCGAAGCGGTGGAATTAAGATGAAACAAAAACACCGAGAAACAACGTATAAGAAAACAGAGGATTATGAAATGTTCAGTTGACCACCGATCGCGTATACCACTGATTGGTGGTATAAAAGTAACGTTTAGTTGACGTTGACATTAACGTTTCTTTCAGCTGAGAGGCCATATGAGACGTTTGCCTACTAATTGACGTGGAATTAGAACCACATGAGCTCACATCGGGAATCGAACCGGCTTTTTATGTCAAAGGTGCGTACGGTAACCGCTTAGCTACGAAGGAACTCGGTGTAAAAATAGAATACCACATATTACCCCATATTACTTCAGCGACGGATTCCTGTTTTATGATCAGTTAAAATAGTTTTTTCTGGACATCGTAGAGAACATTTTTTGTGATTTCATTCGCTATACCAAACATACAGAGAATAAACACAATAAAAACGAAACAAGGTCAATGTCAACGTAAACTGTTTTACCTCTCTCGAATAAATTACTCAATGTATTACAAACGCGTATTTTGGGCATTTATTAAACGCACTGGCCTTATAAGTTTCCAGTGTGATTCAGTGGCAAGCACGTGAGTCTCTGGTGTACGTGGTCCGGGTTCGATTTACGGCGGAAGAACTTTTGAAATTTTAAATGTTATCGATGTGTCTGTGTTCGTGTTCTGGTCGTTCAAGGTTACTGGAAATAACTGTAGAGGGTGTATAACCAACTAGGAACACAAGATACTGACAAACGGAAAGGAGACTTTGCCTAATGAATTTCCGCGCTATCTTTCACGAGGTAGGAGTGCACATTTAAAGTGTCAATATTATAAACTGCAGTAGCAAGAAAACCCGTCTTGAAGATTCTGACTCTCCGCATAAATGATAGAATGCGTTAAGTTATCAAACAGCAGAGTGAGGAATAACTATACCTTGCGAGCGAAAGGGCCCGCTGGACTCATTTTTTTTGTTGTAACTAATAAAGTAGCCATTTGTAACTATATGTAAAATATTTATTCACCATAAGTTTATAATGCATACAAGAATAAAAGAGTTCAAATCAGTTATATCTGTAATTATATTGTCTGTGGCGTAATTAGATGGGTGGCTATCGGGCTCAAGCCCCTCGAAATAAATTTGTAAATACACAATTTCATTAAAATTTCTCGGCACCCAAAAGAACAAATGTAAGTGCTAATTCACGTGTTGTGCATTGACCCTCCCGGAAACAAATTCCTAAATACGCCACTGTTTATTGATGTCAATAGATATATTATGTTTACCCCAGTCGTTCTACAAAAAATGTTCTCGAAGCTTCGTATCCATATCTAAGGTCATAACGAGTTACAAGGGAAATGAGGGGGAAATCTCCTTTGGTAATACTGGGTATATACTCAACCAGAGCCATAATTTGAGACTTTGCTTAAGGGGGAAAAACACCACTCGCATAAAACTTTCACGTTTTGCAGTAGTATATTAATAGACAATTGATTAAAGTAAATGTATTCATCAAAATTTTGCGTGAGTGTGTGTGTGTGTGGGTGGGGGTATTTTCTACTCTTGCTCCCCTAAAGGACGCCCTTGCCTGCAACTATCATATTTTCCCATGCACTTGTCGTTTGAAATGACACTCCTGGTTGTAGCATACATCCAGCATTATTAAAGGGAATTTCATCTTATGCTTCTCGTAATTCGCACACTGTCCACTGATAATGACACGAAGCGCAGAGGAAAATTTTACACAACGACCGTGGTAACCATAATATATCTAGTGATATCAATATACAGTAGTGTATTTAGAATTTTGTTTCGGGGAGGGGCTATGCACAACACGCGAATAAGCACTTACATAAGCAAAGGAGGGAAACCAAAACGTTATGAAAATTTGGGTTGGCAGGCCCGTGCTGTGTGGTCATACGCTTAGCACATTGGCCTGCGGAATCAGAGATCCTTATTTCATTTTGCGCGGAAATTAAAAACTTTTGGTGTACTTTTCTACTCAAATAATAAGTTCATACATTTTAACTTAGATAAAAATAATGCATTTATCCGTAATTTATTAACCCTCGAGAAGTCGCGCTGAAAAAGTAACGCGAGTAGTCGCGCGCGGTCAAAAGGACCGCACGAACATAATGTGTTGCAAATATCGTTTTAAACATTTTTCTTGTATTAGAAACGTACTTTTGTATATTTTCTGATTAAGAGGGAATAACATTTTTTATTATTATAATAAGTTTTACAGTAATAACTATTAGAGAAACCTAGCATTAGACATGTCCATTTTTTTATTTCTCATTTGGAATAAAATGTTACTTTTTTTCGTTACATATTTATTTAGATAGATAGCTACGCACTGGTTTTATTGAAAATTCTAAATCTGATGGTCATCTTTTTGTCAACTCTGGTTCGTCTAAAATTAGAAATGCAATAGTAAATTATTTAAAAATATACTATATGAACATAACACTAAAACAAAGCTTCACAGCGTATTTTACATTGAATTAGAGCTCACTCGTAGCTAAGCGGTTAGCATACACACCTTTGGTGTGGAACTTCCAGCTTCGATTCACGGTGGGACCTCATGTGCTTCGGGTCCTGCGTTAAGCAGTAGGTCCATGTCTTACATAGTCTTGATGCTGAAAAGGGCGCTATATTGAAATCAAATCAAATTTACATTGAATTATTTTACGGTTCTGTTATTTTGAAATTTCACCCATACAGCACTACATTGAAATATTTTAAGTTATCTTCAAATTTACACTGTTCCACATTTCATAGTTGCTTATTTCGTCCTCTCCTGCTCTGACTACATTCGGGGAATCGCTGGTTATTTCTGGGTTTAAGTTCCCTTCGTTGTTTTAAGCTGTTCATTTCTAATTTTCTCTTTTTTCATACTTGGTATCAGTTTGTTAACTATGTCGACCTCTTTTCTGTCCATTAAAATAATACTTATGTTTATAAAGCTTAAAACATCTCCAAAGCAAAGGTCACGTCCAGAGCGAAACACTAAGAAAAAAACATTACACGGTTAGTCGCGCGCGGTGGAAAGCACCGCAGAATCACTAAACAATCCCTAGTAGTTAAACTAAACAACAGATAACGGAGTGATTGAGCAGGAATGTTCGGGGAGGTGAGGGGGAAGATTAGCTAGACGGAAAAGTCTGTCGGACAAACAGAATGGACACACGATCGAAAATAATTTCCCTGTGGTGCTTTTGACCGCGGCGCGACTACTCGAGGGTTAAATTTCTACAAATTAAAAATTGCACAAAAATTATTTGTTTTGTTGGAAATAACCCTGCTGAATACCACTCAAATTATGATAAAATTTAGCAGCTAAACTCTACACACAAATGAATACGTGTTTCCTTTTACTTTTCTGTGAAACAACGGGGTTAGGGGGAAAAGCCCCGACCCAAAATTTTTAAAGTTCCGAAAGGCAAGAAGAAGGGGACCGAAGTGAATAAAATTGTGTACAGATATTGTAGACGTAAGATGTAGACGTACGTGATTCTAATGTTCCTGAAAATGAATAATAAATAAATAAATAAATAAATAAATAAATAAATAAATAAATAAATAAATAAATAAATAAAGAAGAAGAAGAAAAATAAATTGTTGGGTGGATCGAAGGGTTAGGTGGCGGAAAGAGTGGACCGAAGCGAATGAAATTGTGTGTATATATTATGTATTGAAAATAAGATCTTTCGTGTCCAACAAGTGTACCCATCCAATTTCTAGAATTTGACATATCAACAGTAAGCACAAACAGTATAGCGTATTTTATAGTATTTCAGGAGGCGTCTTTAACCCATAGAAAATATACATTATCAGTCTTGTAGTCTGTGGTCAGATGGTTATCGTACTGAAGTCCTGCTTCAGAGGTGTTGAGTTTTATTCCACAGCAAGGCAATATTTTTATTTGTTTTCCCAAATAATAATTTTATACATTTTAGCTTCAATTAATAATTTATTAATGTTACACACAATACAAATTTCGATAATTGTTTTGGAAAATAGTTTTAAGAAGTGGTATTGAGTAATAGTGTTATTATGATCAGAGGTCATAGGGTTATTCATAGGGATACTAAACTAAGCCGTCGAGGGATAGATAGAAAAATCGAGGTGCCTACTACCACTCCAAGTAAGGAAAAGGATAAAGAACATAATTTTGAATTTAGTATGAAACAACAAATATTGCAATTTATGTTTACCGAGCTTATGTGCAGAGATCGGAAGATGCAGAAGATGAGTAACAAGATTAATGAACTTGAACAGAGGTTGAAAAAAAAAAGAAAGAAATCAAATGATGGACGTTAAAGAATGTAGCCGTGAATTAGATATCATCTTTTGTTGTATTTATGTAGACTTTGAATTCTTTTGCTGTTTTATTTCGAAAATCCCCGGGAGAATATTGGGATGATACTATGCTTTTGACAATTTGTGTTTGGCAGCACCCGGGAGAGTGTTGGGTTATATTAGTTGGCCGGACAAGGTGTTGATTTTGAATAATCGGACAAAGTGTTGGAAAATAGAAAAAACAAATGAAGGATGTTACTATGTAGAAATAAATAAAGTGTAATGTGTGTGATGTGTAAATGGAGCTATAAGTGGCTGAAGTCTTTTAAATGTTAAGGAAAGTTAGAGCCAGTGTGGCAATAGATATTTTAGGATTTATGAGCCAAGCGTGGCTGTTGATAATAAGGTTGAAGAGCCAAGAGTGGACACTGTTATTTTAGGTTGATGAGCCAAGTCTTGCTTTTGATATTTTAGTGGCTTATGGTAATGCCAAGCGGGATCGTAGTTATTGTAATAGTTTTTGGGATACAGGAAGGCTCTTGTTTAATTGAGTGTATTGGTGTAAGTCAATTAGAGGTTGACAGTGAAAAGAAAGTGTATAATTCATTTGTAAATTCAAATAGATTTTGGAAGTTAATTAAAATAAAACTTTGCTTCCTGAAGGTACCAAAGAAAAACAACCCTAATAGTTATTTACAACAAAAGCAAACCATTTTTTTGCAATTTGTATTTTCTTCCAAATTAATAACTTACAGATAAATACATTATTTATATCTAACGTAAAATGTATGAACATATAATTTGAGTATAAAAACTACACACAAATGCGTTATATTTTCCGCGCAAATTGAAATTAGGATCTCTGATTCCGAAGGACAATACGCTAACAGTATGACCACATAGCACGTACCTGTCAACCCACATTTTCATAACGTTTTCGTTCCCCTCCTTTGCTTATGTAAGTGCCAATTCACGTGTTGTTCATAGCCCCTCATCAAAGCAAAAGTGCGCCACTGTATATGGATATCACTAGATATATTATGGTTACCACAGTCGTTGTGTAAAACATGTTCTTGGCGCTACGTGTCTTTATCAGTGGACAGTGTGCGAATTACAAGGGGTATAAAGGGAAATTGATTTTGGTAATGCTGGATGTATGCTATAACCAAAAAGGTCATTTCTAACGACTTTTGCTTGGGAAACTATAACCGTTGCTGCCAAGGGCATCATTTAGGGGAGCAGGAGGGGACAATTACCCCCACGAAACTTTGAGAAATACATATACTTTAATTAATTGTCTATTAATATACTACTGCAAAAAGTGAAAGTTTTGTTAGTGGTGCTATTGCCCTCTTAAGCAAAGTCTTAAATTATGCCTCAGGTTGTAGCTTATGTCCAGCATTACCAATCGGGTTTCCCCCTCCAATCCCTTGTAATTCGTACCATCCACAGATATGGATAAGAAGCGTCAAGAACATTTTGGCTCAACGACTAGGGTAACCATAATAAATCTAGTGACATCAATAAGCAGTGGTGTATTTATGATTTTGTTTCGAGAGTGTCCATGCACAAAACGTGAATTAGCACTTTCGTTTTTCCTTTTGGGTGCCGACAAATTTTAATGAAATTGCGTATTTACGAAATTTATTTGGAGGGGCTTGAGCCAGATAGCCACCCCTCTAGTTACGCCATTGTCAATATATTCACGGATACAATTGATTTGACCATTTTTGTTGTTGTATTCATTATAAACAAATGGCGAATAATTATTTTACTTGTAGTTACAAATGGCTACTTTATTAGTTACAACAACAAAAATGAATCGAGTGGGCTCTTTCGCTCGCAATGGTATAGATATTCCTCACTCTGCTACTTGATAACGTAATGCATTCTATCATTTATACGTAGAGTCAGAAACTTTAAGATGGGTTTTCTGGCTATTGCAGTTTCTAATATTGATACTTTAAATGTGCACTCCTACTTCGCGAAAGGTAGCGCGGAAATTCATTAGGCAAAGTCTGCTCTCTGTTTGTCAGTAACATCTGTTCCTCTTTGGTTATACACGCTCTACAGTTATTTCCAGTAACCTGAACGACAGGGACACGAACACAGACAAATCGATAATATTTAAAATTTCAATGTTCTCCAACCGGGAATCGAACCCGGGACCCCGTACAACGGAGACGCAGGCGTTACCCACTAAAACACACAAAGAAGCTATAAGGCCAGCGCGTTTAATAGTTCTACTGGAAATCCTCGTGATATGTACCTGTAATACATTGTCATTGAATCATTGTCCTTTTTTCGTTTTTATTGTGTTTATTCTCTGTATATTACGTGTAGCGCATAAAATAATAAAAATATTCTCCACGATGTCCTGAAATACTATTTGATTGATCATAAAACAGGAATCTGTCGCTGAAGTAATATGGGGCAATATGTGGTATTCTATTTTTATACCGAGTTCCTTCGTAGCTAAGCGGTTACCGTACGCACCTTTGACGTAAAAAGCCCGGTTCTATTCCCGATGTGAGCTCATGTGGTTTGGATTCCCCCCAATCAATACGCAAACGTCTCATATTGCCTCGCTGCTAAAATAACATTAAACTCAACATCAACTCAACGTTAGTTTTATATCATCAATAGAAGCAAGGGGTAGACGATACTATCCTGCTAGAACTATGTAAATATTTCTTTGGGTGCATATTACTAATCATCGGACTTTCTGCGACATTATAAATAAAAGCTTTAAGAAAAAGAAGCTTTATGAATATTAAGTCGCTTTATAAAAATCCAGATTATGAATTACGAAAACATTTTACATTGTAAGTAAAAATACAAGCACACATTGTTTTTATCTCTCTCACATACTCTCTCTCTCTCTCTCTCTTTACCCCTCTCTCTCACACACAGTATGTCTTTTTGTCTACATATTCACTTCTATATATGATGAGAGATAAGTTGAAGAAAATATTTAATAATTCCATGGATGCAACAAAAGAAACTTATTTTTAACATCACAGTGGAATGTCGGATATTCATTACTCAAAAGTAAATATAATATTTTTAACAATATAAGCTAATCTATATATTAAATGTATTTTGAAAAAATATACTATTGTATGACAAGAAAAGAGAACCGAGGAGAAAAATAAAACTTATTTAAGCTTTAATTTTGATACTAACTACTTAACTTGGAACATCCGATATATTTATAGTGACATGTATGTTGTTGGCCATTGTTGCCTTTAATGAGGTACTCAAGAATTCTACAGTGAAATCGTGTAGAAACTTAGAAATCACATACAGCAATCAGAGTAAAATAGTTATTTTTTTAATAGTGTGTTCCACTTCTGGACTCACTTCAGTGATCAGCGGGGAAACAATACGAAAGAATTAATTTCATGGAGGTATCTTGTAGTTAATCAAAAATATTGAGCTATCCGAACTTCCTAACATGCAAATAGAGAACCTTTTAAAAATAAGTTAGTGGTTTATTATGACAGTATACGTATACTCTTTCAGCATATAAAAAAACAATTCGAACTATGGTTATTTTTCTGAAATATTATTATGTTCTAAGCACTATCATGCTATGAACTACACTTTTAGATGGAAGTATTATGATAACATATTCGAATTAAGTTTATTTGGTCACGAATTCTAAGAAAAGAGCTTTATGTTATTGACTGTTCTTTGAAACTGATCCAATATCCTGCGCCAGTTATTTCATTCAGATATCACGATAAAGCTCATGTAGATTTCTGTGCCTTGTTACTGCTGAATAATATATATATGTATATACGCATGCTTTCAGAGTGGAAGAAATAGTGAAGCAATTGATACAAGTCTTTTAACAGAGTATTTAAATATTTAAATAGTTTTCCTTCCTCCTTCCTACGCATTTTAGTGTTTATATTTCAATTTTTACACAGGGTCGGATCCAGGATTTTTTTATAAGCTGCTCCAATAACTATCAAAATAATCCATCACACTGACACTCTTCAAAGTGACATGCTACTATATTGTTTATCCCTGACAACGCTGATACATGGAACATAGGGGGTTGTATTTTGAAGGGGGGTCGCAAGTGACATGCAGGAAAAAATGTTTTCTTCTACTGGATTTTGTGATCTTGCTCTATTTGACAAATGTTATATTGTTTTGCTTGGTGAACCCTTTTCCTTCAGAAAATTGACTTAAACTATTGTTTTTGCAGTTCTGCATTCTTTAAGTCTCGAACGGAAAAACAATGGCAGAAATTTACGTAAAATATTCTCTTTTTACTCTCAGCTTCTGTTTTGCAAAGTGTATATTTACAACGAAGGGGGCACACGTACATCGGTGTACGCCACCTAAATCTGGCCCTGTATCTATACTGGGCGCGTCATAAATGTATACACACTTTGAAACCTCATAGAAAATTTATGTTTCGTTCTACAAAATTCAATTAATGGAAATGGAACGCTTAAAGAACAATGTGAAGCACAAATGCACTTTCTCACGCAAATGTGATTACTTTTCAAAATGGCAGCATTCAGCATCAATACCCTTCTGAGTACGAGTCACTACTGATTTCGTTTATCGTACCAACGTGTTTCGTGGGATTTCTACGCACACCACTTGCATTTCATTCCAAAGTGTGTCTAAGTTACGTTGTTTACGTCTTTGCTCCTCATCTTTGAACCGCAGCAACATTCTCAAACTTCCAGTGAAACTTAACTACCTGCTTCTGCGCTTTAAAGTTCAAGCTTACGTCCTCTACCTTGCAGTTATTTCCTTGCTATTAACTGGGATGAGTAGCTAGATCGACAATTCTGCTGCCACCTGTTGAAAAAAGATAACATTACCTTCTCCCTGTATATATAAAGAGGTGCGTCAGAAATATGTATACAAACTTTGAATCGTCATAGAGGTAATGTTATCTTTTTTCAACAGGTGGCAGTAGAATTGTCGATCTACCTGTTGTTCTGTATGGTTGCGATACATCGTCGCTTACTCTGAAGGAAGAACATAGACTTTAAGTATTCGAAAACAAGATCCTGAGACGAATATTTGGACACAAGAGGAACGGGAATGGGGAATGGCGGAAACTTCATAACGAGGAACTACATAATTTATACGGTTTACCCAACATTGTTAGGGTCGTCAAGTCTAGGAAGCTTAGATGGGCAAGACATGTAGCTGGAATGGAAGAAAGTATAAACGCTTTCAAAGTCTTGACTGGAAGACCAATCGGAAACCGACCGTTAGCAAGGCCTAGGCGCAGATGCGAAGACAATATTAAGATGAATCTCGCAGAGATTGGAATTCAAAGTAGAATTTAGATGCAGTTACTAAGGATAGAAGGCAGTGGAGAGCTTTTGTGAACGCAGCATTAAACATCTAGGTTCCATAGGCCATAGACTTAGTTATATATATATATATATATATATATATATATATATATATATATATATATATATATATATATATATATAGGGTGGTCGCGCATGAATATCGGAAAATTCGTGAGACGAATCTACAGGTAAAAACAAGCAAAAAATGTCATATGAACATTGGGTGAATGCGGCTTCGTTTGGACGCTAGAGTCGTCTGAAATGTCACCTTCCGAGGCGGCAATTTGCAATATCTCGAGAACAGAGAAAAATGCGAATGTCGGGTCAAAATATATCAAAGGAAACCCCATCCGAAGAATCCAATTATGCATAAGTGGTGGCGAAACAGTGGCGGTGCTAGAGGGGGCACAAAGAAAGTGAATGAAACATAAAGAAAAGTGAACAATTTACACTGAAAAATTGTAGGAGGGGATCTTACTTGGAATATGCAACAACAAATGTTAATGAACAAAGGCAACAACGGCTAGTCTGTAGGGACTTTATGGGAGGCGGATTGTAGGAATACAGTATGTTTGTAATGGTGAGAAATAGGAATGTCGGGTCAAAAGATATCATAGGAAATGCCATCCGAAGAATCCAATTATGTATAAGTGATGGCGAAACAGTGGCGGCGCCAGGGGAAGCACAAAGAAAGTGAATGAAACATGGAGAAAGTTGAAATTGGTGAAAACACAACTATTTGAAACCAATCAGGAAACAAGAAGTACAACTCTAGGTGTACTGTATGATACATGTCCGATGACAGAGGGCGCATAGCTACAGTAGGTGGAACAAGGGGGCGTGCAGAGCGTCGCGTAGTAGAGTTAGTTATAGGAGTAGTGAAAGCGTGGGTAGCGAGAGCGTTCGCATCGAAGGTGCAGATAACAGCGCACAGTTCATTCGTACTGAATGGGGCAATGACAGTAACAGCACAAGCGTTTTAGTGATACACTCTACAGGCAGGGCAGTAATCCATGTGTATGTGAATGTGGTTTAGTTTGTGTCGTGTGAAACAGTGTTGATGTTGACAAGCGCTATGTGTAATGCACCACAATGAATAGGGTAGTATACACTAACGCCGAAATGGCAGATATGCATTTGATGTATGGCTTAGCGGAAAGTAATGCAGAAGAAGCACGTAGATTATATGCGGAACGCTACCCAGATCGATAAATTCCAGCACCGGGGATGTTTATTCGAATTCATCAGCGATTGCGGGACACTGGGTCATTCCTTCCCAACACAGACATTTAGAGACGACAACGCGCTCGAACCCCCCCTGCAAGAGAGGGTACTCCGACATGTGACCCGGAACCCGAGTATTAGTACCCGACGAATAGCAAGGCAAGAACACGTTTCGCATCAAGTCGTGCTAATCATCTTGCATAGTAATAATCTCAGACCATACCACGTACAACGAACGCATGCGTTATACGATGGTGACTATGAAACCCGATGACGTTTCTGTCGTTGGTTATAAGGCACTGCCGTGTATCACCAGCCTTTCTAACACAGGTATTGTTCTCGGATGAGGCATTATTCACACGGAATGGCATCACAAATTTCCACAATGACCATCCATGGGCACTCAACAACCCGCGTGCAATTGTAGAGACGAAGCATCAACAGCGTTTCCAATTGCATGTGTGGGCTGGTATTATTCGCAACAACGTTGTGGGACCACATTTCTTACCACAGCGATTGAACGCAATATCGTATCTCCAGTTTCTGACTCAGAACCTACCTATTCTGCTTGAAGATGTGCCACTGAGGACACGACAGTGTATGTGGTTTATGCATGATGGCGCCCCTGCCCACTCATGTCACACCATTCGTGCATATCTGAACAAAACATTTCCACGCAGGTGGATAGGTCGTGGTGGAAGACAAGCATGGCCACGTTCACCCGACCTGATTCTCCTAGATTTTTTTCCTGTGGGGTTACGTGAAGAGTCTCGGGTATACACGGCCCCTGCATGATGTTGAAGATCTTCGCCAGCGTGTATGTGCTGCATTTGCTACATTACGGCAAACGCCAGCGATATTGGCACCAGTCAGAGAATCCTTACGCCATCGTGTAACTGTCTGTCTCGAAGAACAAGGAGGACATATTGAACAGCTGCTATAGAATGGCATTATGTTGACCATGGTAAGTACAATACCTCTTGTTTTTACAGTACACTGGGTCTCATCTTCCATACGTGTTTTTTACGATCTGCACGTTTCATCACTAAAAGTGTTTAACAGTTTCTTTGCAGCTCCCATGCCCACCACTGTTCCGCAGTACGTGTGCATAATTGGATTCTTCGGATGGGATTTCCTTTGATATCTTTTCACCCGACATTTCTATTTCTCTCCGTTACAATGATACTGTATTTCAACATTCCACCTCTCATAGTGTCCCTACCGCGTAGCCATTGTTGACTTTCTTCATTAACATTTGTTGCTGCATGTTCCATATAACATCCGCTCCTACAGTTTGTCAGTGTAGATTGTTCACCTTTCTCCGCATTTTATTCACTTACTTTACGCTTCCCCTGGCGCCGCCACTGTTTAGCCATCACTTATACATAATTGGATTCTTCGGATGGCATTTCCTATGATATCTTTTGACCCGACATTCCTATTTCTCACCATTACAAACATACTGTATTCCTACAATCCGCCTCCCATAAAGTCCCTACAGACTAGCCGTTGTTGCCTTTGTTCATTAACATTTGTTGTTGCATATTCCAAGTAAGATCCCCTCCTACAATTTTTCAGTGTAAATTGTTCACTTTTTTCCATGTTTTATTCACTTTCTTTGTGCCCCCCTCTAGCGCCGCCACTGTTTCGCCACCACTTATGCATAATTGGATTCTTCGGATGGAGTTTCCTTTGATATATTTTGACGCGACATTCGTATTTCTCTCCGTTCTTGAGATATTGCAAATTGCCGCCTCGGAAGGTGACATATCAGACGCCTCTAGCGTCCAAACGAAGCCGCATTCACCCAATGTTCATATGACATTTTTGCTTGTTTTTACCTGTAGATTCATCTCACGAATTTTCCGACATTCATGCACGACCACCCTGTATATATATATATATATATATATATATATATATATATATATATATATATATATATATATATATATATATATATATATATATATATATATATGTATATATATATATATATATATATATATAAACTCCCAGTACTCACGTGTCCAATCCATGAGCTCCACATGCCGCGCTGGTTCTCAACACTAACTATGGGTGTCAGATTCAGTACTACAATCTCCGATTCCTGAGCCCTCCAATCCCGTGAATCTCTGGCTCATAAATAAGTATTCGAAACATGTTCAGCATGCGACTTCAGCTTCGCACTCAATAGCGGTAATCTATGTTTTCGGGCCCTGCTCTTCATATATTATTTTGCATACGTTATTCTCTACACCTTCATGCGTTACTCATATTGTTCGTATGCAGCCTGAGTAATAAGAATAAAATTCATAACATATTGTCAATACAATAAAGCTGTTTAAATTGCACTGTAAAAATGACTGTAATAGTTGGCCAAGGCAATGGCTTGAACGTTTTGCCAATATTTTTTCCATACCAGTTCTCATATTCGGCTTAGATCTTAAGGGTTTCGGTACTTCCCTTTTGTTGTTTTTATACTTCTCTGTCACGTTCAGTAGAAATTTTGTTGGGTGAACGAAAGCAAATACTTATGTACAGTAGATCAAGCAAACAATTTTCAAGCTGCCACGTTAACTATTGTTTGATATAATTCACTGCTTCCAAATAAAACGTTATGAATTGGGAACAGAAGCTGGTGTCTCAAACTATAGATATGTGACTTATAAAATGCAAGAACGACCTGGAAAGTGTGAAAGTTGACCTAAAAGTATGCGATAATTACGAATAAATTTGTAACTGTAATTTTGAAAGAATTGGACAAACATATCAAATGATGGACATCTTCTATTAACATATCTTCTTCTGTTGGAATATGCAAATTAAAGTTTCAATAAAATGAATAAATACAATAGAAATTTAACCCGTAAGTACTATGGACCGTCTCTCAGACCGCTGCGACTTTTCGTATCATTATATTTACCACAGTCTCACTACTACAAGTGGATATTTTCGCCTACCTTCCTGTCTAGCTAATGGTTACGTATTTTGAAGTTCATGTTATAATTGATCCCCTGTGCGCGATGTTGGAGGGGTCGAGCGGTCTGACAGACGTACTATAGTAGTTACGTGAGTATTTTGCTGTTCAGTTGTCTTTCGTTTCTATTGATTATTAGCAGTTTTGTGTCTTATCGTGTGGCACGTCTTGCACCACACATCAAATAATGGCCCAGAGACTGAAAAATAATAATATTTTATAACGCGTAAAGACGGAGTTGATACTCTAGACAAACAATATACAGATAACACATCAAGTCGTCGAACAAGATGATAGCCATTGACAATTTTCTTTATGGTGGTGGATGTTGCGTGTGGTGTCAATGCGTATGTCTTGCATGAAGTTTACGCTAAGTCCGCAGTGATGACAAGACTTGATTTCATGAAAACGTTGGCAAAAGGACTTCTTAGGCCTCACATAGGACGTAGAGTGTTCTTCGGACATCTGCCACAAGAGCTGTTTTTGAATCAAGAGCATACTACAGCTTGAAAGTGAGTTTTCCACCATCGCGCACAAGGACTTGAAGAGGAAAATATAGTCTTCTGTCCACTGAGTTGTAAGCGGAAAGAAAAGATATTCGTGTCAGCGGTTTGACGGTACCGATTTCCTTGCAGTGTAGAAAAGAATATAAGTGCCCACCCGAAGAAAGTACATGCTGTCAGAAAAATTAGTGCGGTACTTTCTTTCTTTACCAGCAAAACGTATTTTCTTTACTTTCGCCATCATATAAGAACTAAAAATAAGTTTTATTCATATAAGAACTAAAAATAAGTTTTATTCATTACCTTTTTACTACAAAAATTGTAACAGTAAAACTGCAACAGTATCTTTTTTTAAGTTTAGAAAAGCTAAAATTCCATATTTTTTCTGTTTTTACTGTATTCTTTATTCTCAGTACATCTAAAGAACAGTGCATTTTAAATTAGTGTTATTCTGACTACATAAAAACGGAGAAAAAATCGAATATTTCAACAAGTACAATTTTAAAATAACAACGAAAGCATTGTTGCAAATTTTGACTATGTTTTCTTTCTCATTGTTTTAAAATTTTAAAGCTTTTTTTACATCGTGAAATTACTATGTTTTATTTTTCTATAAGCAACTAAGATATCTAGGATAGCATTTTTAAAAATATGCAATAAAACTTCTATTCAGAAAATGCGAAACAACAATGCGGGCTGACAGACCGTTCCATAGTAGTTTCGTGATTATTTTCGTCCATAGTACTTAAGGGTTAAGCAATTTAATGAGTAAGACAAATACAGCATATTATTGTTATATATTACTTATTGTGCACTTATTTTCAGCATCTTGCCCTATTATGTAGCATGTTGTGTTCTCATGTTCTATGCAAAGATAAGGAAATGGTGCCTATTCCTAAGCCATTTCATATTTGCTCAGAATTTCGAATTGTACGTGAAAAATCGGAAAATGAAAATTAGGGCCAAATTCAGTGGGAGGAATTTCTAGACACGCTGCCTCTTTCCGCCAATATTCTGTATCTGTCAAAATAATACAAATTTAAAAGTCAGAATTGATTTTAAAGATTTTATACTTCCACCAGTTAATTTGGTAAATAAAATATTTCGTAGGATTATCATTCGAAATGTGGAACGAGATCTGATATTTAATTATATTTATAAATATTTCTATTATACGCTACTGAGCTGTATGTATTAAGAAATTTCTTATTAACTGTTACTGTACAGATTAGTCATATTCTAAGTCTAGTTGTAATTTATATTCCAAAAATCCCCGTTTGTCTATTAATACTGCATTATTAACAATTTTTAATCATTGCCTTAGTCATTTTCCCATGATTCGATTACCAAAAAGATCACTTCCCTTGCTCTTATTGTTTAATTTTAATGCGAAAAGTGGAGCCTCAAGCAATATTCAAATGTTTATTAAATGCATATGTACAATAATTTCAAATAATTATCATACATAGTATCTGGTATATTAGATGGATACTCAAAGGACTGAATTTGAATACAATCAAAATTGACTTTTAGAAGTTGAAAATATCAGGTTGTCTAAAACGTGTTGAACTTTCAGGTAAAATTTGACAATAAATTATTATTTGAATATAACACTAAAAATTCACACATGTACTACTTTGTTTGATGAACTGCATTTTTCCCGGAAAATCATAATCTTGTCGCTAGAAAACCTCTTCTCTATCTGATGAAGAAATTTTACATGTGATTTACACAGGTATTTTTAAATTAATTTATCACTATTTCTGAAGTTCTGATAGTTCCTGTACCAGGATATATACTGAACACATTAATGAATCCCAGTCAGTTTTTTTAAAAATTTAATTTCGGACGCTCCGTTGAGAGGGATGAATACCGCCACCATTTTTAAAATGTTGTCCATTGATTTATGCGGGAAATTATTTCACTTTTATAGCCGAAACGGGACAGAATTTGATGATGATTGTACTGAATTCTTCTGTGTAGTTGTCTCTATCTTCCTGGAAATAAATGTAGTTGATACGCAAATGTAATATTATTTAAAATAGAAAAAAACGCAGATGATCAAAAGCATCTGCTCTATTTCTGCTTGGAAATTGAGAAAAACCATAAAGATAGAGACAAAATGAAATGGAATTAAATCTTTTAGTCCACACGGAATTAAATCCACCACAATGTCCACACGGCGCGAACTAGGAACGAACAATGGACCCCAAGCACCGACGGTAAACGCTCTACCACTGAGCAACCGCGCCCCAAGATAGACACAAAGTATATTATCTTAGGGAAACGTATGTTGCAATACTAACGCAATAGGTTAACATTTGTGAGTGATTAGAGGAATTCAAAACATTAATTGCTCGTTTTTTGCACCTGTATCTTATATTGCCATCTAGAGACGAATGACAGAACTCAGTGATGACTGGAAGTCATTAAGATTGTCTGCTACTGTCAACTGCGGAATTCAAAGTTGAGTACTGGTGTGTAAAAATGCTACGAATAAGTAAAAATAGTCGTTTGTTTTAATCAGCAAAGAGAAAGAAAAAAAGGAGCATGATCTTAAAATCGTTTAGAGAAGTACAAAATGTCGTAAGGTATGTTTAACGTAAATCTTTAAAGTACGTTGGAAGAATTACTCATAAGTTTCAGTATGTTAAAAAATGAAGGGAGAAAGATAGTTTTAATGTAACTAAGTTAAACCTAAATAAACCAAAATCACTACTTCAAAATATAATTCAATCCAAGTGACTGTTTCATGAAGTCTATTCAAAGCATCCGCTGCTACGATCTGCAGCTTGTATTTGTTTCATTCGGGCTCGTATGTTGCGTTGCCAATTCTTCTCTACGTGTTCTGAGTTCGGAATAGTGAAGTCACATGAAGACCGCCCCACCGCATAAATGCTCGCCACAATCAGCGAATGATATTTATTGTCACTCTATTTACGGGTATGTTTCTTACTGTACCCATTATCACTTTATTGTTTATACCTAAGACATGCTATTTTCTCCAGTTCACAATCATGTCGAATAATCAGAGTGGGGACGGTAAACTTCTAAAAGTAAATAAGTAATGGCTCCTAAAAAGGAAATACAATCACCTATTAAATTCAAATTGGCCTAAGCGTCTTTCAAAATCCAATAGCAGTATACTAATACCTTTGTAATGTTGTTGTACACAACCCACCTTCCTCTGCAATTCGAAATACGTAGGTATATGTGATGCGACACCGTGGTTATCGTCACGTCTCCTGGTCATGTTATTTAGCTAAAAAAAACAATGACTTCGATCCACCCTTCACACTCCGTTTTCCTTCCAACAAAGCTATTTCGAAAGTCTCAATGTAAAGAATTGCTAGTGGTAAACCCGATGTATTCTGTTGGAATGGAGCAGAGTTGGTGAAAAGAGCCACAACTTTTTATTTTGCCCCATAGTAAACTTTCTAGATCCCAAACGTCCTATTATAATACTAATAAAGCTTTGGTATTCTAATTTCTTTTCCAAAATGAGCTATTTTAACCTCTTTTCTATAATATACGTTACTGGAACTATCAGCATATTTTTTTTTGTTTTTCGTCCTTATACAACACCAAGATTATAAAGGACAATATCTATTTAACTTGTGTCACGAATCACGACCGGAGCTTAAATCTGATAGGCCGTTGCCAACCACACTATCTCTCCTCCAAGAAAGCTGAATTTAATGGCAGAGGGTAAAGCAAAGACTAATACATTTCTTTCGCTAAAAACTATCTTTAGTTCGCATACTAGTTACAACACATGATTAGAGTATTTTTCAACAAATCTCTATGAGGCAAGACCTGCAGATGATGTATGACTGAAAGTTGTTTTCGCACAGGGATTCAAATCTAGTAATAGTCTAACAAGAAAACACATTTGCTAATGGTAGACTACTTTAGATCTATACATTAGGGTGGAGCGAAATGGGGAGTCGATTATCAAAAGTTGTCCAACAATTAGCACTGAGTGTCAAAAGATGTGTATTTAGTAGTATAACATTCGTGATTTTTTAAATAATTTTATAACTTCATCTTCGTTCTCCACAAAAGCCTTAAAATTTTGCAATTTTTATCAAAATTTGATATTTGTTGATTTTTTTTAAAAAATAAAGGTGCCCAATGAAATCGAACTTGGTGACAAAAGGTGCATAATGACTAGATTAACTACACCGTTCATGATTTCTAAAATAATTTGCATCTTCATTACCCGCAAGAGCCAGAAAGTTTGCAGTTTATACAATAAATTTCAAAATTTCACTTCAAGTATTATAAAAGTTTTAAAGTGAATCAAGTCACTTCCCACTAGTTTAAGGAAGAGCTGTGTTCGTTACCATAACACCTATGGTATTAAAAAAGTTTCGTGCTTTATCTTATTGCCTGCAGGAACCTTGAAATTTTGGAATGTATATGATAAATCTGAAAATTCACTGAAGACACTGACAATTTTCAAGAAGTGTCATATAATATCTGCTAGACGTCAAGCCTTGTGCGTGACTAGTAATGTTTCCATGATCTTTTTACATTTTTCTTTGTCTTCGTTACGTCCAACAAATTATAAAATGATGTTTCACACTAATATTTAAAAAAAAAACATTGAGCATAATATTAAGATATATTATATAAATTTAACATTTTTTCGCTGAATTTATTTTCGACATGCAGCTTTCTGCTGGTTCCAAGAAGTCACCACGAGGACATGGCTGCATGGAGGTTCCACCCATCCACTCTACCTTTGGAAATTTTCTGTTTAACTGTTTGTTGATATCCAGATTTAGTTTCGAATGTTGGCATAATTGACCTATCCAAAAGTATTACTCTGATAAATCCATCTCTAGATAAAACACGCTTCACACGAAGGTTACACACTTCAGACGAAGCTTCGGTAACAGTTTTAACGCACTTCCCGATTGCTTTGGTATGACATGGCAAATGGAAAACAGACAGGAGGACAGATGAACCTTCTGTTACACATTTCTGTGTATCTTTCTTCAACAAATGGCACATCAGAGGTGGCCCGGTTAATTTGTGTTCTTTCCAGTTGATCAGGTCAGTGTAGTCCTGAGCACTAAAGTGTATTGCTGGAATACCGAACTTACGTACAGGAGGTATTTGTTTTGAGACTCTCGACCTCTGTCAGAGATTCTACGCATAGTTAATTTTCGAATACGCTTTCGATCACCGGCGAGCATAGATACCAACAAATTCTCCGGATGCGTGGGAAAACTAGTGGCTGAAAATCCTATCTACAATGAACGTCAGTTCATTACTTGGAAAAGTGGAAAGACTATAGTACGATACAAGTTCAGAGGAACATCCATGATAGCAGGGTTACATTTAATGTAAAACTACATCGGATCATACACTTTCATGATGAGTGTAAACAGCTACTTCGTGTTCGAAGATGGGTTATTAGTGCTTATGTGCACTCTAAGCACACTGTTTCCAGCAGCGCCATAACTTAGATATTTACTGGGGAGAAGCAATAATAAGCTTATTTGGGTCCCTAGAAAATCTGCTTTTTTTTTCTAATTTTTGGGTTCCCTCTTTCCATCTTTCTGTTAATATTTTTAGGCTACCCGAGCCTGTAGGCCCTCCAACATGCGAAGTCTGCGGGGCCGTTTGTTACGCCCCTGGACCCGTTCCATACATAACAAATTAATTAAGAGGACAATATTGACAAATTTCAAAGCCATACGAATAAATATTATTTCTAGTGCTTCTAATAGGAGATATTTTTTTATTGAAATGTGCCCATGACGCATTTTGGTTTTATGTATGTTGTGTGTGATGTTTTGTTTATGTAGGTCTAATGTAGTGAACCTGCTTAATGCTTCATTTATAATTTCACGTTCGTATCGTATATTGAGTCGGAAGATTTTGTCATAAAATGGGCCCCCTTCGAACTGCTATGAGCTTCCCTGTGGGGTATTTGTTCTCACAAGTTACAGCCCTGGTTGGCAATAGTTATCCATCTGGCATAGAATAATTTTCCCGAACTTCTTGATACAAAATTCGGTGAAAACTCGCCAGCAGAGATTGTTTTGCAAATATTCCATATAGTGCTAAAGTTTGGTTTGCGCTAAGGTTTCTGACGTCTTTTTCCTTCAATCGCTTGATAATTGGTAAATCCTCACAATCACGGGGCGCATATGAATTCAACATTTGGGGGGGGTCAAGTAATACCCTCCTATTTTCAGCGATGTTCAAAATATTTATGAAGTTGAAAAACGATGCTCTGGTGGATCATGGGAGCAGAGTTGCCTTGAGCATTCGGAAGCGGGCTCATTTGAGGTTTATTCTGGGGGAAATCAATTTCATATCACTTTCCTTTGTGGCAATCGGAACTAATTATCACATTTCTCCCCCAAAACACAACTCAAATCATATTATTAGAGGGGACAGGCCCCTGCAATTGTTAATACGTTTTTCTATAGTTCTCTAGAATTTTTGAGGACCCACTGTTGCGGCATCTAAATGATCTTGAATATGCCTTAGAATATACCATAAAAATTGCAAAATTTCAGGCCCTTGCGGGGGATGAAGATGCAAATTATTTTAAAAATCATGAATGGTGTAGTCAGTCTACTCATAATGAACTTTTGTCACCTAGTTCGATTTTATTGTTAAGCTTTAAAAAAATCAGTATTTTCAAGAAAATTCAAATTTTCATCAAATTTGTAAATATTTAAGTCTCTTGCGGGGAATGAAGATGAAGTTCAAAAATTAAGAATCAAATCACATATGTTATACTAGTCAATACATAACTTTTGCTATTTGATTGCACAACTTTGATTTTTCCGCTCCACTCTAATGCATAATGCAAACCTGGTATACAGAATAATTTTTAATTATTTGCAACGCATTTCTCTTGCCGACTTTTATAGGGCGTACAGGTTCTTAATGAACAGCCACTGTATGAATTTACTATACAGCACGGCATACATAAGAACAACAAGAAGGGTGCAGTGCTATCTATCATGTGATGTTTCGCAGGGAACACTGCAGCCTTCAAAGGTTCTTTATCAACAGCATGAGTATTTATTGTACAGATTTGTGCTATACACAACAAAAAATGAAACCGTTTATATTTGATGGGGTTTCGCAAGGGGCACTATACCCGTCACAGTTTCTTTACCAATAGCAACTGTAAAAATTTATTACATATAAGCAAACTTCTCCCTTTATTTATAATGTGCTGTTTCGGAGGGAGAACCGAGATATATCCCGATGTCCCGGTGCACCAGCACGGGTCTGCTTCTTCATCCTTTCTACACCATCTTTTTTCATCTTGAGTCCTAAGTAAGCTTCAAAATTGCCAACTCAGATTTTGTTATGTGCTTCTTGTTAACGTCTCGCAGTAGTTTGGAGGTGTATTCATTGCCTGAAATTCTCATCTTTTCCAGAGCACCGGCTCTTGTTCCACTGTCATTACTAAAACACAAAACAGCATCATACAGTGCACTTTGTACGATTTTTTAACCCTCAAACGTAGTTTTTCATTATCGTGGCCATATCAGTGCATTCAATCTTTCATTGGGGTTCTGTGTTTTGTCTTGCAAACATTTTCCGAAAAGGGTGGCATCCGCAAGAGCTCTGTACATAGGTTTGGTAGCACCCATAACTGCAGCAGGCAATGAATCCTTATGTTTATAATGTTCTCCACTTGCTTAAGATCTGTTATGCCTACAACAAAATTTTCTCCTTTCGGACAAAGTATTTGAGTTAGTTTTTGGTCAGAAGATTACTTATGAAAGTAAATTTTCCATGCTGCTTTCTCCATCTCCCGAAGGTTACCAAAATATTCTCTGATTCCCCATCAGGATGCCGCGGCCGGCAAGAGGAATTGCCGCCGGCAGGCAGCCGGCACCCGTCCGCGGCGGCACGACGATCAACTTGTTCAAAATTGCCGACCTTTTGCCGAGGCGGCAAGCGGTCGAAAATCGTAAAAAAAAAATGCTCTTTGCCGACTGTTGCCGACCGCCAGTGTCGGCAAAACAGTCGGAAAGACCTTTCTGCTGACTCCTTATGCCGGCCTCTTTTCGACGGCGGCGCCGACGCATTTACTGCACCTATACGGCTGTTTGCCGACTGCTCGGCAAGGCAACTTTCCGACGGCGGCGCCGGCGCATTTATTGCTCATTTCCGGCTGTTTGCCGACTGCTCGGCAAGGCAACTTCTCGACGGCGGCGCCGGCGCATTTAATGCTCATTACCGGCTGTTTGCCGACTGCTCGGCAAGGAAACTTTCCGACGGCGGCGCCGGCGCATTTAATACTCATTTCCGGATGTTTGCCGACTGCTCGGAAAGGCAACTATTTGACGGTGGCACCGGCGCATTTTATGCGCCTTTCCGGCTGTTTGCCGACTGCTGGAAAGGACCTCTTTTCGACGTCGGCTTCCCGATTCTCCCACAGGTGACATCCGACTTCTTGCCGCCGTCGAAAAGTGGCCCTTTGCCGACTGGAAATCAACGCTTCAGGAAGGCAAAATTTTCATCAGCTTTTACATTAGTCTTGCCTAAGTCTTCCTCATTGCTATGATTTCTCGACAAGGAGCACCCTTGGAAGTTCTTGAAGTATAATACTTGCATTTTTTTTGTGTGTCCCAGTATAAAATTTGTTCCTTTTTGCTTTTTTGCAGCACTGCAGCCAAAAAAGAAGAAATTGAATGGGACATGGAAGTATTATATACTTTCAGAACTAGCAATTGTGCCCTTTATGAGAAATCATAGCACGGAGGCAAACTTAGGCAAAGCTACTGTAAAAAGTGGTGAAAATTTTGCCTTCCTGAAGGGTTGATATCCAGTCGGCAAAGGGCTACTTTTCCACTGTGGCAAGGGGTCGGATGCCGCCTGTGGGAGAATTGAGAAGCTGACATCGAAAAGAGGTTCTTTCGAGCAGTCGGCAAACAAACGGAAAGGCGCATAAAATGCGCCGGCGCCGCCGGTGGAAAGTTGCCTTTCCGACTAGTCGACAGACAGCAGAAAAGATGCGCAGCACTGCAATGAAAATCATGGCGGATTCCCACCAGTAATTTTGCACTCGGTACATACGCAGTACATTTCTACAATTCTCAGTACGATTTAAGTGCTATATAGAGGGAAAGTGTCTGGGAATGACTTACAAATGCTTAAAAGTGAACTAAAAATAACAACTGAGCAGCTAATAATGAACGTTAAGAATAATTCAATTAACATGTCTGTGTGCCTAATGTGAAAAACTTATAACAGTCAGTACATTTTCCTCCTGAAAGCACATCTTACACTATCACGACCACTAGGAACAACACTGCTCTATGCAATCAAAATTTGGTAGTTGCAAACGCTTTCTTCGAAAAAAAAAAGCCGCAGCAATCCGTCGGAATACGGTCTTTTCAGGTTGTCGTTTTCCCATCAACTATTGGAAAAGGATTTTAGACGTCAATGATTTTCTAAATTTTTTAAAGTACAGGGGTCACACTCCCAATGGAAAATGAGATTTAAATAAAAATGAACGAAGTAAAATTATAAATACAAATACTGTAATAAAAGGTATGTGGTGGCGGAGAGATTCAAACCGAGCCTACACGCAAGAAAAAAAAAATACTAGTAAACAAGAAAAAGGTGGACAGTAACCAAGTTAGTTTGTCCATATATGGAAAACAGAGACGTGTGTCCAAGCAGCCAAGCGAAAAAGGTGATAGCAACCTTGCGTTACAGGTTATTATTGCTAGGTTACAGTGTAATAACTCACAGGGGTACGCTAACCGATCACGTAGTTACCACTATCTATCATAGCCTGTAACCGGTAACCTAGTTAGTATGTTGGAATAACCGACTGCTCGATTAATGAAACAGGGTGCATCAACTACAGTAACCGAGTATTTTGGTTAATATAACACATTGAATTACTTAAAGTAACCCATTTACTGGGTTAAAGTAATACGATAGGACAAAAGTATAACCAAGTAGATCGGTTCATATAACAAATTAAATTATTTAAGATAACATATTTACTCGATTAATGTAATAAGGTAGGGCAAATGTTTAACCGAGTAGATCGGTTAATTTAACTTGTTCAGTTAATTGAAATAACCCGTTTACTCGGTTAATGTAATAGGGTAAGTTAATCCAAGTAACCGAGTATCTCGTCTAATATATCCTCCTTTATTAGTTGAAATAACCATGACTCAATTTGTTATAACCTCTTTTTCTTTGTTGTCCATATATTGACAAAGTCTCCAGGGTTAAAATTGTGTTTAACCTTTCTCAAGGTTAAAATTTTATGCCCAATTCAGAATTGTTCTCGCTTTATAATTTTTGAACCACTTAACGTAGCGATGTGAAACAAACGTTTATGTACAAAACTAAATTTTTCTCTAGTTTATAAAACCACATAAAGTGACGTACTTATTTTCAATATGAATCCGAGAACGGTGTCTTATACAGAAAGGTAAAAGCATTGTTTAGAATGATTCAGAATGAATAATTGGAAACGTTAATTAATAATAGTATAGAAAAGGATTATCATTGCAATGCGAAATGGTAATTCCTTAATTTTCTTGCTAATTGAAATTTGAGAAATTATTTAGGCTGCAACATAACAGATTTCTAAAAGTACAGTAGAGGGTCTGTTTAATAATCCATAAAATTATGTTACTACCTTTCTGTATCATTTGAAGAAACACGAAAAATGTATAGCTTTATAAAAGGGAAAGAACTTAGCTTTGTGGAATGGATTTGTTTCACGTCAAACTTAAGCGGTTCAACAGTTTACACATTTCTGGGTTCGACATAAAATCTTAACCTTAAAATCAATACAAAATTTTGACCCTGAAAAATATAAAGCACTTCATAATCCTGTAAAATATGAAGCTTTTATAGTCCTGTAAAACACAGTAGAACTGGAGCTCTGTGAGTTTTTACACATTGTGAACAATATGAAAAAATTGAAATAAAAGCAGAACAATGATATAAAGAGTCATGACAGTATCCCTCCGCCCTTAATGTGAATTCTACTTTCCATTTGCATACTGCAGAGTTTTTGATATTCTGTTCAATTTACTGCAAACAGATGGTGAATATAAAATTAACTCGAAAAATTATTCACAGAGTCAAATAAACTAATTAAAATATAATAATACTGCAAAATATCCGTATAGCTCAGCCGTTAGGGATTATGTGTATGAATCAAGCTTCAAATACTGGTCACAATCTTAAACATTTTTCACTAGCAATTCCACGCCTGCGTCTCTGAATGCATTCATTTTCTTATACTACACTAAAACCAAAAATGTCTCTGCATTGTTGTAACTTGGGTATTAAAAAAAAAAGTGGCCGGAGAGATCACTTGTCTGCTTGTCCGGCTATGGTCGAAATTGTGAGGCAATGACTTACAGTCCCCGATACTAATGCATCATGTATGTATTGTTGAAACCAGGGTCAAGGGCGCCGATCCTGGAGGACCTAGCCACCCCCCAAAGCTCATGTGGGCTTCCGCGCATTGTATTTATGAATATACCATATTTTGTATAATTTGAATGCAATTTGTCTTTAAATCCCTATGTATTTCTTTTGCATGTGGATGCCCCCTCCCCCAAATTTACAGAGAAATCGGCACCCTTGGCCAGGGTTCAGCTTTACTTGCACGCAGGGGTAAAAGTGGATTTGAAAAGGTAGGGAGGGGCATGTATTCCCCAGTACCTATCTTTGCACATTGTAATTAAGTTAGAAAGTGGGGGGACGCCACGGGTATTTCCTGGAAGTGAGGGGACGGCGTCCACTCGCATTGTCCACACTTTTACCCCTACTTACACCCATGACTATATTCGTAGAAACCAAACACTGGAATGCACTAAACACAAGTTCTAACGACTAAGCTATCAGTTCTAACTCTATGCCTTATATATTTATTTAAATACACTTTAAAAGTGGAAGTCATATTAAGATAAAATAATAATTAAGTAGGTAACTAATGATTTCGTTTCTATATGATTTATACATTAATTGTATACAATGAAACAGAAAAATGTGAGAAAATAATTTATATCGTAAATGAAACAGCCACATGTACAGTATACTCATAGTGCATACCCATTATATAGAGAAAAAAAGTTAATGAAGTCATTTACATAAAAAATGAAGTGTTTTAACATAATACTTTGCAAAGATCCTTTGTTTTAAAGGAATTGTTTAAGAGAAGAAATGAAGGGAAGATGACAATTTTTTTCTGGTCTATATTAGCACTAAAAACACACCAAATTGTATTAACAAAATACAATGCACATCGTATTAATTTATATACATTAGCCTATGTAATGAACATTATCATCATTTAGAAGTTATATGTAATATACCTTCGGATGTACTACTAATTTTGTTTTTTTTTATATAGAAAAAAATGTAGCATTTCATAACATTGAGTTTTAACACAGTTAGCCTTCATACAGTATGTAAAATCAGAAAAGCAAATATATATGAAGTAATTACAATGTTCAAAAAAGCACTATATTATTCTAAAGAATTCCTGCTATCCATATTTTGTCTTGAATAACTCCGCCATTTTTCTTTTTTTAGCCAATTGATATATACGAAGAAATCTTCATCTGTTTCTTTGAGATTTTAAGGGTTTTACTTTTTATTATTTTTCTTCAGGTCTATTTAAATGTCTCTTACTTTGTGGAAATAAAATTCTGTGTTGTATGTTTTTAATATTCATAAATGACATCTAATTTAAATAATAATATACTTATATATACTAAAAGACCATTTTGACAAAGCAAGGGACATTTAAATAGATATTCAGAAGAAATCAGTAAAATCAGAACATCAAAAAATTTATTCATTTCAAAGAAAAGGAAGAATACTTACCCTAGAAATCAATGGGATAGAAAAGAAAGGAGGCGTTGGTACTGAACATCACCGTTAAGGAGCTAGTACACTGAGAAATATAATTACACTTTCTCTCTTAACTGATCCCATGCAAAAAAAGTTAAGAACAATATCAAACAACAGTTGTCTTTATAATTGAAGAAAACTTCAAACCTATGAAATAGTAATGAAGAATTTAAATAGCTCAGAATCCGGATTGTGAGAATATAGAGAGATACAGAAAATTTTACAACACTGCATAGAAAAGATGAAGTAATAATAAAAAAGAATTTAACGACAAAAACTGGGATAGGAGACTAAGGTAATATTGGCAAAACAAAAATCAATTTCAAAGCCGTAAGTCTCAATATTCGCTTGAAAGGTAAGTGATGACCATAATTCCCGTGTGATTTGAAATAAACCGCATTAAAATGGGGAATTTTTTACAAATGTTGATTGAATAAAATTCACCCGTTCTAAAAGGAAAAAAAAACTGTAGTCCCACATATATCCTACCACTCTTCACAAATATCTTTAAGGATGTTAGTACATATGATTTTTGTCAATACTCTCCGTTAGTGGCGTAGGGAAGGGGGGTCCGAAAAACCGTGTCCCCAAAGAAGCCCAACAATGTAGTTTGATGTTTGTAATTTTTATATATTTTTACGTTTATATATTTTTTGTTTGGAATTTTTCCATATGTACCTATAACAGCACTTGCTCCCCAAACACACATCCTGGCTACGCTACTGCTCTCTGTGGGTCCTCTTCCATTGCAATACTTCTGTATTTCTTGAGCAACATTTCCCCTTGCTTCCAGAAATAAATGAAGTATCTAAAATAGAACAAATATAATGCTTTGTAAAATATACTCTTCAATGTGTACGGCGTTGGCACATCACGTATATTTATTACAATCGAATATATACTTCATCACACCAAAAACAAAACAAACTGCACATAGTGTAATAGACCTTGTTGTAATGAACCGGCTTCAATGCTATATGTTAGAGGCTATATGTTACAAGAAAACCTGTAAGAGTAATGAAAACTATAGTATCTGATGAAGAATTCAATTACGTCGAAACAGTTAACTTTTACTTAATCTTTATTAAAACAGTACGGTCGCCACCCCAAACGAGAATCAGAAAAGAAAATAAATCCTGCCGTATATCCAATGGTAGGAATTGGAGTTTTTTGAGAAATCTTTGAAACATTACCTTGAAGCTGCAAGTTAAACAATAAATCCCTAAGTCCCTCACCAGACAAAAAGATATATTAAAATAGAATATTATATTTAGTAAAGATAGCATTATATTACTTTGAAATAGAACTTCGATACGCATCAGGGTTTTGCGACACTATTATATTGGCAATTGAGAATTTTGTATTCGGCTGAATGCAAAATATTACATCTTAAAATAAAACCATGTTAGTAGAACAAATAAAATGCACATATACTTAAATAAACTACAGGTAAAATCGATCAGGTGGGCAAAAATGATAAAAGTTTCAAAACAAATACATTTTATGTTCTGCTTAAACACATATCGAAAGAATTCAATCGAATGAACATAACTTTGAGAAACGCTAAAAAAAATAAATAAATCAAAATAACTCAACAGCAGAGACTCCAACACTTAAAGAATAAGACATAACACATAAACCGTATTACGTTATTAAAAGAATATATTTAATATACAGCAACGGGAGAACCCCGAGAAAATCCACGCACACGGTGTTTGTCCACCACAAAGTTCAATTGGCGGGGGCAGGGATCGAACCCGGGACCCCAAGCACTAGAGGTGAACGCTCTACCACTGAGCCACCGCGGCCCACAGGGTTAACACTCGGGGTGACTACTGCAAAAGCTATTGTGGCCCGTTACACACAACAGGATACCGTTGCGAAACATTCACCCACGACAACTACTAGAAGAAGGCCTGCAAGCAAAGTGACACCCGTAGTGCTAAGGGGAATCCATCGAGTGCTAAGAAAATCTCCCAACTCAACGTGGTATGGTCCACAGATTTCACTTCGTACCCTCAACCAGTGTTGGCAAAAACCATGGTTTTTATTGAAAAAAACAAAAAAAACTTTATTTTGTTTAAACCAGGTCTTTTTGGTTTAAATAATTTGCTCTATGTACTTACAACTCATATGGACAGAAACAAGTTTTTTTCGCCTTGGTGTTATTATGCAACAACCGGGTTATGCGAGAATGGGTCACATAAGCCAAAAGTGGAATCCAAACCGCTTCTCTGCTTACATCCGAGGGAAATTGTCCTCCGTTTGAACTCGGAACCAGGACTAATTGACCACAAATGCGATACGTCTGCCGACTCACTCACGAAGGACTCCTGATAAAAAAATACGTTGTACTAAACATTACATACTTGTTAATATAATTGCCAAGAGTCATTTCCGAAGGAGAAAATATAATCAGTTGCACAAGTGAAACCATTACACAGAACTACTTATGGACAATTACAAAGTACTGCAGAGTACCGAAGAAATAACTTAGTCCAAGTTAGTTCACTACGACTTTTATTATTCCAAGTTAAAGAAATACAACGACTTAATTTGCATATCAGTAAGAAAAATGATTAAAAGTAAGAATTATTTGAGTCCACTTTGGCTCTGACCCATTTATACATAAATAGTTACAAAAGATACTCCTTATTTCAATAAATGCCTCTCGTGGGGTTTGTAACCCCCCCCCCCCGAAGTATGGCATTTCATTGTATTTTATCAATAGTAAACATTATTAAAATTCGATAGTAATTTTCGATTCGATTACAATAGTAAAATTCGATTCGATTACAATAGTAAACAATATTTAGAATTTCTTTGATTGCAATTGCATAACAATAACTAACTATTAAAAAATCACAAAAGAAACATTCATAAGCTTACATATTTAAATAAAAAGTTGCTTTTGGAGTATAATCTCTTTGAGTAATGAATGGAGAATTAAGGTCTGAGTATAATACGAATAATATACGGGAGTGAAATGTGATAACCCACAAATGTGTGTTCATCAAGATTTTCCGAACACTTACACCTTTACGAACATTTTTCGTTTTTTGGTTTAAACCCGTTGCTTTTATTGAAAAAACATGTTGGTTTAAAGCATGGTTTAAGCCACCTTGGTTTAAACCAGCAAACCCTGCCCTCAACACTGTTCAAAAACATTTGCAAGGGCCTCAGGTTGAAGTGTGCGAAGGCCCGTGTACATCATCTTCTATCTCGTCACTTTGCCGAACGTAAGACGAACTGCAGGAGAAAGTGTATGAAAAGTATCTGGCGGGTTACAAATGGAAAGTCATATATCCATATCACTGCTGGTAGTCAGATTCGGGCGACCACATACCGTGACCAAGGATGTTATAAAATAGGGGATCTGCCTATACGTATCTTCATCCTGTGAACTCAATGAATGCAAAAAACAACCACGCATCGTTTGAGCCGGTTCGTTTGATTGGCTACTCTCGTTTCCGCCATGATTGTTCGCTCGAAACGTTGCCATCTTAGTGACGCGAAGCGGGCAGAGTAGGTGTGGCGAAACTGTAACGTATGGCTTCACGATTTTGTTGTATGGGCAGAATCCTCAATTTTATGACATTCTCGACCATGACATTGACGGCAAACGGCGCAACAACTTTGTTCGTCAGTGCAGGGAGTTTCCCTCGTGGATTTATGGTTGTTACGAGATTGGGATATGATGGTACATTGATGATACGCAAGGTGGAAGAAAACCTGAAGGTGTATGCCAAATACTTCCAAGAATCCATTCTGATATTTACCTACTGGAGGGATATCCCACAATTGTACCTAACAGACGGGAAACAGGTGATGACCCATATGGACAAGGCTTTGACTTATACGGCCAGAACATCACTACGTTTTAATGAGGAAGTGGCAGAAGAATTAGGTATTCGCGTCACTCTGTTTGAGACATTTGCTGTATTCTGTTTGAAAAGTATTTAGCTGTGACTTTTTTCTTACGAATTATATAAAATCAAAATTTAAAAAAAAATCTTTTACTTTTACCTCCCACGTATATGCTGACTAGGCAAAAGGAGATGAATAAAATGGTAGAAAGAAGAAAGTGGGAGGAAAAGGAAGAACCCGAGGAAACCCACGCACATATTGTTTTCCCAACACAAAGTTCATTTGGCAGGAGCAGGGTTTGAACCAGGAATCCCATGCACCAGAGATTAACGCTCTACCACTGAGCCATCGCGGCCCGCAAAAAATCAAAATAAGACAGTCTGGTGCACTACATTTTGGAAGATTTACAGGTAAAATTCAATACTTTCCATGAAAAGACATGTTTATAAGGAACGAATTTCTACAGGTAACTTAATTGCATACAATGTAATACAACTGTACCTTAGGTTTACTAATGTTAAATCATTAGAAGTGCTTTACGACGAATAAAAGAAATGAGTTCATATGAAAAATGGCTCTATTAGATGCTATTCTCCACGGGCGGCTTATTTCTGCACCGTGTACACCGGCATCATATTTCTGCGCAGTATTTTGTTTACAAGTGGAGAGGTACTAATATGATACCAAAACACGTGCTATTGAAAATCGATCATTTTCAAAACGCACTTACTTCCACTACCCTCACCTCTGCATGTACCCACTATCGCTGACGCGCCTGCTCCCTTCGGACGTATCCCCGCGCGGGCCAATCAGCTTCGCCCTATTAGACTCGGTAAGATAACATTCGTGCAATTAGTGGCTACCCAGCACAGATTGATTTTTGCGCTATTTCTATGGTACATATCTGGAAGCCGTATTTATACGCAAATCGTAAAAGAATTGTAATTTTTCAACAATTATTTCTAGAGGTCCCCTTGAATATTATTTATGCCAAGTAAAATATATTCCGCCCAGTGGAAATCGTCTAGGGGACAATAAAAAGGAAAATGTTGAAACAATTATAATTTCTCAACAGTTTTGTCTAGTATTGCGCCACAAGTAAATTTGTACACAAGAGCGTTGATTCAGTACTTGATTTCTCCTGTATTTTTTTCTTCAATTGGAAATTTTCGCTCACATATGAAACAAGTCCTGCAGTATATAACCTAGTAGATCTTAGTAGGTTACTAAAAAGACTAAATACTAGAGAATACTAAAAAACATAAACATTTTCGTGGCACTAAGAATTATGAGAAATTGTCCACGTTTCTCTAAGATAATTATCTTTGCTTTTTGTTATTTAGGCTTAAAACATGTACAAATCCGAACTTGCGTTCGTGCAGGTTTACTTTTGCCCCACCGCCCAGAATAATTGATGAAAAATTATAAATATTTCACCAATTTTCTGTTTATTGCTTCTAAAATATTTCCACATGGCGACATGAAAATATCTCACCTGGCATACATAAGATTATTAACTGGTTCTTACAGCCAAATTCTCCTTTAACCTCCAGTTGTTTACTGATTATATTTCTCAGTGTACTACTCACCGCACTAATGTTTTTCTCCTCAAGTACGGTTTTCTGCTTGGAAATAGCGTACATTTTATGGTATTATAGGGGTGCTGCCTGTATACCACCTCGCTTTATTAAGTCCTTTTGCCATAAGAAAACGATGCGGGTCACTCTATTATGCAACAACTATTCATAAAAAGACAAAATCAAGTTATCACCTCTAGCAGTAAGCCGGAGCTCTTAATCTAAAAATTATCCAAACTAACCTAACCTAAATTTAGGGTATTAACGTTGTATTACAGGACCAATTTGAAAATCGAAAAAACTATGTACCAAAACGTACTCCATCCGGTTCTATTTGGTTGGATTAGATTAAGTTACGTTCGATTACTTTACATTAGGTTAGGGGCATAAAACCTACAGTGCAAAAAAACACAAACAAACCTGTGCTAGGCAGGGCGGATCCAGGACGGACTTCTGGGGGCGTTAGGTTGTAATACTACTTAGAGGTAATTTTTAAGAACTCCAAACTTTGTAATGGGTCTTATTTATATATAAAATAAGAAAGTTACCTTTTTGGGAGGAAATGCGATTGCCCCGATCGCCCCCTAGACCCGCCCCTGGCATTAGTTGGCTACTAAAAAGTAAAAATTCTCTATAAGTGAGTCACGGCAGGGCAAAGCTGATGGGTTCGCGCGGTAGTGTCCGAAGGTAGCATGTGCGTCAGCGACGGTGGGTATACGCATAAGCGAGGATAGTGAAAACATGCGGGCTTTGGTAATAATATATATTTCAATATAACTTGTTATGGTTTCATACTAGTACTGCTTCCGTTGTAAACATAAAATACAGCTTTCGCACACTGCGCAGAAATACATTGCCGTACTCTTCGGTTGAGTTAGAAGCCACTTACATTAAAAATTAAGGCATGTATACTTTGGCAATTTCAAGAAGAAAATCATGTACTACAGTTTCTTAACCGTCGCTCGTTTTTTTTAAATAAAAAAATTAAATGAAGTCTTTAAGAAACTGTAGTACACGATTTTCTTCTTGAAATTGCAAAAGTTTACAAACTTTAGTTTTTAATGTAAGTGGCTTCTAACTCAACCGAAGAGTACGGCAATGTTTTTCTGCACAGTGTGCGAAAGCTGTATTTTATGTTTACAACTGAAGCAGTACTAGTATGAAACCATAACAAGTTATAGAGAAATATATATTATTACTAAAGCCCACATGTTTTCACTACCCTCGCTTACGCGTATACCCACCGTCGCCGACGCACATGCTACGGTGATGAGTAATGAATGAAATGATGGAATGAAGAAAGTGGAAAGACACGGGAGAACCCCGAGGAAACCCAAGCACATGGTGTTTGTCCACCACAAATTTCACTTGGCGATGCGTGGGATCAAACCCACGACCCCAAGCACCAGAGGTAAAAGCTCTACCTCTGAGCCACCGCAGCCCCTACGATTGTAATCGAGTTCTTGATATACCTTAGGGGGTCCGTGAAGGTAAGCAGAAAGATAACAAATAGAATTGAAGTTAATAAACAGATTGGACTAGGTAGTACCATTTAAATCACTTTCTTTGATGTCCCCCCACAAATGTTTACGCAGAGACGCCAGTGCGTGGGAACATACTATAACCGAATCTTTTTCATGCGCAGCAACAATTAACATATGGAACACAACATATAAAATTTATGACAGTTTGAAATGTATATGCATAATATTTCATGAACTCACCACATGTATATACTTAGATCTTTACACATGGAATACTTATGTGCAGGTTAATATTTAGTTTATTCGTCGTCTTCCCCACCAGGTACACTTATACATAACTTGGAGTGCCAATGAATGAATATTTTTTATACGAAAAATGTTTTCCACTTGTAAACTCATCTTCACTTGACTATAATAATCAACGAACTTTGTTTTCAAATACTTCACCCACACTGCATCACCATGTGACAAATGAAGGACGCAAACCGAACATACAGACAGCGTGACCAGACTACGATTTCTCCAGTCAGGCTCTTCGGCGGGAAAGGCGGCTAGGCGCCTGTCCAAGCATCTTTGCCGAGATTGACCCGTCAGCTGTTTGCCGTCTTCTTCCAAAATGCTTGTTAAGGATCCTCTGGTATTTGTAATTTAATTTTAAATATTTACTTCTCATATATACTTTACGTGCAGTCCCTTCACTACATTTCTTTTCATTCATTTACCCTTTTTATGGTCGGCACGCCGTCAACGTTTCGACGTCTTTACAACCATCGTTCCGTCCTCTTTATGCCGACTTTCTGCCGACTCCGTTTTCAAAAGACATATTTTATGGAATTAGTGCCCACCCACAAGAAAAACCTTCGGACAGTTTCAATTGTTACTTCATCATTAAAGAAGATACAGGCTCTATTCATTTTCCAAAATTCTACTCTTTGCCGCTGGTACGCGTTATTGCAACTTTCGTCGACGTCGTGCCGACGTCGTTTTTCGAGAAATTGCCGGCAGTCTCTTTTTACAGTCGTCGTCCGACTGTCTGCCGACTGTTTCGAGAAAGCTTTATACGAGGGAAATATAAGACCTAGTTCGTATTTTAAAGCAACAAATTATCTTCTAATTCTCTTCGTTTTCTTTTGGTGAACGAATCTCTTTTTGCTCGTCGCGGTGGAAAATCGAGCGGAATTACGCCAGTGTCCGGCGCCGGTAATCCGACCGCGGCATCTTGTCGGCATGGACAAATTGTCCGACTATAAGTGGCACTATCCTGATGGGGTTGTTTTCCCGTAAACCTGAAAATATCATTTTTTGAGTTCGGTTTACTAACACAGAGTAATAAGGAAAATAAAGAACTTTGAACATGCTACAGTAAACAGCGGCAAGGAAAATGATCTGTATATTCTTTTGGGAATGACAAAGCAAAAATATATTTACTAGCGCATTACCGAAGGGTACTATGATCAAACAATCTGGAGAGAACGTCAAAACTGAAAATATATACATTTAATCCTGAAAGTACAATGGAAGCACATAATAATTTTCATTTTTCGAAGGGAAGCTAATGTCCTACGAAGTTGAAACTTCACGCAATGAAACGTGAAAGACCATAGATTCTGAAAATAATACTTTTCATAAATCGAAAATTTTGACCCCAAACACGAACATTTCCACTTAAAGCGGAAATACAAATCACTAAAATAAAGTTTATTTAAAAAAATAATAAATGTGAAACAGTTTTGCCAACCAGTTGTTATTGTTTTTGCAGTGCCTGATAATGTCAATATGTTCAGTTAGATTGAGAAACTCTTACACATTTATTAGTTTTAAATAAGTTTTACTTTATTCAGTGATTTTTTTCCAGTAATAGTTGAACGCCACCTAGTTTAGTGAGTAGCACCATCAGTCAAAGACCTTTTTTCATTGTTATTGTCAGAAGGACAAATTACTTTTATATTTTCAATTGTTGTTCTGAGAATCCGTAGGCCATGGCTACATGTTACACCGAGAGACCTTCTTTTCCGAAGTTTCATTCTACGTCTTTGAATCAATGTCCACTGGTGAAATACGGGGCTCCAAAAGTAGTTGCTGTTTGTATCACCGGTAGCACGCATAGCACGAGATAGAGGAGATTAATGTACCACCGCTAGTACAAATTGCGTTTGAAGTATTTAACATAATTTACGTGTTTTGATTTCATATACTGGAATGTTTCATATAGTGGGGTGTACAGAAAAGTATCAGTTTAAACGAAATAAGTTCGTCGGTATTATATAATTGTATGTATTACAGTTTCTTACAATTTGTTAAGTAAATAGTATTAAAGGACACAGATTTATGCAGTGGAGACAAACAACATAATTCACATTTATAGACATAAGAGTATTCTTTTGTGGCTTATTTGGAAGATTTAACAAGCGGTCTAAATCTAACAAATCCACGCGAGAAGATATAAAGTGACTTTTGTACATTTACTATGGATTTGAACTGGCGTCCTATAACATGATTGTCTTAGGAATGGAACAGGTGATAAAATCGGACGGTGCAATGTTCGCTTCGTATGAGTGTTGCAATAGTGTTTCTCATCCAAGACGTAAAATGGCGTCACGCTTCATCCTAGGCACGCGGGGCAAACCTTTGTTCCGTAACAGGAGGACACCTTTGTTATTCAGAAGTGCTGGATACAGAGTTTTGAGTTTTTTGAACTCGGGTCAACGGTTGACAGTATATACTTGCATTGATGCTCCTTCCACCTGGTAGCAGTAACCGATCCACGATGCCGAGAGCAGTTCATCAAAGACATAGAAGGACCTTCTAGTGCAGTACTAGTTTCAGCTGTTTTGCAACCGGTTCATGGGATAGCAAACAATGATGACGGCGCCTTGAAGCTTCGTACAGAACCCACCTCTCGTCACATGTAAACAGCCTGTCCAGAAATGGCTCCTTTCTCAAACGAGACAGCAAACCAACACAAGTGTTTTCTCGCATTGCCTTCTGGGACGGAGTTAAATCGTGCGGGGTCCATCGACGCAAATTCCATTGCTTCCCAAGTTCATGGAGGTGCTGCTGAATAGTTTCTCCACTCACTGGATTGTAGTCACAGTTCTTCACATATCTGGGCACTGTGCTCCTTAATAGCTGGCTGAAGCTCTTCATTTTGTACATGTGTTGGTCTTCCGGCACGTGGTGCGTCTTCTAGAGTTTCGTCACCGTCCTTAAACTTGTTAAACCACAGCTGCATTGTTCGCGTAGTTACGACGTCCTTACGAAGGGACTGGCATATCTTTCGCCCCGGTACAGCGGCATTTGATTCCATTTTGAACATGCCCTCACAGCGTACAGCATATACGCTCTTAGGGTGTTCTGTGGTGGTCCCATGTTCACTCTGTCCTTACGCAAGTTCACGGCGTAACTGAACTGCTATAAAAAATGTAGTATGCTGGATGTACCCGCACCAACAATTGACCTTCGCCTTATCTCCACTCGCATTCAACTTGTTGAGGGCATTGAGTGCCAATTGAACACTGACCTCAACAAAAAGCTACATAACTTCCTTGGTTACATTTATATTCAATTCGTAGAGATTCTTATTTTTCAACGTAATGTATAACCTAACAAAGAGTATGAAATGGAGCATCATGGTCATATGTTTTGAGTTTGTTATCCTAACTAGGTAACGCAAACAACTGATAAATTATTGTGCGCCAAAAATGTTGTTATATTGGGCAATATATACTTTTCACTTTATCGTTAGGCGACAAAATTAATCATTCTCACTTTGCGCTGCATACTATTAACAACTTTGTATAGAAATTCACAATTACCAATATCTCTTATTTTGCAATCCGTTGCAAGGTAAATCTACTAGAGAAGCAATTTCAAATTTTAGTACACAGAGACGCAAAGCAATTCAAATCAGACTTCCTAACGTTCTCTGTGAAAAAAAAAATGAACATAAGACTTATCCCCTATCAATAGCCATTCTGTTCGTTCGTACTAAAAGGTAATACTTGTTGATAGATAGTGTCGAATTTAGAGTTGGTGAACATATAATGAAAAACATATCAACATAAAGGACTTTCGTTAAATGTATCCAAAGGAAACAATTTATTTCTTTAAACGGTATTGTTCTGTTTCGTACAAATTCGTAAATAGCTGCCACGTTATTGGTCTAATTTATGTGCACCACCTTTTGCGCTTAGTCTTACACATCATACGTATTCAGTAAGCCGGTCTTCAATACGGAAAAGTTTCTTGGGTCTTCAATGTGAATGTAGCCTTATTAATTTGATTTTCTGTTCCTTTTTTCACTTGTTCAATACCTGTGTTTATGCGCCAAAATTTTACCCCTTCAAATAGTTTGATTCATTTTGTTAGCATGCTCTTTAAGACAGGAAAGGAGTTCTAAGTTTATATATATAAAAATCAAGCGGCAATTTACTCCGTGCCCTTCTTTGATTACACGGTTTGACAATTGTCCCTTGGGAAGGGATTTCTTCTACAGCATATGCTAGCATAACCACGAGTGCCTAAGACCTACAGCGAACAACAGAGATGATTTTAGAGGATGATCTGATACAAAAAAACAATCTATTACTCGAGCGAAATTGAAAACCTCTCTCTAAAGCCATATTTCTTTGGATGATGAGCATTGGTTATCACTATTTTCACATTAGTGATTTCCATCTTTTGTACATTGTAGCTATTTTCTTAAGAAGAGATATCAGATCGTCAAAGATTTGGTCAACTTTATCAAATTTATATAAACAGAAACTATGTGTGTTGGTCACTTCACCCAATCAAAAACACTCACATAACATAAACATTTGATTGTCCTATTGATATTTTCTGTTAGTTCATTGTACTTTTTCCAGTACATTGCTTGACTTTTATTACCGTGTCCTACAGGTGAAGCACTTAATGTTATCATGTGGTTTCTTAAATTACTTGCTAAAATTCTGAAGCACTACACAATGTGAATGTTTTTAGCAGTAGAGTTGTCACTAGAAACTGGTACTCCTAGGTATTTTTTCTATCAATTGCGTCAAGTACCCCCGTGCCGTAAACGTCGCCAAGACCTAGTGGACAACTTGCTGGTAAATGTCTATCGTCGCTATAGCGAAGCGTCGAAGGACTGCCGCGAGTGTGCCAATGGCGGCAGGGCTTCGTCGAGTCGAAAGAGATATCTAGAGTTGGGGTATTGAAGTTGCCACCGCATAGCAGTGAGGACTTCATTTCGGTCCGCGCTTCTTTGATTTGGCGCGGAGAATCGCGAAGTGACCAATAAGAACTATCGCCAGTCATGTGCATGCGGTTATTCTTATATATTATTTGTTCCTGACGAATTGTTCATAAAGCGAGCTACGGGGGACAAAAGTAGCCTCTGGCTCTACATCATGAAGTGAAAAATCTTGAGATGAGTGCGTATAATTGTATGGATCTAGATGACAACTGCAGTCGATCATTTGGAAATGAATATGGGAGAACAATGAAATAAATTAGATAGACGCACATCATTTTGTTATAAAATGACATGATGAGAGTTATCGAAAACATCATTTAGCAAAATTTCCTTTCCGTTTGTCAGTAACATCTGTTCCTAGTTGGTTATACACGCTCTACAGTTATTTCCAGTAACCTGGAGGACAGGGACACGAACACAGACAAATCGATAACATTTAAAATTCCAGAAGTTCTCCCACCGGGAATCGAACCTGGGACCCCGTCCACCGGAGGCGCACGTGTTACCCACTAAAACACACAAGGGAGTTATAAGGCCAGCGCAATTTTGTAGTTTAACTGGAAATGCTCGAGATATGCACTAGTAATACATTGAGTAATTTATTCGAGAAAGGTAAAGCATTTTAAATTGAATCCTTGTCCTTGTGTCGTTTTTATTGTGTTTATTCTGTGTATGTTACGTGTAGCGAATGAAATAATAAAAATATTCTTTACGATGCCCAGAAATACTATTTTAACTTATCATAAAACAGGAATCTGTCGCTGAAGTAATATGGGGTAATATGTGGTATTCTATTTTTATACCGATTTCCTTCGTAGTTAAGCGGTTACCGTACGCACCTTTGACGTAAAAAGCTCGGTTCGATTCCCGATGTGAGCTCATGTGGTTTGGATTCCACGCTAATCAACACGGAAATGTCTCATATTGCCTCGCTGCTAAAATAACATTAAACTCAACATCAAATCAACGTTAGTTTTATACCATCAATAGAAGCAAGGGGTAGACGATACTATCCTGCTAGAACTATGTAAATATTTCTTTGGTACATATTACTTATCATCGGCCTTTTGCGACATTAATAATAAAAGCTTTAAGCAAAAGAAGCTTTATGAATATTAAGTCCCTTGAAGTGTTCATTTTACTTTATAAAAATTAAGAGTATGAATTATGAAAACTTTTTACATTGTAAGTAAAAATACAAGCATACATTATTTTATCTCTCTCTCTTTCTCTCTTCCCCCTCTCTCTCACGCAGAGTATCTCTTTTTCTCTACATATTCACTTGTATATATGATGAGAGATAAATTGAAGAAAATATTTAATAAATTCATGGATGCAACAAAAGAAACTTATTTTTATCGTCACAGTGGGATGTCGGATATTCATTACCCAAAAGTAAATATAATATTTTTAACTATATAGCTAACCTATAAATTGAATGTATTTTCAAAAGATATATTATCGTACGACAAGAAAAGAGAACCGAGGAGAAAAATAAAACTTATTTAAGCTTTAATTTCAATACTAACTACTTACCTTGGAACATCCGATATATTTATATTGACATGTATGTTGTTGGCCATTGTTGCCTTTAATCAGGTACTTAAGAATACTACAGCGAAATCGTGTAGAAACTTAGAACTCACATACAGCATTCAGAATAAAATAGTTATTTTCGTAATAGTGTGTTCCATATAATTTGTCACTTCTGCACGCACTTCAGCGCTCAGCAAGAAACATCACGAAATAATTAATTTCATGGAGGTACCTTCTAATTAATAAAAAATACTGAGCTATCCCAACTTCCTAACATACAAATAGTTTACAAAGCAGCTTTACTATGACAGTGATACGCGAAGAGCACGGAGAACCCAATAGACTGATAAGTTACTTTGATACAAATCAACATTTAAAAATGTACAAGAAAACCTGTAAGAGTAATCAAAACTATAGTCACTGATGAAGAATTCAATTCCGTCGAAACAGTTAACTTTTACTTAAACTTTATTACAACAGTACGGTCGCCACCCCAAACTAGAATCAGAAAAGAAAAGATATCCTGCCGTATATCCAATGGTAGGAATCGGAGTTTCTTGAGAAATCTTTGAAACATTACCTTGAACCTGCAAGTTAAACAATAAATCCCTAAGTCCTTCACCAGACAAAACGATGTATTAAAACAGAATATTATATTTAGTGAAGATAACATTATATCAGTTTGAAATAGAACTTCGATACGCGTCAGGAATTTGCGACACTATTGTATTGGCAATTAAGAATTTTGTTTTCGGCTGAATACAAAATATTACATCTTAAAATAAAAGCTTGTTAGTAAAAAAAAATAAAATGCACATATAGTTAAAAAACTACAGGTAAAATCGATCAGGTGGGCAAAAATGATAAACGTTTCAAAACAAATACATTTTATGTTTTCCTAGGAGTCAATTTGAGTAACATATCTAAAACACAAACCATCTGTAATAAGAATTCAATCGAATGAACATAACTTTGAGAAACGCTAAAAAAATCACAAAACTATAACTCGGCAGCAGAGACTCCAACATTTAAAGAATAAGTCATATTACATAAACCGTATTATGTTATTTAAAGAACATATTTAATGTACAGCAAACAAATTATTTTATTATTACATATTCTTAAGTTTAAACGAAATTTTATTTATAATTTTTATTTTTATGTTTTAGTCTTTGTTCGAATTTAAATAGTCTTAAATTTCCAGTTAAATAGGTACTTGTAATAAGTTTATTGAAGGTAAACCGAATAAATTGAAGCATATTTGAACAAAGTATAGTTCTAGTAGTATTTTAGATTACTCATAAATCGTTATGAAAGTCAACTCTTCACATTAAAGTTATAAATTCGGAGCTAAAGACGAGAATGTGAATTATCACTTATACCGTAAAACATTTAACTTCACATCAAAGTTAAGAAACTGCTTGCCTTCATTTATCTTATTATAATAAGAAGCAATTAAAACGTTGTACTTTCCACTGAAACACCATTAATACTGTGTAATAAATCACTGTCACTAACACTATTCTTTAACAAGAAAGAAAACTTTACTGCAAGTATCAGTCAATCTGCAACTATCTGCACAAAATCACAACTCAAGAACAGACATCACCGCTGTAACTGCTACAAAACGAATTTTGCTTGACTACGCTCCTGTTTTGAGTCTCCCTTTTCCACGATTAAATAATGGATCAGATGTATGGAGAATAAAGTAGTTTTTGTTGCTGAATTACTACCTTGATGGAAATCCGTTAATAAAGATCAAAAATTAAGTAGTTGAACGGTTAAAATATCCAAGTTCATAACAGAGTTTGCCGAAGTGGGCCCAGCCCGAAAATACCCGGTGGTTTTTTACGGGTTGGACCCACCTGAAAACACCCACTTTAAAACTCACCTGGGTTTTTGACCTATTTGTAGTATATTATTGGTACAACTAAGGTGATCACATTGTAAGTGATTTTTATCAAATTTTATACTTTCCTGGTGCGAATTATATTATTTCACGTTATGATATACAACAACATTCAACTTTATAAAACTCTGAATGCACTAAATGAATTAAAAAACTTACCTTAGCTTGAGATAGTTATAGAACAAATTAATGTATGGATTATGCTTATAGCCTTTTGAAGTAAAATAAGCAATTTTGTACTTTAGAAAATATTTTCCGTGAATAGTGTGCTCGTCGAATCGGCGACATCGAGGGACGTTATCACTCATACGTTTGACGGGTTTATGGTCATACGTGTCGGTACTAATAGTACATATGTAAATACATTAGTAAAACTATTGGTACTATTTCTTACCTTTGATGTAAAACACAAGTTTTTTCAACTAAAATTTGGTAGATCAATAACAGTTTAGTTCAGTTATTTGTTGCTACTCTTCAAATAAGCATTCTGTAGAATCAACACCAGCAATAGCGTAGAAGTTCTTGTCAAACTTAAGAAGCTTAATGCTCGGGGTTCCGAAGACTATGTAACGCTTACTATTTCAAGTGCTGAGTTCAAATTTCCGCACTAGCGGAAGTTTTGATGTACACGCCGTGAAAGAAGTGCTCGGAAAATTTCCGAATTAAACTCAAAAGGATCGGAAATGAATACTTCAACAATAAAACTATTTATTTTACGCTTAAGCCTGCCATACGTTGGGACAGTCCTGTTTTTGAGCCTCGAGTGTCCTGTATTTTAACTCCGTTCCATTTCTGCTATCAATATCAGCTTATTCGAAAAGTGAAAAAAAATTCTGACATTGTCTGGGAATCCTGTAATTAGTGAATGAACAGAACGCTGTTGCATGTAACAGTTTGGAGGAAGTTATTATACCACCCTGTTCGACTTGATAGAGAGCGAAATTTGCAATGCTACTTTTTCCATTGAAATTGATGGAAACTCGGATACTCTCCGGATAAAGAAAAGGGTTTTAGTGTTGGTACATTTACAAACACAGGGAAGATTACTGACCTTTTCTCCAGCAACACATTAGATAAGTTAAGAAAAATTATAATCTCTTTCAGAGGCTAGGGGCACAGAATTGTGCTTTGGTCCAGGTCTTAGAAAAATGTAACTCTGGTCCTGACAATTACACACGACACAGGGTGAGAAAGCAGCTTTTCATCAGATTAAACTGACGAACGTAATTTTGGCAAATACAACCATGTAAATTAATATTGCTAAACGCGCGAAGAATATTGAAGGTATATTGTACCACTGATTTAAATAATTTGCATATTGTTCTCCTGTAAAGCATTTTTATAGCACATCTTAGGTTTTTAGGCATCTTTAGTCTATACAATTAATTGCAGGGTACGAACAGAGAAAGGCAGCTGCAGCTTAGTGAACTTTCGCCTATTATACGTATTCTGAAAAAAATAAATAAATAAAATGTAATCTTTTACTTTTAGTCTCACGGTTATGCCTGCTATGCTCAAGGTGACGGTGATGATGAGAAACGAATGAAAAGACAGAATGAAGAAAGGGAGAGGAAACGTGAGAATCCCGAGAAAACCCACGCACAAGGTGTTTGTCCACCACAAAGCTCACTTAGCGCGAGCTGGGATCGAACTAGGGACCACATGCACCAGAGGTGAACGCTCTACCACTGAGCCACCGCGGCCTATTATACTTTTGTTCATAACCAGACTATAATTCAATTCATTGTGTTGGAAAGTTGAGGGGAGGGGGGATCTGAGGTGTCCCGTATTCTCATGGAGAAAATATGGCAGGTTTATTTACGCTGGAAGATGTTAATTTCATGAGAGACATTTTGAAATATTTATTTGTTTCATGCAACATGAATTGTATCTTTGTTTTAAATTAATAGACCCCTTTTGGTATCCATATTTCGCGAACGTCAGTCAGGCTTCTGGATGACTTGATTTACATTTGTTCGTTTGTCTGCCGAGCTCCTTTATAGCTAAGCGTCTTCGGCGTGGGTGACCCGGGTTTGCTTCCCGGAGCGAGCTCACGTGGTTCGGATTCCACTTTAATCAGTAGGTCCCGTCTTATATAGCCTGGCTGCTGAAAGGGACGTTAAACACAAAATCAACTCAACTTTCGGCCTTTTAAGTTAAAAGTTGCAGAGTACAAGCACGAGACACTCTAAATTTCCTGTTTAGATTTTGGCGGCATACCAACGTAAAATATCAAAATGGCGGCCATTTTGTCAAATGAGCGAGTATATACGCTACGAAGTGCAATTTATAGTCTTTTAAGTTAAAATTTTGACGGTAGAAGCACAAGATATGCTAAATTTGCTGTGTAGATTTTCTCGGCGGTCCAATGTAAAAAAAAAAAAATGGCGACCATTTTTTCAAAACGGCAATGAGTAGAAAATTGTTGCAAGTTGTGACAATGACAATATTGAAACATAAGTCACATTTTAACACTTTTACCCCAAATACATTGAAATATTTCGAAAAAACCGATTAAACCTGAAAAAAACAATTAAACCCAAAAATACCCGAAAAAAACCATATGGGCCCAGGTGGGTTTGGCTTTTTCAGAAAAGCCCGGGTTTTTTCAAACCCAGGTTCATGACGAGCTTTTCTTCTCAAAAATTTTAATAGTAGTCGCTAAGGGTTTTCTACAGATGTTAATGTTAAATTGTTTAATTTTTTCAAACTTCCGATTCCAAGTTTTTGTACCTACACATCGTGAAACAGTGTCAGGAGAAAGGGTTAACACTCGGAAAAGGAAAATGAATTTTTTGAGTTTTACGTCATATGGTTATGCCGGTTAGGCTAAAGGAGACGGTGATGATGAGAGATGAATGAAAATGGTGGAATGAAGAAAGTGGGAGGAAACGGAAGAATCCTCGGAAAAACCACGCACACGGTGTTTGTCCACTACATAGTTCACTTGACAGGAGCAGGGTTTGAACCAGGAATCCCATGCACCAGATATGAACGCTCTACCACTGAGGCCCGCAAAAAAATCAAAATAAGACAGTCTGGTGCAGGTGTAATTTTGGTGCACTACATTTTGGAAGATTTACAGGTAAAATTCAATACTTTCCATGAAAAGACATTTTTATAAGGAACGAATTTATACAGGTAACTTAATTACATACAATGTAATACAACTGTATCTTCAACTAATGTTAAATCATCACAAGTGCTTTACGACGAATAAAACAAATGAGTGCAATGAGTGCAAATAACAGGTTCTATAAGATGTTATTTTCCACGGGCGGCTTATTTCTGCACCGTGTACACCGGCATCATATTTCTGCACAGTGTGCAGAACCTGAATTTGGTTACAAGTGGAGAGTTACTAGTATGAAACAACAACAAGTGTTGTTGAAACTTGTATTATTCTCAAAACGCACTTCCTTCCACTATCCTCACTTCTGCGCATACACACTATCGTTTACGTGCCTGCTCCCTTCGGAAGTATTTCCGCGCGGGCCCACCAGCTTCGCCCTACCTGACTCGGCTCGATAGCATTCGTGCTATTTTTATGCTAGACATCTGGAAGCCTTATTTATACGTAAATCGTAAAAGAATTATAATTTTTCAACAATTACTTCTAGAGGTCCCTTTGAATTTTATTTATGCCAAGTAAAATATATTCCGCCCATTGGAAACCGTCTAGGGGACAATAAGAAAGAAACTGGTGAAAGAATTATAATTTTCAATTTTATTTAGTATTGCGCCACAAGTAAACCTGTACGCAAGAGCGTTTAACCACTACCTCATTTGTATTTTTCATTCTATTTTTCTTTTCTTCAGTTTCAATTTTTACTTCATCATTAAAGAAGATACAGGCTGTATTCATTTTCCAAAATTCGACTCTTTGCCGCTGGTACGCGTTATTGCAACTTTCGCCGACGTCGTGCCGACGTCGCTTTTCAAGAAATTACCGGCAGTCTCTTTTTGCAGTCGTCGTCCGACTCTCTGCCGACTGTTTCGAGAAAGCTTTATACGAGGGAAATATAAGCCCTAATTCGTATTTTAAAGCAACAAATTACCTTCTAACTCTCTTGGTTTTCTTTGGTTGAACGAATCTCTTTTTACTCGTCGCGGTCGAAAATCGCGCGGAAAGACGCCGGTGTCCGGCGTGGGCAATCCGACCGCGGCATCTGGTCGGCATGGACAAATTGTCCGACTATAGGCGGCAGGATCCTGATGGGGTATTGCCGGGGATACATCTAGGATTTTCTAAATGTGCCGCGAAGATCTGTATGCGCATGATGCTACAAATAAAGGAGAATATAACTGCGTGTCCATGTCAATTGAGCAAAAGCAATAATATGAAAGTAATGGGATAATTAGTTCCCAGTTTTGAGAAATTGCCGAATGGAAATTGGGCGCGTGACGTCATAGGTCCTTTGGTAGACACACAGTGCGGCCGCTTTTGTTTGATAGTAGTTGATTTCTTTACGAAAAGAGTATTTTTTGGAACCATTTCTTAATAATCAAGTCAAACAATAATTAATAAGTTATACAAATTAATGTGTCAGCATGGATTTATTCCCTCTCTGACCCATGATAATCACAGTAACTTTACGTCGTCTCGTTTTAAAGACTTCATGTAAGCTAATGGGATACGATACATAAGAGTTGATCCATGCCATAGTGGTAGCAATCCCAGTGAAAAATACATTAGAATGATCAAAGATTGTTTGAAAACTTATTTTTTTAGATAAACAAAATTAATGTGATCGTGGTATTCATGAGGTAGCATACATCAGTACATTCTGAACATCAAAAGTGCCCCATGAATTAATCTATACATACAATGTATGCGATCCTTTGGACATCAGGTGGAGGATAGACTTTACTGGTGTTAGACAGAGAGACCCTAATATATGAGTAAGCGCTCTCAACAATATGGAACAAGCATGGAAATGAGAAACGGAGATACGATAAGAAGAGAGCGCCGACATCATACCAAATAGGAGACAACGTCTTATTTAAAGCACAAGTCCAATCCTCATTATCAGATAAAGTACCGGTAATGATAAGTCTTTGTAATCGGTTGACAGCGACTTATTCCATAATTAAAATCTTAAATCCTAATACTATTCATGTACAAGCTTTTTATGATAAGCGTGATATGAGAAGGTCTCATGTGTCATTAACGAAAAGATTTCGTGATGCCCGTAATGTCAATCAGTAATAATTTGTATAGGAACATACGTATATTTTGTAAATTTCTTGAAATGTAGTTACATAACCATTTGTAAATGTTATTAGAAGGTTTTATATATTCATTTATTAAAATCACTCATATTCATCTTGTTTGAATCTTTTGATCGTTGTTTTTGTTAATGAATGTAATTGTATGGTATGGATATTTATATATATTGTTTTACAGATAAGACCGATCGGCACTGTCAATTGTCCTTGTAATACACTGCTGTAAGTCATCGATCTATATTTTTGCCATTGGATTGAATTTATCATCGAGCATCGATTCTGCTGTTTATTCGATGCTCAAATCAGGGACGAATGGATTGTGAAATCATAATAATCATATAATCATTTTTCTACATTTCTGGAATTCCCATTAATATGTACTTCTTATATAATGCTATCATGTATTTAATATGTTATTATTATATATATATGATTCCACATTATTTACTATATTAGTGTTAAGTGTGAGTCTTCAATACATTGATTTTGTACAATTATGAAAGCGAATTACTATGGCATATGACGATTTAGTTTAAGTAACCTTTCTAGAAACGTGATTTGATTTACTGTACAAGATTTTGTTTTATAGTACATTTATTTTAATTGGTATAGTTAAGTACCAATATATGTAGTTTGTATATTAGTATAGGCTCTGGAATATACGGTTCTGCGGTGTGCATCTGCTTTACTCCACGCACACTAGTTTTTGGTTGCGTGTTAAGCAAATCGTTAAAGAAATCTTTCCATCTATTTAAGATGCTATCCACGTCAGTGAGAACTGTACCGTCAGATGTGTTTAATATATAAGCACGACGTTTATAGCCTTTCTTAAATTTTTTGATTTCTATATACGTACATGTCCCGTATGTTTTTATTTTTACTATTATCTTCAAGTTCCTTAATTTTAGTTTTCAGAAAATCGCGTTTCTTTGTTCTAAAAGTTTTGGAAGTTTCCCGCTTGATATCTGCGAAATTTTCTGTAGTGGTTTCATTCGGATTTTGTAGCCAGCGTAATTTTGCCTGTTTTCTCTGCTAGTTTACGCATTCCTGGTCGAACCATGGTTTGTTCCTACTTGTTTCCGCGTGTCCCAATTTTTCTTTTGCTGAAATTTTAATGCTATCTCTAATTTCAATCCAGGCATTCTGATCACTAGTGCACTCCGAACTTCTAAAACCGAGAATCTATTCGAAACTTCAATATGTTTTTTTCTCTCTTACCTGGCTCTTTTCTAATTTCTTTAAATTGATTCTCTCCGTTTTCGGACAATGAATATTACCTTTATTCAACGACAACCTCTCTCGTATTATTGCTGCTACCAGGTAGTGGTCAGTGTCGCAATCAGCCCCTCTAAAGGACCGGAAACAATTATGCTAGATTGCCTTCTTCTATCTACTAAAATGTGTCCATTTATTTCATGTGCACTTTTAAACTTTTTTTTTTGCAACACTACTGAAAATTATGTAATTACAAGAACACGTAACATGCAACTACAAAAATACAATATATCACTTTTTTTACAGAAAGATAAACAGCAAATTCTGAACAGTTAGTTATAAAAGAAAAACTTCTTCTTCTAATAATTTTCCATGAGGTAATGTACCTGAAATGGAACCCACATTTCCTCGCTGAACTGCTATGCTGATACGCTGTATAAGAAAAGTAGGAGCCCGCTTGTCACCCGTAAGGTGTGCAATACGTTAGCCTACTTCTTTGATGAAATTGTGCGCTTCGAGGCCCCAAATGCCGCTCGATTCAATGGCTACGGGCACGAACATGTATCTATCGAGCAGATCTTTATATTTTCTTATTTCCCGCAATCTCTGCCCGCTGCAATAGCTCCTTCTCGAGATGAAGAAGGAGTGAGATTAGATGACGCGAAAGTGTCAGAGCATGTAAAATCCCAGAGAAGAATCCTTCCCCTCTTCCATGGTACCAGCGTCATGCCATCTGGTCTTTTGCCATCAGATCTGTTACACCCCACAGGTTCACGAACAGATGGAACTTCCGGCGACGTGAGTGCTCTCCAGATAATGTCATTCACGCTCGAATTCTCCACATGTCTTCCGGAGCTACTTATACAAGACAAACTGTGTAGACTATCCTGCTTCACTGATGCACCACATTTAGAGCAGTTGTGTGATTCACAGATGTCTACTCCTAGGCGAAGTCCAACTGAAATACGAAAACTTTCGTTTGGAAGGTGCAGTCCTAGGGTGTGTGAAGGTAATGCATGTAGCGTAGCAGCTGAAACTGGTAATGAGGAGGCGAGAAGTCTAGCCTTATCCTGTTGACTGTCTGCTTCTTGTAATAACACTGATTGATATAATTTGATGATTGGCTTGTCCCATATTGATTGCGAACTTCTGCCCGTTATTTCTGGAGGGCTTAAACCAACTAGGTTAGACCAGACAGATATGCAGTCTTGGACATCAGATTCTATGTGAGGATCATTCAGTTGGTTGAGGAGTATCTCAATGGTATGGCGTGATCCATAGAACGACGCTAAAATTGAAGGATACGCCAAATCGACAGCCCGACGAATACCAAGACCTCCAGAATCAACTGGAAGGGAGGCCTGTATCCATGCGTTGCTATTTAGGTTACTGTTGAGTATCGATTCCAGTCCACATTTCAGAACGGTGTCAAACTTCTCTAGTAAATCGACTTCACGCCAAGAAGTGGAACAGCGTAAAAAAATAGATTATTCTTGGTATGGAGAACGACGCATGAAGGAGATAAAAAGCTGAATGTGTGGAGACTAGGGCCAGACATGACAAGAAAAAAATCTAACTTTTTAGTTTTCTCGACTAACAACTTACGAGTTGCCTCAGGTGAAAGGGCTGCACCAAGTAGAAAGGCTGACGAGGTTGTGATAAGTTGTATTCCCGGTGATGAATTTTTAAATTGTGAATATAACACTTCTAATTGATCTTGCGAACTTCCTAAAAATCCTACTTCAGACTTCATAAAATTAAAGCGTAGTCCGATGTCTGCTGCCATACTTCGAATATTCTGTAGTTCACTTATAAATGTGTCAGGATCCCCCTATAGTGCCATCGTCTAAGTACCAGATATTTAATTCAGTGTTATTCCTAGACACTATGGACTGAATTGTCATGGCGAGCAAAGCGAGACCTGGAGGATCGCCTTGTTGTACTCCACGTTGCGAGAGTATAATCTTATCATCTAGAAATAGGTTACTTGGTTGCGCATAACATTGATATACATAGTGTTCAGTAGATGGAAAATTAGTTTTAACTGTGAGTAGCATAGCGTCTCGGTTCAGTTCATTAAAAGCGTTACGAAAGTCTAATTTCAGAAAAGCATTTTCTTGTGAAGGGGGAGTAGGAAAGTAAATGCGAACTGCATGTGCTGTGGCTTCGGCTCAATTGGGAACGCATACACTCAATTGGTGAGGGTAAAGGAAACTTACAACGGATTCTTGAAGTTTGGAACATATAACGTTTCCTGATATTTTTCTACAAATACTCACTGAAAAAGGCGATTGAACTGCTGAATGTCGAAGTTCATTTGAAGTGGTGTAACCTTCTAGAACTATTTGTTGCAAATTTTTCTATTATTTCAGTGACATCTATTGCTCTTGCTCTCTCACACTCAACATTTAAAATACTGAGACCAGTAAACCGTTGTTCAGACATGGAACTGCGAAAATAGTTCTTTATCAATTTTAATTTTGAAAAAAGATCACTGCGCTGTAGAAAAAGTCACTGGTAAAGACAGAAGTAACAGGAAAGCTCTGCATACGTCTGAAATACTAAAAGCCAAAGTATAGTTAACTATTAATAGGATATAGGTTGTTGTTTTCAACTTTATCTCAATAAGGATCCCAGTCAGCAGAGGAAGCGCTCTACTACTGAGCCACCGCACCCAATGTTAAACCAAGTAAATGGTAAAAGAAGGACTGGAGGAATTAAAAGTGGGAAGAAGCGGGAGTACCCTGAGAAAATCCACGGATACGATCTAGTCCACCAGAAACTTACTTGACCCTAGATCGAAGCCATAAAGACTCCATGCACCAGAGGATGCGCTATATTACTGAGCCACCGCGCCGAACATTTAAAGCAAGTTAATGGTAATACAAGGATTGGTTCAATTAAAATTGGAAAGAAGCTGGAGTAAACTGGGAAAAACTACGGATACGATCTTGTCCAACACGTACTTACTTGGACGGGGATCGAAATATTAAGGACCCCGCGCAACAGAGGAAGCACCTTACCAATGATCTACAGCGCTTAATGATTAATGCAAGGGAATGATAATAGACGCATTGCTGGAATGAAACAGTGTGAAGAAGAGCGAGTACTCTGAGAAAACCCACATATACGATTTTCCCCACCACAAACTTACTTGGCCGGGGATCGAAATGATAAGGACGCAACGCACTAGACAAAGCGTTCTACCACTGAGCCACCGTGCCCAATGGTTAAAGCAAGTCAATGATAATAAAAGAATTGCTGAAATGAGAAGAGGGAAGAAGCCTGAATACTCAGAGAAAACCCACGGATACGATCCTGTTGAACAAATACTTACTTGGCCGGGGATCGAAACAATAAGGACCCTCCGAACCACAGGAACCACCATGGCCAATTATTAAAGCAAGTCAATGGTAATAGAAGGATGTGTATAATGAAAAGTGGGTAGAAGCGGGAGTACCCTAAGGAAACCCACGGATACGTCATTGTCCCCCACAAGCTTACTTGGACGGGGATCGAAACGATAACGACCCGACGCACCAGAGGAAACGCTCTACCAATGTGCGATCGCACCCAATGATTAATGCAAGTCAATGACAATAAAGGAACTGGTGGAATGAAAAGTAGGAAGATGCGGGAGTGCTATGAGAAAATCCACGGATACGATCTTGTTCACCACAAACTTACTTGTCCGGGGATCGAAACGATTACGAACACGCACGCCAGAAGAAGCGCTTTACCACTCATCCTATGCGTCAAATGATTCAAGCAAGTCCATAGTAATAGAAGAATTGCTGAAATGAAAAGAAGAAAGAAGCTGGAATACTCTGAGAGAAACCACGGATACGATCTTGTCCACCAGAAACTTACTTGGCCGAAGATCGAAACAATAAGGACTCACCGCACCACAGAAAGCGCTCTACCATTGAACCACCGCCCCCAATGATAATAGCAAGTCAATGGTAATAGAATGATTTGTGGAATAGAAGAGAGAAGAAGCGGAGGTAATCTAAGAAAACCCACGGTTACCATATTGTCCACCGCAAACTTACAAGGGTGAAGATTGAAGTGATAATAACCCCAGGAACTAGAAGAAGCGCTCCACCACTTAGCCACCGCGCGCAATCATTAAAGCAAGTCAATGATAATAGAGGAATTCGTAAAATGAAAATTGGGGTGTAGCGGAAATACCCCGAGAAAACCCACGGATACGATCTCGTCCACAACAAACTTACTTGGACGGGGATCGAAACAATAAAGACCGTCCACACCAGACGAAGCACTCAACCACTGAGCCATTGCGCCCAATGATTAAAGCAAGTCAATGGTAATAGAAGGATTGGTTGAATGAAAATTAGGTAGAAGCTTTAGTAGACTGAGAAAAAAACACATAAATGATCTTGCCCAACACCAACATACTTGGACGGGCATCGAAACGATAACGACCCCACGAACCAGACGAAGCGCACTACCACTGGACCACCGCGCCCAATGATTAAAGCAAGTTAATAAAAATATAGGAATTGGTGGAATGAAAATTTGGAAGAAGCTGAAGTACCCTGAGAAAACCCACGGTCCAGCACACACTTACTTGGCCGGGTATCGAAACAATAAAGACCCCACTCAACAGAGGAAGCACTCTACCAATGAACCACTGCGCCCAATGGTTAAAGCAAGTCAATTATAATAGAAAATATTGTCAAATGAAAAATGGGAACTAGCGGGAGTACTGTGAGAACACCCAGGAATACGACTGTGTCCACCAAAAGCTTACTCTATCGGGAATATAAAAAGAAGACTACCACGCACCAGTGTAAGCGCTCTAGCAAGGAGCGAATACGCCCAATGATTAAAGCAAGTCAATGGTAATATAAGGATTGGTGGAATGAAAAGTGGGAAGCAGCGGCAGTACCTTAAGAAAATCCACGGATACCATCTTGTGCACCACAAACTTACCTGGCTGGGGATCGAAGCCATAACGAACCCACGCACGAGAAGAAGCGCTCTACCACTTAGCCACAGCGCCAATTAATTAAAACAAATCAATGACAAGAGGAGGAATTAGTGGAATAAAACTTGGGAAGAAGCGGGAGTACCTTGAGGGAAACCACGGATACGATGTTGTCAATCACATACTTATTCTACTGGGAATCGAAAAAATAAGGACACTACGCACCAGAGGAAGCGCCCTACAACTGAACCAGCGTGTCCAATGATGAAAGGAAGTAAATGATAATAGGGGAGAATGGAAAGGGGAAGAAGTGGGAGTACCCTCACAAAATCTACGAATACGTTCTTGTCCACCACAATCTTACTTTACTGTCGATCAAAACAATAAGGAAACCACGCACAAGATGGAGCGCTCTACCACTAAGCGACACTCTTCAGGGACATAATAAAATACATAAGATCCCTTCTAGCTCTCGAATCTATAATACTCAATTTATAACTGGAACTGATTGATATCTGCCACTTCTGCTTTTAGTATAAATGTTACAGTCGAGATACAACGTTCTTCGGACACTGAGTGATTCTATAAAACTGCTTCTGCTTATCTGTTATCTTTTCTAATCTATTGCGATCAACACTAAAACCGGAAGTAGTTGGATTTAGCTACTTCCGGTTTGAAGTTTAAGAGAGATAATAATACCTGTTCCAACAACTTTAAATTGATTCCAGAAAAGTGCTTCATCCTATATCTTATAGTTTATGCTCTATGTAAATTAAACTTAAACCGGAAGTTATAGGTGATTTCTACATTTCCTTTTTACTAGGGTGTTATGCACGAAGATGAAAGTTAGTCCTGGAACGCCTTACGAATTGTCGAAAACTGCTTCTTACTATTTATTATCGTTTTCGCTTTATAGTTATCAACGTTAAAACCTATAATGGCTCAATTCTGTTACTTAAAGAATTTACTAGCTTGTTAAATGTGAAGAAGGTTATCCTTGAAAAGTTTAATTGATTCCCGAGAACATCATCTCCTTATCAGTTATCGTTCTTCCTCTATAGTAGTGAATGCTAAAACCGGAAATGGCTCATTTCTACAATTCCCAGTTCTGCTAGAATGTTAAGAATAAGATGAGAGATTCCCTTGAAACGTATAATCGATTGTCGAGAACCGCTTTTCGCTATCCATTACCGTTTTTGTTTTATATTGATCAACGTTAAAACCTGAAATAATTCATTTTGACCATTTTGTTTTTCGAATCACCTCTATTAATGACTCTCTCGAGAAAATCTATCTCCATATATATACACTCTCTGCATATTGCAAAAAAATTAGAAAATTCGCTTCCATTCAAATTTCATCGTTCGAAGTGACAGACGTATGTATGTACGTACGTACTAACATTACAATAGTACAAGTTCCACTACGTGATCCTAATACTAATAAAATCTTAAAGAGAATCATGTTATATTTTCTGTAGTGGTTTGGGAACCAGAACTTCTAGTATATTTAGTTCACTTCCGATTGGAGTAGAGGGATTACTGCCGAGATTGAATATACTCCTGGAGCACTTAATGAATAACCTAAAAAAACTTTCTCGCTATCCATTCTATTACGCTCAATGTTATAACCGGAAGCGGTTGATTTCTACCACTTGAAGTCTTAGTAGAAATATTTGAGTCGACATAGAACATATTCTTGGGACACTAAATTTATTTCAGAAAACCTCTTCTCGCTACTTACTATCGTTTTAATCTGTTATAAACAACACTTAAATGGAAAGTAGTTGCGTTTTGCTACTTCCGACTTGATTAGAAGTTTAAGAGAGAAGACGGTATTTATTCCCACAACGCTATATTAATTTCTAAAACAGCTTCATCCTATGTAGATTAATTTGAAACCAGAAGTCATAGTTAGGTTAATTTCTATCTCTTTCGCTTTTACCAGGATATTAGGGATGAAGCTGAAAGCTCTCCTTGATGCCCTTTATCGATTCCCAAAAACTGCTTCTTACTATTAATTACGATTTCCGCTCTATAGTGATCAACGTTAAAATCTGGAATGACCCATTTCTACCACGTTCAGTTTGCGAATCACCTCCATTAAGGAACTCCCTCGGGAGGAATCACTCTACTTATTTATTGCAAAAAGCAGAATTAAAAAATTCGCATTCGTCCAAAGTTATCGTGTGAAGTAAGGGCCTCACGTATGTACGTACTTATATCGACAAGTTCCACTACGCGATCCCAATAAATACTTCATATACCCCGCCACACACACACACACTTGCATATGTACACACTGAAACTAGAAACACAAACACACAGACAGAGAGAAAGAGAGAGAGAGAGAGAAGTGTGGCGGGTTTAGTTCAAGAACTTTGAGCGATAATCTTTGTGCGGTGACCCGTAACTTTCAGTTTATGTTTTCGTAAGTATTAATTCCCCTAAGTTATTTGATGTTTCCGCACACACTGTGAACATACATAGTGGGACATCGGGAAACGAACTTTATACCTGTATGTGAATCAAAATTATTTTCCCATTGAAGTTCATATAAATACTTAGAATTTGTATGTGTGTGTTAAACAAAAAATTATTTAAACCAGTAAAATAATATAAATGGTTCAGAATCAGAGTGAACTCAAATGACTCATATATTTATTCACTTCTTATATTTATTTGCAAATTAAATTAGCTCGCTGAAGTTTTGATTCTGTGGCTAAGTTTGAGCAATATAGTACATCTTCTGTACTTTGTAGTGATTTCACTTGTGCAGTTCTTTTTTGGGGAGAAGGAGCTTGTAAAGTAACTTAAAATATCCAGAAGTACAGTACATGCAGGATCAGTACAATATATCTTTCGCTGTTGTTCTTCGTGGATGATCCTATAGAATTGTCACTTTTGTAATCAGGGGCTCAGGTTTGAGCCTAACTAGAGGACAATTTCGGATTAAAACCGAGTAGTTGTTTGTTGTTTGTAACGCACTTTAAACTGTAGGTCTCGTCCTTCATAACCACGCTCTTGCATAAGAACTTGCAAAAAACTTATTTGTGTCCGTAGGTAATTTAAATAAAGTAAAGGTGTTGTAGCCATGGTCACTACATTTTTTTTAAATGAATAACTGCAATTTTAGGGTGTTAATTCTACTGATCTTGGTCTCGATTTTAAGAAATTACAGCGAACCGGTCCAACGCGAGGTCAAAGGTCAACTAGCTCTCTTCGCTCATAATAGAGACTTTCAATACAAAAATGTTTAAGCGTTTAGGAATTTTACTGAAGATTATGTAACCTAATTCATTGTCACAGAATAGCATGATGGAAAGTTTTATACTTCCCTCTTTATTTCAACTTAGGTCTAACTCAGTCTATCTTAGGCTCATATCTATTTCTTACTGTAATTGTATGAACTAAATAATCTCTCAGATGTTTGCTATTTCTTATCCCTTATTCCAAATCTAAAGTAGTTTTAACTTCATGCAAATAATCTTTTATATTGGTTTCCCTAACTCATAGTCCCTTGTTCAGACGCGCTACTCGATTTGGCTTAGTCCATCTTGAACAGTGCTGAATGAGCAGACTAGTAAATAATTTGTGCTCTACTGGTAAATCGTTTCTAAAACTAGTTTACGTATGACCGCGAGTTTGACTTACTTTATGGGTTAAAAAAAGAGGACACAATTATCCATAAATAAAGAGAATGGTTCGAAATCGAGTGACTGTAAGACGTGTATACCGCGCAAAAGAATTTTGTTTCTGTGGTATGAAATTTTCACATTTAATATTGAAACTGGAAATTGTAGTAGATTTCTACCACTTCCGGTTTGAGTAGAGAGATTAGACTAGAGACGAAATAGATTCTTGGGACGCCTAATTGATTGCAGAAAATTTCTTTTGTTATCTATTACAGTTTTTAGTCAATAGCCATAAACATTAAAACCGGAAGTGGTAGATTTGCACCTCTTTTTGTTTGAATAGAGGCTTAAGACAGAAGGTAGTAGTTATTTTTAGAACGCTGAATAAAAGAAGGAAAAAAAACGCTTCACGCTTTTACCATTCCTGTTCTATGGAGATCACTATTGAAACCGGAACTGGTTAATTTTTATGGCTTCAGGTTTCAATTGAATATCAAAATAGGAGACGAAAAGTAGACTAGAGACGCTTGAGTTACTCGATTGGGAGAAACCGGTTTCATCATTTTTTTTTACTGTTTTTGCTCTGTAAGTAGATCAATATTTACTGAAACCAGAAATTCTGTTTTTTTCTGGTTACACACACAGGCACACATGCATACACAGTTTTGGCAAATATATAAAAAGTTTTGGTAAACGAAACTCCTTATTCCGAAAGGAAACAGGGAAAACTTGATTTTTGCCACCTCTGCATAATATTAGTCCGTTATAACCACAGAAAAATCGTAGTGTTTTTTTTCTGTGATTAATAATATAAAACGAAAAGAAACCTATCCATCCCAACATCAAAACAAATAGGCAAATAAGAAATGGACTTTCTTTGCTTGTATAGTTGTCAAAGGGAGATGTGAAAGCCGTTCGAAGGAGAATCCATCAGCTTCAAGCAACATAAGATGTAGAAAAGGAATCGGAAACATATGGTCGATACTGAGGTTTCAAAGACTATTATCTTTGTTCTATGAAGTATTTTGTAGAACCTGAGTCACAGCAAATTCCTCCGAAAAAGCAAATTCAAATATTTGCCTTCGTAACGTTGTATGAACTCAGTAGGGAAGTGGGGGTGGGGGCTGGGAAGAGAGACTACTCAAGGCTGAAAATGGAGATGGTAGACACGAGTTTCGCTCCTCAAATTGCCACAATACATTCCTCTCCAGCACATGTTCTTCATAGAATGTAACCCATAGTAATTTATGAGGTATGAAAATGGTCTTATGATCTTTTATATGCAGTAGTGATTATCTCATTACGGAAGTAATTATTACAGTTAATCTATGTCATTAAGTTTAAAATTGAGATAACCTTACACTTTGTATTGCTCTTTTGCATTTGTATAGAAAATTGCAAGTTTCTAAGTGCAGTATTTTGTAAGATATTTATGAATTAAATTTTACATATTACCTTATGGAGATTCTGAAGCCTCTGATGATGGGTAGACATCCCCTTAACAGCCAAACGTGAGAACTCTTGTAGAGGTTATAAAATTCATTTATCTGTCTCTGTATTTATCGCTCTTTAGTTTTGAATAGATAAAAATAAATTTGAAACGTGAAATGTACTTGCCATAACGACGAAAGAACAAGAATTTACCTGTGTATTATCCAATGTTACAACTGAAGCAATGCAAGGCCAGGCAAATACATATACTGCTATAGAAAAAACTACGTTCTTTTTGGAATAATTTAAGTTGTATATTATGAAGTCTTAGCTTACATTTCACCACCAACCATTTGGAAATAATAATGAAACAGTTCGCTCACTATATTTTCTTCCCCATTACTATCATAAACTGAAATATCATAAACGATTACCTACATCTTCACATTTTCAGAAATATAAGTTTATTGTTTATCAACTCTAGACATTTAGACTCGTTTTGAAAACAAAAGAGCGATGGAAGCAATGATAAAATGGTATCACGCATGACCTATTACAAAATAAAGAGTAAACATGATAGGTTGAAACGACATTACTGTGATAACATCTTCAAAATATGTTTTTTTTTCTCTTCTTGGAATATTTGATAGGAAACGAATTATTTTATTATTGCTATCAAATGATGTTGCAAACAACTCAAATATCCTATTGGACTTGTTTTATGTACGGTTCATATACAGAACCTTTGAACGCACAGGTAATCACACACACCACCTCCGAAACATACACACACAAGCACCGCCTCTAGTAGTTACACGCCCAATCACTGAACTCAGGCATGCTAGACAGGTTCTCAATAGGAATTCCGTTATCTACCCCCTCCAAACCCCTCAGTTCCGAGCTTATTGACCTGTATTCAACATAAAAATGAAAATGAAATTAAGAATTTCAGTCTAACACCCACGATTATTCCTTTAAGCGTAAGGAATGTGACGATTAAGTCAAGTGAATGATGATGGAATAACTGTACAATGAGAAATTGGGAGGAAGCGAAATTGACATTGTTCACCACAAACTTACATAGCCATTTGTCGAACCACTTCGGACCTACGTATCAGAGACAAACACTCTATCACAGAGCTACTGTGACCTTGGTACTGAACTCAATTAAGGGGGTCAGCGCTACAGTGGTCTAACCCACATTTTTTTTTTAAAGTGGAGAAAAATCAAGTTAAACTTAAACACATATGATTTTTGTACAATATATCAAAAACAACCACAAGTAATTGAATGTGCCATACATGGTGCCATATACTGTACAAAAACACATGTGTTTAACTTGATTTTTCTCCATTCTTAAAAATGTGGGTTAGACCACTGTTGCACTCACCCCGTCAATTGTTCAGAATTCTATTTTCGGCGTCACATACAATAATATATCTTCTCTGGTACGAATGATTCCCAAATAAAGAAAAGAGACTTATTATCACAAAATATTACATGCATTCTTTTAAATATCTAGTGTGTAAAATGTGTGTTCGTGTAGCGAAATCTAAGTTATTTAAATTTAAGTGTGTGATCAATTCTCAATGTATAAGTAGGAAAAAGTTAACTGGTTCATAGTTGCAACTTGATGAATTTTGACCTCCAAATTACGAAAGATCCACTCCGCCTAATCCTGCAATCTTCGGAGTTTTTCAGGAACAAATCCAATTTTCTAATTTTTGACGACAGAATAGTTAAGTATTTCGTGGAGTTCCAATATCTCGCTACTTGTTGGACAATAACTGATATTGCTGTTCAGACTTCTGACTGTTGACTGTCTATGAACTCGTCACGACTCACTCTTTCACTGACTCTTGACCAAAAAGACTGGATTATTTATACAGCCAAGGATGCGTGCATTACAGCAGATGGCTTTCAAAGTTCGGGTCAAACCCTACAAGTGCATATGAGATTTATCTGAGGAAATTTGCGTTAACCAATTCCTCTTACAATTGAGCGGGATATCAGCACTCTACATTCACATATCTTACATAACGTTGTTCAATGCAATTGATTGCTGTTAAACATGAAATCAGAAGAATGTTTACAATCACATAGACAATTTACATTCGCAGACTATGTTTTTAGACATCACACATACCATAACCAAAACGAATAATCTTTGGGAATTATTTCAATTTAAAATAAAATGAATAATGTTTTAAATAAATGAAATGGATTATCAAGATCCCAAAGTTACCGTCTTAGTAGAATGATTCCCATTAATCGTTACGTTTATTAATCGCAAATTGTTGAAAATTGAAATACAATATTAATGTACTTACGGTTTGATATTTCCGTCGATTTGGACTAATCAATTTTCCCATCAATCACTAATCACTTTTCACTGAAATATATGAAATTAGACACTGTAACACTTAGGTCACTACACACTGATATACACCTGTATACTGACTGTAAAATGATGATAGTGAAATAACTGGTATTGAACCATAGGATGATGACTAAGTTCCAGGAGCGAAACCAGAAAATGGCTAGTATCGTCGAAACCATGACAATAAGTCATTGAGCTAGAATCGAACTAATGATTTAAATCAAACCAGATTTTCCATTATAACAACACGCCTTGATCGATTGGACTAAGCACCAGCAGGACTCGAACTGAAGGTCTCCAACTTGGCGATATTTGAGCCACTGTTTCCAATATTTTGAAAACAATCATGGAGTTCTCCTATCATTATAGATGATAATACTTCTTCACTTGGAAAGATTCTGGAATCATATTCCCACTTCCGGTGAATGAATAAAATGGTCCATTGGAAGGTGGAACATTGAGAATAATCGTGTTGTTCTTTGCAAGTGTGTGTTTTTAGTGTCCGTGTAAATTCCTTCGTAATAGTGATGTTAAACGTTTGTGTATCTGGGTAGAAAGTGTTCCTCGTTGGATTAGTATTAATTAGTGTTTCAGTGTTTCGTATCATAACTTCGTGCGAATAGAGCTTAAGTGTTGTACAGTAATACATTGAACATTGTTAGCTTTTTCCAAACGTAAGTACTATATCATTTATACTTGTATGCTACACTAAAATAATCTTATAGCTATAATAAGTTACAATAAAATATAAAATGAGACTTTCTACAAATGATCATGATACCGATGGCTAAGAAATCGAACCCAAAGAGATGTGAGGATTATAGAACTATTAGTCTCATATCTCATGCAGCTAAAATTCTGCTCCGAATACTGAATAGGATGTTATATGGAAGAACAAATAAAGTGTTGAGGAGGAGCAGTTCGGGTTCAGAAGAGGCAAGGGCACAAGAGATGCTATTGGATTATTAAGGGCGATCGGTGAAAGATTTATAGAAAAAGGGAAAGAGGTGTATGTTGTATTTATTGATCTAGAAAAGGCTTTTGACCGCGTGAATTCGGAATTGTTGTTGGGAGTTCTAACAAAGATAGGGTTGGAATGGAAAAATAGAAAATGCATAAGAAACTTATACATGAACCAACAAATAAGTGTTAGGATAGGGGAAGAACTGACGGAAGAGAGTGCAGTTGGAAGGGGAGTTCGACAAGGATGCTGCCTCTTGCCAACACTATTTAATGTCTATCTAGAAGAGATAGTGAAAAAGATCCTACATGATAATGATGGCATTTCGGTAGGAGGTAGAATGATTAGATGCATAAGATTTGCAGACGATATGGCGCTTGTTGCAGAATCTGAAAAGAAAATCAATAAAATGTTAGGAAAAATGAGAAAGGGCTTTGAAGAATATGGGATGAAAATAAATGTTAGAAAGACAAAAGCCATGGTGATTGGAATGAAGGTTTCTATGTCAAATATAAAAGTAGGAGGGGAGAAAATAGAACAAGTGAATAGTTTTCGATACCTGGGTAGTATTGTTAGTAATGGCATGAAGTGCGAACGTGAAATAAAAGCAAGGATAGGAATGGCGAAAGAATCCTTTAGGAGAAAGTCTGTTTTGTGGAACCTTGAATAAAGAGTTGAGAAAAAGACTCATAAAATGCTTCATGTGGAGTGTTGTACTGTATGGGACGGAAACGTGGGCATTACGTAAAGGTGACGAAAATCGACTGGAAGCCTTCGAAATGTGGGTGTGGAGAAGAATGGAAATAATTAGTTGGGTAGAGCGGAAAACGAATGAGAGAGTGTTAGAAATGGTGGGAGAGAAAAGAACACTTCTAGATATTATTAGGAAGAGGAAGAGAAACTGGTTGGGACATTGCCTAAGAAGAGATTGTATCATGAGGGACGTCCTAGAGGGTATGGTGGCGGGAAAGAGAAGGAAAGGGCGAAGGAGAAAGATCATACGCGAAGACGAAAAGGTTAGCGGAGGACCGTGGAGCATGGAAGCTTCTCAGCTGCGGCAAGTGACCTGCCAATAAAGGCAGAATACCTATGATGATGAAATATAAAAATTACGTGAAGCTATGACTATTGAGACTATAACTAATGATACTAATATAACTATTAAATTATGCACAATGTCAATGTCGTAATAAATTATATTGTGGCTGATACATGAACAACCTGCGGCTCATATATGAATAAACAACAAAATTTGATTATCATCTTAGTAACATAAATTTTAACTAGTCGCAATAGGAATTTTAACTCTGTAATCATGAATACATATGTCAAAATTGATAGTCACTTATTAAAACCCATCATCCATTTACGCGCTACGCAATTAGAATTTTAATTAAGATCATTATTCGTGATTGTAAACATGTCAAAATCCAGAGTATTAACGTATATCCTTTGTGTTTGTTGGCCGTCAAACAACAGAGAAGTTAGCTCTAGTCTAAAATTGTATTAAGTCAAAACAATATATTATTGATTTCTTATATCTATCCGGGAAATGTATTGTTTTAGCCTTAGAGAAATGTTTACTTTTCGTTAATTATTATAAACCCTTAATGGGGGCGTTAGAGTCTGATATTTGAAAACACTTTTATAATATCGGCCTGTTTTCCTTTTAATTCAACTTGGATGCTCAAACCAGACTCTACACTTTGTGTTGATTATAAAACATAATAGTATCTATTTAAATATTTATTAATCAATTAAGGGTTTCTTTGACTTATTCTCTGCACTGTCCATTTCACCCTTTAATATTATAACGACTATTATCTCTTATTTACATTCATTTTCATTTCCTATCACTGTTTTTTTTCAAATTGTATGCTTAAGCAGATATTTAATATTATCTATATTATTATTAATATTATTATTATTATTATTATTATTATTATTTGCTACTTCCATTATATTATTATAAGAAATTCTATTTCCCGAGATTTTTGGTCGGGGGGCAACTTCAGAAATATCTATATCTATACAAATTGAAGTAGAAACATGGGGTTAACGTGAATCGTTGTAGCATTGTTAGTGCATTTAAACGTACTAAGCATTAACGTTAGTGCTAACATATTTTGTGACTTATTGAAGATTTTTATTAAGGAACCAACTTCAGAAACATCAAATTCCATACAAGCTGTTAGTGTTTAATGGAAGCACTGTCGATATATTGTCCCTTCACTCTAGGATGGAAAATTGTTTACAAACAACAATTGTAGTGCGAGCGTCAACACCTTGCTTCTCACCCCTACATGGTTAATTCATGGTTGACAGGCACATGAATCGCCGAACCGAATGTACCTACTTCGGCACAGTCATAGAACAATTATTATTACTACATAAATTGCGGCTTTTGAGATGACTGAGATATTAACGTTATGACAAATCGAGTTAGTTATTATGTAGTACAATCTTACATAATTGCACAGTCAATTGTGTACAAGTGTTCTTGTTCGAAAGTGTACGAAAACCTTATACGCCTGGCAATATTGGAAGCATGCCGTTTGTATTGTAAACAATAAACAGAGAGACCGAAGACCGTTAGGTTCGCTGGACAGCGTTGATTTCATGATAAGGCGACAGAAACATATTGTACTGATTGTAAACAGGGGCTGGGAATTTCGATGCGAGTATAGGTGGAAATATTCTCGCCACATTTTTGCCTGTTGTTGAAGGTTTGCAATGTTGCAAACTGCCAAGTCTAGAATTTCATACTAATTGAACGAGCTTTGAGAAGGATTAGTATGATGCAATAATTATAAATACTAACAACCATAGACTTAAAGTATTAGGAAATAAAGCATGTTGCTGTAAGGAGAATATAATACAAATTGAATTACGTGTTCAAAGTACAGTATAAAGCGAATTTTAACATGTAAAGATTTTAAAGCAGTACGCTTACTAGACACTGTCCAACACAAAAAAAGGCATTAAAATAGGTAGATCGAGCGTGGACATGAACCCAGCTCTGATTGGTATTCCTTATTACGGTTTTCCTCAGTCCCACGAGGGGAATGCCTAGACGATAGCTTCTGTAAGGCAGGAGCGGATTCAGGACGGACTTCTGGGGAAGCGGTGGGTTTTAATACTGCTACTTAGAGCTACTTTTAAGAGCTCCAAACTCTGGGATGGGTTTTATTTAAATATATAAAATAAGAAAGTTTCCTCTCCGGGGGGGGGGGGGGGGCAATCGCCCGGATCCGCCACTGCTGTAAGGCCAGAATTGGGCAAACACTGACACCCCAGAATTGGCGAGAAATATATTACGCCAGAATATTATGTTGCCAACACTTCCACAAATATTATGGTGGTGGGTTCCGATATCCCTTTTTTGTTTATATGTGCTTAAATTCATTATGAAGTAAATGTAGAAGTGTTTCATTCTCTTTCTTTCTTTCTTCTCATCTTTTTCATCCTCGCTCTTATTTCCCCACCTTCTTAAAATCTGAATACTATCCTCCTGTAAGATTGTTTCTCTCCACGACCCAAGGTTTAAAGAGATCAACCTGATATAGTTAACTATTAGCAGAACTGTACCAATAAATTCACATTAGAGACAGCGCCGTAACTTAGACTTTTTCTGGGGGGGAAAGCATTAATACGTGTATTTGGGCCTCCTAGAAAAAGTTTTTTTTTGGCACTCTTGGGCTCTCATCTTTCTATCATTCTCTTACTATTTATGTTCCCCAGGAGCCTGTGGGCCCTCCCTCACGGCAAGGTCTGCGGGGCCGTTACTTACGCCCCTGGGCCCCTTCCATACATGACAAATTAATTCAGGGGACAATGTTGACAAATCTTAAAACCATACGAATAAATGTTACTTCTAGGGCCACTAATAGTAGACGTTTTTTTTTTTACTGAAGTGGGCCCACGACTCACTTTTGTTTTATTTATCTTTTGTGCGCTGCTTTATGCAATGTAGTGAAACTGTTTGATGCTTCATTTCTAATTTCATGTTCGTAATGTATATGGATTAAGAAAATTTTGCCTCAAAATGAGCCCCTTCGAACGGCGGGTAACCTCCCTGGGGGCAGTTGCTCCTCCCCTGCCCCACACAAGTTACGGGCCCTGATTAGAGAAGAAGTAAACTGTTTCGAAATTTACGCAACATGCAAATACCAAACCCTACTAGTGCTAAAGTTGTTGAGTTAGTGCCACTGTTACCACTGCGATAAGGGGAAAGAAGGGGAAGGACTGCTAAGATTCGCTAGCCAGGTTTTGTGTCAAAACTAGGGATGGGCAAAACCGGTTTTTATAAAAACCGAAAACCGGTTCCTATAAAAATCGAAACCCGAAAACCGAACTCGGTTCGGTTTTTCACTGAAACCGGTTTCAGTTTTCTCCAAAACCGGTTCGATTTTCTCCAAAACCGGTTCGGTTTACACCGAAACTGGTTTCGGTGAAAACTTTTCGAAAACGCATAAAACTATTTCTGTGGAAATGGATTCTGTTTCCGGAGAACAAGGAAACACCATTCTGGTCAGAAATAGAACAAATTTTGAAAAAAAAAAACGGAATCGGTTTTGAAGAAAACCGAAACCGGATCAGGTGAAAAACCGAACCGGTTTTGGAGAAAACCGATAACCGGTTTCGGAGAAAACTGAAACCGTTTTTTTTAAATTTTCAAGAACCGGTTTTCTAAAAACCGAAAAACCTGTTTTTGTGCCCACCACTAGTCAAAACACAGCGCCAAGCTACATTAAACGGACAATACTAACGAATATCACTAATATTTTCGCTAGTGCTTGAAGTCGGGGCAAGTTCAACCAAACCTCGAAAGATATTTTACTTTTAGCACCTACACGAATGAAGCACTAGCGTTAGTGGTTGCTGCACTATGAAGTACTAATGATGCATTTACGATTGTACTAGAAGAGATCATTAGTGCTTTTGAATTTGGCGGAAATTTGACACAATGAAAAATTCAACATATATTTCTTATCTGGGTTTCCTGACATGTAATTGGTCATAATTACACTAACAGTGAAGCACTAACGAAATTGTTAGTGTTTCATACAACCACTAAAGACGCACCAAGGAATGGTATTAATATTTTCGTTAGTACTTGAAGTGTGGGCGCCAAGTTTACGCACAGCCTATACTAACGAAACACTAACATTAGGTGTTGGTGCACAAAGAAGAACTAAAAATGAACTAACGATTTCCTTAGAAGAGATCATTAGTGCATTTTATTTGGCGGAAATTAATGCAATGAAAAATTCCCCAATAATTTTTATGTGAATTTCGTGACATGTAATTGGCCATAACTAAACTAATAGTCTAACATTATTGAATCTGTTAGTCTTTTTGAAGCACTAACGATGCACTAGTGAATGCTACTCATTCTTTAGTAAGTACTTGAAGTGGCAGCACTAACTTCACTCTAACGTTCAAAACTATTTTATTTGTAGCACCTATACTAATAAAGCATTAACTTCAGTTGTTGGTGCACTACGAAGCACTTACGAATCACTAACAATTGCACTATTAGCTTTAATTCGTCAGCACTAATTGGGCACTAATTTTTGGCGTATGTTTTAAAAATAATGCCGATGCGGGTGGGGCCAGGTTCACGGACATCTTCTTTTATTGTTCGTATTCAGTTAAGAAGATCCCGCTGTATGAATGGAGTTCTCTAGTAAACATTACCGTAGGTTAGTACCGTACATTGTTCTGGAATTTTTAGCTAATATTGCTATCAGTTTCTTCTTGCGACTGAGTTTGATGTGTCAGCTTTCTTCGCGCTGTATACTGTTGCGAATGTACACTTTTTAGAATGTGTTTTAATTAGCATTGCAATTTGTGATTGAAATGAATTAAAGTTATTCTTTTGTTAATTTAAAATATATCCTTGTTTTCCTTTTACTACTTTAACTTGTACGAAGTATTATATGGCCTCCTTTAGTCAGGAAAATATAGATCGTTAATTTGGACTTTTTATTTCTTAGCATTTTCTATTATTATTGGTGTTATTATTATTATTATTATTATTATTATTTTGAAAAAGAAAGAGAGAACATATTCCTGGCTGCAATTTTTGTTTATCCCTGACACTATTTTTGGAAAATTTGAGTAATATTGTGGCAATTTTATTTCCTGTTGTATAGCACCGTTTTACGATATTATTCTGATGCGCTGTTCTTGAGTACTCGACTTAGTGATATTCAGAAGTTCGTTTTGGTGTTAATGTTTAGTTTGGTGCTTCAGATTTAGTTTTTATTAATTATTAGTATACCCTTACGTAGCCTTGTTTTTAGTTTTTGTGTTAATTGTGCACGGGAGCAATGAGTGGACCGCGAAGGAGTGTAGTTTTTTTTTTTTTTTTTGCCCAGGGTGCCACCTCCCGATTTGTCTCTTTTTCGTTGTTTCCTCAAGCAATTTCCCCATATTCTTCGCTGCTAGCCAAGTTTTGGGCTTGCATCTGTTTGTGTTTCTTTGGACTAGAGTGGTTCATTTTTTTTTTTTTTTTTTTTTTTTGGCGAGGTAGAGAGTGCCGCCGTTTATTCCGTCTTTGTTATGACGATGTTAATTAACATGATTTTTGGGGATATGTTTTGTGTGTGGTTTATGCTTGAAGAAACAACAGGTTATTTGTAATGGTATACACAGTGGTTTGGAGTAAGTACTTATTTTGTGCATTTCATTAAGAAGAATTGACACTCCTATTTAGTTTGAATTATGCCACATATTTTATTATTTTATTAGTTTTTTTTTTTAAATTTGAGGGTCATATATATATATTTTGTTTACCATTTGCATGAATTTTTCCTTTATTTGTGTTGCACCATTCTATGAGAGCTTGAATTAACTTGTATAGCCTGTTTCATCTTGAGCTATTTTATCTAGTGTACCTTTATGATTATTCGATTTCTATGTTTGTTTTAAATCTATGAGATAATATATATTATATGTATATGATATTTGACACTATATATATAAATAGAATTTTATTTCGTGATTTTGACCTGTTGTCAGTTAATATTTAAGCTACACGTTTATGGTTGTACTTTTTTCATGCATAATTTTATTTTTGTTGATATTTGAATTGCTATTCTGAATTTAATTTTATTAGTGCCTTTTGCGAATTTTAACGTCTTTGGTACCTTTATTATGCATTAGAAAAATGTTTGCTTTTTCACTTAAGTTTACTTTGAATGCAATTTATTATTTTGAGGCAGTAATTTAATTTTGACTTTTGCCTTGTGGAATTTTAATTCAGTTAATTTAAAGAATTTAATTTTCAATTTTAGTAATTATTTTGAAAACATAATTTGTTGTGTAAATGGATTAGTCTATCGTTTATGAAGCTGACCTATTAGTGTTTACTATGCCTATGCATTTTCGTACCTTATGTAAATTTTGTTGACCTATATAATGTGTGATATTTGCTGCTTATGTTCTTCTTCAAGTACTATTTATATTGCCCCATGCAATTAGATTTGGTGACGGCCTTCGTTTTGGGTTTAATTACTTTCGATCGGCGAGTGGCTAGGCGCCGATATCAACAAAACCTACCCCGATGCTTTATTTTGTTTCGAGGAAATGTGAAACAAAACTTATTTCGTTTTTAGAAAGTAATTAAATTCTAAACCCTTCTGTGTGTTCTGTGTCCTATCTTTAATTCTTTGGATAGATTAATTTTCCCCCCTTTATGGATAGCAATAGGAATGTTTGTTTTTCCTATGTTTGATTCCATAGTTTGTTAATTACGATGCCATTATTTTTCTTAGTTTTTTTTGCTTGTTTTGCTTTTGTCTATTTTTCTAGGTACTGTTTGTTTTTTGGTTCGTGATTGTGGACCCTAAGGACTATTGTTTTGAACCCAGTGACCCATTCGTATGACTTCGTAACACACCTGAGGTTGTTTTAAGTTTGGTATTAGGTCAGTGTGTATGACCGAGTTTACCTTTATATTTACAGCACTTTATCTTGTTTAAGTCTTTTTTTGCAGATTCGATGATTGCTTCAATTTCACTCTACATTTTATTTTGATTTTCTGTCTTTTTAATGGTACATTATTTTTATCTGCTCTTATCATTTTTAGTCTCTTAATTTCATTTAAACTTGGTAATATTCTTCTGGTAGCATATCCTTTTATCCTGTTTCCTTAAAGCAACTCTATAGACTGGAAGCTGTTGTTAATCTTACCTACATCGCTAAGTGTTAGTGTTTGTTTACATGATTGAATTGTGACGACACTTTATTACTTTATTTAAAAACATAACTGTGGACTTTCCTTCTGCATTTTTCTTTAAGGAATTATCACACGAGTTTGTAGACTATTTCACAAGCACTGTGTACTCACGAGCAGCCATGGTTACTAGTTTGACAGTTGTCGCCTGCATCATGTGTATGTTCTGGATGTTGCAGTTAGCCAGCATTGACATGCATCCTCCATCTGTTATCGGCTTGGACAATTAATTGCAGATCAGCTCATCCTATTCTTCATGGTCCAGCGTAAGACGTTTATCTTACTTACATCATCTATCCCGTCTTGAGATATTAAATCTTCTTTTTTCCTACGATTCCACAGATCTTTGCTGTCGAAATGTCAGGATTCTCCAAGGATTCGACTCCTTCGGATTCGACATTTTGGAGGGAGGCCATGTTACGGGATACGAAGTAAGGACAAGTTAGGACATCTTTATTTCATGTGTAAATTCAACCAGCCATCAATGGAAGCTAAACAGCCTTCAAGAGTTCACTGCCTGATGTTATTAACACCAATATTCTGTACGTTGCTATCTGACTTTACATTGAAAGATTAATTAACTATTACTTTGCTGTTATTGAGGAAGTATCTGTACTTGTAATTTGTAAGAAACAGTGGTAGCGACCTTCAGAACCTTCACCCTTTAACAGTCTCACACGACTGTTAATTTGCTTTGTTAGATTATTGCTTCTCTCAATTGGTTCGACCTAATTGGCCCCTCATAGTCACGCTACTACAAGCCAGAGTCCGCTTCGTTTGTTTACCCACGACACAATGTTACAACAAGGAAGTAATTACTTTGACTCAGGTGAGTCTCCTTTAGGTTCATTTACCTGTCAACGTTAGCAGTCTCAGAAGCAAAGTTGAGAACTTTGTGTTTAGTCGACGACATGTTGAAACATGGGGTGATATCAATAAAAATAAGTAACTACTCCTGAGAAGTCCTGCTCGAGAATCGTAGTAACTACACCTGGAGTAATCTCCTCCCTCAATTTCGTATCAATAAAACAAGCCACTACTCAGGTCTAGTCTGCTCCAGATTTATGAACGTTTACTCGCGCTTCCTCTGCACGTAGCACTGAGTCGTATCAATAAAAGAAGTGATTACTAATTTCTCCCATTCATCGCGCAGTCATTTCGTTGTTTTTAACCTATGGCGTGTATCTTAAAAGCCATGAAACGGGCAAGTAGCAACGATAGCTTGAATCAAAGTGCATTTGTGGATATTCTAAAAGAGTTTCCAGTGGTACTTTCAAAGTCACAGCTACCAGAAAGGAAACGAAGGAAAGCCGAAACTTTGAAGGTAATTACAGTGAAATGAACGAAATATCAAATACATCTACGACTGAGACACAAATTCAAAAGAGAAGCTTTAATATTCAAGCGAGAATAAAACAAAAATAAAAAAGGAGAAAAATAAAAAAAAAACGGGAAAGAAGAAAGTAATATTGAAACCATGGGAATGAACCTATTTGAGCTGACGGATGTTGATTGGAATCCAGCAATATCAAGATTAACACGACAAGCGCATATCACGTGTTGTCCAAGGTCTTTGTAGATTGTTTGGCTTTAAGAACGAAATCAGACACTTGGCTCCTTTGTTTTCTTTTTAATAAAGTCCAGCCACCCACGTCATAAATCACGTCCATCTGATTGCGTTTTCCGCACCATACGTATCCCCTTTCGCCTTGACATAAACAAAATACATTCTCATGTATACACCCTTTCTATCAACGTTGAGTTGAGTTGATTATTAGTTTAACGTCCTTTTCAGTAGCGTGCCTATATGAGACAGAACCCACTGATTAACGTGGAATCCAAACCACATGAGCTCCTGCCGGGAATCGAACGCGGGTCTCCTATGCCAAAGGCATGTACGCTAACCGCTTAGCCACGAAATAGCTCTTCCTATTAACGTATTACTCTCCAAAATACTAGGTTTCTTTAATGCCACTTGTGTATAGTCAAGTGCTCCGATAGCACCCGGAAATGTATATTGTTCTTGCCACTCTGCCTTTGCTGTTTGTATATTACGCACACTCCCGGAAACAATCCATTTTCAGGTAGTCATAGCCACACCAGAATCCCCTGACATTCCGACCAGAATCCCGGATCACTCACGTAACGCAAGAAAACCAAGGGCACCGATTTCTCTGTAAATTGGAGGGGGGAGGGCATTCAGATGCAGAAGGTATATATATGTCAGGATTTTAAGACAAATTGCACTCTAATTATGCCAAATATTGTATATTCATAAATACAATAGGGGCCCACATGAGCTTTGGGGGGCCCGGGGCCCCTGGCCCCCACAGGATCGGCGCCCTTGAAGAAAACCCGCATCTTTTCATCATTACGTAGTCCACCACCCCGAATTTCCGTTGATTCTCCTTAAAAAATGTTGTTCTAATTACTACATTTTCTTTCATAAACTTATAATGCTTTTTGTAATCTCCATTTCCAACATTTCTATGCAGTTTATAAGATTTTCTACGTAGTAAAACAATCATATACTCTGCCATATTTCGCACGGAGTCACCTATTTAGCTTGCTCCACAAATTTGGAGAAGTTACTAGCATCACAGAGGAGTCTTTGATTTTTATTGATATCAAACGCGTAGTAGTTACTCGGCTCGAGAACAGAGGTGTGGTTACTTCAAAAGGGCGGGGCTTCTCCGAGGTCAGCCGAGACGACTAGTGCTCAGTTCTCTTTTTATTGATACCAATGCGAGTAACTACTTCAAAATTGGGCGTAATGAGTAACTTCTCCGTTTTATTGATATCACCCATGGACTTAGTCAATGTTAGTTTTGGGTAATAGACCACGCTCAGGAAACTGTGGTGTCACCATCATCTCATTCTGACATCAGAGGGACAGCCAGGTCAAAAGCAATTGAGAGAGCACGATCTGGGCCTTTGGATCTCAACCACGAGACGAGACACATCGGAGTCTCCCTGCCTTTGGGGTCTGGCATTCAATGCCACGGTTGATTGTCGGACAAATATTCAAAATGGACTTCATCAGAACAACCCAACCTGTAAGTCACTGGAACTTCGAGGAAGCGCCTAAACATCACCTATGAGTAAGAGGGAGAAGATTGGAACTACTTCGAATTAGGGTGAGACTGTTCAAAATTAGTTGCTATTCTTTTGCTCTACCATCTATTCCTTAACGCCCTTATTGCTACCAATTCTCAATGAGAAATACATCGGTTATTTTCAAATTATTTTAACACTAAATATATATTCATTACCTTGTCTAATTTTGCTCGTGGTTCTAGTCGCCTAGTGGTGGAGACGCCCCCATTTAGTATGTGCTTCATTGCTATAAATTTGGTATTGTTATCCCGCACCTCTTAGGTGCCTCTCATTTCTATCCCGACAGTTAAGTAGTTTTCGAACATGGTGATGTGATGTTCTTGGTTTTTGTAGATAGCAGGGAGATCAAAATTTTCTTAAAAGGCTCGATCACCAATGTGTTGTTTTGCCGAATCTGATTTCCAGAAAAAAATAGCACTTTGCGCACTACAACATAGTATCATATGTGAAAAAGTCAGTTTCTTGTTAAAATGAAATTAAACCAACAAACAAAAAAAAAATCCACCACAGGCTGGAGTTGACACTGAATATGGATATTAGTTTCTAACAGCGGCATTTCATTTGTAGTCTATCGCGCGGTATTGGCGTTGAAACAGATCGTGCAACCACAGAGCGGCCGGCCGCGGAACTATTTTTAGCGGGATTACGAACTCTGTCGGCCTGCTTATGCATTGCGGAAGATGATGTTTCAGTACATCATTGCTTGAAGTGCTTTTTTCGTGCAAATTGAGACACCGATTATTTGAACACACTTATCAAACTCGAGGAATAACCGAAGACATTTAGCGACAAAATAACTTCAAAAATGTTAAAAAAAAAAACCTATTAGCGGGAATGTGCGCTCAAAGCTGTGGAAAAAGTGTCTTTTATTGTAGAGAAAACCGATGTTTGCATATATCGTCACTAGCCGATTGTTAGGTATTTTGGCCACAATTATATCTTTATATTATAAAATATTGCCAGATGTTTCTCAACTATTTTCCAACAAGCGCCATTAAAATCAATTGAAAATTTAAAGAAGATACTAGCGATGAGATATTGAAACACCTTCTTCCATAATACATTAGGAGATGGCGACTATGTTCGGTGTCACGTTCACTGTGATTCCGCGACCAAGCGTTTCACAGACAAACGTCATTGTTCAATTTTAAGGTGGACAAACAGGAATGTGTTATTAGAATAACAATACAGTCGAATAGGGTTGCAAGTCATTTTATCCTCCTATAGGGCCGGTGTGCCAGGTTGTACACTTGCAAGTTGTAAGACGATATCACCCTTCATCTCCTCCCTAATAAGTGATCTTATCTTTCAAAATACACACGTTTTGACTTCATCACTGTGCCGGGCATCCACGCAGTCACACCGATACAAAACTGAAGCGTCATTATCGAAGAATAGTTACCTCAACCTTCCTGCAAAATGTGTTTAATTTTGAAATTCTAACTCGAGTAATTGAAATACGCTTGAGATGGGGGATTTTTCCGTTTGCGTATTTCTTTCATTGTAAAAAGTTGCCGACTAAGCACAATATCGATATGAAGTCATAGTAACATTTTGCAAACCTTCCCTAGTACGTATGCAACTTCAGATTTCAACATACTGAGTACCTTGTGAAGTTATCCATTAACTGATACTTGAGGACATTACAATATTAGACAAACAATTCGTTACGTGCTGAATGTGATTCTGGAGTGTTTTGCTTTTATTATTAGTATGCTCAAATTTCCAGAGAAATGAATGGTAAAATTTCTAACAGCGATAAGAAACGTTATCATGTTTGATGTGAATTACATAGTTGTGTGAAGAAGAGTATGACCTCAGCATCAAATACTTGAATTGCGTAGTGGTTATTGTTGAATCGTTTTCAAATAGAGAAGATTTATTTTATGATAAATTATCTATATATTATTACTCATTCCCCACAAATACCATAGTTTACTACAGTGCTATTCAGATTAGTTATTGGATGTATCATGACAGCACTCAACGGTTGTGTGAACGGTTACTCCCCAACACGTTATCCTCTACCACTTAGCACATAAGCGATTCGGTTATGTTTAGAGTCAACGGAATGTAGATCACAGACATACTGGGCGGCAACCTAGTCTTCACAGAAATAAATTGAGGTGTGGACCTAGAGTAATACACACTAAATTTCCTACTCGTGCGTAAGGTTAACCTATCTCATAGTTATTAGAAAACTGAGAGGGAAAGAAATCCGTATCACTCCTGTTCAAGTAAAAGAAAATTAAAAATAAGTAAAAGGTGGGATTATTTCTTTAGTTTTCCTTCCAATTGTTGTCGGCAAAGTAAATATTAAAACCGGTGGACCATTCATCTTCAAGCTCCTTTCCTACTTTTAAATTGATGAATTAAAAATGTTGAAATTTCATACAAGGCAAGTATTAACATAAAAGTATTATATTAAACAATTATTAGTGCCACCTAGTTTACAACTTACAATTAACATGTTTCTGTTTGGATGGGAGGATCAATATAAAACTTGACACACACACACACACACACACACAGATATATATATATATATATATATATATATATATATATATATATATATATATATATTTCATAGACCAAACCGAATCGTGAGAAATCAATTTTTTGTTATTTGTTTTTGGCAAAATAATGTTTTTGCACATATGCCTTTTAACAGAAAGCGATTCATATGAAGTCATGTATTTTAGCTCCCAAAAGCGGAATACTAATAAAATATATTATATAAATGTAAATAAAGTTAAGTAGCCCAATTCACTTCCATGGGCGCCGAGCACGTATGCTCCGGGGCTCCGGCACCCACACAACTAATCTGGTGAGTGCGGCGCACCCACAAGTCTTTTAGTTTGGACCCGGGTTTGAACCCGTTTCTATTGCGTTTAAGTCAGCCTTGTTACTGGTGAGCTAGGGCAGCCCCAAATTATCCTTATAGTACCGATATATTTTGCTTTATCACACCATAGCGTTTATGACTGTGTTCATAAGATTTTATCTAAAAATAAATCGAATCAAATATCAAGACTTCTCTGAAAACATATAACACAACCCGCCATTGATATGCATCCACATAAATTTTGGAAAGACGGCGCCGTTGTTCACCTTGTTTCGATTCTTAAATACATATAGTTATATAGTATGAGAAATTATTATTCCCCAAACTACACGTTTCGGGTTCCACGTTTTGGAAACTCACGCTCTTAAAGAATAGAAAATGTTAAGAGTTGTAAAGCATGAGTTACGCTAAAGACAGTAAAAGAGCTTCAAACAATTGAGATATAAATCTAAATAATTAACCATCGCACTAACTTGGTATATTTTGTAACGGGGGCCTACCAACGGAGATTGTGCCCACTTGTTAAGATTACGAGTAAATATATCTGGCAAAAGAAGCTTTTCCCGGTATTAGAACTTCTCACCACAATCTACAGAGACTGAAGTACAACGGTCACGACTAACAGCTATTTATTATATTGAAATCTTGGAGCGACACTACCAAATGTCACTCACATCGGTACTTTGTGCTCACCAACTTAAAATAACAAATTTTATGTGACACACTAACGTTTAATTTAAACAACCGTAAGGTATTCGCTTTAGCAAACATGTTGAGTAATAACATTTTTTTTTTTTTTTTACAATTTTAAAGAAACGACTAGAAGAATAATTACAAAAAATATACGGTGGTTGGCACAAAGTATCCAAGTTGGTAGTCCAAGTATAAAAGAAGGGTTAACCTTTAATATTATAATATTATGTAGTTATTCAAATATATGTAAGGAGTGGGATCAACATGAGTGATCAAAATTAATCTTAATTAAAATGAAGAATTTACCTTTCTCCTATGGTTCTATGCTGTCTTCTGGCTTCTCCAATACCGTGAAAGGAAGTATCCAGCAAAACACCTTTCAAACAATTTAACATTGTTCTATATTATATTACTGCGAATGTGCAAATACACCTGAAAGTAAATTAGAAATAGTATAATTATATCGTTCGAAGAAAGTTCCATATACGATTTTTAACGTACGTATACGTATTTATAAATTCTTATTATAATATGCATAAATAAGATATTCATAACTGTATCGTACACATAGATTTAAACTACAGGGTGTGCCCAAAAGTCTGGACCGAGATAAATATTTGACGAACTGTAAATGATGCCTATACCAACTAGATTGGGATCAATGTTGGTGGGAGGGTTAACATTATTATGTGGTTAAGGTTGTTGCCCTCCATCTTGGTGGCCGCCATGTTGGAATCAACTTGTTTATGTTAACTGTCAACATGGTAGTGAGACACATTAAACAACATTTCCGTTCAAAGAAAAATATAACGGTAAAATTATTTTTCCAAAATCTGCAACGATTTTGAAGTTGTGAATGTATTTATGATAGGTTATGTTATGTCTTAAGTGTTGTTATGTGTTAAGCATTGTATGGACGGAAACTGACTGACTGTTCATTCTTTTTCTTGTAGATGGAACGGGATGTTAACTCGGGAGGAAAGAATCGAAATAATCCTTTTGGTTGGAGGACGCAGTTCAGTTCAAAACGGCTGCCATTATTGCTGAACTTCATTATTCAGCCAAAAGAATAATTCGTGGAAAATTAACTTTCGTGAAAAAATAACCATTCGATTTCACTTTGAGAGAGGTTGTTGTTTAATATGTCACACAACCATGTTGCTATTTAGCATAAACAAGTTGATTCCCATATGGTGTCCACTAACATGGTGGATGACAACCTTAACCACGACATAATGTTTCCCCCTGCCACCAAGATGATCTCTTTTGCTACCTATTACGAAACTATGATACATTTCTATTATTATTATTATTATTATTATTATTATTATTATTATTATTATTATTATTATTATTAAATATAGCAATCAAACTCAAGGAGCTGAGACTCATTGCAAAAGTGCGATAATTCTAGGTACAGAACTTTTTTTCTAATGACATTATTGTATTTATTTAAATGACTATAAATCTTTCACGGTACTTATCTACAAAATTTAAAACATTAAAAAAATGAGGGGTGCTCTAAGGGTTGTAGGAGGTACAGAATGAATACAAAAACTAGAGAATCTCACTAATCCCTGAAGTTAGGAAGATGAAACACTATTTATAAACTCCTCATTAGGCCTACAAATAAACTGACACTTGACCCAGCATTTTCAAAAACGAAAGTCCGTTTTCAGGGGGAGAAAAGGGGTTATTTCTATATTATTTCGCTGTATTCAAATCGAAGTTGTTTCTCTCTGTTATTGCACAGCATAAAACAGTTCACCCTTTTAAAATGAATTTTGAAACCCACTTTTTGATGTATCACATGTCTATATGATGTCACATTTATTAACGCTCTTCTTCTAAGGAAGTGTATAATTTATGCATAAAAATAGAGTATCTTATAGAGAATTTATAATTTAATTTCTATTGAAAGCCTTATTTAAAGAGTGTAAATGTATTCTAATATTTTTCAGAAACATATTTCCCGTCCGAAAAGCAGACATTTCAGCTACTAGGTTTTCATGTTTTGTAAAACAAAATGCAATGACAAAGTAAACTGATATAACATTACATTCGAAATGGTAGAACTAACGCTAGAAATATATTTAAATGATCATCAGTGTTGAAATTCCTACATGAAAAAGGCAAACAACGCAGGGAACACACATAAACAGAAATTGGAGACTGTTAAACGCAAAGGTATTCGCCCAACAGATCTGATAACGATTATATAGTAATAATAATAAGTAGTGTTTGTTTCATAGTATGAAACTACGGAAGACTTCCAAACTATCCGAAATTAATACTCAAACTTTAAGTAGTACATCTATAGCTTCTGGTTGCTACAGAGAAATAAGATGAAAGATTTGACCTGTTCCTCCGGACCCTTAACTCGCATTAGAAAGTCATTACTCATTATCTCTTTTTTTTTTTTTTTTTTTTTTTTTTTTTTTTTTTTTTTTTTTGCTCTATGGATATTAAGATTAAAACCTTAAGTTGCAAATTATGTCTATTATTTCGGTTTTGATTAAAGGTGAAACATTTTCTTGGAATCCGTATAAGAATAACTATTTTTCACAAAATATTTCCGTTTTGTCCATTATGTGATCAGTAGGCTATTGTAATGAAAGAATCGTAGATTTTACCATTTCCTGCTTCAACAGGCAAATAAAAGCAGACACCAAGGTCACTTTTCGGACGCTGAATATGAGAAAAAGTTAGCTTTTCGTAACACCATTTTCGCTTTATAAAAATAGGTATTGAAACCGAAAATATTACTATATTCCGACCATTTAACGTTTAAACAGCGTTGTGGGTGGAAATGGCATATTTCTTTAAAACGCTGAACCCAAACGATAGCGACATCTGTCTCTTGAAGCACGGATTAATAGTCAGACGTATGTCTCTTATCAGTAAGATTTAAGGCGATATTCGGTACTTGTCTTTCCAAAATTTTGCGTACACCAACTCAATGCAAAAGTCATTATAACTTCTTTACTACGGAAATTGAATCACAAATTTTGCTTTGTGTTTACGTAAACCGCTAATGGAATGTGCCCACAAGTATCATACTTCTCCGTGAGAGAACGATATGCTGGAACTTGTCGCAACAAATTTAAAATAAATAATGTACTATAAGACACTATTTATCAGTATCGTCGCCTTGTGCAGTTCGGAAAAGCCGTCAACCACCAAGTATCGTGGGCTGTTTGTTGCTCCACGGGATCTGGGGTTTTTGGGGTATTGTTTTAGACTTTCAGTCAAGCAGCTACTGCATCGTTACTCTTTATCCTAGGATCATGGTTCATACCTCATTCTCTTCAGAATGGAGCTGGCTTTCAAATGGTAGCACTTGCATGATCATAACATATATCAGGAGAGAGAGAAATGGTGTCAAAGGGAAAATTTCGGGGAAATTTTTTTCACAATTTCAGCCCATGTGGAACGATCCTGTTTAAGTGTAGATATCTCAAAAAGATCTGATGAATAGTACTTGGTATACTGAATGTGTGTGCCAAATTTCAAGTTTCTATCTTCAATACTAAGGGCGGGAGAAATTTTATCAAGAAATCCCACAATGCCCCAAATTTCCTGAGACATCTCTATTTACCCTAGGACTATAATCCTTCAATCCTTCTCTTCAGAATTGAACTGCCTTTCAGGCGGTACCATTCACATGTCTCCATCATGTATCTAAGGCGGGAAAATCCCGAAAAAGGGATTTTTTGGTCTAAATATCCCTTTTTTCAACTTTTACCCCCTCTGGACCTCCCCTGTTTTAACGCAGAAATCTGAAAAAAAAATCTGATAAATACTACTGGGTCTGTTCAATGTTTATGAACAATTTCAATCTTCTAGGTGCAAAAGTAAGCCCGCCAAAAAAATATATACCGACAATGTCCCATATTCCCGTATACAGAAGGATATTTTGTAAAAATTCCCTGAGACATCCCTAATTACCCTAGAATCATGATTTGCACATCATTCTCTTCAGAATAGAACTCCCTTTCAGGAAGTACCATTCACATGTCCCCATCTAAGGCGGGAAAATCCCGAAGAAAGGGATTTTTGGTAAAAATATCCCGTTTTTGAACTTTTTATCCTTCTGGATCCCTCGTGTTTTAACGCAGAAATCTGAAAAAAATCTGGTAAATACTACTTGGTCGATTGAATGTTTGTGCAAAAGTTCAATCTTCTACGTTCAAAAATAAGCCCGGCAAAAAATAATGAACATAGGCTTAATAAAAGAAAATATATATTTTAGAATTATGACGTCATCACCGCCTATGTCTCGACGCAGGAAGGTGTGAAACCATACGTAAGGTCTTCTACAATGCCTCTGGACTTGAAAAACAAACAAAAAAAACGGACGAAAAAGATCAAATAGGAGATTTATTGATTTTTGAGTTTTACGTCCCGTTCGGCAGCGAGGCTATATGAGACGTGGACCTACTGTTTAACGTGGAATCCCAACCACATGAGCTACCGCCGGGAATCGAGCCCGGGTCTCACGCTCAAATAGGAGAGTTATAACGCAATGTACCATGAAACACCCGTATGGTACAAATTGTACCATAGGTTCTCCAAATATTTAGAATATTATTATATTGTCTTTTCGTTTCTATTCTTCGCTTACTTTACCCCTTGCATTCCACCTATCACACCACGTTCACAACAGAGCAGCGAACGCTATAGGTTGCTCTGTGTGTAGTACGCAAAGGAAACGCAAGCAGCTGGGCAGGGTATTTGCAAGAATTTTTCTTCATGGGGTGTGTAATGAATTGGAGAGGGGATGTAGATTGTAACAATACGTTTTATGTAAAAAAAGAAGAAGAAATTCTTAACGTATCTTTTCTTAATACTACATATACATTACAAATTTAGCATAACATTGGCAAAGAATTGCATTATTTACTTTAGTTATGATTAGGAGAAAAGAAAAATATTTTCCTTTCACTTTTATGTGCTATTATATGAACACATTTTGTTATTCTTACTCTCACAGACATAAACTTGCCCTCATACATATCTTCTGTTCTATCAAACTTGCACCACGTTCATTCATTCTTTACGTATCTTTATACGGTGAGGTTGCTGTAACGAGATGTTGCTAGCTTTATCTATCAGCTCATTTAGCCTTTGTTTTTCTTCTTCAGAACCGGAATGAATATGACCCCTGTTTCACCATATAGTGACCTTCTATACATATTTTCATTCAATTTGCTTACGCGTTCACAACTAAGTTGTCATCGTTCTGAATATACGCGTAACACTGTTCATTGTAGAAAGTGAACACTACGTAGACGGCGAATTTCGTGCCAGCTACGAGAAAAGTAGCTATCGCCAAGAGATTATATACTAGGCTATATTTTACAGTTATCGCACCGATGATAGTAATAATATAGAAATTTTACGCACATCCCTTTGTGGGGTATTGACCTGTTTTGCCAGGTGGGATATCGCCTATCACAGGGAAGGTGTAGGGGATGTTGGGGGATGTGAAAAATTCCCTGCAGCTGAGGGGAGGAACTGCGTTCAAATCAAGATTTGCAAGAGCAGCGTTGTGCGCACTGTTGTTGAATTATTTCCAGCAGACTGGCGCTTTAAACAGAATCAAACAATGAACTGCAACTTAAAATATATAGAAGAATATAATAGTACTATATAACTCATTCTTTCAATCAGTTATTTACATTTCTCATTAATCTCAATTTCTCGTAATTAAAATACACCAATGGAACAAACAAAATTACGGCATTTCAAGGCTGTACCAAGGGAAATGGAAGAATTAAAACCCTTCCCTAGAGACTTTTAAGCTAATGCAGAATAAAATTTAATTTTAATTTATTTTCAAGACTTTTTTTTTTTAAATATGTATAATCTCTTATTTTTCTTTAGGCTTCGGTTTTTACGTTTTTAAGAAAACCGAATAACTTATCAAAACATGGAAATTTTGGAATTTTTTTTAGCATTAGTCTTTCACACATGCAAAATAGAAGAAGACGGATTGCACAGCTGTAACCGGAAAGGTTTTTTCTTTGGAAGGGGGGGGGGACGGAACAGTAATGAAGTTTTTTGAGATAGCAATGCAAAAGTACATGGACAAAGCGTTCCTAATTAAAGGTGCCTCTGCAACTATCTTAATAATTTGATACATTGCATGTTTCATGTATACTGTTAACAGTTCACTAAAGAGTTCATACATGGCAATTCAAATATACGAATTGAGTTGATTTTGAGTTTAACGTCGCTTTCAACAGCGAGGCTATATGAGACGGAACCTAGTTGAATCCTAACCACATGAGCTCCATCCAGGAAACGAGTCCGGGTCTCCCATACCAACGGCACTTAAGCTAACCACTTAGCCACGAAGGAGCTTTTCAAATATACGAGAAAGCAGACGTTTGCAGTTTTGGTACTAATGGAGATTATATTTAGTATATTGTGAAATTTATGATGAATCTATAGAAAGAGTTACAACATACAACAAAATTCGCGAAAATCACAGCAAATAATCTGAAATTGACTTCCGAAACTGAAAGCTCTGTTACCATATCAAAGAATATGAAAGCATTTAAAGGAGTACCGTAGCTAAACATAATCTCAGTGTATTAGCTATAGTATCAACAGAGAAAAAAATTGAAGTTGTTGACAAGTTGATTGCCCAGAAGAATAAAAGAAGTAATTTTATATACGAATGAAATCAACTATTTGTTTATAAATTGATACTTTTCATTATGTGTAAATATATATATATATATATATATATATATATACATATATATATATATATATATATATATATATATATATATATATATATATATATATATATGGTTACTTTTGTTGATTATTTATAGTTTTTCTTATTTAGAATACTGAAAGAATTCCAAAATAGAATTTTCTAACGACTGTGAAATACCGAAAAATTATGTCACGAGACGCCACTGCCATTTATACCGCATAGTTTCAAAAACACTACTTCAGTCTCTATGAGAATGAAAGCTGTAGTGCTACTGTAGTCCCCATCCATGAGCAACTAGCAACATCCCGCTAAAAGTTGGCAGACCTGCAGAGACGATACGCGGTGGCCCCACTTTCGTTTTCAAAACTATACCATCAGCGGCAGAGGCGCGACGAAACGCCAATGAACAACAAACTTTCTCCCCAAAAATATGTTAAATCACTTATATGCGTTATTTGTTTACATTAAGGTGAGTCTAAAACACACTTTAAAAAGTACCGCAGATTGGGCGTGAACCACTCTGCTTATAGTTAGTATGTGCCAGTTCTTCCGACTTCACGACGGAGTCGCTGAAGAAAACCTCGCTTGTAGAGGGATACATCATAGAGGACATTCTAATTTGGCCTATCAGAATGCTCCTTTAACCATGTATACTTGAAGATAACCTTTTGGGATAGGATAAAATGCGATCGCCATGTAATTTTATAACAAAATGACGCGCGTCTGTTTACTTTATTCTATAGTCCTCCCTTATTCAGTTTCTAATGGTTGGTGCCAGTTGTCATCTAAATTATAAGCACTCATCTCAAGATTTTTCACTTTGTGATGTAGAGGCAGGGGTTACTCTTGAACCCCAGAGCGCACTTTAGGAACAATTCATCAGGAAAAAAATATACACCGACTCTATATATTTGTTTCAACTCTACGAAACCCTTTCACCAGTGGCACACTAGCAGCAATCCTTCGACGCGTCGCTATATCGACGACCGATATTTACCGGCAAGTGGGCCACAAGTGTTGGCGACGTTTACGTCCTTCATCGTAACAAGAAACTAAATAAATAAATTATGTGTTACTCAGCTACATAGGTCATCTTTTAGACCTACATTAAAATTTGCTATAAGACAACGTTCTGTTCTTATAGCTATAACAATTTGAGTAAATCAGTTAATAAATGTGGCCAATATTGTTAACATGTTCACTAATCCAATATGCATTTGTCCAATACAAACCTCTTCGTAAATTAGAAAAGGATATAGCTTAAATATGTACTTTAGAAATATCACTACCAATATTGGCGTGTGCACATATCAAATATTCATTTAAATAGTTCTACCGCTGGATATAACCAACAAACAGCCAGTGCTAATACACGTCCTATTTACCAATACACGCAATTATTTCCAAGACTTGATTAATATTTACATTTTTTTTCAAATTTATCCCTCCATAACTTCCCTTATTAGTTCACAGTTGACCATTATAAATATGGGATAAAATATTTACTTCTTAAATACAGTAAAAATTATCTCAGTTGTGTTGTACCTGCCATGATAATGTTTGTTCCTGACTACCAGCTAAAGTCTCAAAAAATCGGTACAATTAGGGTATAAAGGTATAGCAATAATTGTCTGTTGTGTCAAGCCGAATGTTATTTTCTAAGCAATCTAACATGAAAATTGAAGGTATCAATTAAGCACAAAACAAACTTATCTTGTTTGCAGTTTTGCGAATTTCTATTTCTTTTTTCTTGTATTTGCATCCTACTATTAGACACAACTGTTATCTCTAACAGTAATTTTCAACTGAACGGCACACAAACACGCTTATGTAAATATAACAAAAGCGAAGATCCCTATATGAAATGAAGAATTGGAGTGAGATGGATACTGCAATTAACGAGTGTTGACAATTTACACGTCGTCATAGATAAGATCGACAACGGTACGGATGTCTTGATCCCACAAAAACACCTCCTTCGTAACCTCCACATTTCGTGATTGTTTCTTTCTTCTTTCTATTGTTTACTGAGAACAATATAAACACATTACGGCTCCAAATACCACTTAATTCGAAATTCGTGTTATGTGGTGTGCTAAATACTCTAACCATCTCATTAACTCAATATAGTAACAGTGGCGGCTCAATTTGGAAGCTAATGGGAGCAACCGTACCCCTTCTCAAAAACTACACTTTTGTCTAAACTTCATCATTTATCATGTCCAAGTTAATAATGGTAATAGTAAAATTATTATAGCATTCTACATACAAAATCTGTCAACAAGAATTTTAGGGAAACCAAAAATGGATCAAAGGATTGCGATCTTGGTCAATAATTACTTTTTGGGTCAGGCGCCAGAAAATTTTTGAACGGCCCCAAAATCGAGTTTTCTTATTTTCTACGTAATAAACACATCATATTGAGTTGTGATAGTGTGGAAAAATGAAATATTTCAGTTTTACGTCCCCCTTTTTATGCCGGCTAGGATAAAGGATGCGGTGATGATGAGAAATGAGTGAAATTGTGGAATGGAATGAAACGGGAGAACCCCGAGGAAACCCACGCATATTGTGTTTTTCGTCAGAAGATTCACTTGGCGGGAGCAGGGTTTGAACCCAGGACCTCATGCACCAGAGGTGAACGCTCTACCACCCATCCATTGCGGCCCCCGTCTTAGTTTGGGTTTGGCTACATTATATGTATTTCTCCATATATAAGGCCCTCAAGAAAATTTTTGATTCAAATATATTGGATTTTTTGATCCAAAAATAAATAAACCATTCTAGTACATCGATTTTTATGCACTGGTGTGCAAAACACTAAGGAAGACCGTGTTTCGCATGGTATGCCACTCCCATGTATCATAGGTTTAGGGATGCGCACGAGTCGAGTCGAGTCGAGATTTAATGCTGTCAAGGTTCGTCTCGAGAAAATGTTGTCTCGATTCGTGTCTCGACTCGAAAATATGTTTCTGTCTTGAGAGTCTCTGTCTGGACTCGACTCGAATTCGAGTTGAAACGTCTCGAAATTCGAGTCGCGACGTCTCGAAATTCGAGTCGAGGTAAAATATACGAGTTAAAATATACGCACATAGCCAGACCATTATGATTACCTACCTAATTGTCAGTATGTCGACCTTTGACACGGGTAACAACGGCGACGCATCTTCGCATGCTCGTAATGATCCTTGATAGGTCACTGGAGAGAGTTGACACCACATATGAACGCACAGGTCACCTAATTCCCGTAAATTCCGGGGAGGGGCGATGCTCGATGATTTCACGTTCAATCACATCCCAGATGTGTTCGATTGGATTAAGATCCGGCGAGTTGGGGGGCCAGCACATCACTTGGAACTCGCTCCTGCGTTCCTCGAACCTCTCCATCACACTCCTGGCCTTGTGACATGGTGCATTACCTTGTCGAAAAATGCCACTACCGTTAGAAAACATGGTCGTAATGAAACGGTGTACGTAGTCTGCAAGGAGTGTGCGATACATCTCGGCCGTTATGGTGCCTTGCTCGAGCTCCACTAGACGTATGGATGCTTACGTGTATGTTCCCCAGATAATAATTAAGCCGCAGCCAGCTTGTCTCCGTCCCGTAGTATAGGTGTCAAGGGGCTGTTCCGTTGGAATACAACGGATTCGCATACTTCCATCGTCATGATGAAGTATGTATTGGGATTCATCAGACAATGCAACGCTCTGTCACTGTGCCAAGGTCCAGTGGCGATGGTCAGGTGTTCATTTCAGTCACAGTTGCCGATGTCATAGTGTTAACGTTCGAACTTGAATGGGTCGTCGGCTGCGGATACCCATTGTTAGGAGTGTTTGGTGCACTGTGAGTTCAGATTAGTGTTGTGAAGGCCTGGGAAAAACCTGAAATTTTGGGTTAAAAAACAATTTTTTACTGTCTTCCCGAGCTTGGAAGAAACAGAAAATTTGGGTAAAATTGAAATTATCGAATATTTTATTATATTATGCTTTCCAAATTAAAACTCTTTTGTATTTACTAGTTTAGAGTTAAGTTAATTGAATACTTATGTTTCTTGAATTAGAATAGGGAAATTTTGTGGACAACTCAATCAAACACTTCAAAGTTAGCACCGTGATAGAATGGAGTTATGGCTTCAAAAGAAACTAAAATATAATCCTAGTTAGCTTAATTAGTATAGACGCATTAAAATTATCTTGAGCAATCTTTTCAGGTTCCCCCTTGATGCCAGAGAAGTGTTAAAATAACGGGACCAGAATCATTTTAGTTAATATGTTAAGTCAAACATATATTTTATAAAGATACCTTTCTTGTTCTACGTAAAATTTCCGGAAATTTGGAATCCATTAGAAAAATCATTTGTTCGGAAATATTGGCAAAAACAAGAAAATATAGATTAAAAACCATTTCTTGGCCTCATGCTAGTAATCTTACTTACTGTAATATGTCTGCAGCATATACAGTAGGAAGTGGAAAATCCGAACTAATTAGGACCACAGGTAGTTCGAATTTTCAAATGATTCGGATTTTCGAAAATGGCCAAGAAGATGCCATTTAGGCTTACATATACTATACGGTATGTTCTTCTATTAATACAGTGCTATTCTGTACATACAAAAACTACAATACCGTACGTAAGGATACTTACATTTAATGTTTCTGAAGAACCTGCTCGTACACTAAATTACACTGATCTTGTACGTCACACTTAAAACTTATAGGCCTAAGAGAAAATAAAAATAAAAATAAATATGACAAATAATTACATATGAATGTACTTTTGTAAAAACACTGACTTCACACATCGTCGACGGACACACTATTGTTTATTTATCGCTAGCGTTAAGAAAGCTTCTAGGGACCGCGTTCGGATTTTTGACGTTCAAATTATCTACGTCCTACTGTATATACGATGTATTTCACTAACGGAAAAATACTTAAAGGAACAGTTTTAATTCTACATATTACTTATCTGATTCCTGGTAAGATCCCTCTTTATTCTTTGTATATTTTTCTAATAACTCAAAAAGAGAAATGATCTTATTTACACATACACACATATACCGCACACGTGAGAAATTTGAGCAGTGAGAAATATATTAACCCTGCAACAGGCGCGCGGATTTTTGTGACATGGATAGTCGCGCGGGCTACCACTGTAGCCCATTTGTTTTTATTTTATTATATTGGCTAATCTTTCTTGTAGTGAAATGTATTTATAAACTGTTTTAAGAGTCGTATACTCAATTTGAGAAATATGTTTATTTTGAAAGCTATGTATATACAAAGAAGATCAACGCCATTCACTTTTGAAAAGTAATACACGAATAGGACTGTAAAAGTTATTTGTATTTAGCAATAAATGCACCAAACTGGCGTATTTCGAACTTTTCTTCATCATAAACATACATGTCGAAATTCTTTTAAAAATACGCATTATTTTAGTAAAATTTTACAAACAAAGCTTACATATAAACGTACTTTCGACAAAACCTCTATCTTTTCAGCGAAATATGTTGTTAAGATTTCTTGCTCTGAAAAGTTTGATTACGATTTTGCATAATTATACATATGTTATTTACTTTCATACATTTTTCTTTTTCTATTTTCCTATTCAAGTTCCTCTAAGCATATTCTGCACATAAGTGATTGAGTGTTCGATGCACACTTTCCTTCAAGCATTGACCAATCGTCAAAAGCAACAAAATGCCAAGAAGTGCACGTATTTCTGTCTCGTCTGTAAGCTTTGCATCATGGTCATGTACAAATCTCTTTCTGACACTGTCAATGTAAATATTGCTACAATCAACAATAAGTCTGAAAATGTTTGCATCTAAAAACAATTCTAGACATTCAAGTTACGACAACGCAGACCTGGCTTGACCTTTAGATCCAGGAAAACGAACCAAAATATTATTAGCACGAGTACAAATATTACGAGTAGGAGTTTTTACTTTTCATCTGAAATTGTCTTTTACTACATAATAATATATTTTACAACTGTCTTTACTACCACTATTATCAACAGGTATAAGTGATTCCTGCCACCCGTAATTCTCAGTAACATCCTCTGAATTTCCACTGTTTCTGTGTCCGAAAAATGTAGTTCCTCCGTCTCAAAATATTCTTTACCATCACTATCGCAATCTGGAAAACGTTGCTAATCAGAACTGGAATTTTGCAACACTCAAAGTATTATGGAAAAAAACTTTCGATATTTTGGAACATTTATGACACCAATAGTCGCGCGGGCTACAGATGTAGACCATGAAACTTTCAAGCAGAATAACAATAAGCTTGTTTTAATTTTATGTTCGACTACACATTAAAAACGCAGAATGATACTTGATAGAAAGGTACACAGACACCCTTTGTGTTAGCACCTGAAACTACTTTGCAGCAAGGAAAACAAAAACGCTGGGCTACAATAGTAGCCCGCGCGCGTATTGCAGGGTTAAAGGGTTGAGTATGTGAAACTTCCGTTTCTTTATTATTACAGACTAGCAGAATACCCGTTCTTCGCACGGGGAGAATAGGTTTCATTTGGAACACAAAGGGCACCAAAACTGTCACCAACAGATTTATGGAGACCCAAAACTACGAATTCGACATTATTATCGATAATTTTCAATTATCTTTACATGTCACCATCCCCCTTAGAGTACTAAAGGGACTAAATTGGGATTTAAACGGACGGAAGTGTCACTGTTCATTTCAGCGACTACGAAAACTATGGATTCGACACTAATATATGTTATTTTCTCCTCTCCCCTTCCCTCAAGTTGCACTTTAAAGTGAAATGATAAAATCCATCCCGAACCTCATCTATGTTCAAATTTTATCGAGGTCGGTAAATTTTCAAAAATTTTGAACCCATTAATAAAAAAAAATATTTGTTCGGAAATATTAGCAAAAACCGGAAAATATAATTTAAAAACTATTTCTTCGTTTGATTCTAGTAATTTTACTTGCTGTAACACGTTTGCAGCATTATACAATGTATTTTGCTAACAAGAAAAGTACTGAAAGCACCAGGATTTAATTTTACTTTTGTAGTTTTCTGATTTCCGGTAAAATCTTCCCTCTTTATTATTTGTATGTTATACGACTAACTCAAAAAGAGATATGATCTTATTTACACATACACACATGTACCGCACAAGTGAGCAAATTTAAGCAGCGAGAAATATATTAAAGGGTTTAATATGTGAAACTTCCGTTCGTTATTACTACAGACTAGCTGAATAGCTTGCACGGGGAGAATACGTTTCATTTTGCACATAAAGGTCACTATAACTGTCACCAATGAACTTATCAAGCCTCAAAACTATGAATTCGACACTAATGTCGGAAATTTTCAATTACCTTTACATGTTCCCGTGCCCCTTAGGAGTACTAATGGGAGTGAATTTGTGATTCAAACGGCATCCTCTGTTCATCTCAGGGACCCCGAAAAGTATGGGTTCGACGGCAATTTCGGTCATGTATATATCTATATCTGTCTATCTATATCTATCTATCTATCTATCTATCTATCTATCTATCTATCTATCTATCTATCTATCTATATATATATATATATATATATATATATATATATATATATATACTGTTTTTTTAATAATAAAGTAGCCGGTACGCTGGACCTCACGTTAATAACGATTAAAAAATTGAAAAATTGGTTGCATGTCTTTCAAGGTAATAATAATAGTAACAATAATAATTATAATAACAATAATAATAATAATAATAATAATAATAATAATAATAATAATAATAATAATAATAATAATAATAATAATAATAATAATAATAATAATAATAATAAGCACAATTAGCTCCAAGGTTCAGACTTCAAACCCTACACTTTTGAATAGAACAGCATTTTCATAAAAAAAATTAAAATATAAGCACGTCCCAGGATCTTTTTCGGAAGGAAAAATAAATGAAATCTTTAAGTTTTACGTCCCACGTTTATGCCAGTTAGGCTAAAGGAGAAGGTGATAATGAGAAATGAATGAAACGGTGGAATGAAGAAAGTGAGAGAAAACGGGAGAATCCCGAGAAAACCAACAAGCATGGTATTTGTCCACTACAAAGTTCACACGGCGCGAGCTGGAATCCAAACAGGGACCTCAAGCACCGAAGGTGAACGCTGTACCACTAAGCCACCGCGCCTCTATTTATTTCGGAAGAGTCAAAGGCATTTGGGGGGTTCAGATCTAATTTCAGGATAAATTATGTTAAAATTTGTAAACTTATCACTAGAATTAGACTAAATTTGCAAAAAATCAGCATTTCGGGGGGGTCCGGACCCTCAAATCGCACCCCTTCGTACGTCCCTGTTGAAATATCTAAGTTTTATAATTTATTCCAGACAGCAACTTAGCAATCACATGGTCATTGGCAATTTTATAAAAGCGACTATATGTTTTCTCATACCTGGAGATAACTACTCGACGTACCTCTATACACTACACACTTATACGTACGTTTATGATTCAGTTAAAATTTTCATAGTTCAAAAATATTTACAGCTTTCTTGTCTGCCAAACCACACAACAAATCACACAACCAACTAAATGAAAGATACTCCATTGCTGAAAATCTATCCCACGACATGTTATTCTTCCCGAAACCGAAGCCGCTGGCAAAATGTTCAGATTCACAGGATCTTTTGAGCCGCTGTGGTCGGAACATCAATCCTTTCCACCTGTAATTGAGCACAAAATCGAGAGCGCTACGAATTAGGTTGCTTCTCAATGTGATTTTAAACAGAAAGCTTTGTTTACTCAATGGCTTTTCTCAACGTGTCCGCAAGTAACAAAAGTGAGCAGGCTTCGATATCTAAAGAAGTTTCTGCCAAAGCATACAAAGAAACAATAGCACAATAGATTCTATAACATCAGTGTGGTCCTTCGGTAGGCTATTTTAAAATTGGTAGGAGGAAAGGGTAGTTTGGACTGCACCCGTGGCCAAAGCAAAAGACTCGTACCGGCTTGTATTGATAATCGAATGGATGTTTGTATGTTTGGAAGAGACATAGAGAGAGTCTGAATTTTGCTCAGCGTCCAATTTTTCCTTATTGCTTTATTTATCTCAGGAATTCAACCCTCAACTTTCCATCTCTAATGTCCATTGAATTAGCGACAGACAAATTTGTTGGAATTATTACGTTGTGAGACGTCAGTCTTTTCAGAAAATAAATCTAGTCGGTTCAGAGCCTTTATCGTTTAAATTACCGTAAAAAAAGAGGAATGAACAAAGGGAGCGTGAGGACATACCAGCGAGCGAAAGATCCCTTGAATACTATTAACTAGCTTCAAGAAGGAACAAACATTCACAGCTTTTCCTCCAGAAAGAAAAAAGGAAAACGAAAACAAAAAAAAAACTGATTTTCAATAAACCTATACATTTACTATTTGGTATTTTTAAAAGTTTCTTGTCAACCCATTTTAAGACAGAAAAGGAAATAGTCCGCTAGCATTACTAGGTGCCGGTATACCGTACCGTTGCCTACCACCAAAATATATATATCCTCGCCCTTCCCCCAAGTTCCGGGGCTGAATTTGGATTTAAACGGCCGGAAGTGTCACTGATCAAAAATGAAATGAAATCTTTAAGTTTTATGTCCCACGTTTATGCCGGTTAGGCTAAAGGAGACGGTGATAATGAGAGATGATTGAAATGATGGATGAAGAAAGTGGGAGGAAACGGGAGAACCCCGAGAAAACCTACGGTCACTGTTCATCTCAGCGATCCCGAAAACTATCGATTCGACACTAATACAGGTCATTTTCAATATTTTTTATATATATCCTCCCTCCTCCAATTTGTGGAGTTAAATTTTGATTTAAACCGCTTCGGAAGTGTCATTCTTCATTTAAGCGACCCCGAAAATTATGGATTCGACACTAATATCTGTAACTTTCCCCTCTCCCCTTCCCTCAAGTTGCACCTTCAAAGTGAAATGATAAAAACCAACCATCCCGAACCTCATCTATGTTGAAAATTTTAACGAGGTCGGTCTGGTGATTCAAGAGTTATTAAGTTAGAAACATAGTCACTTTCTTTGGTTGTAAAAGATAATCTGTCGCACTAGAAGACATGTATATGTTTACATACAGGATTTTGACCTTAAAGACTATATAAGTGTCTATATTAAAATATCAAAAAATAGTAATTATGCGAGTATGTTTTAGTGCATGAGTATTAGTGAAATTTGCCTACTGCTCTTTCTCTTAAGAAGTAATTTGATTAAAATTAATAAAACTTCACCAGATCAAAGAGCATATTAAGAACTCAGTTTAATTCAAGAGACCTACTTGATGCAATAGAAACAATTCATGTTGGTAGGCTTGTATGTAACTGTCAAAGTTCTGTAATTAATGTACATCTACAAATAAACAACATAAGAGAAATAAGCGCAGACTACTAAATTTCAACTAGCTGAACCGGCGCTCTCTACACAGCTCATCATTCACATATGAGCATGAATCTCCTTGTCATTCCTCATATCTGTACAGTCCCTTTACAGATACAAGTGTAGGAAGCCTTTATAAAAATCGGCAAGGGGTATCATAAAGAGGATTTTTTCGATTTTTTTCAATATCTCGCACCGTTTGCAAGATTTAAGCCCACTTGTGGTTGGAATTTGTAATTCATATATGACCAGTGTTTTCTTTATTTTTGCATCCGTTATGTAATAAGTAAATAAGTTACACACACAATTAATGATGTCAGTGATATACGGAGTTCATTGGGAAAAAAATAAAAATTAAAACTCTCCACACAATTAAGATTCATCTTAGACAGGAGAAATGGTTATCCTTCGTTTTCTTATCATTTGGCCATGAAACAAACACCTGAGAGATATACAACCCCTATATACAACTATATGATGTTGAAATATATAACTCGTAGGGTATGATGCTTTACTTTTTCAAAAATTTCAGTACTTCCAGTGTACCACTAAAAATGTAATAAAGTACTAATAGCCATGCTTGTTTAAAGAAAATATCAATTAGAACTGCACAATTTACACAAAATTTGGAATCGACTAATGAAAACAGCACGTTTGTAGCACTTGTGGGTTCAAGATCTCATTGCCGAAAGAACTGGAGTTTGATTTTCGAGTGCTATTTTTTAATATTCGCAATATTGAAATTTTTGAACTTATATTTTTCACGAGTTTGAAAAAAATATATCATTAGTAGCAAAAGTAACCTAATACTAACGTTTTTTTATTTTTCAATTTTTGAATTATTTTTCCCGGAAAGAAATCGAAAAAACAATTTTTAACCTATAGGTTAATAATTTCCGGAAATTTTAGAACACTAGTTCAGACACTTTCAGTACTTTGCCCAGCATTAAACTTTGATATTAGTTCCGACGCAGTTCACAGCTGTCCTGCTTTACCAGTCTGCCCAGCCTACGACGTCCAACATATGTAATGAGGTGGGGGCGCCCAACACCTCGACGTATGGACGTCGTTTCCCCTTGGTTTCGACACTTGTTGAAGACACTCATCACAGCACTCTTCGAAGACCTGACAAGTCCTGCAGTTTCCGAAATTCTAGTGCCGAGGTTTCTGAGTGAGTACTTTCTTCAAAATAATATTAAAAATTATAGAAAGATTTTCGATACGTTCGAGTCGAGTCTAGATTTTTACGAGCTGTCTCGACTCGACTCATGTCTCGACTCGAAAACTCGAGTCGAGAAATACGTTTGTCTCGACTCGTCTCGAATTTTATAAAGTGTGTGTCGGCTCGAATTCGAGTCGAGTCTAGTCGAGATTCGAGACATGTCTCGACTTGTGCACATCCTTGCATAGGTTGATGAAACACGAACAACACATAGAAGTAATACTATAGTATGATACAGTAAACAACAGATACAACCGCGTGACTACAACAAAAATAAGGACTTTTATACAGAGATAATGACTTACACAAAAATTACTGTAAGTCCTGATAACCCCTTGACACTATAAAAGGAATCAAATTGTCTTTAGAATTATGTGCGATCAGCATATTTTTCTCCACGCGCTGCACTAGCCAAGTTGGTCATAGGGAAGCTGGTGAGGTAGATTAACATGGAAATTGCACCACCCGAGTATGACTTAATGTCACGTAGCCCTGCGATGCTTCGAACCTGCTTTGCTAGCTGACGCTCTCTCAACTATGTTTCGTAACTTAAAGGGATCTGATACCTCTTCACTTATGTTTCTATCTTTCCATTTGAAAGCATGTACATTTTAATATGGTAATTTCTAACAAAGTATTACAGGTAATGACTTGAAATTTTTAATGCAAATACACAAAACCCATATAAATCAAACCACGGTCTCCAATTTACGTTACATGCGTTAGATTAATTGCAATATGTTCTTCAGAAAGTTTGGCAACTATGCTGTATATAGCATATGGATAGATCTTTTTGAAGGAATTGAGAGCCCTCTGAATCTCTAGCCCTACTAGTCTTCGCGACACGTGGTAGTGATTTATAAGCGCTTCATGCTAAAAACCAATGTCGGCTCTGTTCCTTTCCTTCTAATTTTCTTTCTTTTTCCTTTTTTTCAAATACATGTTTTGGGCACTTTTGCTCTTTTTTGGCTGTCTATAGAAATAGCAGTCATACTCCCTGGAATTGTTGATTCTCTTTTGGAACAGTCACTTCCTCTCCGTCGTGAACCTCAGTGTTAGATTCGACAAACAAAAATAAACTCGAAGACAGTAAATGTAAAAAGACAACAGCAGCAGTAGTTTGTATTAAAAATTTGGAACGAACAGAAATATTGTATCTAAATAACGTAAAAAGTTATATATTGTTCTCGTATAAGATGCTATAAATGCTCTACTTGGTAATAAAACTAAAAGTAATGTCTTTGAAAGATGGTATTAGACTTGGCAAAAATTGGTTTTGTGGGATCAATGTAATATTTCATACATACAATATTTTTATTCAATTTTTAGAAATTAGTGTATTGGTAATATACAAAGTGTACAGTAAATGTAATCAGTGCACAATATCAAGATATTTTATTGATAATTGTTTTTGATGAGTTAACTTCAGGCATATAATCATTCTATTTATTTCTATATTGTAATTAATACTCGTATAAATGTGTACACAGAGTATGAATGTTGTTTGACAACAGTAAGGTATTTCGTTGAAAAAAATGTTTTTTGTAGGATCATTTTAATTTTAGATATATAGTCGTTCTACTTGTTTTCATCAACAGTATAAATGTCTTTAGTGTTAGAATTTTTCTTTCTGTAGAATCATTTGAATTTTAACCTTATAGTCATTAAATGGGGTTCAATAGTCTAGTGGTTAGAGCGTTCGACTCCTGATCGCCTGGTTCTAGGTTCGATTCCCTGCTAGAATACTCAAATTAATGGTGTCTGCCCATTGTTGTGAGGCAAGCTGTGTAGCCATGTGATTAAAAGACATGGCAGTCTATATAATTAATATAAATATGTACACAGTACAAATGTTGTTTGACAGTAGTGAGGTATTTCGTTGATAATTTATTTTTGTAAGATGTATACTATTTTTATAATGGTAGAATGTGTGTATACTATTTATAGGATGCAGGCCTATACATTTCTTTGTATTGACTTTTATAATGTATAATGATTTTTTTTAATCAAGAGCGGAAGTTTAAAACCTTAGAATGGGCGAATCTTGCCACAAAACCGAGATGTACTCGTAGAAAGATTATTATTATTATTATTAATAATAATAATAATAATAATAATAATAATAATAATAATAATAATAATAATAATAATAACGAAAGGAATGAAGACGTACTAAAGGAAGCTAGTGAAGGACGACAGATCATGAAGATGAATGATAAGAGAAGAAACAGCATGTTTGCTTATTTTATTTGACACTCCGATCGGATCACCGTGTTGATAGAGGAAAAGGCAGAAGAAAAACCAGGAAGTGGAAGACCAAGAATAGAAAAATCTATAAGTTTTACGTCGCAGAGTTATGCCTGGTACGTTAAAGGAGCTAGTTATGTTGAGAAATGAAGGAAATGGTGGAATGCAGAAAGTGGAAGGAAACGGGAGAACCCCGAGAAAACCCCCACACATGGTGTTTGTCCTCCACAAAGTTCACTTGGTGAGAGCTCAGATCGAACTAAGGACGCCATGCATTAGAGGTGAACGCTCTACCACTGAGCCACCGCGGCTCGTCCAAGGATAGATGCAGTTACGAAGAAGAGACCTTATCAAATTATAAAACAGCTCTCCCAGGGGAGGGAAAATTTTTAAAATTTCCTTCTTGCGCATCAACCTAAGATTGAAGTGAGAATTATTATTATTATTATTATTATTATTATTATTATTATTATTATTATTATTATTATTATTATTATTATTATTATTATTATTATTATTATTTTATCGAGAATGTACTTCTGGGTTTCCTCCTTAAAAGAATACACACACTATTTCCCACTATGGTTATCCTAATTTTTACAAATTTGTCTAATTCAATATTGGTTTAAATAGTAGTAGTTTTCAAGCTACATATATAAGTTCTTTGACTAACTGAATAGTGCACGCCCCTTCTGGCTCACTCGCCACTATTTAACATTAAATTTCAGATGCCTCGATATATTTGCATAAGTTTATTATTTCTAAAATAAACATTACGTAAAAGGTCTATTCAAATTGATATCAAGTTTTTCTGACATTTGTATATTACTCATATCTTTCTTAATTTGCATTACTCACATTACCCCAGAGAACGAACAAATTTTAGAGTTCTGGTTTGAACTTCTCTTACAATAATAAGAAAATATACGAGGAACAAATTTACCATTATTGGCGATGCGGAGGGAAGGAGATTTTCTGGACTAGGAAGGAATGTGTGCGAGTGCAGAGCAAAGGTCTGCACGGGCCGGAATTTTCAGCCCGGGCCCGGCCCGTGAATTTACAATGTGAGGCCCGACCCGAGTCCAAAATATGTCTTAGCTTTTAGGCTCAAGCCCGGACTGAGCTCTCTGATAATCCAATGAGCCCGAAATAAGCCCGAATTAGAGAGATTTAATTATTAATGCAAAATTGTATTTTTATTTACAGCAATTCGAGGTTCGATTTGCAGTTGTGTTTTAAAAGTCCTCCTGAAAGAACGGTGCAATTTGTATCGTTTTACACTATATTTACAAACGTACACCAGAAAAAGTCAGAGAAATATGGTTGTATATTTAAAAATTCACAGCCAGAACCCAGGGGCGTCATTTAGGGGGACAGGGAAAGGCATTTGCCCCCCTGAGTTTGAGATTTATATAGATTTTTTCAACAGAATAGTAGTAAGACAGTGAAAAACGCAAAAGTTTACATATATCAAGGGGTCTTGGCCCCCAAGCCAAATCTGAAATGACGCTACTGCCCGAACCCCTCTCGGGCCCGAAGTGATACATGCTTTGTAGGCCCGAGCACGTGCAGACCTCTAGTGCAGAGGCGTTTCAAGTGGTGGGCGACTGCCCACGACCTTGCATCTTGAGGGACCTCGCAAAGACCAATGAGCCTAAATCGATTTGGCAATCACTTTTGTCGGTGCAACAATAGAAACAAATATGAATTCAGACTTATTTACAGAAAAACAATACATAAGGCTTCAAACTAACTTTTCATTAGATCGCTAGCATACGCGACAGGCGGCGAGTTTATTTTAAGATTGCATTAATGAATATGTATAAGTCTTTATCGTTGAGATGAATCATTTTCGATAAATTTTATTATAATTAGCAATTTTTAAAAAAGGCTACACGAAGGACTCGTAAACCTTACTCGCCTTCTGTGCAGATGGTATGGTCAAAATCAATACTGGATAGTGAAAGTATAAGTGTAAGGGCTAATATGGAACAGAGGAAGAAAAGAGAACTTCTTCAGAAGGGAATTGGGAGGGGAGGGGATGAGAGTACAATGCTGTGACACTTGAAATGCGTCTTGATCTGTATACTTCAAAAAACGTTTCTTATTATATTACGAAATTTCTAGTTTCTTACTCCGATTATTCAAAGTATTCAAATGTCTTCGGAGGGAGTGACCGCCCCTCCCTGTAATCCGTCCGTGGTGTCATTCAGTTTGGCTTTTTGCTACTAATTCAAAATGCTTTCCGAAATAAGTTGTCTTCTTGTGACTGCAGGGGGTGGAAGAAACAAACAAACCGTGAAAGGAAGAAAGAAGTGGTTTTGGGCTCTTCCAGTCCAGACCATTCTAACCACTGAGAAGTGAGAATCACATTAAAAGCAGCTGGAAAAGATGGTCAGCCCTCTCCCCTCTGCAGCATACTTTTTATTCTCTGTTGCCAAACTTACTGAAGAATATATTGCAATTAATCTAACGCATGTAACGTAAATTGGACACCGTGGTTGGATTTATATGGGAGTTTTGTATTTGTATTAAAAATCTCAAGTCATTACCTGCAATACTTTGTTAGAAATTACCATATTAAAATTTACATGCTTTCAAATGGAAAGTTAGAAACATAAGCGAAGAGGTATCGGATCCCCGTAAGTAAGTCACATTTTATGCATTATACAGTTTGTTTGGAATGGGACCGACGGTTTTTAAAAGTGTATGGTTTTAATATGGTCAGATATACAGAAGAAAAAGCAAGCATTTTAAAGGAGAACTCAAAAAGTTTATTTTATATTACTTACAAGTCAATCTAACATAGTGTAACTCCACGCGAGCTCCATTTGTAACTCTTGCAATATCTAGTCTGAACTCAATCTCTCTCCATATATTCTGTAACATCTGAGGTGTTACTGAAGCAATCGCATTCACAATATGGTTATTCAGTTCATTAAGGTTACGCACCTTTTCATCAGAATACACAAGGTCTTTCACATACCCCAACAGGCAAGGCCGGCGCTAGCAGTTTTGCCGCCCTGGGCAGTACTTTCACATGCGCCAGTTTAATCTGCAAACCTTATTTTGACAGAAGACGTTCAAGTGTCACGAAAAAGTAAGATGTGCCATTTAAAAACTGTATGAAATGGAAAAGTAAATAAAAGAATGAACTACCTCTCTCGAATGCTTACGTAATATTTATACGACTCCATACATGACAAAATATTCAGTATGCTTGATTTCGCTGTATATCTGTGATATACAGCAGCGCATACAGAAAATAATATTTAAAAAATATGCTTTAGTCACGACTAAGAATTTTAGTTTTTAAGCTTATTTTATATCAAAAAGTATTTCCAATAGAGTATGGAGCATGAAAATAATATGGTGAATCTGATATTACGGCAATACAATAGAGATGAATAAATTTAACATATACCTTAATTGAAAGAAACTTTCCTTGCTTTGATATGAGCAAATTCCTTTATCACATTCGCGTAGTCCAATGTTTCAGCCAATTCGTGCTCAGTTTATAACATCACTAGGCCACTCAAGCATGTTTTAGACATGGAAGAACGTCGATAGTTTTTAATAAGCTTAAGTTTCGTAAAACTTCTTTCTCCACTTGCTACTGTTACCGGTAAGGTTAACCAAATCCTAAGTGCAATACCGACGTCTGGAGCAAAATCATTTTCCTCAATTTTAGATTTTTTGGTGTACCTTGAGGCTTAATTATAGCGGTTAACACTTTCAGTTCGCCTTTGAAATCACTGGTGTAAATATCTTTCGATTCTTCGTGTGTTAAGATGCTGGCAACTTTAGTCCACTTTTCAGACAAAAGTTCAGGTGACATATCTTTAAGATTACTTATATTGTAAAGAAAATCGAAATACTCGCTGCGATGTTTAAGTTGCTCAAACCTTTCTCTTAAAGCTAATAGAATCATTTCTAGAACTTTGTAAACAAATCAATCTTGTAACTGGTTTATGTATCTTGAATAGCTTCACTCTTCCTCGTACTGAAAGTGTCTTCTTTCGACCTCAAGCTTGCACTATGTTACCTTCCGTGGATCATCCATATCTAATGCTTATGCCAACTCCATCATATCAACTAAGTAAGATTGAAACTTTGCATCATTTGTGCTCCTCTCAAAATACTCAGATACACAGCATCCAACAGATGGGAATCAATGCTTTGGAGACTTTTTTTTACTATGTTTATGTAGAATAGAAAGTCATGCTACATAACGAGTGAGTAAACAAACGTAAGGCAACTGGTTCGCTGTACACAGAGCATCGTGGGAGACCATTCTACCTGTTCTATTGTCGTTACTTATTTGAAGGAAGGCATCATAAATCTTCCCTATTTGATATCTACGTGGGATCATAGCATCAATTCGGCTCTTCCATCTCGTGGTGCTTAATGGTTTTAAAATGAGACTGCTGATATGTTCCTTTAGTATGATCCAAGGTTGAACTGACAGAAAAAAGTCATGCACAGGTTAAAAATACAAAAAATGACATACTGAGATGCTGTGGCTGCAAAGCTAACAACAAGTTTTAATGAATGACTACTGCAGGGAACATGGAAGGCTCATGAATTTATTATTTCTAAAATTTTCTTCTGAATACCTGAACGTTCGCCTTTCATATTGGAACAATTGTCATATCCTTGGGCCCTCATGTTCATTTCCTTTAGCTGTTTAGCTACTACTTCTGTCAGTCTTAGACCCGTAGTGTCCGTTACCGGTACAAAACCAAGAAAGTATTCCCAAATTTTTACAAGGTATTCTCCATTACTGTATATAATTTGTACAAAATGAACGGTTATTGTCATTTGCTATGTATTACCTGACCAGCGAACGAGTGCGGGCGGCCGGTTTTGGAACTAAAGTGCAAGCAGCAGTGTTTCTAACCGGATTACTTGTAATCAATCCATCACAGTTCCGCGCGGGAGACCTGCCAAAGGCGCGGGAGACCCGGGTTCGATTCCCGGCGGGAGCTCATGTGGTTCGGATTCCACGTTAATCAGTAGGTCCACGTCTCATATAGCCTCGCTGCTGAATGGGACGCTAAACTAAAATCAACTCAACAACTCAAAGTGAGGGGCAGATCCAGGGGGGAGATCGGGGCGATTTTCCCCCAGAATAAGATATTTTTATTTTTAAAATAAAACCTAAGAATTTTCACCTTTGTATTATAAATGTAAAATAAAACCTAAAATAGGTAGGCCTTACTTTTTTTGTTTTACTGTGCAGAAGTCAAATAATAAATTGCAGGAAATTACTTACATTGGTGTTCTTGCTCAAAAAATGTCCACCCTCGAAATCGCAGGTGGCCACTTCTGTCCTAGAAATTGCAGCCAATAACTACTTCTCATTTTCTAAAGATGTTTCACTATTTTTTTACACTTTTACCTTGGTTTGACTTCGATAGACCACCCCCAAACATTCAGTCTGTATCTGTCCTTGGCTCAAGTTAAGACAAACAGTTTCAAAAGTTATTGAAGTTATTTGCAGAACATCTTAAGTAACAAGCAGAAAATATCAACAACAAAAAATATAACTCCATATTAACTTGCGAACAAACTAACGAGAGCAGCGTTTTACAGGTTGTTTCTGTTTTATAATGACATCGAATAAAACGTAATCAATTTTTATACAATCTTTTTAATACACGGTAGAATCTCACTGAATTGTCAATTGTGCTGTGTTGCTCTTAAATTGGTAATTCCTATTCATATATCACTATTCACAATACATCTGCATTATTGCAGGAATGGTTTACTACAATCACATAACATACGGCGTTCTTTATTAAGCGGAAAGAGATTAGGCTATGCATAACATCTAAACTGCAACTTTTAAAAACCGTTGGATACACTGCAGAGTTAAACTCTCCGCTCCCCTGTCACACCGCGCTTGCCAAAAATCTGATGTAAACACAACAGCAGCGCCATCCTCCCAAAACCGGGTTCCTATCCTGGTCAGATAATACCAGAAACATCTGGCGTACAGTTTAGTATTATACTATAATATTTTGCAGCACTCAACAAAGACAACATTTTCCTTTTTATTTATTCTCTAAGAATTTGAATAATTTCATTTTGTACTTCTTTTCCTAAGTAATGGTGGTATTTGTTTTGTCCTCCCATGGTTATTTTAATGTGTTCGGCCATGACGCTGTCAAACGTTGCAAAGCATTCTACCAGTTTGAGAAAATTACCATTATTACTTGTGTAAAGTTTATCTGATGTTCCGCGTAACGGTAGACATTGTTAATCTAAAAACTGCATTATTACAACTAGTCGTTCTATTACATTCTTACAATGTTGTGCTTCAGCATTTAACATTTTCTGGTGCTCTGCGTCAATTGTCCCTGTATTACTTAATGTCCCATAATGACATTCAAAACAGTAATGGCCGAAATTTAGACATAGTACTCTCACATCTTAATGACGTTTCTGTAATAAAAGGGTGTTCTCTTGTTACTAATGAAGACGGGCATCACCCAGCTTATCTCTTTCCGATTTAAACACCTGCAGAAACATAAGAAAAAGTTAAGGAACTCGGTTTTAATTTTAGAATTGCATATTTCCAAAAGATGTACACTGATGTCCAAAATTATTGTCGCATGTCTATAAATATGTTGTTGTAAAAATATAATTTGATAACGAATTCGCCCGATATTTCTTACAATGTTAGTATGTGTATAATTGGGAAAGACATGTATGTGGCAAATTTCATGCCAAAAGAGCAGAAAATAACAACAATAAAACGAAAATAAAGCTTTCTTGTCCATTTAGCAACATTTTGTTTTACCCATTCTAATTTTCGTATTTATAATTCTTTTCCTATAAAATTTACCACAAATATACATTCCCCGATTATATAAATAGTATCAACATTAAAAGTACCCTCCAAAATCATTATCAAATTATATTCTTACAAGAAGACAGTTATACGTATGCGACAATCATTTCGGGCATGAGTGTACAGAGAACTCTATAAAGTAAACTGGGATTGCCTTTTGCAATCGGGTTATGTAAATATTACGTTAACAAACTTTAATCGAATGATTAATAACATATTTCCTGTATGTGTCCACCCAAAAGACATAACAGAGGAAGTTATCCATGTTGGTTTACTTATAATATAATTAAGAAAATATAATCGAAAACATACCACCATAACAAGTGGAGAAAGGGATCAACAATTATACTTTGTTATCGCATCAATTTGAGAGACTGCGTAAAGAAGTAAAATCTGATATAAAATTTGCTTATCAAACTTTTGTTTTAAACTCAGAATGCTCTATCGAAAAAGACCCAAGCAAGATTTGGAGCTTTATTAAATACAAGTCTTGAGTTTATTCTAAGAACGATTAATCTGGGAGTGTTCAATCTAGATTAGATTGACGATCAATGCAAAACAGTGATTGAGCCCAGACCAAAACAATAATACCTTACTACGTACGTAGATAATTTGGCAAACTCCCGCTAGATGGTAGGAGCGTATTCTCGTACATGTTTTCTTACAATTGCCACACAGTAAACTGAAACTATATACTATAAGCTGATAGCATAGCTGATTTGGAATGGTTTGGACATCTTGATTGGGTAATCATCTGTTTCATGTTCTTTATTGGACAATCCATTCTGGATCAGTGAATAGACTTGCATTACTAGAATTGCACTTTCCATTTATTTTGATTATCCTTTAGTATTCTGCCATCTACTGAGCGTTTGTAGAATTTGTTTCTGATATGCATACAAGCTTCAAGTATGACGAAGGAATTTATAATTTTGTTATTTACGTTTTACATCCAGCTCAAAATTAAATCATCTTGTAGGTACGGCGTACTTTGCATGATTCTTGTTATAGTTCTGAAAAATATATTGACAACAATCTCGTTACACATGTTGACAAATATCTTGCCCGTCGAGTCTCCAGGCGAATACCGATGCACTCTTTTCCGTTTATGGTGCCCCCAAAGAACCCGAATAATACAATAGGTTCTCATTCTCTGAGATATCGCTAATTATGAAAAAAAAAACTTATGAAAAAGCTTAAAAGTTACGGACTGTATAAAAAATTAGCTGGAAACTATTTAGATATTCAATAAACCTAACACACCTTACTCTGCTGCTGATGCTCATAACCGCCACCAGGTTATAGAAGTATTTTTTGTGGACACTCTGTATATTTCGTAAAGACAGTGATCATTATTTTCGATTTATACTTTATTCTGCAACGAATAGAAGTTCTTTCTTTGGTGGGAATTGTTTCTTTCCCACACAATTAGACAAATAAGTATTTCATCGTTTTTTCATTTATATTTTTAAAACATTGCTTTTGCTGAGAACATTTCAGTTAGTGACAAACCATTTCAGTGTTTCTCCCTGACTTATTATATGCACAATATATATTCTGCAGTTATTTGGAACTGAATTAAGTGCTTTCTTTAATCGCTTATGGAAATATTGCAATGGATTAGAGAAATACGGGCTGACCAGATGTTCCAGTGACCAAAGTGGCACCAACTGCGTTGTTTCGTAGCTCGTTATCAGTACTTTCTCACGCCAGAGTTATCGCTGTGTCTAGTGCATTATAGGCAGTTGACTAAAATTAACATAAATTGTTTTCCGTATTCAGTTTGTATGTGCATACAGGTGTGTTAACTGAGTGATTTTTGGAATGAACTGGCAACACTTTTAGTTGACCATTGCAACCTGTACCTTGGGCTTTGGTGCTCAGGGAGTTTGACTCCGATACTGTACGTAGCCACCACGCACGTTGCGTCGGGAACAAAGTACGATTGTGTGTTAAGGGGCACAAGCTATTAGCCGGCGAAGGACGTTTTATTACGGCTAGCCCCAACTAGTAAAGTCCCAGGTCCGTAGACCTTGTGCGTTTAAAATGTTATGCACGCGTCCTCCAACATCAGCATTCTACTTTGGAGAATTTCTTGTTTAATTTGCTGAAGAATCACCTCTACGTTTTAGGATTGTTCGGCGTAACAACTGGATTCATCGTGGGACGATCCAGACAACTTTTCCCCAGTGAGAGAAGCATTTGTAGTGATATCTGAATTATAATCATATATATATATAAAGGGCTATATTGCCCTAAAAGGGCAAAGTGTGATTTCAGTGACGAAAATTATTATACATATTCAGTGTTCAGTGTTGTGTCCATTCCTCTTCGCTATGTTTTTTTTATATAATAGTGTTTAATAAATAAGTATAGTGTTATTTAATCCAGTGTGTTTTCGTTGTTTGTATGAGTGATGTTTGTGTGCGTTATGGTCTGGATGACCGTCTGATCGTCCGTAAGGTTTTCGAGACGAGACACCCGAACCTCTTGGCGCCTAATGCTCATCTCATTATTGGGACCGACGAGCGATTTGGAAACAGTTTGTAACCTTTTCTTGGAGATGTCCTTCATCGTCCTGTCCAGTTAAGTTCAAGTATCAGGAAGATACTTATTGGTAGGACTACGAACCACGGACAGCGACCAGATTACACAGATTGGTTACAAATAAATGTCCGCCCACACAGAGACCTCGAACTCAGAATGGTTATATGCTCATTCCTAATAGCTCACCAGTGCTACATCTCATATGATGTCGAAAGCTGTTACTATAACGCTGACAACCATCGGCTTAAATATTTCTTCATTATTGGAGTGACGGGTAAGATCGTTCCCATATATTTTTTTTCTAAACGATGTTCAAAATATTTATGAAGTTTAAAACCAATTCTCTGGAGGATCAGGGGAGCAGAGTTCTCTTCAACATTGTGAGGGGAACAGATTTGAGTCTTATTCTTGGGAAGGGGGTAATGAGTCTCATGTTACGGTAGATGAATCGGATTTCTGAGCAGGGCCGGATTTAGCATTTTGGCGCCGCTAGACCCAATAAGTTTTTAGCCCCCTAGTCTGGTTAAAGTTACTTTCCTAAAAAGCTTCATTAAATAATTACATCAGGCCTATATGTTAATTGCTTAAACACCACTCCACGATGCAATTTTATCATTGCAAGTTTTTTGAGGAATTTACTTGGTTCTGGGCTTAAGAAAATACCATTAATGTATTAACAAAAGATTGGTGAATAACTTTGGTTTTGTTCAATTTAGCCATTTGGGCAAATAAATAAAAAAAACTCTGTAATACATTATAAAATAGTTTTAATCTCAGAAACAGTCTTCTGTGTTTGAGGTCAATGTTGTAACGAAGTTGATGCATAATGTTGAAAAATAATTTAACTTTACCAACAATTATTTGTTCCAATGAACTTCAAAATGAAAATGCTTTATTAGCCTGATTTTTTAAAATCAATTCAAAAAATATGTTAAGTTATGGCTATTTATTTTTATTTCTAGATATTTTTTATTTTTTTCTCTCGGTCGTTCGCCCCCTGGGAGCTTGCGCCCATAGGTCCGGGCCTACCGAGCCTATTGGGAAATCCGGCTCTGTTTCTGAGGTGAACCAGTTGTATAACATATACCAAGCGATGTAGATGAAGTAGTGAAAGTGAAACAAGCTAAGGGACATCAATATCATCTCACTTTTCTTTTGTGGCAGTCGGACACAAATTGTCACACAAATCACTTCTCTCCAAGAGACACATTTCAAATCGGATTATTGGGGGTATAGACCCCTCAGTTCCAAGATTGTGAATATGCCCCCCGAGATTTGCGCCAGTTCTGACAACTTTCAAAAACGCCAAACATTCAGAGGAAAACATGTAAAATGCAGTAACGTTTACAAATATTGAATGACAATAAAGATTATTTAGGTTTTTAGTCTGAAGTCTTCTTTTATTTGTAAATTGTATTACGTTATTCTTACAATCATAGTCTGCTATAGAAATAATATGAAATATCTATATCATAATCATCATCACATAGGTATTCTGTCATTCCTGATAAGTCATTTCCCACAACCAAGAAGCTTCTATACTCCCCGGTCTTCTGCTCAATTCTACGTCTTTAGGTACGATTTTTCGGTTTATGGTAGGACGAGAGGATATTTTCAAACCGATTATAGGGAACGAAAGTCTACATAAGGAAATAATGACAACGGAGTGAGACTCGTGAACTTTGCAACTTCCAAAAACCTTATCGAGAAGAATACAAAATTTCCACTTCGCGACGCTCACAAATACACTTGGATCTCACCAGACGGGAAAATTCATAGTCAAATTGATCACGTTTTAGTAGATAGAAGAAGGCAATTTTGCATAAATATTCTGCATAAATATAATTTGCATAAATGTCTGAAAACGGAGAGATTTAATTTAAATAAATTAGAAAAGAGCCAAGTTAGAGAGTAATACCAAATTGAAGTTTTAAATAAATTCTCGGCTTCAGAAGAAGCGGAGTGCACTAGTGTTGAGGATACTTGGATTGAAATTAGAGACAGTATTAAAATTTCAGCAAAAGAAAGATTGGGACACGCGGAAATACGTAGGAACAAATCATGGTTCGACCGGAAATGTATTAAACTAGCAGAGAAGTGAAAACAGGCAAAATTACGTTGGCTACAAAATCCGAATGAAATAACGACACAAAATTTCGTAGACATCAGCTTGGAAACTTCCAAAACTTTTAGAACAAAGAAACGTGATTTTTTTTGAAAGTTTAAATTAAAGAACTTGAAGATAATAATAAAAATGAAAACGTTCGGAACATGTATAAGGGGATCAGCGAATTTATGAAAGGATATCAAACTCGTGCTTATATGATATATTAAAGAAAGCTGACGGAGCAGTTTTCACAAATACAGATAGCATCTTAAACAGATGGAAAGATTTGTTTAACAATTTGCTTAACACGCAGCCGAATACGAATGAAAGTGGAGAAAGGGAAATACACATAGCTGAACCGTATATTCCAGAATCTAACCGAATAGAAGTAGAAATTGCTAAAAACAAAAATAAAGAAATACAAATCTCGGGGTGTAGACGAAATTCCGGCTGAATTAATTTTAGCTGGAGGTGAAATATTGTGGAACAAGATACACAAACTCATTCTCCTTATCTGGAACAAGGAAGAATTGCCACAAGAGTTGAAAGAATCAATCATTGTTCCAATTCACAAGAATGGCAACAAAACTGACTGTAATAATTATTGAGCCATTTCTCTTGTGTCAACATACTATAAAATTCTTTCAAACATTCTATTAGTAAGATTGACCCCATATGCAGATGAAATTATTGGAGATTATCAGTGCGGATTCAGACAAAATCGACCAACTATCGACCAAATATTTACCATTGGACAAATACTCGAAAGAATTAGGAATACAACATCCCGGTATATCAATTAGACTTATTTATTGATTTTAGAAAGGCTTATGACTCGGTTAGGAGAGAAACATTATACAACATTCTTATAGAATTTGAAATTCAGAAAAAGCTAATTTGATTAATTAAGATATGTTTAAATGAATTCCAAAGTAAAGTCCGGGTAGGAAAATTTTGGTCCCGAGCTTTCACGTCGAAAATGACATGAAACAAGGAAATACGTTTTTGCCATTATTATTCAAAAGTTGTCCTGAAACACACTATAAGAAAAATCAAAGATGGCAACCAGGGCCTAGAGTTGAATGGTATTCACCAGGTTGTGACGTATGCTGATGATGTAAATTTAATAAGGGATGGTAGCAGAACAACAGAAAGAAATGTAGAAGTGTTATTAAACACTTGTAGGGACATGGGTTTAGAAGTAAACGCGGAGAGAAGTAAATAGATGGAAGTTCGTCGGGATCGTAATACGGCAAATTATGGATGCGTTAAAATATTAAATAATACTTTTGATAAAGTGGATACTTTCAAATATCTAATATCAATATTAACAGACAAAAACAATATTCACGAAGAAATTAAATGTAGATTCAGAACAGGAAATTCGTTTTATTATTCAGTTCAAAATCTCTTGTCGTCGCGAATTCTGTCGAGGAATTTGAAGATTAAAATACATAAAACGATAACCATGCCTGTTGTTCTGTATGGGTACGAAACACGGTCGCTTACTCTAAGGGAAGAACATAGATTGAAAGTATTTCAGAACAAGATCCTGAGAAGAATATTATGACCCAAGAGAAACGGGAATTGTGAATGGCGGAACCTTTATAACGAGGAACTGCATATTTTATACGGTTTACCAAACATTGTTAGGGTCATCAAGTCTAGGAGGCTCAGGTGGGCAGGCCATGTAGCTAGGATGGAAGAAAGTAGAAACGCTTTCAAAGTCTTGACTGGAAGACCAATCAGAAAACGACCATTAGGAAGACCTAGGCGTAGATGGGAGGACAATATTAAGATGGATTTCGCAGAAATAATAATACAAAGTAGAAAGTGCGTTCCATTTCCACTATGGATATTCAGATACTGGATAAAGTTATTCAACATTTGGAAATGACAGACAACGATTAAATTAATACATCTGATCGCCTGAGATGCGTCAGGGCAACTCCCTCTTTTGCAGTTGGCTGGATCCAAGTCAGGGTAGTGTGAGGAACACGTGTCTCTTCAAGAGCACTTGAGAATTGATTCTCAAATAATAACATTCGGATATGAATCACCATTTCAATAATTATCCAAGTTTTTTTCACCAAATTCCAATCAGTATTCAGGAATCATTCATCTCTAGTTACTTCTTCTTTTCTACTTTCCTTGTTCCTCTTTTCGTTCTTTCTTCTATCTTCTTCTCTTCTTTCTTACTATTTCTTTCCCCATTTCTAAAGAAAAAAGTACTTTGAGGTCGTGACTGGGAGTTGTCGCTATAGACACGGTTATTAGACTTTTTGTCATATTGTTCGTCGATAGTCCGATATAATTTAACCAATAATAGAATCGACAGGTAACTGAAAATAAATTCGAAAATTTATTCATTGTAATTTTTGATTAATTTTAAAAAAATAGAAGTAATGTCACTTAGCGACAACTAAGAGAATGATCACACCTCATTTCGCTTCAGGATTGGCCACCATGACTTTGGACGGTTACCATGGAAACGATTGTTTTGCATGTTAACGGATCTGGAATTATTTGTTGAGTATCACAAATTGAGTTCGTCACATTTTGAATTGGTCAAAAGAACAAAAATGGTAGAAGGAATTCATTATTTAGTAAAATATTATAGCCGTTGGCTGTTCTGTTGTTTCTGCTTTCTTCTCTAACAAATGGAAGGAAATGTGTACTGAATTTTAAGAAAATTATATTTCAAACGTTGGAAGTCGTCAATGATGTATTAAGTGAGAGTTCCCTACTTTGTGAATTGTATTTGGTCTATAAACTTTGTCTTGTTAGTTTGTTTGCGTTTGGTATTTGATGTATATTTATGTTCCATTTTGAATCTATCGCTACAAATAATAAAATTGTCGTGACACAGAGTAAAACAGAAATTCCGTGGACGCAATGCACAATAAACGAAAGGGACAAAAGATCCGCGTCTCACGTAGACTGGTAAGATGCAACGGTTGTGAGTCAGAATTAATCCATTTCACCTGTACTGCTTTAGGTGACACACTAGAAAACGAAGAAAAATGTGGACCAGGGAAATATTTAAATATTGTAATGAATGTGCCGAGAAGATAAACTAGTCCCGCCACCTGATGGATGTAACGACACCAAAAGTAACCGAACATCCCGATTCCGATGGTTAACGCGAGTATTTCACGCCAAAAAATCGATGCCAGATATCTCCGGCAGACGTATCTGAGCTCGAAGACAATGCAAAGAACAGGGAGCACATTGGTGATTCTCCACATAATCTGAATAGTGATCAAGCAGTTGCAAACTCAAAGGAAGGAGTGTCATCTGGTGGGTATGACATATCTCTTTTATTACAACTGATGGCGCAAATGATGCAAGATGCTAAACGAGATAGTCAACAAATGATGGAAGTTGCGAAACGAGATGGTCAAGAAATGCTACACAATGCGAAACGTGATAATCAAAAAATGCTACAACAAATGAATGGCAATTTTGAGAAGAAAACTTGACAATATGAATAGTAGTATAAACGAAAAAAAAATGGATCTCGATAATGCAGAAATAAAGCAAAAGCTTGATACATCGAAGCGAGAAACGACTCTCGATTCGAGACATTGTGCCAAAAAATTGACGAAATGTGTTCAGACTTTGTTTCTTCAATGAGCAAATTGAAGGAGGAAATGCGTCTAGATATCGATCTGGTGAGGTGGGAAGCCCAAGAACATATAGATCAATCAGACAAGAAATAGAAACTAAACAGTTACTGTCGATACAAAATTTGAAAAAGATAGATACTAAATTTATTCATGTAGATGAAAAATTAGTGGAACAGCAGGCCGAAATTGACAAATTAAATCTAAAATTAAATAATTTATCAATAGAAACAAAACTGGATACGATGAATAAGATTGGTGAAACACAGAAAGACGTCACTAACCTTCAGAATCAGTTAGGAAAATCTAGTCAGGGTAATAAGTTGGAAACTTTCTATCCCTCTCTGGTAACAGTGTACCAGAGGTAACGTCAGAGGATAAAAATAAAATAAGCGTTGAAAAAGAAAATCGAGTCTTGGCTGAAGCACGGGATATCACAATGCATTATCCCATGCAACAGTCAAAGCGAAACCATCGTTGGGTTGTTTTAATTCGCCAACCCAGTCAAGTGTTGTGACAGCCACAGTCAGTAGTATTAGTGCTCCATCGTTATTTTGCGGTTCTGAATCACATGTTGTGTTGAAAGTGAAAGGGGAATATATCGTTAGGGACTTTCGGTCGCAGGTGCGAGTGGTCGGGGGGTGAAAACGAACATGGAAGACACTGCACATAATATCCCTTTTGTTATTCGGAAATGTCTAGTACACCAACAACATCGTCCATGGCAAATTCTGTGACAACCCCTCTTTTCCAGAATAGCGCTCCGGTTCCTTTAAGCTCTTTAAACACTCCTTCACGCATGAGCTCTAAGGTATTACTGCGGCACATTGAACGTTTCCCAACATTCAGTGGGAACATGACGAATGGGTTACACCGTGTCTCCTTACTAAGATTACAACAGTATTTAGATATGTATCTGCTGACTGACGGGGAACTTCCGGGTTCCATAGGCCATAGAGTTACTTCTTTTAAGATAAAAAAAATATTTTGTTAAGTATAACGTAAATTCAAAAGGAGCCTATTTTGTGAATTTTAATGGAGGTTAATATGTTTGTATTTAAAATCCAAAATATAGTTTGGCTACTACATATGTTTGAAATTATAGTAATTACTTAATTCCTTACTAAATGAAATTCCTGAATTTAAGATTACTTATTATTAATTAACATATTAAAAGTACACTAACACACACTCATACACACACACATATTGTATGTATGTAGAAAGATAAAACAAAACACAACTAGATACGTATTCACTGCAACAAATATCCTGGTGATTCAAGTAGTTGATGGAAAAATGATCCCCATATATTCCTTCAAATGAGAAGCATTTTATAAGTCAATTTAATAAAGAAAAAACACACGTAGTTATCAGTCTTTAAAAAAGACGAAATCGTTAAGTTAAGTTCTGACCACTTAAGCCCCTATTTTACAAGTTCAAAAATGTTATTATTACCCTTGTTTACGTTCATGTTTAATATTCCCGCGCAAAAAGCAGCTGTGTGTCTCTTTATTCCTCTCATTTTCATACCTTTATTCTCACCATCGTGTTTAATCCGATTGGTTAGAAAAGCATGATTAACTAAGCAAACTTATCACTATCTCGACGCAGAACACGTAGTTCAGGCTTTAACCGTTTCTTAATCGTTCCTTGCAAACTATTACTTGGCACTTTGTATATCACATTGTCTTTAAGCAATCAAAGTAATAAGTAAAAATTTGCTGCGAATCTAATTGAAACGTGTGAATTGCGAGCGGAGCGAGCGAGAAAGTTTCTAACAAACGGAATTTTTTGCAAACCGACAACAATATTGATTTAAAAGGTGCTAATGCCTATACCAGGCGCCGCGTCGTTTGCTCTTTTCCAACACTTTTTCTCTCTTCTTGCTTGTTCGGCGACCCCTTGCTGTCAGCGCCCGGGAAGACCGCCTCGCTCTCCCCCCTTAGCCCCTTAGCTACGGCTTTATCAATACATTATTTTCTAGGTTAGTGAGCAGTAAGCGTGATATTGGCCACAGTTTGAGTTGAATTGTGGTATAAATTTCTTTATTATGAGGATGTATCGATGCTGGAACTTATCATCTGGTAATTCGGATAGCACAAATTTCTCTATTTGGTTTAACAGTTCTCTTGGGAGTTGCAGAAACGTAGAGGCGTTTTATCATGTTACATTTAGTACGAAGTATAAAATATATTTCATAAGTTGTAGAAATGTATCTTCACTAAAATATATGGGTGGCCCTCTGTTCGTCTCTTCCTGTATATGGAAAACTATTTAAAAATCTGTATTTTTCATTTAAAAAAGATCCAAAGCTTCATACTATATTTATTCTGATTACTAATCTTTTGAAATGAATAAGAGAGGTCAAAGTGACCTGACCGTTAGCTTTAGGTATATCAAACTTGTTATTTTTTTTTCAAAATATAATAACAAGTATTTAAGGTACAAACGCTTTGCTTAGAATGAAGAAAAGTAGGTCCTACCTAGCAAAGTTAAAAGTGAATCTGAAAGGTAGTCGGACGCATGACGTCACATTTGCCCGTTGCCTATTTTTGCTCATTGTAAGACTTTAGGAAGTGGGAGGATGCCAAATATACTTTAATAAATTGGGGGAGAACATCCTCCCGCGTTCATCCTCACTTTTTATCCCCGCTACCTAGTGGTCACATTGTAACTAATATTCAAATTAAAGAATGATGAATGTGGCTGAGGGGCCAAAATTACTCCTTTTGTAGTTCTAGTGTTAAACTCGGCCAAGAAAATCAGTCCAACTATCTATTACAAAAAAACGGAATTGACAAGATCACTTTCATGTGACAATTCCCGTATGAGAGTAAGTATGAGTTAAAATCACCATTGCCCGTTAATATGTTAACATATTTATTTTGTTGGCAAATTCGACTGACATAATTACATTAGTTATCTATTGCAAAGGACAATATTCGAAATTTCGATTTCATTGAAGAGTTATTATGTGGATAAAAAGATGTGCTATCAATACAATCTGACAAAGCCCACCGGTGACAATATCCAGCCGAAAAGCGTAAAAACTTTTCTTGAATGAGATTTTTCCTGGATTTTCCATATTCACACCAGAAAAATCTCGCCAGAGTACCTAACTAAAAGTTCCAGGACGCATTCTTCCTTTCCTAGTTCTTCGGCTAGTTTGTAGCGATGGGCGCCATTCCTTTACGTGACATGCTACAATGGCCACATATGTCGAAAGTCCAGACATATTATTTGTAATCTCTGATGAGTCCCACGGAATGACTCTAATAAAATTGACTCCTTGAAGATTATTAGGGATGACCTTTTTTAGGCTGAAAAACCAGCACATAAACATGCCATTTAACACTCAGGGATAAAGCCACAAAATAAATAATCCATTATGAAGATCTACCTAATGCCAATAAGATGAACATTCACTTTTCAGATACATATAATCTTATCGGCAAAATCAATTGATATGAAAGTTTAAAAAGACGACCAAGAAAACGAAAAGCATTGGTCTTGAATGAAAGAAAACCAAAAGTCAAATATCAATTTTAGATCAATTAAGCTCTAAAAAAGCTTAAAAATCTTGGGTGGATATATATATATATATATATATATATATATATATATATATATATTGCAATTTGAGACAAACAATTTTCAAAATCCTAGACCAAGCTCCGACCGCCCTGAGAGCAGGTATTGCGTCCCCCTAGATACATTCAATATACAAAAACCAATAACGTTTTATCTAAGGTTTCCACTAACAAGAGGACTTGTTTGATATATTAAAATATATTAGTAAAACCGTTTCATGAACTTTCCCCTGGGGCATCATTTAGAGGGAGGAGATTGGTTAATTGCCCTCCACCATTGCCTTTTATGGTAGACCTATATACATTTTATTAAAATCCTATTGAAAATGTTAAGGTTATCGGTGGAGTATACCCCAAATACAACTTCAAATTCAGCTAATTCTTTTAGTATAACCTCTCTCTTTTATCTATTCATTTTCTTTTATTCTATAAATAGTGTGAAGAGCAAGTGAAATAATTGTAAAGGTGACTTAACAAATATTCCGCAAACATACATCACAAATACTCCGCAAGTTTTATCAGTCAGGAAGGGGCTGATGAAGTTGATTTATTACAAACTACAATAACAACAAAAGTATTTTGATTCTACATCATTTGAAGCGCTATGATCATGATATAACATGTTCCATTCATATTGTTACAAGCAGTTTCCACGTTACTGTTAGGAATGTGTTATTCAGTGTTAGGAATCAAAGTTGGATTTAGGCTTCCTGGGGCCCTAAGCTATTGAAGGCAATGGTGCCCTTTATGTGTCACAGTGAACGTAGGCGTCTCATATACAGAAGTGAAGAAGAAAAAATAGTGATATTTTAAAAATTAGACTAACAGAAGGGGGCCCATTACTTACATCATTGGACTTCCACAACACGAAGCACTTTGCTATGTGTAGATTTTATCTTATTTACTGTTTATGTTATATTTTAGAAATGTAAACCCATTTTTCCTTCAGTTTTGGGGACCCGCAAGAGAGTGGGTCCCTAAGCTATAGCTTGTTTAGCTTATTCGTAAATCCGGCACTGTTAGGAATATATCACTGTTGGGAATATATGCGTCACTGTTACTAGAAAATAATCAACAGTAGATATAATCTGCTAATTAGCAGTGTATTTTTATATGGTGTTCATTAATAAATAAACAATTTCATTCACCAGAATAAAAAAAAAATTCAGCCGCATCAGTCTGACAAGGTATGGCCCATTTTGTAGCGACACAGATACTAGGCTAGTTTAGGTCGACTTTCTCATAATGTACAATGAGAACACAACCTTAAGAAAATCACTTTGTTCACCATGATAAAGCATATGAATTAATAGATGTATTACCTATGGATACATTTATAGTTCAACAGAAATGAAAGTTTAAGAGTTAAATTTGGATATATCTCAATTACCATATTTTATATATTGCCGTATTGCTAGTGTTATAATGAAGACCGTTTAATAAATATATATATTTCAGTTTCCTCATAATAGGTGACTCTCCTAACCAAGAAGTTTTTATTTCTAAATAACATTGCTCTTAGTGATCGCTTTTAGTGAAATAAAGTTAGGATAAATAGAGAAAAAGATTTCAAATTGGTATCTCAAATTTCTAAGATGCCGCTATTCGCCTAAAATTTTAAAAATAATAAAATAATAAAGTCGTATTAAAAGATAGGTAATATACATATTACTTTAAACGTGATAACCTTACTACCAACAAATTGTAACGGATTTTCCAAGTATTCATGCCTTCGAGTCCTGAAGACAAATCGAAAACTTCTATATTTGTTACAATTCTAAAAAAGTGTTTAAATTTGTTATCATTTTCATGTAGAGTATCACAATTGACTAAAAAGTAAAGAAAATTAAATGGGAATATATCAGTAGATTGTCAGAAAATTCAATTGTAGAAGTTAAAATTGAGAAAGATTAAGACATTACAAAATTATGTCATACGCATTGTTTGTTTACATCGACGTAACAGCATAAAAGCAGACATTAGCAAAATTAAGTAATGTTATGTTAACGAGTATAATAATTAAGAAAGTGCAATGTGAAATGTTTTGTAAAATGTTTGTTAACAGAAACACACAATTTTGGATATGTCAAAACGGTCAGATTTGCATATATGGATGTCTGGAGATTTCGATCACTTGATGACATTGCAGAAACACAAGTTTCGGCAATGAGACAGGTAAAACTGAAAGATGTCATCAGATGATGTAGCAGTTTCCCCAACCAAGGAAGAAAAATAAAAAAGATGATTTTTCAAGGAATCGAAAAGGGGAGTCAAGGATCAGAAAAAAAATGAAATCTGTAAGTTACGTCCCACGGTTATGCCGGTTAGGCTAAAGGAGACGGTGATGATGAGAGACACATACACAATCGCCATTTGTGGGCCGAGGAAAATCCGCATCAAATTGTCGTAGGCCTCCACCAGAGAAAATTTACAGTGAACGTGGGGGCAGGCATATTCAAAAACCAATTTTATGGACATATTCCTTCCCAGGGCGATTAACTGGAGAGCTATATCTCAATTTTCTACATCATGAAGTTCCACAACTTCCAGAGGATGCATCTCTGGAAGTAAGACGTTCCATGTGGTTCATGCACGATGGGGCTCCTCATTTTCAGAGGCAAGTTCGCAATGCTATTGATGTTGCATTTCCAAACAGACGGATAGGAAGGGGTAGTCTATATGCATGGCCTGCTCCTTCTCTTGATTTAAATCCATTGGATTTTATTTGTGAGGACATATTAAGGAAGTAGTTTACGCAAGGGAAATTCATGATATAGACGATCTGAAACAAAGTATGTAGACTACCTTCCAATCGATTCGTGATACACCCGAAGTACTCAATAATGTTCGCCAGTCATGCCCATGCGTGTGAGCGAGTTAGTGGTGGAGATATTGAGAATTTACCACGAGTACACAGGAACGACTAAGGCGGATATTGGAATCATATAACAGCAATTTGGCAAATAGAACCTGCTTATGGTGAGTACAATGTAACTGTAGTCTATCCCAATTTATTTCGTTTATTTTGCCACATACCGGATAAACATTTCTTTTCATTTTTGTATTTACCACGGTGTTCATGTGCATGTTTTTTGTTACTTTCTCATATTCCCTATGCTTTTGGTTACTGCACCTTCTTTACATGTATGTTCCCACGCCAATTCCTATTGCAGGTATACACACACTGTGCTGCTGCTATTCACCTCGAATGGCCCACCTCTCTTATTTAAGGTAACTAAAGCATATTTTTACCTCTTACTTATGTTGCAGTTATGCAACCCCATATAGCTAATTACAAAATTCATGCGCCATGTTGAATTCATTGAAGGTATCACATTGTCTACAGCGAATTACTGTTTTGTTTTTATAGTCTTCGAAACACTCTAATGTACACCTTTCTTTCTCAAGAGAATTGACAAGGATACTCCAATTAATTTGGGTAATCCCTGGCGCACGGGTTTCACGATTGCGGCATTTAAAATTTTTAAGCATTAAATAGGACAACCTGTATATCCCAAAATTAGCCTTTTGTAATTAGAAAAAAGTAACATTAATTAAAACTTAATTAATTTCATTGTCAGTTCGTTAAAATTTATCTAATCAATTTCATTGTTATTGATACATATTAAATATATATTTTATAATTCACACGTTTGTGATTTACATTGTTACAGCACATAACTGAGTGACACAATTAATTTTACTAAAAATTAAATTTCACCAAAGTACTTAATCACAAACGGGTAAGCATACTTTTGTTATGACAGTATCAATTATCAAAATGTTAGTAGTGCTGAAAATATGAATTCAATATTATTTTCCAAAATTTTTTGTTTGAAACAATATGAAGTCAAAGAAGAAAAGAAGCTTCACGAAAATACATAGAAGAGACAGAAAACCTACTTTTTTTTAATTGCAACTACCATATTGTCAGCCGTTGTCACTTGAACTGAATTTTTAAAATTGAGACTAAAATTAAAAATGAGTTTCACTTCCTTGATATATCCGATTGCGATTATTGCACACTTGCCTTTCTTATTTATCAATTTATTTTTTTATTTGTTAATTATTTAACGTACACTAATATACAAAATTATTGTTGCATGTCTATAAATATGATGTTGTAAGAATATAATTTGATAACGAATTCGCCCGGTATTCCTTATAATGTTATATGTGTATAATCGACAAAGATATGTATGTGGCAAATTTCATGTCAAAAGAGTAGTAAATAAGAACAATAAAACTTTTCTGTCCATTTACCAGCATTTTGTTTTATTCATTCTAATTTTCGTATTTAAAATTTTTTCTATGAAATTTACCGCAAATATACATTTCCCGATTATACACTTAGTATCAGTATTAAAAGTACCCAGCAAAATCATTATCAAATTATATTTTTACAAGAAGACAGTTATAGATATGCGACAATCATTTTGGACATGAGTGTACATACCGTTTACTCATTATTGAAGTAATGAAAACTACATTTTTAAAAATTTCATTCGTCCTGAAAAGAAAATTGCTCCTGCGCAAGGCAGAATTCCTAGTTAATTTTCAATCACGAATAGTTGAGAACCCTGAAATGAAGAAGAAAAATCATTGTTAAATACGTGAACAATCGGATTTGACTGGCCTACATCTTCAGATTGAACATTATAACATTCACATACATGTCAACTTAGTTGAAGTTATGAAGTGAACGCGACATACTAACAAGTGACATGTTTTAGTCGAACGCGAGGATCAATATAAAACTTGATAGAAATATACAGAACTAAGAACAGACCAAGGGTTAGTTATTGCCCTGTAAAACTCGTTATCCACCGTCAGCGCCACACATCCTTCGAAACATTGGCAGTTATATTCCGCGTTGTAGACACTGAGAAAGATTCAGGTGCGTTAGTGTGTGTTAGTAAGATACAGTTCATATTAGGTGTGGTGGTCAGTGTGGAAAAAATGAGGCACACTGTTAGCATTAACCCACTTCATGATTGAACTGTTGAAATGCAAACTGAGGCGCAAATGTAAGGATCAAACGTTAGTTGGAGTGGAAGATGATTCATTTGCGATATTTTTTGTGCAAATTAATTATCAGTGAGTACGAAAATGAATTAGAAATGATATACACATCGACACTCGACAGAGATGATGGCAAAAATGGCACGGCACAGAAAGACAGCTATGATAGCAGTTCAGAGAGGGAACAAGGCAGTAGTGAAAGCGAATACGACGTATCTCCGGCACGAAAACTGAAAAGAACAGATTTTTATTGCAGTTTACAGACAAAGAAATCCGGTGTATCTACAAAGGTTTTCATGAAGGAGAATGCAACTCCTGTAGGAAGCTTCTGACCCGACACAAGAAAATTATTTTGTTGAGGTAGCTGCAAATCTATATTAGATTATGGACACGCGCTGTCTACGAACTCTGCTTCATTCAAAAGGAATCGGGAAATGAAACTCCAAACAGTGAAATATGAACTCATCTGATTATTTGACGAAGCACGAGAGCATAGTTCATCAGTACATTACTGGCATTTACAATGTTGGGCTCTCCAAGCGGCAAAAGAAGTTTGCTTATTGGATTTCAAAGCGTCGGTCGCCGACTTTCATTGACAATCTTAAGAAACAAGCAGGAATTATTTCACGAACAATTACGACCTTTTTAACATAAAAATACATTGCACAAGATACAAGTATTCGTGTAAGTGGTGAGGCGTGTACTAGTGAAATAAACGATTACATGCATTTACATCGTTTGTCTGCAGCCAGTGAATGGAATTGTGACCAGAGTCAATTAAATTTTCAACTGTCATCTCGTGCTACTTTATCGAAAAGAGGGTAGGAAGACACTGTTGGAAGCATTCAGTCAGTGTCCAGCACGACTCACAGCTATACCATTACTGTTGCGATATCCATGGATGGGAAACTTGCGAAGAAGTTATACATTGATTTTCAGGATCCGCAAGGACATTTTGGCCCACAGGTGTCAGTAAATTTGCAGCAACGATGTCCTAAAAATCTATTTGTCGACGAATGCTTAAAAGACCAAAGGACATCTGAAATTTTTTTTCAAAGTGTTCTAGCAGAAAACATGGTAAAATACTATGTTACTTTGTGATTCCTGGTCTGGCCATAAGAATGTCACTTTGCTCGCAGAGGGTACTTCCGGGAAGCACATTGTATGAAAATAATTCCTCCCAAGACAACAAAATAGGTTCAGCCACTCGATGTCTATTTTTTTTCTCCAATACAAAATTTATGCCAAAAGAATCACCGACTATGTTCGCTTACGCTTTGATAAACCCTGGTGAAGATTCATGATAGGTGTTTCATAATGAACATGCATTGTGTAATCTATAATCATTTATAAACCGATGCTTCGTTATGCCTAGCAAAAATCGCGATATCAGGTTGAATCTCCAGTTGGTGGCTTAAGAAACGTGATTGATGTAGGTTTCAACTTTACTTGATCTTTTTGGACATGAAAGTGAAAAAGACATGAATTGCCTTTATAGAAATGTTTTTACTGCAAAGTTACGTTATGCTTCACTCATTTCCTTGTAGATCCATATGTACACTTTTTGTTGATCCTCATTTGTTTTCTTAGCAACGTAATGAACGCTTGTAAATACTCGTCTTGTGCAGTTACTATACTTGTCATTGTGTGCACGCATACTTCGTGCTGTTTTCCTACCTCAAAACTGAATTAACCCTTTCAGGATGTCCAATTTTTTAGGTAAATTTTAGACTTTCACTTAAATAGCTACTACTTCCTTATTATTAATCGTAGGATCATAGTTGATATCTAGCTTTTTTAGAATAGACAATACTTGCCACTGGTATCCCTCCCTTGTATTATACACCAGACATGAGATAATCGGGTAAAACCGGGAGATTTTTCGAAACAAAATTCGAAAATTTGCGCACATCTGGTTCTCGCATAGGTTCACGTATGGAAACGAATTGCTTTTAAAAGAATACCGTTTATGTACGCGATACGTGGGCAAAATTTCAGTCTTATATCTTGGAAACTAAGGTCGGGGGAGATTTTCGAATGTCTGAACGTGACCCATTTCTTTCATATATATACATCAAAATTGTAGTGCGCTATTACTATTTGACCTAAAGTCATAGTTTAAACGCCATTTTCTTCAGTATAATGAGCACTTTCCAACCTACCACCTACGTGCCATATCATACACATTAATCGGAAAATTCAGAAAAAAAAAAAACGGAATATATTTTGAAAATCCCGCCAAAAAACTTTGCCTCTCTGACCCGAGCCTGATTTCACGTAGGGATCTGATTTTTTTAAAAAAAATAATACGTTGTTGTGTACATACTACGTGTGCAAAATTCCAACCTCATATCTGAAAACAAAGGCCGGAAACAATTGTTGAAAGTCTGAATTTAGGCCCTGTATACACACACACACGCACACATATATATTGTAAAAATTTAGTGCATCATTACTCTTTGGCCTAGAGTGATAATTCAAACGTCATAGTTTTCAGTATAACAAGATCGTTCCAACGGTACCACTCGAACGTTCGTATCATACACCTGAACCAGTAAAATTGGGAAAATCCGTTATTTTTTTTTTTTTAAATTCATCTTGAAACATTTGCGCCCCACGGTTCCGGCCCCGATTTTGCGTATTGATCTTTAAAAATTTGAGACATACAAAATGTACCATAATTCGTACGCAAAGTTTCAATCTCATATCTTGAAAACTAAAGGCGTGAAATTTTTTTGATTTTTATCTTAAGAAAAAATAAAACGTCACCCACCTCCACCCGCCTTGGCGCCGCCAAGTTGACCATTCGGTTCCAAAACGCATGTGACGTGTTCTTTGGTCTATCCTTGGCTTGACCAATAAAAAACCGGCTTAAATAGTTATTACATAACCTAAATAAGCGATCAAAGACGATACTACGCCATGGTAAGAAAAGTTACCAAAAATCCTAAAAGGGTTAATATTAATTGCTTATAGGTAGCGCTGTCCGCGCAAAGCAAACTTTACACAGGAATGACTCACCCTATGGTAGTCAGTGCTTACCCCTATATATATATCTGCCAAGTTTTATGTTGATCCTCGCGTTCGAACCGGAACGTGTCCCCCAATTTCTCGTAGTTTCATTTTAATTTCTATTTCATTCTTATTCCAACGGGTATTCACTTGCATCATATTGCAGCATAAATATAAATCAATACATTCTTTTTAATAAACAATAATTTCATCCGAGCAGAGCAAAATCCAAAGATCTTGAACTAGGGACGTTATTAAATTCAGTTGAGAGAATTTGAACGTTTTAGCTTTCAGACGAATTACATTAATTCAATGGGAAAAATATAATTCGGTCGGAATGTTTAATTTAACCTTAGTCGCAAATAATGAAAAACCATAGCTACTCGCCTACCAAGCGTTTAATAATAACATTATTGGACTCTTTTGTCCGCCTTTTGAAGCTGCTTCGTTAATACCTTTCTTTCCGTGTTTGATTTTGGTACATTTTTTCTACGTAATATCACAACCACATCAATAAGGAAATCACAAAAAATAATACTGAGTCATAATAATCATTCATTCATTTTATAACACAAGACTTTGGCATATTAGAATTTTTTGGAGGGAGGAGGCATGGTTTTTCGATATATGTAGTTCTTTTTGGTATATTAAAACTTAACAAATTATTCAGATTTTGATGATGTATCAGTATTTATCAACACAAAAACATTTCAAAGTGAGGATCTTAATTCAATAACATCTCAAGCAGGCTCGTATCCAGGAGGCCCTACAGAGGCCTTCTCCCCCCTAAAATATTCACTGTAGACTGACAAATGAAATATAATATGGTGATGAAGTATAATATGGTTGCATCGCCCCCCCTAACTTCATCCCCCCAAAACATTTTTGGGCTGGCTAGAAGTCTGATCCCAAGTCCAAGAAAAGATACTATCATATATATAACAAGGAACATAATATGACCATTCACCAAAACAATGCCGAACGAAAACGTTCAATATTATGTTCTTTATTCCTACTGGACTCTGATGAACGCGGGTCGTTTCTCAATTCAAATTTTCAAATTCTCAATTCAGATTCTCAGTTTTGTTGTATTCAAAAATAACTTATGCATTAATAATGTTTCCAGAAAGTATTAATCAACATGACTGAACCGTACGCTTTGGCTTCTGTAAATAATTGCCGTATTATTATAGTATCGGATCATATTCAGTGGCAATTTTACCGTCGTTTTAATTTTTCTCTTAAGATTACAACAATCTCTTATGCGTATAACCGTATATAATAACTAAACATAACGAAACAAGAAATGGACTATGTCAATGGGCCTCTAATTCTTGTATTCTGGCAATATTGTAAAGAGTAGGAATAGGGATACCTGAGTCAAATTTTGTGCCCGTGGGTCCCTGGCCCAGGGGACATGGTCCCTAATCAGAGGTTATGTCCAGGGTTGAATAGGACCTACACCACCAAATTTTGGCAAGCATGCTATAAATTATTAGTAATACAGGAAACAAAAGCAACAACACATAAGATACTTAGATACGGTATGGAATGTACTATCAGACGCGCACCCAGAAATTTTTGTTAAGACCTGTCTAAGCTTTCGGGGAGTGTAAAATACTATAAGCCACTACGTTTATAAAGTACTGAAATGGTATTATTCTGCATCCGAAAAGACAATAGGTAACTTAATAGAAAAAATGATAGAACTATATTTTCATATATATATATATATATATATATATATATATATATATATATATATATATATATATACATATATAAGAGAAAAAGTACAGATGAAGTTTAAGATCAAATTCTCAAGCCACATCAATTATTTCCCTTTCAAAAAACTACAGATTTATTCAGAATGTGTAGATACGTATGTTTAGTTAGGTAGTTCCGGTGAGGTCCTTTGGTGCGTTTCTGTGTGCAGTATTCTGCTATTGAAGATATTCAGTTTTATTATTCCTCGAATAATAATAATCATAGAACTGTGCGTACAAGATATAAAAGATATCACTTTAAGTAACATGATTTCATATATTAGTGAATAAATATGTGAAAATGCATGCAGCAACTTAAGCATGTAAAAAGTCTTAGGGCCTATTTAATGTTCAAAAGTATATCCTTCGTGAATAATTTCGTATTTTTGTCTGTAGATAGTAATGAATCAAAGAAATGTCATTTTTCGATGAAAATCAATATTTGAAGACAGCTTGAAAAGATCCTAGTTGCAGTTGCAGAAACATTGCTTATTAATATACCTTTTTATAGGTTTCTCCAGCAGAACAGTTACTGGGCATTAATATTCAAGAAATTTAGAACATCACTCCCCAATCTTGTATTGACAAAAAAACTATTACAAAGTAAGTTGTTAAATTTGTAGTATTAGAAAGTAAGTTATAATGGTTGGCAGTAAATTTGTTTTGCAATGAAAAAAAAAGCCTACCAACCATATTCCAGAATTAAATTTTTAATGTCAAGATTTAGTGTTTTGTTACTGTGATTAGTGATTAAATCCATTGAATTATTGTTGAAATTATTCTAGAGACATATTGATTACTAAGATGGCTGAGCCAACTTCACACTTTTTAAAAATGGTTCCTTTATTAAAATTACACTTCATAAAACTTTAGTACTTAAAATAATGCTCTTTATCCCACAAGATACCAGAATTTATGCTCAGTAAATAAGGACACACGTGGTATACATATGTTTGAAGTAAATGTGAAGTAGGCCAAACCAGTTTCAAAAAATTATAATTTTTCAATGTCAGGATTTTGTACCGTCAGCAGGGCTGACTTTGGACAGTTACTGAATGTTTTCGTCTACAAGTCAAGTATTGGTGGTTGTAGGAAAAGTTTTCATACTTTATATGGTAGATACACATCTGAGGTATCCACCACATGCATAAAAATAAATAAATTTGTTTATTTGCTAAAAAAAATATAAATATGTCTCAACTTACCCTGAATTGTGGGATTACTTTGGACAGTGTTAAAGCTTACAAAGAAATTCAATGTTTATTAGAGACACTGTTGCTTTGGACATCTTTTTGAGTTTTAAAAACATGTTATTCTATTTAAACATTACCGGTTGTACTATAGATAAAAACTATGGATAAAGAATAGACAATGTCTTTCATTCTTCATCTTGCTTTGTTTTCATAGCGCTCTTCGCTGTCCACAACAAGAGTAGGATTAATATATTGATGTAAGAACTTGCCATGAATGGTGGGCGCAAGCCTGTAAAAATCATATTATTATTATTATTATTATTATTATTATTATTATTATTATTATTATTATTATTATTATTATTATGTCTAGCGAGTGTAGCCTAGTGGTTAGCGTTCTTCCTTCGAAAAAGGGAGATCCTGGGTGCAAAGCTTGTGGCCTGCTACCTTGACCGGTTTTACCAGCTTTCTTCGCTGTTCCACAAGGTGAATGTCGGAATGTCATCTTTAAGGATAAATCCTGCCTGACTTTCTCCTTTCCTTTTTTCCATTATTGGTGTTAAAATATTCTGGTGTAAATTGGCCATAGAGGCTGCATTTGAAATAATGTTACATAAATAAATGAATGTTTAGAGCACGCCAGGCACGCGCCCAGAATTTGTTTGCTTGGAGGAATCCGAAGATTTTTGCGGGTGTAATACGTATATGTAGTATTGAACCTGTGTTATTCAACACCCGAAAAGACGACAAGTAATTGTTAATTAGTGCCTCCTATTAAAAATGACAGTGCTAGAGTTATTAAATAACATTTTTAGGCCATATCAATCATTTCGATGATAAACAAGTATACTTATATTAAGAAAGTTCACAAATGTTCGTCGAGTTACGAAGTTTTATAGGAAGGAATCTGTTTTCTGTGAATCCCAACGTAGGTCCTGGTTTCAATTCCTAGTGGGAGCTAAAGTTCTTTTCCGGTGTCGGAGTCCGGAGTCCAGTTGCGTGCTATGTGCCTTCCTTTTACTTACAGGAATGACGCTGTTGTTTGAGGTTGTAATTTATCAAGTATAAAAGGGGGAATGGGAGTTGGTAAAATCAATCTCATGTTCAAACTTTACACATGTACATGGAAGACAATATTTCAATATACACTATGTAAAATATTGATGACAAAACTTGGTGTATATTTTCTTTGTAACTTCGTGAATATGCATCAACTTCAGGTTAAAATCTGTCAAGAATAAAGTGTAAGTTCACCTCCCCCATAAATTATATATATATGTAAGAAATAAGTTAGTGGGTTTACCTTCCTAGCCTCCTGCATTTCTTTTAGAGCAGTGATTCTCAAAGTGGGGTACGCGGACCCCTGGGGGTTCGTGGGACGTAGCCAGGGGGTCCGCACGCCTAAAAATTGAAATGTGTTATAATGAAATTGAACTCATAGTTATTTTGCAAGAAGTATTTTTTTATTTACTAAGAAGAAAGCAATTGGAACTTATAATTACGTTTGTAAATTTTAATGTTTTCCTACTTTACCAATTTTCTGCCCTGTGAGTATGAAGAGTTGTCTAAAAAGACATTGCAACATTTGATGTCTTTCCCTACCACTTCCTTACGTGAACAGACCTTTTCTGGTCTTTGCAGTATTAAAGCCTGAAAGCGAAATCGTCTTAATGTGAAATCGGACCTAAGATTAATTTTGACAAAACCTATCCCGATTTCAGTGCAATTATGGAAAAGCAAAAATGATTTCATTTCTCACATTAGTGACCCCACATTTGAGGACATTGTTTTTCAAGAGAATTTCTTTTTTTTTAAAAAAAAAAAAAAGAACATTGATTTTCAGTCTTGAATGTTACAGTACTTTCAATTGAGATTTCGTTCAGTAGGAAACATTCATGTATCTTTAGAATAAATTACTTATTGCAATATTTTTCTTGATGTTTTTCTTTGTTGATGTTTTGTCAGTAGTAACTCTAATCAGTAGGCCTATAGTTTTTAATACCATGTGAAATTTCAGATAGCATTGCAAGTGATCTGCGGATAACTTTCCGAATAAATAGTCGGTCCGTGGATTACTTTCCGATTGCACAGGTGGCCCGTGTTATCGGAAAGTTTGAGAACCACTGTTTTGGAGTTCAACGATATTTTTTTTTACAATTCATTCGGTTTCGATACAATATGATATACATTTCCTTTGACTCTTTTCCGCTATCCCCATGGCTTGCGATTAAAATCCTCTAGAACGAGCGACAAATTTAACCCTCTCAATTAGTATGGATTATCCTCTTCCCCTACGATTTAAAAAATATTTTTCTCAATAGTTTACGTTACAATTGTTCGATTTTAGTGTAATATGTCGTATATTTTCCTTAAGGTTTCACAATCATTTCCACCACTTCGATTTAAACTGAGTGAACTTATCCCTCTCCCACCAGGTAAGTACATATATATATTACTAGCTGAAATACCCATTCTTCGGATGGGTCAGATAAAATATCTATGTAAAGAAACTTAACAACGAAAGAAAAAATATGGGTCATTTCCTACTACTTTTACATATCCTGGTAAACGCCCCCTGAGACCCCTGGTAAGAATTTGAAAACACGCCTCCACTCTCCAGCTCATGGAGGCTGTATTTTGAAGTCAATGCCTGTGGGAGTATCATCTCAGCTCCCACGAAAACTATGAATTTGACACTAATATCGGCCACTTTGGATTATTTTACGTGTCTCGGTCTCCCCCCGGTGACCCCCAGCCCGCAGCCGAATTGAGTGAATTTGGAAGTTAATGCGATCGGAGTTTCACCATTGATATCAGCGACCGCGAAAACTATGCATTCGATACTAATATCGGTTATTTTCTACTAATTTTAATGTCTCGGTAGACGCCTCCCCCCTGAGACCCAGTGATTCGATTTAAAAAAAAAAACTCTTCTCCTTGGTCTGGGACCTGGGCCAAAGTACTCGTGACTAAACTTGGTAACTCTCGGTTCACTCGTCTGGGCCCCAGGCCGCACACAGTCACGAACAAACACAAATATATATATAATGTGTATGGGTGTTCTGTGGAACTCTCGTCTAGGGGAGAAAAGCCCATCCAATCGTTTTGTTATTGGGCCAAAAGAAAATATTCATTAATGCAAGCCATGAGCACAAGAAAAGAATAGAAGTATACACATACGTGCATGATCCCCACGAAAATTTGTATCATGCAAACAATATACACAAAATAAAGGGAATGCGCTTTTCTCCTTTCGCTGAAAAATCAGAATAACGGGGCAAAATCCCATCCGGAAGTTTTTAGAGCTAGCTTTAAATAATATAGAAAACCACGTCCAATTTACTTTAAACTTAGTGCAAACAGAGCAACAATAAATAAGGGATAATGTTTATTCACCTTTTCTGTGAGAACTGGTATAAAGAGTTAATGGCCCCTCTCCAAATATTTCTGCAGTTATAACCGAAAATAGTACAATATGACTAATTCAGTTGTAGCTTCCTTTATGCGTACATTACAACGATAAAATAAGGTAATATGATGTTTATCTTTTATGTGAAAAGCCCGTTTAAGGGAAATATTTTCGCCCCTTCCGAAATATTGTAATGCCAGTGCCAGAAACGGTAGAACACGTCAAATTCACTTGAAGTTGTAAATACGTACATACTAACGATAAAATATGAACGCTTTTTTCTTTCCTGTGGAAACCAGGAAAAGGGACAAAACATCCCTAAACCAGGACGCAAAATTTCAAAGTCAGATCCACTCGCCAATCCAGAAAAGATGGTAGCCAGTGCCTCTCATATACAAATTATTAGTTCACTGACCCCCTTCCCCCAAAAGCTTTTTGTTTGACAAAGAAACAGATCACATAAAATTTCAAAATCACACATTTAGGTTCACGATAATCAAATTTTGAATTACATAATTCTTTTAAATGTTAAAAAATTCATATACATGTTAAAAATATCTTATTTTAAGACTTCATGTTTGTGTAACGCTCTCTCTCTGCACTTTCGGTTTTCGGCTCAGTGTCCTTAAATGAAAGGCCATTGAAGGAAATTGTCAGCAAATCATCCATTCAGTGTGTTAGTCTTCAGTAAATTTCTGTAGGTAGTCTTAACTGTTGAGACTACTGAAGCCTCTCTCGCATGAAAGAGTAATCACACGTAAAACTGCACAAAATGTGACGTTTGGAAGCAAATTTGGGAATCTCGTAATGAAGTTTTGAATTGACGGTGGGAATGGAGGGCGAATTACAACGTTATGAAGACTTCACTTTCCATGCCCGTTGTGAAGACTTCACATGCCATGTTTTCTTTCACTCAGTGACAAATATTTTCGTGCGAAACGGAAACTGTGAGTTTAGGCAAAAAACATTCCTAGTGAATACTGGTCGCCAGCTCTAACTTTCTAATCGCCAATGGCGACTTGGCGATCGGAAATTTTGTGCCCTGCTCTAAACATTGTGCAGCTAACACCGCAAGTGGCAAAATCTCCTTGGCATTATTTAGCAGAGATTTTCGAATTCGTATAATCAATATGTACTATTAATTTTTAACTTCGTACAACAGCTGAACAGGAATGAATCCAGAGGTTAGCCTGATGGAAAATACCCCAGAAGATCAGAATTTCCTCAGGAATATGTATTTTACACCGAATAAAGCAAAAATATAAAAAGTGAAATTCCTGTGTTACTCTATTTACAGTATAGTAGAATCTTAACGTATAGGAAGCCAATTTGTAGCCACTATTATTATACTAGGGTATCTCCGAGATTTTACTTTATACCTGTTGCTTTTAGAAAAATGAAATTCTATATTATTTGCTAAGATTGCTAAACCCATCGATTTATACAGAACAGTCACTCCTTCCGATAGTATTCCTGGCCTGAACTAGTGATCATGTTAAATGTGTGGTAAGAATGATTTGGGATACTTGGTCCAATATTCGATTCGAGACGAAACAGAGACTGGGTTAGACTGGGAATTACATTTATTTTATATTTCATCTTAGTTTTTTTAAAGATAATGTTGGTGTAGCAGCAGTAATTTAATTTAAATTATTTTCAATTATTTTAGAAATGGCATAGTGTGTGAAGATAAGATCATTGAAAATATTTTCTACAAGTGCTGGAGGGTCTTTAAGCAGAACGAGAATGAACCATTGAAAAACGTCTAGAGAAGGGGGAGGGAAATCCCTGCCTCTTAGCAGCACATATGCTCTCGAAGATCAAATTGGTGAACAGAGCCTTTAATACATAGTCCAATACAATGTTACCAAAAATGTTCGTTACTCTTGATCTAAAATTAAGCGTGAAATTGAAACAATCATCCAACTTATATTGCTATTCTGTGTACATATGGAGCATTTTAAGTTGTTGAGTACCATACTTCATTAGCTATCCATGAAATAAAATTTACATGTTATGTTATGAGGACTGATAAACCAGTGGTAAAAGGTATAAGATCCCCGATATTTATTACACGATGTCAACTCACGTAGCCATAAATACAACTTTTCCTGCTTGTTGATTGCCGAAGCCATAAACAATAGTATGATAATCTGCATCAACTTCGTCTACAATTTTAGGAACACTTTCCCGAAGGTCTGCTTTCACAGTTATCCTAAGGAGCTGATTAGAACATACTTTTGGTCGGTGGACGAGGGGTTTGTTTTCCAATATTTTCATGTGCACAAAAATTTACAAACCAATGGCGTATGGCACGATTATTCACCTCACTCGGACCAAATGCACTGTTTGCATTTCGCTGCTAGATATAAAGAATGTTTCGACTTGAACTCTTGAAGAAAATACCAATCGCATTTATGTGTTTCTTCACTATTCTGTTCAATGACAAGGGGCTGCGGTGGCTCAGTGATGGAGCATTCACCCCTGGTTCGTGTGGTTTCTAGTTCAATCCCAGCTCGCGCTAAGTGGGCTTTTGTGGTGAACAAGCCGCGTATGTGTGAATTCTCCCGTTTCTTTCCACTTTCTTGCCGTTGAATGATAAACAGTGATAGTTTCTCTTCGACACAGGAAGATATGATGGATCATCTCCACCATAAAACATCATAATATCAGCATCTTCTGCGGGTGAATGGTGGTTTTGGAAACCGTGATCCTGAAGTAATCACGACACAACTAATGTCCTGACCGTTTTCGATTGTTGTTTTAAGTCCTGATTGTTTACAATTGGAGGTCAATTTTTCACAATCTTATGCTGGAAAACTTCTCGGTTAATCCATACTCAGAAAATGGCATACCTTTTAACGGCGATATTAGCGGATGTCAACTCACGTAACCATTAATCCAACTTTTTCTACTTGCTTAAGTGTTATCTGCTATGTTAAAATAGGGGTTGGAAAATATGCTCATAAAAGGGAACGAGTTCACCCCTAAAATATGCTCATAAAAGAGAACGATTACACTCCCTAAAAAGTGCTCATAAAAGGGAATAAATTCACCCCTAAAATGGAGGTCGTAAAAGACCGTGGGTTCACGATGTAAGGTGTTCAATTTCCCAGGGGCTCCTGAGTTGAGCAAGTATGACCAAATATGGCCCAGATCGATCCATTTTCTACTATCTTGTATATATCTAAGACTACATTTTACATCAATATCACATATATTAATCTCATAATTAAGCATATACTTTAGTCTCACGTTATAATATTGATAACAAGGTAAATCAACAAAAAATGACAATAATAATACGGTCCAATTAATTTTACATTCATTGCGATATATTTAATGGAAATTCAACATAATTATAAAGAGTTAAATACAAATATATTCTCTATTAAAGTTGATCCATTTACCTTCGTTTAGCGTTCATTAAAATGTAAACACGGAATAAACATACTACACGAATATATATGTAGAACACATAAAGTGATTAAGGAGTAATTATAATATTATGAACGGAATAAAACAATATAGTACACATTAACATTGAAACAAATAATTGCTATACTAGATAAATAGTTAAAGATAAAAGAACATAAAGAAAAATACAATAACTAAGTTATATAACTCTGAAACACTGCTTTTATCTCATTTGAGACTAAGTTCCCTCTTTTAGACATTATGTATATTAATTTTACTTATAATCTCAGAAGGGACTATAATTTTGACTAATTCCATCGATTTTTTCTAGTACTTTCGGTAGGCTGCCGTAACTTTATTTCATCGACATTTCGTAACATTTCACAATTGCATATGTTTTAACGTACATTTTAATAATAAATTGAATGAAGAACACATTAACCATAGACGTAAGCAAAGGTCAATCTAATACAAATCCGTCGGACGCCTTTTTAATGGTTCAAGTTATACGTTCAAGGGGCGCATTTAAGCAACATTGTATAGCACAATCTATAGTACTTCTTTATCTTTCAGAGAATGTTACCATATTTTGATTTCTATTTACAAAACACCTGCCATTTGCTACCGATTTTGTGCAAAATTACGGCAATTGTTATTACGATTATAATTTCGGTGATTATTTCTGAAATTCATAATACTATTTCTACCATTAGGTTGAGTTGAATTACCGGTACTATTTAGATTACTCGCTTGGTCATTAAAACGATGATTACCATTTCTTTGTATGTGAGAGCTATTTCCATTCTGTACACTTAGATTGCGAATATGGGCATAATTAATAGGATTGCGGCTGAGATTACCCTGAACTCTATTAGGATTTTTATTGTTGTTCTGCATTAAATATTGGCTTTCAAAGTTCTGCACTAGCATGACCATATGACTAAAATTGACACATTGTGCAGACATAAGCATTTGTTGCAATCGGAACGGCAATAGGATGCGAATAGAAGCAATTATACGCGATTCAGGATGATTAGGATTTAGAGCTTTTAATGCATTATACGTCGATACTACAATTTCCGTTTCATTCTTGTGGCTTCGGGGATCGAAGAGCTTGGTACGTAATAAAGCATCTCTGTTGGCAAGCATAAAGTCATTTTCATAACTGGATAATAATGCAGCTATAAAATCCGAATAAACATGAAGGTTTTCTCTGATTGCTTTGAACCACGTTAAACATGGTGGCTGTAGGACGTGCGGAAGGATCTTCAAGAATTTTGACTCCTTTATTCCTATTAATTTACATTCGTCCTCAAACTTTTCGATAAATACCCGTGCAGGAATATCATCGGGCCCACCACTAAATTTTGTCAATGATTTTACCTCGGTAAATCGCAAAGGTCTGTCATTATTATGGGATTTTAAATATTTATATTTACCATAATATTTTGGATTCCTACAAGATGAATGTTTCTTCCTTCTTCCATCTTCGGTACTCCCTTCGCTATATCCCGACGACTCACTGTCTTCAAAAACTCGATGAGGTGTTACTGGTTCTGGTTCCTTAAAATGAAGCTGATTTCTATATCGTCATGATGAATTACTGTTTCTGAAGCCTGATTTCCATGTCCGCCGTGGGACTGATGTCTATGTTCACCGTCGTGCTCTCCCTTAGTAGAATTGTAACACTCTTGAAAATAATTCATATCCTCTTTATGTTTTCAGATGTGAAAAGTGTGTTCATTAATTACAGATTCCATTACTTTAACTACATCCTGTATTTCAGTATAATTTTGGGATACTCGTTCCATCTTTTGATCATACTGCTTGAATCTCGTAGAAATTTGCTCCTCCACTTGACCTTCTATTTTGAATTGTAATTGGTCCATTTTATCTTCAAGTCGTTCCTCAATTTTAAGTTGCATTTGCTTTATTGAGTCCTCAAGTTGTTGATGAGTTACCTGCTGAAATTCCTCAAACTGTTGCTGAGATACCTGCTGGAATTTCTTAAACTGTTGTTGAGTTACCATTTTCTGCTGGAACTCCTCAAATTGCTGGTGTTACCATTCTCTGCTGGAACTCCTCAAACTGCTTGTGAGTTACCATTCTCTTCTGGAACTCCTCAAACTGCTGGTGAGTTACCATTTTCTGCTGGAATTTCTTCTGGAATTCCTCAAACTGTTGTTGAGTTACCATTTTCTGCTGGAATTCCTGCTGGAATTCCTCAACCTGTTGTCGGAGTTAACATTTTCTGCTGTAGTTGATTCATTTGACAAGATATCTGCTTTAAGAGATCTGTCATACTTTCAGGAGCAGGAATCTCCCTTTGAAAAAGTCTGTCTTGGACGCCTTCGGTTTCCGACATACCTCTGTGTATTTGTTTACCATTTCTCAGAACGGTAACATAAATACTGGGCTCAATTGTGTTCGTTGTTACTATACTTCGAAACGAAACACTAATTCCCGGTGTGAAGGCACCATTTAATTATGGAACAAAATTCTATATTTTGTTCCTTTCCCGCGGTTCTTAATAAATATTATTAGAGCCACAATATTTATAAAAGAACATTAAAACGTAAAATATTATTTATTTTTACCTTCGCTAAGTGTTTAGGATACAAACTTATAATTCCTTTAACATCAATAGTTCTGAGAACTTCCTAATCTTCAATCTATCATCCATCTATTTCCTTTTCTTCCTTTACAAAATATGCTCCGTTATTGTACCTCTGATCTTATTCCTAAGTCCAGTACAGATAAATAATAGTAGAACATAATAATAAAATATACAACATACGACAACATACAACTTACCGTTGTATAGTCATATACTGTAATTGTGCTTATACTTTTTAAATATGTACCTTTTCAATGTACATTTTTCAATTCATATTCTACAAATTTTAAAGTAATTTCTTGACAGTACTACCAACATAATTCGCATTAGGCGAATCTTGAATTCAAGATTCGCGTACGCTTTCTCTTGAGTTAACATCTGTAAATTCCATTGCCTGGGGTTATTAGGCAAATCTTGGATTGGTGAAAGTTGAAGTCACTGGACAAACACCGTGTGCGTGTTTTTTCTCGGTGTTCTCCCGTTTCCTTCACTTTCTTCATAGCCCCATTTCATTCATTTCCCACCTAGTGTAGCCGGCATATGCGTGGGACGTAAAACTGAAAGATTTCATTTCATTTTTCTCTATTATTATTGTTATTATTTCTTTGCTTGTTAGTTTGATAAAAGGAGCGCTCTCTAACTTTATTAGACCAGCAGAAAGAGCATAGCCGTAACTAAAGAGGAACTAGTTCCAACCTAGCAACTGCTCATTACTCCAAAGAGGGAGAGCCCATCGTCTAAGAATAAAGATCACTTTATTTGGAAGCCAAGCCTGGCCATATACAGGCTCAGCTCGGAAACAGAGGCTGTGTTCTACAGCTATGCACGCTGGGAGCTTCCGAGTACGGTTCTCTGTGTTCCGCTTGAAACAGTCAGAGATTTTTTAGTCATATTTAAAAAAATCTTGGAAGCTCTACATTTACCACTTCATAAGATTTCAACAAATTATTATATACAGTATTCTCCAATGTTTTCAATCCCTTTTCTGTGACATATATACAACATTTACTAACTTCGATTGCAAATAGAGAGCATTAAACAAAAAAGTGAATGTTAAATGTATACTGTTTTTGCATTACTGAGCTCCAGCTTAGCGGAATTGTTTGTGTGCGCTACTTTGATGTGAAGGGTCCATTACACCTAGTAGTAGAACCTAAAATTATCCAGTGTTAATTCAGTATTATGAGTACGGTTGCCAATTATGGAAAATAGAAAAACCGGAGCCCCCTCAATATTCCCTAAGATATAGGTCTAATTGTGAAGTATCTCTTCGGACCCTCCATGGGAAGGAAAATACTATCGTGAACAAAAGTGCATTATCACCTGTATTCTGCATATCCTTAGTACATTCACTAATAAGCTTAATAGATACTTTTGCTATAAATTAGGGATGGTCAAAATATTCCGGAATCCAGATTCCGCAAATTTCACTTTCTGGAATTGGCCATCCCTACTATAAATGAGAAACTGAAATCGGCATTGATAATTGTATTGTATTAATCACCACCTCTTTAATATTATCGAAACAAAGAACAAATTAATCTTTACGTGACAATTTTGGATTTGGAAAATGAAATTTATTCTTTAAACGTATACTTCAAATACAGGAAATTGCTTTAAGAAGTCCTTTTTTACTCTCAATAAATGTGCAAAATTCCTTACAAGTAAATCTCAAATTTTCCGTGATATAGTCCCTGTCATATCTTTAAAATTATGTAAAAAGATGAATAAAATATACTAATCGTTGATTGATGGTGAAAGGTGACAGTTTTCGATTTACAGAATTAAAGTTACTTTTTAGATCTATACTAAAACTAGATACAACTCTGAAAAAACGGTCATAAACGGGTTGATAAGACGTCTGCACCGGTCACCGGCTTCAATCAAAATAACAGCAATTTTTTTCTGCCAGGCCGGTGAAAATCCGGCCTGTTGGCAACCCTAAGGATTCATAACGCAATTGTGATGTTATCTAAACTATCAAACTGTAGACCAGGAAGTCAAAAATAATGGCGTCTGGGTGGTGTTTGGCTAACTACGCATCACCGAGTAGATAGAGCACCATGTGGCCGGCCAGAGATTTTTACGGGCTGTAACGAAACGAAGTTCACAACTTCCCTCTACCTGTAAGCAAATTTCATCACTTTCTCAATACCGTGCAAATATTACTCTAGCCAGCCCTATGGTACTAGTGATAGTGGTCAGGCTTAATTTAGGGCCTAGGATCCAACCTGTGGTCACATATTTGACTCACTTTTTCGCGCACTGTATATTAGAAAAGAAATTGATCCATTTTACTAGAAATTTCCTGTATGGGCGGTTCTCTTTTACATGTTACAATACACTGTTAGTTTACAGAGTGATCCGGCCTATAAACTCATTCAAGGTGAAATTTTCTGTAGTCGCCACTAAATGCAGAATTCGTTATGGCGACAATTTGATCGTTGCAATTTATAAGAAAGAACTACGAATATATTTTCTTTGATGAAAAGGGGAGGGGTTAAATTCTTGGGTGTAAGAATGTGTTCATTTCTCCTGGACATGGCCAGTTATTCTCTTCAAACGCCATATTTCTGACCTTTTCAGGTCAGTATATGTAATAATTTCTATATATCGCTTTCTTATATATTATAGGCACGCCACAAAACCTGAAGTCTGAATCCAGTAACAAGATTATAGAGTTTTGTTGCAAGATATAGTTTATGAAAATGTCTATCGCCAAACTGAAATCTTCAGTTATTAATGGCGACCTGGCAATCGAAAATTCCAACTTGGCGACTAATTTTGTACATAGGCGTACATGGTTTGGTCTTAAATAGTTAGGCGCCAAATTCGTATTTGTAGCTGCCATGGTGATCCGGCGCTCCGGATTTTTCAACCCATACACACACACACACACACACACACACACACACATATATATATATATATATATATATATATATATATATATATATATATATATATATATATATATATATAATGCTTATCTGTGAGCTCCCTCTTGATGTATTTCTCACTACGTCACTGATGTCTGGTATGTATTTGATCCTCTATTTGAAAGATAAACTAAATTGCTAGCAAGCAAATGAAATGCCCTTCCCGCTTTCCTGGTGGCCAGTGTATGTGTAACTTTGGTGCATGTAGTCCCGTGTTCGATCCTTGGTGGGAAGTGAGCTCGAGCATCAATGACATTGGTCAGTGCAAGTCTTTTGTAAAATATACATATCTGGTGACTACCGGCAGTGGGCTCCTTCGTGGCTAAGCGGTTAGCCTACGCCCCTTTTACTTGGGAGACCCGAGTTTGATTCCTGGCCGGAGCTCATGTGGTTCGGATTCCACGTTAAACAATATGTCCCCTCTCATAATGTCTTTCTTCTGAAAGGGACGTTCAACCCCAAATCAACTCAACTACCGGCAGTGTCACCAGAAGAAGTTAAAGTCTTGTCAAAAAGCTTGAATTAAACATTTCACTGTTTGATCATTTTCTTATTCCTCTTTCAAAACAGAACAATCAAAGTAATACTATTCTCAAAGGACATGTGCCCGGGGTCTAAGGTGCTTATTCAATCTTAAGTATGAAGGGGTAACAGCAGACTGAAAGCCATGTAATTTATTTACTAGCATAATGGCAATTTTTTATAAGCCCACCTGAGATCCCCTGTCGCCAACGTTACTCAAGCGTGACTCCAAGACCATCAGAATTGAAGAGGAAGAAATACAGGTACAAAAGGTAACCGAGAAAGAAACGAAAAACATAGAAATGAAACTCATCATAACGAAAATATATCTATTTACACAAAAATGTTTTACAGAATTTCAATATCGCCAAAATCAAGGAACAAAACACCTTGAGTTCGAGAGAGAACTAGTATTTATTGGAACCAGTTTTATCTTAACAATCTCAAACAGGTACGACACAGGTGGATATTTCAAGTAACGTTAATCCCTCTGTGACTCTAACTACAGTACCAAAAAGCAGAGTGTTCCAGTGAATAACGATACTCAGAGTAACGCTATTCAGAGCATATTATTTTAAAAGTTACACTGACAAATAACATTATTAACTAGGTGCAGAAATGGGTTACAAAATAGTAACCGTAACAGATAACGTATTGTAAATATTGCACATTTCATTCAGTTATCCACCCTTGGGAACAATAGGAGATTTGAAGACATTGATATTGTCATCCTCGAGCTTCTTATAAAAGCGCAGGAAGTCTACGAATAACTTTTGTTCATTAACATTCTTAACAACATCAACATAAATTTTGTGAGCAGTCTATAAACCGTTGTGAAATTCATACTTGGTGACTATCATATCTCCTTCCAGTGATTTGCAAACATATTAGGAGTCCGTTGCTCTACCTCCGTACCGCACGTAGTACTGGAACACGAATTGGTTGTTACACTTATAGAGGACGGTTCATCAGCCATTGAACTGTCATCATCCTAGTCGTGGGCTTTGGAGTAATATGCTTCCTCTCGTCGTTATTGGGCAATTCACTTTCCTCTTTCTATGTTCTCTAGTATAACTCATCGACGCCTGGTTTATCTTATCATGTTCAGATTCATCAGAAGACTTCTTTGGGCATTCATTACCCAAGTCCTTAATCGACACGTAGTATAAGAGTTCCCAAGCGGCACACCGACGTCGAAAAGACGTGTTTTTTGGTGTAAAACACCGTAAAATACACCGAACATGACGTGATTTACATGTCTTTTCCCACGTGAAAATGTCCGGGAATATGACGTGATTTTTATAACGTCTTTTACGCGTCATAGAATATGACGTGATTTCTATGACGTCTTTTACACGTCGGGGGGGGGGGGGGGAATTTCTCGAAATGAGGCAACGAGAAGCAAAGGGGTGTAAGTGACATTTACAATAAAGTATGGATGACTCAAAAATGGATTCTGCACAGCTAAATATACAAACTGAATGGTGAAGCTCGTCGCAATCCAATAGAATGTCTACCCGTGAATGCTCTACGCCGATCTTCATTATGCAGTTTGTAATACCACTGGGTTATTGTAATAAATAACTGATCAGGATAGACCCTAGGAACCCTACGATCTTGCCACAGCGAAATGCATCACCATCCTCTCTCGAAAGTACACATTGGGGAACGTCAAAATATTGTGGTCTATTTGATTGGTCTGTTCCAAGATTTTGGAGATTTCGCTTCTCCGAAGGTTTGTATTATCTATGGATTGGGGATTTGCATATTCAATTGACCACCTCTAGTCTTGTTGATTCTTTTTTTTTTAGTATTTGGATAGTAGTCTATTGAAGAGTATATATTCGCCTTTTAATGTGTGGTATATTTACCTACACATTAAGAAGCGAATATACAATAGCTGTCAATGAATAATTATATACGTAGTGCTACAGGAAAGAAACGGCAGAGCTTGCTCCACGAAAGGATACATTTAAAGCCATACATTGAAAAGAAAACCGAGACGCGTTGGAAAAAAAATTAAAAAAAATCGAATGTAAGACTCACCCGTGTCGGTAGAAAACCCTACATGACTTTTAAGAATGAGAAAAGACGAAACATGGCAAAAACAAAGAATGAAATGGAAAAATAAAGAATCATTGTACCTACAGAACTAAGAAGAATACACTCATTTCGGCACTGGAATTTATTCATGTGCATTTACTGGTACCTTTTTCTTAATGAAATTACCGTACAACACGTGCTTCCATAAATTTTATAGCTATCCATTATTACGCTAGTATGCACCCACACACTCACACTCACAAACACAATCACAATGGGTTTTATTGATAGTGCAAAATTTAGGACTAAACATTTATAACTCCAATTCAAGACACCTTTACTTTGGAGGTGAAAAATCGAAAAAGAAAGTACATCTTAAAATTAATTAATCTCTGAGGGATGAAAGTAAAGGTGTCGGATACTGCTTGTGCATATTGTGCATTAATGAGGGATGACCATTAATTTGAATTCTATATTTATTAGTTATATGTACAATATGCACATTTTTGTCAAATAAAATATTATTCATACTATTTGTAATGCAAAAAGAAACACTGATTGTCCTTATTATTTGTAATACAAACAAGAAATATGTAGACAATGCATATCTGTTGGTTATAATCTAAAACTTAGAGAGATCTTTTAATAGTATAAAATAAAAAGAATTAAATTTTCCTATTGACTTCGTATGAAGGAAAACACATTTCATATTTATTACAAGTACAGAAATGCAGCATCATATCAAAAAACCCTCACGTGCTTAAATAGGTTAAAAAGGAGGACTGCGATAAGTATCCCACTTCGTCTATTATTTCAGTAGCAGTTTCTTCCATCTTTTAGTTTTCGAAAGAGATGCCTTTACATTGATTTCCAACAAAGCGAGGAGCAGCAGGTCATTATATTTCAAGAATACGGAATCCTTTTCATCCTCGAACACAAGGCAGATGGAAGTTAATATCTTTCTAGTAACGTTTTGAAGATTTGATACAATTGTTCATTTGAAGATCTTATTGATGCTTTATTTTTACTTACGACTATGTCTTTAAGACTAGTTTGCACAACGGGAATTTCGCCCTTTTTCCGCGGTAGTTAAATTTCATCTTCAGATCTTTGGAAACCAAGCATTGGAGAAAGATCACTTTTCCTCCCAATGATGACAGATAGGAACACTGAAACAGAAAAATAAAAATAAAAATTATGAACAATCATGGTGCAATTTTTCAGGTGGGGAGAAAAAGGAAAAAATAATTACAATACGTCATGTGTAACTACAATCAATACGCAATAAAACGATTGGTTACTTTCCTCGCTTGCATGAAGTCACATATTCTCAATAATCCACTTTTAACGGCCTTCCATACAGCGAAATTAAAATACCATTAATTAAAGTTATTCTGTAATACCTTAACTTTTGATTTTATTGCAGCTGTTAACTCTGATTGTTCAGGAAGAGCAAAGAAGTTCGAGGATATAAGACTTTATTTATACACGTACATGAGAAATAATTCTGAAACGCTCATAGAAGGCTAGATTACGTATGTGCCCACAAAAATATATAAAATGCCACTCCAAGATCAACTTTAGGATATGAGCTAAATGTGACGATCAAGTATATTGATACGATATCAACTGATGCAAAAAAAATCTTTGAGTTTTATGTCCCAAGGTTATGTCGTCTAGGCTAAAGGAGACGATGATGATGAAGAATGAATGAAATGGTGTCTGAAGAAAGTAGGAGGAAACGGGAGAACCCCGAGGAAACCCACGAACACGGTGTTTGTCCACTACAAAGTTCACTTGGCGGGGGCCGGGATCATAACTGATGCAGACCAACATGGTATGAAACAAAAAACTTTCTAATAATAAAATAATATAGCTACTCATTTATCAAACACAACTAGGCAACGATAGAAATTATTATCTTTCACTACTGCTATGTAACCTACAAAAAATGTAAAAATTCCGCATTTACATATCGTGACAGAACTACGCTATCGGATGCAGCAATCTTACAAGCTGCACACAGGTGGAACTAAGTAAATGTATCTTTCTACTGTCATAAGAAATTTCATCATGACTGGATACGATTTAGTAAGTTAAATTTATTATGCAAGTCGAAACATGTATTAGCATTTCAAAATATGGCAAAAAAAAAAAAGTGAAAATTACAAACAAAATGGTGTATAACTTTTGTATTCCGAAAGATCCCAAACTGAGAGCATAACGCTGGCTCCCTCACTTGTTACTGGAGTATTTTAAAAAGTAAGACTCCTAGAACCAGAATTCTGTCACAATCAGTAGGGTGAAAATTGTCACATTATTTGTTTCGAGCAGTGTTAGAAGTTGTGGTAGTTGTAATAATAATAATAATAATAATAATAATAATAATAATATATACTTCTCTTTGGTGGAAATTATATGTTACCCCTCTGTTGAGAAAAATATTTTCGGGAGGAGTAATTTTACCCATTCAAAAAAAAAAAGCAGCGAGAACACAATAACATGTGATATATTCCATATTAAAGCTTTCCTTATATATATGTACTTAAGTCAAATAAAATAATTGCTGAAGTAATAAAAATTATTAAAAAAGGAAATCTTTAAAAATCTAAAATAATAAATAAATAGAGTGTGTTTAAAGAAGACAAGGGTAGTTGCTGAAACAGTTACATTTAAATAAAAGTGGGGCAGTCGTGGCTCGGTGATTGAGCGTTCACCTCTCGTGCCTGGGGCCCCTGGTTCGATCCCAGCTCACCCCAAGCGGCTCTGTGTTGGACAAACACCGTGTGCGTGGGTTTTCTTCGAGTTCTCCAATGTCTTCCCACATTCTTCATTCCACCATTTAATTCATTTATCATCACTGTCTCCCTTAGCCTCAGTGCCTGATCATCGAACGTTAAATCGAATACTTCATTTACATAAAAGTGTTGCCTTGTTCAGCAATTATTTTATTTTAGTTAAGTACTAATAAAATATTACTACTTTCTTTCTTTTCTTCTTGCTCGGCATTTTCCTATATGGGTATTATAAAATAACATGTCAAAAACTCACCTATCACACCTTCGGTGTATAAGTCATCCTCCATAGTGATATTATTTCTAGAGCAGCTCGACGAGAAGAAATGGGTGAGAGTCATGGCTTCAAGTTCGGTTAAGAAGGATTTCTTGCTAGGTGGTCTGCTGATCAATTCATCATTTGCAGGAGCATTGGCCACACACTCTGGAAAGTGGGAGTACATACAAGTCTTGTCTTTACAAATAACATGTATTTACAGCTAGGCCTATTGCAACGACTAAATACATTTAACATGAAATGTAACAGTTTAATTTCATATAAACAGTAAAATGAGCTTTTTATTATATTTTGTATTAAAAAAACTTAAGAGCATATAGAAAAGAAAATGAGTTGGCAGGAAAATATCAGCCATAAATTTCACATGCTTTCTGTTCTGGATATTTTCAGCGTAAAGGACGGTTGAAGAAGAAATATATTACAAGAAAACCATGCTACAAGAAAAACAATTACATCTCATTCCTTCTGAATATACGTTTTCATAATTATCTTTAAAAGTTAAATTTAAATAAATTACAGGTCATAATAAACAGAAAAGATTACCCAAACTGTTCTAATGAAACAATTTCTTGTTTGGCACATGCATTACCAATACTGCTACAATTTCGTTCGAAATTAATTTTATATACCAACCCAGAGTTCGTCCTAACCTCAGTGCGGGAATGGTTACTTCTTAAATGGAAAGATACGTAAAATAAATATTGTCAAACATGTGGACAAAGATTTTATGGATTATTGTCTGCCCGTTGTTAACGAAGCAGGGATCGGATTTGAAAACGGAGTGAGAAGGCAAAATATCGCATCTTCAAAACAATGTACACAAATGACTACCTGCGTTTTCGAGGGTGGACCTTTTCTGAGCAAAAACACCAAGGCAAGTAATTTCTTGCTATATACTGCTTCGTTTAAATTCTGCAACGTAAAAAAAATCTTACATACCCATTTGAATCCGTTGTTCCAAAAGTAGAACATTTTTTACTTTACTTTTATTTTTCACATTACGTGAATGAAGGTAACAATTTTTGTATGGACCCCTTCATTTGGCACCAATAGTTTACCAAATGACCTATCTTTGTCTTGAATTGGCGCGAACGATGTGCACTGTCGATATTAGTTGCGTTGAATAAGAATAAATCATGGTGTCTCAAAGGAGGTAAGTAAATTTTATGTTCGTTTATGAATTTTCTACCTGTATAATGCTCTTTGTATCGGAGAAGTATTAAGTTTTCAATGCATGTGAAATCCAATAATTGATAATGATTGTTATTAATAAAATAGGGTTATAATTTTGACTGTTCCAATATTGGAACAACGGGCTCGAACGGGTACATGAAGTTTGCATGTTGTTTGTTCCATTATTGGAACAACGGGCGTAAATGTACCCATAAAACTACAGAATATGCTAATTTTATTGGATGCGTTAGTAATTGTTTCGTACATTTTATGAGCGTATTTTTATTTGATGCTATTTGTGCCGCTTTTGAGGGCATTTTGCGCTTGCGTTTGGAATTTATTGGTATCATGGAAGAGGGGAAATTTATACAAAAAAATTGATTTAATTGTTACACACACGAGGTACGTTTTTCAGTTGAGTTGAGTTGATTGTGAATTTAACGTTCCTTTCAACAGCGAGGCTATATGAGACGTGACCTACTCATTACAGTGGAATCCGAACCACATGAACGCTCGCCGGAGATCGAACCCGGTCTCCCATGCCAAAGGCGTGTACGCTAACTGCTTAGCCACGAAGGAGCTCTTTTTCAGTTGAAAGACGATTGCCAAATATAGTTGCACGTGTCTTGATCGCTCATTCACTGGAATGTACATTTATTTACCTATATATAGAAGTTGTTAAGAATGCCTAATTACATTTTGTAACATTTATTATTGAGTTCACTTTACTGTAGTGAGATAAAAACAGTAAGTTTTGGATATAGATAAAGGCATAGTATATAGTTATATTTTATAGGTACTGTAGGGGAATCATTAGCAGCCTACACTATTTTACAGGTCCTGGCCACCTTTCTTTCACTTTCTTCCCCAATGTTATCATTACGTTGATCACTCCATATTTTAAATGTGTATTTCACAACTTCATATAAATTTCATTAATTTACTGTTTATTTATTTATTTATTTATTTATTTACTAGAAATACTGTTTTATTTCAGATTAAGGCGAACGGCCCCGGGTTCGATTACCGGTGCGTGCTCTCGGTCGAAAAAGTGTAAGAAGCTTTTGAGGCCAGCCATCCTGAATGAGGATTTCCTGGGTTTTCCTCTTTTACACCAAGCAAATGCCGGGGTGGTACGTAACATCCCAGATAGCACGAATACTTGCGGCAAATTTTTGCTTCGTTTAGTGAAGCAAACAATCTGAAAGTTTGCGAAGGCAAAATTTCTTAATATTTATTAAAAGCTTTCAATATGATCTGCAAATTTTCGAGGATTTGTAAAAATAAATTCACCACTGCAATTAACTTGCATCTTTTTTGAAAATATAGCATTGAAAGTTTGCGTCGCAAAGAGTTTGCAACTCTGTAAAAACCTTGTTTCGAAAAACTTGCTGAAAGCAAATATGTGATGATATTACCGAGTGCGCGCGCATCGTACCCAGAATTCAATGCGTTACATTAACTGTGACAAAACAAGCAGGAAGTGAAAATCGAGAAAAACCAATACACCAGAGGACTCCAGAATAAACTCACTGGTCTCTTATCAGATGTTTTTATTGACCCAGGCAGCCTGACGTTATTTTGTGAATGTGTGTGAGAGTAAGTACAGGGATATGATCATTGAGTAAGTAGATAAATTGCAATATCATTTGTCTGTGCGTTTATCGTTCGTAACTTTCTTATCTTTGGCAAGTAGCTAAAGATGTTTAATGCTTGCCACTAAGAAAAGACGGATCCACATTATAAGAATTTTGATGTTTCATAAAGTTAGGTTTCACTTTATAAATTTGCAGCAAACATTACCTGATACATTTGCAGCAAACATGATCTTGCGATCGTGAAAACACTTTCTGCAATGTTGCTGTAAACCTTTTAATATTTTCACCAAATTTATCAGCTCATTTTCGGAAATTTTGTCAAAGAAAATTTGCGCAAAATATTTGCAGCAGTTCTGGCAGACATTTCATTTGTATTGGCAGATGTTTTCATTTTCTGAGGTAACTTTGCTGCAAACTCAGCCAGCGTCAACTTCGTTATTTGCATTGAACTTTCAGCAAATTTTCTCATTTGAAAAGGCAAGTTTTTTTGCAAACTTTTTAGTTTGCCTCTGCAAATTTATAACATTTTTAAAAAATTGTCTGTGCTATCTGGGATATATGTCCAAGGCCGCTTCCTTCCTTCCCCAACACTTTCTTACTTTCCTTTCCCTGGAGAGTGTTCTCGCCGAGGGAAGTCATCCGTGAACGTGACGGGCTAACATGGCGACAGATGCTGAAAGCCCAGAAATCTAAATCCTCCCTCCCTATTTCAGATTGACTGTTGACGAAATTATCAATATGCTTGCTAAAGGAAAAGGTATTCTTGGTGCAGATATTATCATTACACCACCAGAAAATAAAGAGTTCTCGGAAGAAGATTAGCAGATATAGACAGGCTATCTAGAAATCAGTTGCTCGCTAAGGGAGGAGTTTCTTTTACAGTAATGCAAAGCGGAAAGCTGAAAAATGAATTTATAGGTAAGAGTTGGTTGGATGATGAAGCTTCGAAACCTAGTACATGTAATGAAAGTCAGCCTTCTGCAAAGTCACATAAGAAATGTAATTCCAACAACGTGCAATTGCTCGGACACCTGTTTCGAACCAATTGCGACCAGTCAACAAACAAGCAATAAATGAAGTGGGATATGACAAAGAATTACATTTCATTGTAAAATCAGAAAGACAATCAAGATGTGGACAGTGAATGTAACACAACATGGAAGTGCTTCTTTTACTTCTATCAGTAGTAAGAATATGATGTATGGGAAAATAAGTATAATGTAAAAAATCTGTTATTATGTGGATATCCATAATATTAGCATGTTTCAATATTTGTATACTTTGTATCTAATGAATATTGCAAATTATTGTAAAATTTGTATCCTAAAATTTTAAAGAAATAATACTTTAGCCTGGCTAAATTGAAATATTTTCTTTCAGAATCCTGTACCTTTTCAGGCCCGTTGTTCCAAAAATGGAACATTACCAAATTAGGGGCCCATGACATTTTCGTGAACCATAATGTATTTAAACATGTTATTTACCTTTATTTTTACCAATCTGACAGGAACCAAGATTAAATTCGACACAAAAATAATTTGGGTTTAAATAGGTTATACAAGCTTAAAAGAAATCAAGAGCTCCAAATCTGGGATGGGTTTTACTTTTTTAAATATCCTACTCTGGGAGGGGCAGTCGTCACCTCTGGATCCGCCCCTGTTGTGTACAAAGTTTTCTTCTGGCAGCAGCAGATGTGTAAGCCCCGAAGCAATGAGATATGTTTCTTTTTGCTGATGGGGCTGCAGTGCCTCAGTGGTAGAGCGTTCACTTCTAGTGCGTGGGGTCCCTGATTCGATCCCAGCTCGTGCCAAGTGGGCTTTGTGGTGGACAAACACCATGTGCCTGGGTTTTCTCGACATTCTCCCGTTTTCGCCCATTTTCTTCATACCACAATTTTTCACTTTTCATTATCACCATCTTCTTTAGCCTCAGTGCCTTATCCTGGGGCGTGAAACTAAATATTTAATTTCATTTCTTTTTAATGATGAGGATATGGTGTTCTACCTGAAAGCAGGTTTTTGACCCAAAGAGACTTCCATTGTTATTAAATATTTTAGGTAGAATACTACATAAAATATTAATAGTGAAGGTAGTAAAATGATAATGCATGTGTTTAAACTCAATAAACCGTATATGGGAGTGAGTATGCATGGGAAAGTATGTCATTCTGGGGTGCAGTTTTACTATACGGATCCATAGCTTGTAAAAAGTACGAAAAACTTTGGACAAGTCTTTAATTTGCGCATTTTATGTCTAGAACAAGACCAACCAACCTCCGCGGGGCTTCTAATGTTCCTACTACTAACTACTACTTATACAATTGATCCGTATAATAAAGCTGCACGCATTGTGGAACTATTTGCCAAGGCGGAAGAGGGCTGGATACAAGCAAAGAACGAGATGACAGTAAGTTGAGTTGATTTTGAGTTTAACGTCCCGTTCAGCAGCGAGGCTATATATGACGTGGGCCTACTGATTAACGTGGAATTCGAACCACATCAGCTCCCGCCGGGAATTGAACCCGGGACTTTTACGCCGAGGTGACATTGGGTGATATCAATAAAACGGAGAAGTTACTCATTACGCCCAATTTTGAAGTAGTTACTTCCATTGGTATCAATAAAAAGAGAGCTGAGCACTAGTCGTCTCGGCTGACCTCGGCGAAGCCCCGCCCTTTTGAAGTAACCATACCTCTATTCTCGAGCCGAGAAACTACTCTGCGTTTGATATCAATAAAAATCAAAGACTCTTCTGTGATGCTAGTAACTTCTCCAAATTTGTGGAGCAAGCTAAATAGGTGACTCCGTACGAAATATGGCAGAGTATATGATTGTTTTGCTATGTAGCAAAACTTATAAATTGCATAGAAATGTTGCAAGTGGAGATTACAAAAAACAAAGGTTAATGAAAGAAAATGTAGAGTAGTTAGCACAACATTTTTTTAGGAGAATCAACGGAAATTTGGGGTGGTGCACTACGTAATGACGAAAAGATGCGGGTTTTCTTTCTTTACGTGAGTGATCCGGGATTCCATGTCTGAATGTCAGGGGATTCTGTTGTGGCTCAAAGTACTGTGACTAAGACTACTACAAGTGTAATGGATGCGATTATTGCGAAATCTGAAAATTGATTGTTTCCGCAGGTGTGTGTAATATTCAAACAGCAAAGGCAGAGTGGCAAGAACAGTATACATTTCCGGGTGCTATCGGAGCACTTGACTATACAGACGTGGCGATAAAGAAACCAAGTATTTTGGAGACGAATACGCTAATAGGAAGAGCTCTTTGGCATGAGAGACCCGCGTTCGATTCCCGGCGGGAGCTCACATGGTTCGGATTCCAAGTTAATCAGTGAGTCCCGTCTCATATAGCCTCGCTACTGAAAAGGACATTAAACTCAAAATCAACTCAACTCAACGCTGATAGGAAGGGTGTATACATGAGTATGTATATTTTTTATGCCAAGGTGAAAGGGGACATGTATGATGTGGAAAACGCAATCAGATGGACGTGCCTTATGCTAAGCATGGAGGTATCCTCGTTCTTTCTACGGTATTTTAATACGCTGCAATAAGAAAACATAGACAACGCTGTATGAGAGGAGCTAATCTTCACAATTACAATAATCAATCTGCTGAAATTTACACAATACACCCAGATAAGAATTGGATAGGAATTATACTTACTTGTCTTAAAGCTGAGCTGTTATCTTCAGTTAAAACCACGCATGTTATGGTTGTTGTAAGTGCCCGTGCAATAGTTCTTCAATAACAAAACACATTGTTTATATTGAAACAGAAAACATCATAACACACGGAATTTTGCAAATGGCTCACGATTCCCAGCATGCACTGCTCAAACTGCAGTTACAGTACGGGGAACGTCCGCGCTTTCAGCACCTAAAAAAGACGTCTATTTTTGGAGATGTTCGACACGTGATTCTTTGTATCATTCTTGCACGTGATGAACACGCACAATTTAGGTCATGTTTGACACGTCATTTTTGTTACCATTTTGGTACGTAATAAAGACGTTCCAAATTATCAAAAGACGTAATTTTGAATTCGAACCCAAAAAAAGACGTGTTAATGACGTGACTGTGCTACCTGGGATGTAAAATATTAATTCATATTATTTTGTTTGTTTTAGAAACAAGATGAGAAATTTCTCTTTTCCTGGGCAACGTTAAACAAAACAGAAATATTCTTGGTAAATGTCACGTTTCTGCTTGTAACGGTGTGACCGGAACGATAATTAGCTCCTAGCTTTTTATCTTCTACGACATAATAATAAGTATTATTATTACTATTGTTATCCCTGAAGATTTGGTAGTTCAAGTTTTGAAACATCCGATTATTGAAATATCTGAATATAATAAAACGTGTCATCGTCGATCAATCGCCATCAAAAAACCTAAAGTAAAAAAGTGCCCATAGTAAGATTTAATATCAAGTTTGAAACATCGCAAGTTAAAGAAACGCATGTAATAACAAATATAATATTTTAAAATAATTTCAAATTAAACTAGCTGTGACTACATTACTTCAAAATTGAATTTGTGGAATGCACAGTGTGAGCGTAGCTCAAAGAAAATAATCAATAATAATGCTGTTGATTCGAAGCTCGGACTATACACGTAGGAGTAACTTACATGAACCATTCACTTAACAAATGATGGCGCACAGGGTTTGGCACTACTTTGTCAGATGGTTCTATCAAATGAAACATAATTAACACAATAGTAACAAATTTTATTGCCCTAAAAGTGTTCTGAACAAGGAGAAGTTCATTATGCACATTGCAACTAAGTTACAAGAGGTTTATATCCTATCAGAACGGCGCATCCACCAAGTCAAATTTTGCAATATTCCATTAATTTAACTTTCAACGTAGCTAAGAGAAACGTATCAGAATGTGTACAGCGTTCTCCGTAGCAGAATGGATAAAGTAATGGTTCGATTACTACAAGGTTCGCGGTTCGAAACCCGTCTCGGAAGCTGCAGATTTTTAAATTCTTAATTTCTCATTTCTCAAGATCTTTTTCTCCATTCGTATTCATCTGGTGCTCTCAAAAGTGTTCTCCACCTTAATTCAACAACTGCCCAATGTGATCCTCGCAGTTCGAAACCTTCCCTTTTTCTGTCTCACAAAATCATAATTTTCGTCATAATACGAATGCTGTCCCATCATTTTCCTCTAGTTCTAAATCTGTGTATATAAATCATTCCTTTCTCTCCATATTTCAATCTCTCTCTGTCTGTCTCTCTCAATGTTGCCCAGGAACTCATATGGCTTGAGATCAAACCTTCGACACTTAAAACCAAATGTAAGCTCTCTAGCAATGTGCTATATATTTGTTGCTAAAAGCAGTATCATTTTAGATTTTATTCGAGGGGGGAAGAGTCTCCGCCCAGAAAAATTTCAGTTTTTTATTAGTGTATTACTATACATTTGCTCAAACAATATGTATTTATGAAGCTCAAGGGAGGGGAAATTACACCATCCTGTCCTGCCCAAATGACGCTGTTGGAACATTTGCTTGCAATTACTGAAAGGATATTAAATGAATCATTGAATAACACTTATTTCTGTCAGTAGATATTGTGGAGCCCTGTGCGTGCATTACAGATTTTAGGAAGCACAAAACGTACTGCCGTTATTGGCAATTTCCATAAATTTCGTAGGGAGCATCCTACTAGCTTGCAGTCTTTAAAGAAGGCAAAGAATGAAACTGAAGTTATTAATGAAGCTATGGGAAGATTGTATGACTTTTCTTTTTAAAAAAATAGTCTCTTTAAAGATATTTCAGAACAAACGAATGGAAAAGGATATTAGAGAGCTATAACATTGTGAACTTGATTCCTATTTTTTTGCGTCTGAATGGAAAGAGTGTACTACGTCACACACTCTGCTTTAGACAAGTAGAGGTGGAGGAGGGAGGGAGTTGGGTTGAAGACAAGAAATAACGAATCGATCGATTCATGTATTTCTGGATTGCATAAGAAAACGGGACAAGAGTTTGTAATTAATTTGGACTTTGAAGTTTTGTAAAAATTTCTATGCCGCGGACTGTACATAATACTTTCTATTTTATTATATCCGAAACAAGAGTTTTACAGTATCGAACCATGAAAGTTTGCAATTTGCTTAAGATATTTAACACCAAATTATTTCTCCCGTTATTAATACCGATGTCTTAGGGTAGTGAGTTATGCTTTTTTTTCATATCCCTGTAGTCGTAGTTTCGATTCCCGTTGGGTAAATAAAGAGATTTTTCACATTTGGAATATTGATACTTCCGTGAGAAGTTAATGGTGGGAAAAATAGGAAGATACATTTCTAAGATGGCGGCAGAGAATTGATGCCTGTAAACGCAAGGTATAATGGACTTAAAGATAGCGGCGACGTTAAAAGCGCAAGGTAAATACAAGAACCGGTAAATTAATATTGGTATGTTTTAGGAAGGGGGTGGGAGTAGAAAAAGAAGTGAGAAACTGAAGCAGATGTGAATACACATAAGTTAGTGCCCAAACTCTTGAATCAAATAACTTTATATATTAAAATGACAATACTCTAACTTTGGGTGGGGGGTAGTTAGGAATGTATCTCGATCATAACCCCAATGCACTTCCTCCAAGGGGGAGAAAAGGGGGCTGTGTTAGTTAAGGTCGCACAGCACTCGACCTAAAATTTAGTATGGTCAAAATAAATGATAGGAAGGGAGGGAGAGAAGTTGTTTCAAAGAAAAAAGAGCAAAAGGGAATTCAAATAAAAAATAGAGAGGCTAGGGAATAGAGTGGTCTTTTAAAGGGGTCTTTGATCACTCTTTAATTACATAGTTAATTTAACTTTCTTAATTTAGAACAAATAAAAGATATTTGATAAGTGTAGTGTAATTATCTCAATGATGGAAGAGCTAGCTTCTACTTGTGAATTTTATAATTCAAACAATGCAAAACTAGGGAAATATAAATAATGCACTACAAAATGCCACTCATTTTTGTAACATGTCCACTAACTGTTTGACTGTTCTAATGAAACAGTTCGCTTAGCACATTTTCTTTTCAAATAATACTATAAACATAAATACCATATAACTTTAACGTTTCACGAATATCAGCATATGGTTTCCTTGTAGACATTTAGACTCTTTTGAAGGAAGAAAACGATTGCAAATTATGACGTAATATTATAGAACTAGCTCTCATTACAAAATAAAGTGCAAACACACCAATTTGAAGCAGCATTATACTGATAATATCTTCAACGCTAGTCTTTTACATTCGTTGGAATACTGAATATAAAGCTGGTTATTTTATTATTGCCATTCAATGTTATTAGAAATCACGCAAATGTCCCATTTTAATTATTTCATATACGGTGTACCGTTCACACATACACAGACGTATATATATGATATATATAAATTCCTTCCTCCAACCTTGCAGTTTCGTTTTGCTAACACACCATACACAAAATTTTAACAGCGGGACTTTTTACCTTTTATGACATTGTTGTCCTTCTTCCTTTACTCACACACTCGCTATTCAAGGATCTTTATTTTCTTCCGCAACTCAAGTCATTTTTTTTCAAACGTCATAGTTTCATACTCGCTAAAATATAAAATATAAAATTGTAACTTTCTGGTCTTTGACCTCAAATGATATTTCTGAACTCTTCGCTTTAATAAAAAAAAGTCATTCGGTTGATACGTTATGCATACCCTATTTAATATCATCTTCAACTAAATTAATTATGTACAGCTTCAAGCAGAAATATCTGCCCTCTAAGTGTTCTTATTCCATTACATGGAGTCCTAAAAGTTCGCACTTTGTAAAACATCTGGGCAGATGCAACCCATCTTACTCCTAACTTTCCTCTGCACTGACAGCTTTTGGTAGTACTGAGTCATTTCTTTATGCAAGGAAAGATTGTGAGTGACTGACGCTCGAAACCATTCTCCATTCTAACCCCTCCCCTCCAAAGGTGACACTCCGATTTTGATATAATTTGGCAGGTAGATACTACACATGAAACCAACTAAAACGTGTTTCTTATTTTCTGCAGTAGAACGGTTTTAAGGGGCAAAGGCTACCACCAAAAAGCTTAAATGTTGGCTCCCGAAGAGCAAAAGAAGTGGAGCGAAGTGAACGAAATAGTGCATTGATATTGTAGACGTAAAATGAGGAAATATGTGTTTGGTATTTTCCCGCAAGAAACGATTTTGTGGGCACGAACCCCTACAAACATTTATTGACGAAATGTCAAAAGTGCTAATAACAGTCTGCCAGATATGTCTAAAGTACATGACAATTTGCAACGAAAGTTTGTATAGGAACAATACACAAAAGAACGAAAACAATTAATTTCTTAGCTTCAAACAACCGAGCTCTTCCCCTAAATAATAATTTCACTTAAAAATAAAAAATAAAGCCCTTAATTTAAATTATAACTTTCTGTGCAGAAACGATTATAAGGACAAAAACCCCACCAACAATTTTGAAAGATGACGCCGGAAAAGCAAACTCAAGTGGACCGAAGTGAACCAAATTGTGCACAGATATTGTAGAAGTAAAATAAAGGTATATTTGTTTCGTATTTTTCTGGGAAAACGGTCGGGTTGGGCACGGACCCCTCCAAACGTTTCATCACCAAATATCAAAAGTGCTGAAAACAGTATGTCAGAAGGGAATAAAGAACATAAAGAACTACAAAGAAACTTAGTGTTTGACAATTCGCAAAATAATAAATCGACAAACAAACACACATTTTCTCATTTTCTGTGGGAAAACGGTTATAATCCCTAAAATCCCTTACCAAAATTTGGAAATTTAACGCCAAAAATGCAAGAAGAATAGGACAGAAGTGAACGAAAGTGCACAGATATTGTAGACGTAAAATGAGGCAGTACGTGTTTCATATTACACTGGAAAAACGGTTGAGTGGGGCATTTACCCTTGCAAACCTTTGATCACGAAATATCAAAAGTTCCAATGAAAGTATGTCAGAAGTGCTTAAAGAACATGAAGAATTGGGACAAAACTTTGTGTCGTGACATTACGCAAAAATAAACTAATACGATTTTTTTTGTTTTCTCCGAAAAGACGGTTTTAGTTGAAAATGTCCCAACCAAAATTTTGAAAGTTGAAAGTCCTACAATTCTTTTCATTCCAACATGTTTTTCTTTCTGGAAAGGAGATCGTGGTTGTCGCACTGAAATTAATATTAAAATATTTGAGAAAGTTTGAACCAACTTGGGTTTGAACACGGGTCCGCCGATAGAGGTTTAATGTGCTAAACACTTAACTAGAGCTTCACTTCATCTTTCACTTAAATTATTAGGTTGTTAAATTCGTTGCATGTAATATCTTACACAAGATACTAACGATCGTATAAGGGGACGATCCTTTGTGAAAGCCACAATGACTTACTCAAGGATTATTCCTTTTACTCAAAAATAATTTATATAGACATTCATCTGTGAGGATAATATCACGAAACGTTATTCACGTTGAAGATATTTCATCGTTTTTAACAATGGGCAAGGTTTATATTATTAGTATTCTTCGTCATCATAACTTCTAATTGCGAAAGAGGAAAGGACGAAGGACATTATTTTCGCATTCCTTGAATTATATCAACACGTGTAGAAATTAAAACTTCTATTTTTATCTTCCCTAACTATTAGTTTATTTTGTTTCTTTGTATGATAAATTATTAGCAGAGTGGTAAAGCATAAAACTCACATGGTAAAGACGGGGTTAAAATCACATTGTGACAATTACGTTTTTTTTATTGGAAGGTACTTTTATATAATTTACATGAAACTCTGCCATTCCATTATTATTATTATTATTATTATTATTATTATTATTATTATTATTATTATTATTATTATTATTATTATTATTATTATTATTATTATTAGTAGTAGTAGTAGTAGTAGTAGTAGTAGTAGCAGTATTGGAAAGCCGAGAACGGGCTAAATATTTTATATATATTGAAGCTTTTGATTGCATTTCTTTTTGGTGATATGGAATGTATCTGAAATGGTATATTGTTTTAAATATTAATATTTCTAGCACAAGGAGCAGTAGAAAAAATACTCGTAGTAGGAACTTATATGTAAATGCTGCGAAACAAAAGCGTTTGTATTTGATCATCATAAGTTTCACTAATACTAATGATATGCTTTACGTATTCATCAATTGTTCTTTTGCTAAACGAGTTGACTTCCCTGACTGTACGAATCAAGGTTGGTACGGATTTCGTCATGTTTTGTACTAAACATTTCTATTGCGATTGCACTGAAGACAGTCGTTTCAACACTAAGAAAGAGGGGATTGGAATATTTTTTATGTTATCTTACGTTGGAAGTATCAATATTGCAAATGAATAATTCCTTTATTTACCCAACGGGAAACTGAGACCACAGGGATGTGAAAAAAATACATATCCCAGTATTCGGTATTAATAACGGGAGGAATAACTTGGTGTTAAATATCTTAAGCAAATTGTAGAGTTTTACGGCTCAATACTGTAAAGCTCTTGTTTCGGTCATAAGAAAATCGAAAGTATTATGGACAAAGAACAGCGAAAACAATTCAAATCCAAATTGTGTAAGTAAGTTGTTGAATATGAGTGATAGAAGTAGTAGTTGCAGCATTTAGATATGAGGAAGTTTAACACTATGCTTGGACATCGAGGCTAATGTTAACTAAGATTAAACTAAGATCAAATGTATTTCTACCGGTAATTCTTTATAATTACATTCTTTCACAAGCACTTATCATTCTAGGTATATTGTCCAGTTGAACATTTTATAAGTTTATCCAATATAGGGAAAATCTAAATCTCTAACTGTTGGTTCCTTTACGTTTATTCATGTTTTCAGTATAATACGTTATTTTGTGTGGAGGGTTTCCCTTTGTGCAAGGTAGAATGGAAAGTTCATAACGTAAACAACAAGGAACTCAATACCAATACACAATACCAAAAGCGTCGATGGGCCATTGATTTTCAACTTTTGAACTCTCGGCTAGAATTGAATGAAACAAAACTAGTATTTAATTTTGCCCCACGTTCGCTTGGAAAATTATACCTCCAGCATTTTACCACCGGCAGAGACGCTATGAAATGCCAAGAACCACATTGATACTCCAACAAAATATGTTAAATTGCCTATATGCGTGATTTGTTTACATTGAAGTGTGCATAAACAAAAGTAGTACTGACTTGGCGCGAACTACCCACCTTACAACTACGAAGCGTGTGTTCTTCCAAAATCACCACCAGAGCGATAAAGGAGACGTCACATTTGTAAGGACAAATCTTTGAGGTTCTTCTACTTTGGCCAATCGGGGCGCTCCTTATTAGATACAACCTGAAATTAAAGATATTGGTTTTTAAAATCCAGGGAAAAATAAAGTAGTTTTGAAGTAAAAAAACATTTGTATTAACGACGTCCATTATGGGAAAACATTAAAACAAGAATATTTTCATATTTGGCACTTCTCGATATGCATTTTAACAGAGCAATTTCTTAAAATTATATTAACATTTTTTTTAATTGAGACTACTAGAAACATCAGTTTTTGGTATTACACTTTCACAGAAATGTTGATTTTTTAAAAATAAAAGTGATTTTAATTGCCCGGGATTATAATAACTTATAATTAAATAAGTTTCTTTTAATTGGGCATCGTGATACCCAACGGGTTTAGTGGAACGATAGGTACAATACAATAATTAACAGGTTTGGGGCCGGTTAAAATTTCAAAACGAATGTGTTGGTTTATTTCAGAAATCAGACCATAATTGTTTCTGATTGATATGAAACAGACACAGGGTTGAATGTTTTGAAAACATTTTATATACTTTGAAACAAAGCACGCAATATAGGTAATCACTTTCTAGATATGGTAATTGTAAATCTGCTGTTTCACTTGTGGACGAAATTATAAATCCTGGTGTCTTTCTCTCAATAACTTACTTTGGAAGAACACATCAATGGTCAATAGAAAATACAATAATTTTTCGGTACAGTTTTGTTTCGGTTAACCGTTTGAAACCAGTTTATATTACAAACCGAAACTACGGTTTACGATTTCACTAATCTAATACTGACCATGCCATGAATCCACGCCTATATATACACACTATGTGATCAAAAGTATCCGGACACCTGGCTGAAAAAGACTTACAAGTTCGTGTCGCCCTCCATCGGTACTGTTGGAATTCAATATGGTGTTGCCTTGATGACAGCTTCCATGATGGCAAGCATACTTTGAACCAGGTGCTGGGAAGTTTCTTGGGGAATGGCAGCCCATTTTTCAACCACCGCTGAACTGAAAAGAGATATGGTTCTAAGTCGGTGAATCCTGGCACGAAGTCCGTCTGTGGTTTTCTATAGGAAGCAAGTCTGATCTCTGTGCAGGTCAGTCTATTACGGGGATGTTATGGTCGTGTAACCACTCCGTCTGTGGCCATGCAGTATGAACATGTGTTCGATCGTGTTAAAAGATGCAATCGACAAACCCGGATTGCTCTTCAACATTATTAAGAAAGCAGGTATTTAAAACATCAGTGTAATCTTGAGCTGTGAGAGTGCCACGCAAAACAACAAGGGGTGCAATCCCCCTGCAAAAAAAGCACGACCACACCATAACAGCACCACCTCCGAATTTTACTATTGGCACTACTCACGCTGACATATTACGTTCACCGGGCATTCGCCATACCAACACCCTGCTATCGAATCTCAAATTGTGTATCGTGATTCGTCACTACACACAACGTTTTTCTACTCTTCAATCACTCAATGTTTACGCTCCTCGTTGTTCTAATCAATCTTGCTACTTGGTCTTCTTAATGTGAATTTAAAACTTTACTCCACTTACATTCATACGGAAACCTGGCAAATTCGAAAATATCCTTGTTTTAAGATTTATTTTTCCCATAATGGACATTGTTAATTCAAATGTTATATATTTCCTACCAATTTTAGGGTCTTTGGGCTGTTAATAATCCCCATACCATAAACGTCAACACCTAGAGGCTGACTTTGTGGTAAATTTCGATAATCCATATATCGTCAGGTTTATGGATTATTAGTAGTGTTCCAGGGACACAGTGGCTTCGTCGAGTCAAAACAGATACGGAGAGTCGGGGTGTTGATGTTACTACCGAGTACCAGCAAGCTGTGGTTGACAATGAGATAAAAGCCCAGGTGGATATTAATTATGGGGAGCCCTCTCTCTCCGTATACACACACATTTGCGTATATCTATATCAGTCTATCTATCTATCTATCTATCTATCTATCTATATATATATATATATATATATATATATATATATATATATATATATATATATATATATATATATATCCTGGGTGTCAAAAAATTCCACCGACAAACGTCGGGAGGTAATCCCTCATACGAAGAAACAAAATCGCTTAGTAAATATGTGTACGGAAACGCGTTGTTTCGAAGATATAAGGGGCCGAAACCGTGGGAATTTTCAAAGGCGTATATTGAGAAACTATCCAACGTAGAGGGTACGGTTTGAAATCTCACCAGCGAAGTCATACATGCTCTGGTTAAACATGCATGTTTCATAATCTTGCAATGCTTGCGGAAGGGATTCCCCAAAGGAGCATAGGGATTCCCGGGTAATCTGCCGAATGAAGATGGCTTGAAAGAGGTATGAATGATGACTTCCTCACCTGTTAACAGTACTTCCTAATACCAAGGCGATAACTCAAACGGATACAAAATGGTGGACAATTGTATACCTGCTGTGTGTGGTTGCATAACCACCACGTACGGATGGTGCCCAATAATGAAGTTCAAAATATGACTTACTGTGAATTTGCAGTCGAAGGTTCGTAGTGAGGCACGTGCGGTGTTGCTACAGCATAACACACGAAGCAGAATATTGAAATTGTGAAAACACTTAATGCAAATAAAAACGCCAAATAGAACGACAGCGAATACAATCAGCAAATTTCCAGATATGAGTATTATTTAGCAATGGCTAGAAATATTGTTATGTCTAAGCAACTGAGTGAATGTCATCAATAAACGAGACCCAATATTAAGTACATTACATGAATGATCTGCTTAAATGTATAAGAGATTTGTTATTTGAAATCCTATGCATTATCTTAATAAGTCTGCAACCGTCTACCTGATTTCAATGGTACTTGTTCCTTTCAGTTTTTGCACCATACGTGGATAAGAAAGGAAGCAACAGAAGATACACGTTGACGCGCCGTATCGCGGGGTCAGTTCCCACTAAGAGTCCAAGCTTTGGAGTCAACAACCAAGAGATGAAACGGATCCCATTTGAAACTTTAGTTCCATATTCCAAAATAAGTAAACAGAACAATAAACCATCCTCATATTTTATACCTTGTCTTTATTCCTCCATTTAAAGTTACATCAAAATTGTCTTCATGCCCATTTTGTTAGGTCTATATGGCGGGAACGTTATTACAAAATAATAATCATAACGTCATTATCTTCTCATGTTTATTTTTGCTTACAATGCATCATCTGGAGCCTCAAATCTATTCGCCTATTCCAATTTAGCACACCAGAGTAGATTAAGTGTAGAGAGAACCAGGTACGATCATTGTGTTCAGTAGCCGATCTTGAAAGTAAAAAGTGGAGGGTGAGGGGGTGTCAGTATTTTGCTATGTAAAATACGTAATTTTTACTTTGTTTTGGTATTTATGACTTTAGTGATTTTCTAGTAACTCAGCAAAATTGGGGGACGAAGGGCCCCCAACCCCAGCCTAGATTCGCCACTCTCTGTTCAACCATTATGAGTGGCTTTCTTCAGTTTCATAAGTAGAATGCCAAGATGGTACCTCTATGAACGCTCTGGCCGCAAGATCGTCTGAAGTTGTGTCTGAACTTTAGTCGTAGGATGTAATTAACCCTCATAATGTAGTAATAGGATGTAATTAACTCTCATAACAAAAATACGATAGAAGAGATAAAACAAACATTGACTAACAGAGTTATGCTGTTAGTGGGATTCTACTCTAAGCCATATGACAGACGAGCACCTAAAGAATCAAGTCTACCGAAGACTGACGTGTATTCTGGAAGCGACTGTGCTTGTGTGCAGTGCTTACTGTCTGTGCTTTATCAAACACCGTAGTGGTTAATGGAGTTTACTTGGGCTGAATTAAGTGATATGCACCTGGCATATGGTGCAGCTTTGTGATATGCAACGGAAGCACAAAGACTGTATAGCGAACGTTTTCCAGAACGACGGTTCCCCCATGACACTACATTTACGTCAATTGGTCTGCAGCTGCGGGAATCAGGTTCCTTACATATTCAACGGCCTGACGGAGGAAGACCACGAACAGTGAGAACACCAGCATTCGAAAAGAATGTGTTGGACCAATTTGAACAAAATCCCTCAACAAGAACGCGGGCCGTTGGACATGTGTTGCATGTTCAGCACCAGCAAGTGTGGAACGACCTACATGAAGAACATCTCTATCCATATCATCCTCAAAGAGTACAAGTTTTGCATCCTACAGACTATCCGAAACGTGGGCGATTTACCAGATGGTATCTGCGGCAGTGTGTGGAGAATTAGCAGTTCGCGCGTCATGTGTTGTTGACGGATGAGGGTAGTTTTACTCGTGACGGATGTTACAATGCTCATAATAGGCATGTGTGGGCAGCAAACAATCTGCATGCAACGTTTCGCCGAGGTCATCAAGAACGATTCACAGCTAATGTTTGTATCGGTATGGTGGATAATGTCTTAGTACGACCTTATGTATTACCTCCACGAATGAACATGCATATTTACAGTGTGTTTCTTTCAGAGATACTCCCGGAACTGCTAGAAAATGTCCCCCTTGCAGTCCGGCGACACATGTGGTTCCAGCATGACGGAGCTCCATCCCAACGGCCGCAGCGTGTTCAAAATGTACATTCTGATATGTTTGGGAATCAATGGATCGGGCATGGTGGTCCTGTAGCATGGCCTCCTACATCACCGGATATGACACTTATGGACTTTTACCTTTGGGGACACATGAAGGAGTTGGTCTACCAGACACCAGTGGAGAACGAATTGGACCTTGTTGGCCGCATTGTCGACGCTTCCGCAAGAATTCGTGTTAACCACCACGTTTTTCCTCGTGTGAGAGACGAAGTGCTTCGCTGTTATCTCTTCTGCATTCAAGTCAATGGTTCACATTTGTAGTAGAGTTCGTGACGTTGTAATGTACAAGTGAATTACAAACATCATTTCCTGTATTAACTCGTCTTTTTCTGTCTTTGTGCTTTGTGTATATTATTTGTGTGCCTGGAGGTTATGCTTTACAGAATTGCACGCCACCAACTATGCCACTAAAATGCGAATCACATTATCGCTGTTTCCACGAAGTCATTTGTCAGCTCTTTCTTATGTATGTTAATACTATACTCCACAATGCTGCATATGTTAACATACATTTGTCCACGATAATTTATGTACATTTTGATAGCGGGTTTGCATCTAGTTTCAACAGCTCTCAATCACTCTGCTTTATGTGTTATGTTGTAGCAACACCGCACGTGCCTCACTACGAACCTGCGACTGCATATTTAGAGTACTTCATATTCCGAACTTCATTATTGGGCACCATCCGTATGTGGCAGTTATGCAACCACACACAGCAGGTATAACATTTTCCACCATTTTGTATCCATTTGAGTTATAGTCTTGGTACAAGGAGGTACTGTTAACAGGTGAGGAAGTCGTCCGTTCATACCCCTTTTGAGCCATCTTCACTCGGCAGATTATCCGGGAATCCCTATGCTCCTTTGGGAATCCCTTCCGCAAGCATTGCAAGATTATGAAACACGCATGTTTAACCAGAGCATGTATGACTTCGCTGGTGAGTTTTCAAACCGTACCCTCTACGTTGAATAGTTTCTGAAATATACGCCTTTGAAGATTCATTTCCCACGGTTTCGGCGCCTTTTATCAACGAAACAACGCGTTTCCGGACCCATGTTTACTGAGCTATTTTGTTTCTTCGTATGAGAGGATTTACGCCCCGAAGTTTGTCGCTGAATTTTTTTGACACCCGATATATATATATATATATATATATATATATATATATATATATATATATATATATAGTCCGGATTTAATAACTTTCGTTGTCTATATACAGTACCGAAAGTGAGTAGCTGATAGAAACACTTTCGAAACACTTCTGGCTTCATGTGATTCTGATAATCCTTTTGTATACACACGTATCTATAATTTTCGAAGTGTCGATGATTAGAGATATTCCTAATATAAAGAAGGAAATTAATTATATCATCAAATTAGTTTCCATGAATAGGGAAATTCCTGATCCAAAAAAAAAATTAATTAAATCAAACATCCTTCAGTCAGTTGGTAAGACGTTGACATCGATTTCGAAAAGTCATGAGTTTAATTCTCTAGACCAGACACAGAACTTTTCTAGTGCTTTTCCTCATTCACACTACACATGCCAAAATGCAGAAAAACATATATTATTTCTAATGTACTGGCACACTTCTGTCATAAAATCCTGAATCCCGAACATGTATAAAGTCTATAGGTATGCATAAAGGATAAGGTATTGGGCTCTTTGCGATGACATTCAAAGGATTTTAAGTACGCAATTAAACAATGTTATTTGTAGCAATAATATATAGTATACACTAAATATAGAATACACACAAAACATCATAAATGCCCGTAATATATTATACACTGCACTATCTATGTAATTTCAAAGTTATTGCAGTTACAAACAAATAATATAACTACATATAATGTAAGAGAAGTAATTAACTCTCATAACTTCGTACACACGGATAAAAAATTAGTTCTTTGATTTCTCATTACGTTTCATACTGTTTAAGGTATCGGGCTTGATATGAATATACGACACAGAAACAAATGTAAAACAATCAGCTAACATATAAAATAGTTTGATTACTCCCACTGTATGCAAATACTTTTATTGATAATTAAAAAAATAACAAAACCTCCCAAAAGCTTTCAATTTTAATTACATTGCTCCTACCAAAACTGGAACACATGAGAACTGAGGGCTATAATTCAAGTGCAAATTATAGGGCTTGGAGTACGGATCTTACATGTAATTATTTGGGGGCTGTACTTTAGAATTCTGTCGCATGACCCCCAAGTATGGAGAATTGGATTTAAAGGATCTTGCCAAATGTACGATGCTCTCGTAAATTCGACACTTTATGGCACATAAGATACTCGACCACGGGCTCTGTTCCTTGTAAACATGTCAATGTGTGACACCTCTAGACCCCCTTTCATTTCTTCGCCTTCAATTTCTGAAAATTACGTTCCTTAAAAAAAATATTCAAAATCAATCCCTGAATGTCCGAAATCTCAAGAGCTGTCACTGTCACTGTCAAGAGCTAGGGACATTCATCCTAGGAAATTTTGGAACAGCCCCAGCTACTCTTCAGGTCCTACCAATAAAGCGCTCGATACTTTCGTACAGCTATATTCGAAATATGTTATAATTATGACGTTATGGTAGCTCTGCCCTTTGGAATTCATTTTTTAAATAAGATATTAAAATTTGCTGGTCAAAATGAAGTCCTGTTGTTATTGTGCACGTCTTTTGAGAAGAGTGTAACCTGACATTTGATAAAACAAATTATAAGAATCGATGAGGACGTGGCCGAACCCAAGGGGGCCCCATCATATACAGATGTTCGCATGTTCTATTATTATTATTATTATTATTATTATTATTATTATTATTATTATTATTATTATTATTATTGCTGTTGTTGTTGTTAACTAAAGAGACTGAAAGGGAATCCCCGCGTTTCATCCCGGGCCAGTCCGGTAGCAAGGATTTCATTTTAGCCGCGCACCTTCGATTCATCGTGAAGAATCCCGAACGGACCGACACGAATAATTGCCAGTCATGTGTGTTCGGTTATGATTATATACTACATGTTCAGATGAATTGATTCTACACTCAGTTCCGGGGTTAAGAGTAATCCGAGCCTCTACATCACGAAATGAAAAATATAGAGTTGATTGCATATAATTGTATAAATTTCTAAGGCAACTGTCGCCGATCATAAGAATGTGAATATAGGTAAATTATGAAACAAAGTAGATGGATGCGCGTATCATAAAATTACATAACGAACGTATTTTATCTCATCCCAAACGGATATAGAAAAATATACACAGTTTAAGGAGCACTCTGATTCATTAAATTAAAAAGACTTCAAGAATTTAACACTCTACATGCAACGTCTTGATCTCCGTGGCGAAGTTGAAAGAACAAACGTCTTGTAATCTCAAGGTTGGTTGTTCGCGACTACGCCGAGATACTTTTTTAGTGTTTTTAGACTCAATTTAATGTTAGCAAATCAGGTATATATGTGATTTAACATATTTCGAGGCACAAATCTTGTGATTTTGGCATTTTATTTCCTGTCAGTCGCAGGTGGGACGTTTGGTGGTATTACTTTCAGAGCGGAAGTGTTGCATTGGATCGCAGCTTCGGGGAAGCTAATTTTTGCTTAGAGGTTGCTAGTTGCCCATCGCTGGTCCACGGACGCTTTCGGCACAGATAGCATGAAATTTATGTTTTTTTTGCATTATATCTTATCTTTTTCTACCTTCCAGAGAACAAAACTTCCTTAATAATTAACATAATAAACGAAAGATATGTATAAAAAGTTTGCTTGAGTGTTTGGCCCACACATCTCGTCCTCGGGCCTAAGCTAACAGATTATTTCTCGAGTATTTAGTATACTGGATAAAACTTTGAACTCGGCAATCTGCAATATATAGTAAGTGCTCGTGAAAGAATATACTGAAATTACAAACAAATAAACGAATATATGTATATCCAAGGTTGTTTCACATAACAATAACCGGATGTTCATGCAGGGAGTTAAAATTCCTCATATGTAAATGCTGCAATACCTACTTCTATCATGCATTTTCAACAATTTATTTGAGAATCTAGATTAGAAATATCTTGCCTATTCTTTCTACACTTTTTATTTTACTATGATCGAACCAACAGTTTTTTACACAGAAATCATAAATGTGTGTTATTTGCTTAAGAAACATCTGCAAGTTTTCCTCTCTAAAATAATGGTGATGACTTAGAGTAGTGAAATAACCGTTTGTTTCATATCCAAGTGTTCTGTGTGCGAATCACATTGCCTAATTAAATTATTTTTACAATTTGTAATATTAATACTTCCAATGTAAGATAACATTGCATACATTCACTTTCTTTCGATCTTGGTGTCAAGACGGGACTCTTTAGTGCACTCGCAATAAAACAGTGACCTGCGAAAAACATCTACAACATGACCTCAGCCGTATCAACCTTGATTGGTTATGTCAGGAAAGCAACGTGTTTAGCGAACTATTAACGTAAGGCATAGGTAAGGCATAACGTTAGTGTGTGTAAAAATATGACTGATCAGAAACAAAGGTTATTTTTGGCAGCAATGACTCACGTTTTTACTACTTCTTCTAACAACTATTAAGAAGTTCAATCCGCTAAGCACTTAACTACTTACTTACTTATTTTCTTGTTCAATTGCTTGTATATATACAAATAAGTGTACAAGAAACGGACTTACTCCGGGTTTAGTACAAAGAATAGTTCCTTTATACAAGAAAAGAACACCGAAATTTAAACAATAATCACCAAAATTTATGTAAAAAACGAAAAGAAAACTTACATCAAAGGCCAATCTCATGTATTTCCCTCATTCTTAGAAAGAAGGAGCTCACTGTAACACCAGTTCTGAAGGAAAGTAAAATACTGTCTGTCCAACTCGAGGAAAAAGTCTTCGGCGAGTACCTTTTAGAAAATCTAAGTAGGTGCGACTATCCAGAAAAGGCACATTTTAATGGATATAGGCAATTGTACATGCCACAAGAAAGAGCACAGCTAGATGTTTAGTCTGTGGAAAATTAGGAAAATCTGGAAACAAAACTGATGGGGAGATTGTCGACAAATTCGTCCTAAGAACGACGTAAAATAGTTTCAAATAGCTAGAGCACCAAAGCACTGACCCTAACGCTGGGCCAGGGTGCCTTCACTGGCGCACTGAAACACTGTGGGTCAGAAAAACGATTCAGCTCAAATAAACGAGCGCATGTAGGGACCAACTGATGGACCACTTGAAACCATTCAACCTGTATATATGAAGGCAATACCGGGGCGGAGACGTTAATCCATACCTCTGTCCACATAATCTGAGATTATCGCTGGTTACCAGGTAAATGGAAACCACTGAAATGTAATCGGATTCTGTACTGTCACTTGGAAAAAACGGCCGAAACTTTGCAACACTGCAGAAACCTGTGTCACAAGAACGGGATCCACGTCGGTGGTTGTGGCGTCGTGTGCGTACGCAAAGATATTTTGAATTAACCCTTACGACACAAGGAGGTGTTCGTCGAACCCACAGCTAATTATATTCGGAATTGTGCATCTCTGCGTGGACAAAGAAGCAGCATTGTGTAATGAAATGCTAAGAAAGGAATCTTGCTATATTTTGCTCTAAACGGGTATTCGTTTTATTGTGTATATTATAATAATGTAAAGTGAGTTCAACAAGACACTTTGTGGTGCATGTTATCTTTCTGTCGTTCTCACTTAAGATGTCGTTCCGGCGTGGTGCTTTTGTTTTCTACTACAAATAAACTCTGACATGTCTGTGCCTGGAAACACCAATGTTTTGCAACACTGATGCGCTTAGCAACACTGATTATCTTCACTTTGCTATTGTTAAACGTGGTCGGTGATTTTGCAGTACTGAAAAGAGAACTAATATTATGAACATCCGCGAGATTAATGTTTTGATTTATATCATTGCAGTGTTCTCGTAGCTTCAGTGCTAATATTCTGAAGTGGAATATTGTTTCTTGTTTGTGTCGTATCGCGAAACACTATCAGTGAATGTTTTGAGAGCGGGTTATTCAATACCGAAATGTCAAAAAAACGTGCTCTTACAAGAGAAGAACTCCAGGGTTTTGCCGAAAACTTTTATGACAATGATGATTCGTGCAATGATCCAAATTATAGTGAAAAACTTGATTCCGAAATTGTTGATGCAGTTGAAGATCATAATGTTGTGATCGGTAGTGACAAGATAGTGGATTAGGAAATTCCTTGGGATAGTAAGTGCAGTGATTCTGAGTACATATATACTTCTGCTAGACGTTACGTTTCTCAGCCTCCAAGATCGTGCAAAGAGGTCCTGAGATTATAATTAACTTTACTGCTGGACTCACAAAAGAAGGATGCACTGAGAAGAATGTTGGAGCGTCCTTGAAATATTTTGATGATGATGGTTTGAATAAAATTCTTCATTACAAAAATTTAGAAGCCGATACAAAGAAATACTACGAACAGATAAAAGTCAACTCATGGCTTACCGTAGTTTGCTAATTTTGATGCCATAACCAGCATAACACATTTGTGGTCAAATCTGTATGGCCGCCCAGTATGTAGTGCTACAAGGAGCCCAACAGGTTTTCTACAAATAATCACCACTATAAGATTTGTGGATAAGAGCACCAGGGAAGAATGACGAGCATATGACAAGTTCACACCAATAGGAGAGTTATTTATTGACAAATGATTTCCTTACTAAATTCAATGTTGCAGGTCCTCATACCAAAATAGATGAGATGCTGTCATTGTTTACACGCAGATGCTTTCAAAGTTTTATGAAAGAAAAGCAATTTAAATATGACATTCTTATAAGTATGCTTTAATATGCTGAAACACGTTATGTTCTATCTATGGAGCCAGATGCAGGGAAAACATTTTACCCTAGTATGAAAGAGAACCCAAGGCAGTTGTAAAACGGATTGCAAAAAAATCGAAATGTCTCTACGCAACATCGCCACTCTTTGATGGAACCATGCAGCACTAGAGAAAACACATTTCCGAAGAGCTCAAGATTGTTCAAGGACGAAAACTGTTTTCTTCAGAACTTGCGTTCACTGATCCATCCACAGGAAAGCTGAAAGTAACCCATGTATTCCATGTTGTGAAAGAGAAGCCATATATATAAATTATTAATAACGATGCGGAATGCTAAAGAAATATCCATTTTTCAACTTTCGAAAATGAATATAAGAAAATATATCGTTCAAAAATAGAAGTGTTAATGAGAGGTATGCGTAGCATGGAGTGATTCCTGATAGGGACTAATGTAGTGACGGAATTTTGTCGAAGTTGGGCTGTAAGCACTTTGGTGAAAAACTTAGGTCGACGTACAATTCAGAAATATGTCTATTTTCCTTAACATAATGGGATTCACAGGATTTCCGAATGGGAACTAAGATGACGCTATTACGACGCACTCCTTCTCTTAACCAAGCATCAAATAAGGCGGTAAGATGGGGAGTAAGGAGAAACTAATAATTTTTTATAAAACGGGATCTTTTATAAATTTTCTCCGGGGCACTGCAACCTCTGTCCACCCGAGAACTACCTCCTCAGAAATTGGATTGATATATGTCTGACCCTCGGCATAAGTGATTTGTTGAGATAACGTGGACAAAAACTCAGAGGCATGTGTGTGGTCTATGAGTCGTGCATTAGCAAATTATGCGAACTCTCGTAATATGTCCGTAGAATTAGTAGTAGTCTTGCCATCTTCCAGAAGGAGAGAATGAATTATTGTAGAACGCCGATGTCGTAAAATCAATTTTACATGATAAAAAGTAATAGTCTCTTCCGAATAACAGCGATAAACGTCTCCACACAAATACGCAGGTCATCGAACTATGAGAGTAAATCGTTTTCAATTGGTATTTGATGACGTAAATGCAAGCCATGCTATCTAGGGAAGGCGGGACATTCTGAAATTTGGAAAGAGCTTGTTTTAAAAATCCAAGTAAATGGTGGTCATCTCTTGCGACCTGCCATTGCCAGTGAAATAAAGTGCGCAATTTAGGTTTAAAAAATTAATTTCACCAGGAAATCACAGAGGGCTAATAAAGTTCCATACTGCATTAACAAGCTAGTCGACGCGAAAATTCCGCCACAACTTCAGTGCTATCACCGGCAATAATACAATGAGGAATCCCGAAGGAAGTAAGGAAAGCATGGTAGTTCCATAAAACCCATTCGTCTCTTTTGTACGTTAAAGCAAGAATGACCATATAGTGATATGAAAACATATGTTCTGAATATAATAACGTATAACCCTTCCTTAAGCTGCTAACACAACGCGATTAAAACTTAGACGCTTTCGATCCACAAGTGCGACCCCAGTCTCTTGATCGCGGGTAATAATAACTTGATAATTCGTAATAATCTCCAATGATGTAAGGAGAGGACTGATTTCTTATAGAAAGCAAACATCTGGTCGTCGGCTCTCAATAAGCTATTTGAGGAGGACCTTATTATGAGCAGAACTTGTGCGTTGAATATTAAAAGCCTTTAACTTAAAGAAACCTACTCTTAATATTTTAAAATCGCGCAAAAGTAGACAAAAAGAAAAATATAAAGAAAATACCTACAAAAGTAAAAGGAATTCTTTCCCACGAGCACTCTAATAAATTTATGTATTTTGAAACTACCAGAACACAAACTGTGTGAACTCACCTTTCCTAACACAAAATCAAATACTGCCAGATACAACAACATAACATACAATCTTGAAAAAACCTTGGAAAACTGGTGTGAAGGTCAATACCGAAGATTAACCATGCAACGCCTCAAGGAAGCTTTGAGTCAGATATGCCCGATCTTGTGAACGTAATTAGCTTAAGTCTGCCTGACCTACCCAGCGGGTAACCTCCAGGACAAATTTTTCTTGGGCGTACCAATAAATGTGAAGTGACATACAGTAATTAAAATTATCACTCAAATGAGTATGATATATTTCAAGGAGACGCGTGTGTCCAGAATGTTGCAGAAATAAAAACCCAGGGATGCTAACAAATGTATCTAGAGTAAGGCCGCGCTAAGAAGAGCTCTAACAACTCTCACGTGCGATCAAGCGCGGTTGCCACATTTACCTTCTGTAACAATAGAATATAACAAAGGGTACATTTTCTGGGAAAAGAATCACCTATGTATTACAAGAAATTATTATTTAACATTATGAATGACGAAAGTATTAATCAAAAGAAACAAACAAATTAGTATTGCATTAAAATACTTTACAAAATCCTAATGAAAACGGCCGTAACTTCTAAACATATAGGTCCTTATGCAGAGTCGTTTTGACGTATGATTAGCGTCATACTAAATGTTACTGCATGGAAACATATGTTAGTCGACCTCTTTACTATGACATCGAGCTTCTTCGTGAGTAAGCCGTTACTGTGCGCCTTTGGCATGGAATACCCCAGTTCGATTCCCGGCGGGAGCTCATGAGGTTCGGATTCCATGTTAATCAGTAGGTCGACGTCTCATATAGCCTCGCTGTTGAAATAGACGGTACACTCAAAACCAACTCAACTCTTTAGTATGACACTAAACACGTGTCAGAACGACTCTGCGTAAGTCTCATAATGTTATATACTTTAAAAAATGAAAACTACTTACGTTGGAAAGTGAGTTGTAGATAATTTAATTCCGTTTACTGTGGAAATCCTACGCTTTTTCCTAGGGTCGTTAAAGTTTCCCTCGGTTCATCGAGGTATTTGGGGCACTTCTCTTATGAGATTCTTTTCACAGTTGTAGGGCTAATATATAATGCTGAATCTACCCCTTCAATCACTTTATTCAATGGCAATAAAGGACCGTCGTCTATTGATTTCTGATTTCAGTCTTGTAAAAGATAATTCAATTCATTTATGAGAAACCAAGTGACTTTTCGATTTTTCCTGTAAATGAAAATAAACATTTAATCTTCTAATCATTATAATCATCAGAAGTGATTAGTCACATTATTAGTGGACACCTGTGTAAAGGTATAATGATATTTTTCTACCATTAAATTTGCACGGAAAACATAACCAGTTCTTCGTCTCTCCGAAAGACTTTTACATAAGCACCGTTTCCACTATGTCTTTATCAGGTAAATGAATGAACCTTGATGAATGAGTATGAATTTCAATTTCATCATTTAGTTTGTATAATTGGAATCTCTTTTTGTCCCCATTGATAGTTTCCATACAGTTGGTAGCAGGAATATAAATACTTGTCTTGACTCTATTTTAGGAAAAACCCAGCTTTGGTCTAATATCTAGCACGATTCAATTCGGTTCTCATAGTCCCAGGTTCGATTTCCCTTGGTGTACAGTTGGACGATTAAAGTGGTTAGGATTCCAGTATAATTAGTATGTCCACGTATCTTATTGAATAGCACGTATAATCGTTGGATGTTAAACTAAAACCAAACCAAAAATCTATTTTGGTCAATGTTAGATGCTACATTACAATCTCCTATGCAATTTTTAGGCCTCACGAAAAGACCCTCATTGATGCAGAATATTTCTTATGCTCGTACTTGACAACCTTTAATTCGTCGTTACACGCACCCGCGGTAAATTGCCGCAGTTTTGCAAAACCACCTGCACTTTCCTTATTCTAAGACAATAGGGGCTGAGGGGCCGAGTTATCCCCTACTCACCCCACCTTCACCTGACCCTGACCAGTTTTGCCAGTCACGCGCATGGTTCGGGAGTGGAAGGGTGTGTATTGTTCTCCATGAGAAAACTGCTAACTGCGCGTGTAACCACGTAGAGATTGCTGTGAGCAGGCTGCTAACGGGCGTGTTCTAGTGTTAAGTGTTGGATTTTAAGGATCGTTTGCTCAAACATTCTTTATACGTATTGTTTGAAGAGTAGAACAACAAGTGGCACTAGTATCGTACAAAGCGGCAAAGAACAAGTATATTGTATTACTTTCCACGTAGCACGAGGACAATGAGATTGATGAAAGTACATGTGATGCATGCAAACCATCAGTTACCTTCTACAACCAAAACAAATGTAGTGTAGATGTCAGTGACGCCAAGCCAAAGAGTATAGCGTATCGAATGTATCAAATCGCTGGAAACTAATCATGTTTTACTTTGAATTGAATGTTGGTGGAATAACTTCGTTTGTTATTTGGAAAGCCAACAACATGGGAGATAATGAATTCAACAAGCCTGCAAGAAAAGACTTCTTGCAATCACTTGGCTGACAGCTTATTTTGTATCACGCGCAAAGAAGAATAGCTGCAAACTATCCAATCGCAAGGTCAATAAAGGACCGGCTAGTTGAAATATTCCAGCTTCAGCCAATTAGGCAAGAACTTCAAGCAGCACCTGATCAGCGAGGTCACAATAGAGTTTTCGGTATCTGCCCTCGTAGAAAGAACATTTTTTTTTTATTTATTTGATTGCTCAGACGCGCCTCTTCGGTTTCGGCACCTGAAGATTTAAACCGAAACGGGCTATCATCATTGCAATCTTCTTTCTTTATTTCATCATTCATTTTCCTTTTTTTTTAGAGCGGGGACAAGGACAAGGACAAGGACAAGGACGAGGGCGAACCACAACACATTGAACAAAGAAAACAATCAAAACAAAACAAAATAAAATTTAAAGGAAAAAAAAACAGCAAATCCTTACTACTAACTACTATTCTCGAATGATTATCAAGTCTTCTTTATCTAATCAAACTTATCTACTCTACGTTCTGTCTCAAGTCGAGCTTAGCATTCATCCTATCATAAATATCATCATTCATTGCTTTTTCCCTATACTTATCTCATCCATGCAGTATTCCCTCTTCTTCTTTGTTTCATTTCGTTCAGGTTTCCCTGTATGATTAGGTTTTTCACCTTGTACATAATTTGATTCTCTCCTGTATGTTTTTTATTAATTTACCACTCTCTCCTACAAAATCACTAGACACACACTTCACTTATCACTATTAAGCACTGTCCACACTGGTATTTATAATATTGCACTAATACACTATCACACTCCTGTGTGTGAAACACATTTTAACGACTAATTCCACTACACGCATTACACTTGTTTCGTTCCTTTTGTGCATTCGTTAAATCTTGTCTATCTCATGTAGGATGATTTTGTTTTCGATATATGTTCCTCGGTTGTTTTACGCATGTCCACGGTCCCCAATACAACGGCTTGGGGTCCAGGACCCACTCGGAGCACTTAGTGCGGGCCCTGGTCAGTTGTGTCCCACCGCCGTGTGCACCGGAACCGAAAGCGGCGCGTACGCAACATGATCGCGGACGGTCACTGTTTTCTTTTACCCGAGTTCGTTTGTCTCATTTCTTAATTCTATGAGATATTAATATGCTGTATATTAGAATGCACGATAACCCACCACAGAAACACGAAATTCACTCCGGCCCGACGCATCCGGAGTTCCAATCCGGTCTGTCCGGGGATGTGTCGAGCTCACTTTTACTCCCGCGCTTCCTTCTGGGGCATGCGGAATACCAGCAATCCTGGAGGAGGCCTCCGGTCCGAAAGGAACGCCCCATACACACGTTCTCACATTCAAACTAATTTATTCATATATCTATTAATTTCTTATTGGTTTCTGTTTGCTAGATTCCTTTCTTCATATTGTTTTTTGCTGCGTTCGGAAAATTCAGCCGTAATTCTGTTGAGCACTTTAAAGTCTTCCTCTTCGCTAATAATATCCTCTAATCTTCCTGTTCTTATATTGTTCCTCTCGTTCATTCGGTCTTCTAGTAGGGGACACCACATTATATAGTGTTCCGGAGTTCCAAACTCACCACAACCACAGTTCCCTTCTTCTTTTAAGCCAAACCTTTGAAAATATTGGCCATAGGGCCCATGTCCCGTGAGGAAGTGGACAAGGCCTGCAGATGGTTCAAAATGGTTCCATTTTAGTCTTTCATTTATGTTTGAAATTAATTTATGTGTTCTTCTTGCCTTCTCTGAGTTATTCCAGTCTTGTTGCCACTTTTCTAATATTACTTGCTCTATGTCTTGTATGTTATCTATTTCTTTCCCTATTAGGTCCTGTACCCTACTTTTGTTTCCTTTTTTAAACCAATACATTGCCGCCCGTTGGATTATTAATAAATGCATTGGTTTTAACCCCAACAATACAGCTAGTGCATTGTGGGGAGTAGTACCAAATGCCCCGCTTAGTCTGATCATTATGTTTCTTTGCGGTCTTTCTATTTTCAGTTTTAGTGCATTGTTTTCTAACAACCTGTGAGCCCAAACGCTGGCAGCATAATTCATAGTTGCCCCTAAAATTGAGTCGTGGTATATTTTTATTATTTTTCGTGGAAGCTTATATTTATTACTTGCTATATTTATTAATTTATTGGTAACTTTCTGTCCTTTATCACTAATGTAATTTATGTGATGGCCAAAGTTTAGTTTATCATCTACCTGAATGCCAAGATATTTGAATTCGCTTACTCTTTTTATTTTTTCTTCTCCAATTTTGATGGTTGGGTCCCTTGCCAGTTTTCTTCCGAAAATCATATATTTGGTTTTTTTCTTGGATAATTTTAGTTTACTTTCTGAACTCCAATCTTGCAATATTCTTATTATTTCTTTTGAGTTTTCTTCTATTTCCCTTCTTGTGTTCGCTGATGTTATTACTGCTAGGTCATCTGCAAAGGCTATTACTCTATGTACGCATTTATTTTTGTTTAATGCTTCCAAGCATGGCTGGAATTCAATGTCCCACATCAATGGACCTAGAATAGATCCCTGTGGGCATCCTTTTTGTGTATTAATGCTAATATCCCCATTCTCTTCTTTTATTATTATTTTTCTGTCTTGAAAATAATCTTTTATTGTGTTCACTAGGTATTCTGGTATTTTTAGCTCTTTTAGTCTTCGTACCAGCGAGGGGATCCACAGATTGTCGAAAGCCCCTTCTATATCTACAAACAAGGTTAATACGTACTTTTTTGCGCTCCTGCGATCCAAAATGTTGTCCACAAAAGCATTTAGAGCGTCCTCGGTTGATTTGCCCCTCCTAAAGCCGTATTGCAAGTTATCTCTTTCAATATTCCTATATTTGTGTAGTCTGGAAACTATTGTTTTTTCATAAATTTTGGAAATATTCCGAAGGAGGCATATTGGTCTGTAGGAGCTTACATCTGTTGGGTCCCTATCTTCACTTTTCATTAATATTATTAATTTTGATTCCTTCCAAGAAAGCGGAAATTTCCTCTTCCTTAGTAGAGTATTGCATAATTTAGTTAGATAAGGTATCCATATTTCTTTCTTCTTTTTATAAATTTCATTTTTTATTCCGTCTAATCCAGGGGCTTTTCCTGATTTCAATTTCTTTATTATTTGTTCGATTTCCTCATTTGTTACTAGGTCTATTTCGTCTTCCTTTTCTTTCCTGATAATTTGGTTATAGTCTTCTCTTAGTTTTCGTTGTTGATCTGTTTCTTCATTTACGTCATCTCTTGGAAAGAATTTATTTGACAGTTTAAGCATAGTTTCTTCTCTTGTTTTCGTATATGAATTATCATTATTCTTTAGTGTAGTTAGCGTTATGTTGTTAATTTTCTGCATGATTAGTTTGTAGGGAAGCCCCCATTGATCTAGTTCTATATTATTTTTTAGAAATAGTTCCCAACTCTTCTTTTTAGCAGCTAATAATTCCTCTGTATATTTTTGTTTCGCTATCCTATAATTTTCTAGTCTTCTTTCTTTAAGTATAGGAATTATTGTAGATTGGTAGCTTTTTCTTTTTGCTTTTGCTATCTTCTTTAGTCTTTCTAGTTTTGGGGACCAAAAGTCATTATTTTTTTTCTTTGTCTTGACTTCTGGAATTGATTCGTCTAGAGATTTCTTTGTTTTATTTTCTATATCTGTTACCAATTTATCTAGGTCGTCGTAGTCATCAATTTGTGGTAAGCACAGGTTTTTCTCGAAAAGTTCCCAATCTATTTTTCTTATGTTATAATTCTCAACTTTTGTTCCAAGGGTAGTATCTTCAATGTTAAATGTTATTACTTCATGATCGCTTGTTGTTACATTGTCTTGAACTGTCCAGTTCACTATTTGTTCCTCTAATTGGATAGTACTTATAGTAACATCAATGAAGGACTTTCCTCTCGGGCCTGTGAATGTTGGTCTGTTGCCTTTATTTATAACCCTTAAACCATTTTGTAGAACAAAATCTTCCAGGATTTCGCCTTTGTCATCTGTTATCGGTGAGCCCCACATACTTGATTTTGCGTTTGCATCTATTGTAATAATAAAATTAGTTCTTTGATTTTGCCAAATTATTGTTTGTATTTTCTGTATGAAATCATGTATATTTAAGCTGTATTGAAAGTAAGAATTTAGCAGCCAAAAAGATTTGTTACCGAAGGTTACCTCCGTGCATACTGTCCATTCGTCACAATATTGCGCAATTTTTAGTACTTCAATGTTTTTATTCATGATTACTGTTATTGCTTTCGGATCGTTTCCCTCCTTTATTATTCTTGCTGTCGGCGGAAATGCTGTTAATTTGCTCTTGACAGTGTATGGTTCCTGTATGTTTACTATGTCTATTTCATTGATTTCAACAAATCTTCTTAATTCCATCGTGGCAATTTTTGATCTTTGGGCGTTGTTTTGCACTATTTTTAATTTTGTAAATTTATTATGCATATTTAGTATGGACCAATGCCTCCTTGCCGGACTTGCTGAAGTCGAAATATATTCGTCCATGAGCATTAACGAGTTGTTTGTACACATTTTCCAAATTCCAATAAATTCCCCGTCGTTCAAATGCTTCGTCGATTAAATCTACTAATTCCCATCCGTTCGCTGGTAAGTCATAAGTTCGTAATTCCATCCTGTCTACTTCCTCCAGAACGGGATATGTTATAGATCTACCCTTTTCATGAAGATCCCTTGTTATTTGCCTAAACGCCACTGTTAGTATTTGCTTATCTTCCAACTTGGCAAGCTTATATTGTCTTTCCATTTTTTCATAAAGTGGCCTTGGTTCTTTGAATATTGGAGATATTTCTGAAATATCTGTGGATGTTGTAATTGTTGAGTCTTGGAGTTTATCTTCTTTGGGTGGAAATAAGTATTTCTCTTCGCCTTGTGTGAACGAATTTTCCAATTTCGGTATTTCCAATTTTTCTTCCGATGTATGTTTCTTCTTTTGGTTTTTCTTCCTATTCTCCAATAATGTTGTAAATTCGCTCTGTATTTGTTTCACTGTATCTGGATCTTCTGTTTGTACATATTTGTTCTTTGTTGTTATATTCTCTTTTCTCTTCCTTTCTAAGAATGCTTCCAGTCTTATTCTGTCTCTTTTAACTTTGCTCGGGGGTTTGTTTTTCTTATTTTTACCTTTTTGTTGGATATCTTTATCCATAGTTTATTTTACTAATTATCCTCTCTCGGGCTACTCTATAGGATACACATTCCTCCGTATTTGGGGTTTGACATGTTTTGTGTCTCAGTTTGCAAGGAACGCAAATTTTTTTATCTTTTTCATCACACTCTTCACTTTTGTGTCTCAGTGCACCGCAGTATCTGCATCTTGTTTTATCTTTGTTATCACAGTATTTTGTGATGTGCCCGTATTCTTGACAGATGTAACACTTCGGCACCACTAGGAAGTCTTTAATCTTGTGTGATTCGTAATCGATATAAACCTTGTCTTTATTTGTTAAATACTTTCTAATATTAGGTGTAACTTCAATTACCAAGTGGCACTTCTTTTGGTTCTTTTTCCCTGCACGAAATCTGGCCTTAATTTGCTCTTTTACTTCCGGTAAGTTGTCTTCGAAGTTCTGTTCGATCATTGTTTCCAGAATTTCTTCATCTTTCAGATCGGATGGAACACCATATATGATCATTAGTGGATTCCTTTTTCTGTTTTCCTCAAAGTTGAAGTTACTTTTAATTTCTTCTTTCGATTTTATTCTATTTATGTCTTCCTTGGTGGCCGTTTCCAGTACGACAATGTCCTTCGTGGTTCTCATTCCGGTTATTTTTAATTTTTCTTTCCTTGGATCAATGATTTCGACCAGTCTTTGTGCCGTTTGTTTGGTAGTTTCTCCCTCTTTTGGTCTAAAGATTAGTGCCGGTTTTGTCTTAGCCGATACCTCCATAATTTTTTTCTCCTTCTCTGTGATCTTCCTTCCCTGTCTCTCTACTTCTGACCATGATATGGACGCTTCATCTGTTTCCATTTTGTCTGATTTTAGGTTGTCGATTTTTTTTGCTATTTCCCTTAGTTCCTCGTTTAGATTTGTGTTTCCCATGTTTTCTTTTAAGATGGAAATTTCTCTTAATGAGTTCATTTCCGTGTCCTTCACCATGAGACTTAGTTCCTTTACCTCTTCTTTCAGTTTTTTATTTTCCTTTTCCAGTTGGTTTCCTTTGTCTTCTGATTTCCTCAGCTGTGACGTTTTTTCTTTAAGTTCGCTGTCCATTTTTTGTATTTGTTTGTCCCTTTCCTGTCTTATTTCTTGTTTATCCTTCCTCAGTTCTTCTATTTCCTTTTTCTGGTCTTTTATGATCTCCTGAAGGTTCTCGATTGTGTGTTTATCCTCCAGTCTTGAACCCTTGTGTCCGCTCATAATTTCCATTTCAATTATTAATTTTTCTTTCTGGAGATCCTCGTATCTACTCTGGAGTTCCTCATTTATTTTCTCCATTTGTTGAAGTTTCCCTTCTAAAAGTGTTCTATCTTTAACCCATACGACCATTCTTTTCTTTAATTTGTCAAGATGACCCTTCCCTACTTTTTTCCAATCTAGAAAGCTTTCTAAGTAGTTCAGTTCGCTTTCATATTGATCAATTGTGTCAAAGCCGTAGGATGTCATAGTTGTGTGTTTTTTTGTAGGTTGTGTCTCTGGTGATGCTTCCTCCCTTGTTCTTTTACGCGCCTCCTCTTCTTCCATTCTTGTAGACGTCGCTTGAGCGTTTGAATGACTAACTGGTGAGTCTTCTCTTGTTTGTTTTTGTTTTCTCAGCGATGGTGGTGTCCTTTGCATTGTGCCCCTTAAAAAATACGGACAACCCACAGCACACTAACGTACGGAGGGTTGCCTATACTACACTCGCGTTGATGCTTCTCCAACTTAAGATGACTGTTGAGAATATACTCGGATTTACGCCTTATTGGTTATGCAACCTGTCCTGTCGGGCTGCCACGAGGGTTATCTAACTACAAATGAAGAAATTAAAAGTCACTCACCTCAACCATTATACAGTCCAACAGATGATACGACAGCAACACAGGAAATGATTATTCATGAGTTTTTACTTTTTAAAGAGTTCTTCTCTTTAAAATAATCCGTGTATTGGTTTATAATGGTGATTTACACAAAATATTATTATTGTTTTTTGCTTGTTATTTTTAAACCACTTGACCAAATTTTATTCTAATTTCATTGTTGTGTTCACTAAAATCTCACACACACAATGAACACACACACACCACACGAAACGCACTACTTCACACGAAACCGGGCTCCTTTTCAGGAGGGTTCGTAGTGTTGGGAATCAACTCGGATGTTATTGTTAGACAAACTTGTCCAATGCAGGAATCAATTCGTACACTACCAAAACCCCAAGGGACGCAAAACGCCAGCAGCGGATGAGTTGATAGTGGCCATAAGTGAAACTACTACCGAAACATCTCTCGACAACAGTTACCAACTGCAGAATACTGTATGTGGCAATAGTCTGCGTTCCGACTAAAAAGCTCCAGGCTCGTTTTTGTTTGTCCGTAGAAAGAACAGGAAAACTACCATCTTATGCATCAGCTGCAACACTTCGATATGAAAGGAACATAAGACCATCATGTACAGACTGCACCGAGCGTGGCCAAGGACCAGCTGCAAACGATAAGTACGTAGAAGGTGACATGTAAATATACGTTCTAAATTTCACTGGACTAGTTTCATAACATCACTGTTCTCGTACATCAATTATGTTTTTGTACATTTGTTTGTATTTGTAATAATAAAACGCGTGTCAATATGATGGAGAAATTTTATTATAGCCCAAATAGCTAATGCGGCAATTTGCTCACAGCGGCAATTCGGGCGTTACTTTGTAAATCAAAGAGTGCAGCAATATGCCAAAGTGGCGTGTTCTCGTGTAGTAATGGAAAATTCAAAAACTGTGAAAACATAACAAAAATGTAAAAATCTTTACGTTAATCTTTTTTAGGTAGTGAAAGTGTATATAATAAGCTAAGAAGCCAAAATTTCATAGAATAATAATGTACAAATACTGAATTTAACTATGAAAACTTGCATGAGAAAATTGCCGTCATAGCGTGTTCTCATGTTACAATTGGGGGCGTGTACTGACATGTTAATTTCCCGTACATATTACGACGTTAAAATATTTTAATATATATATATCTAAATGAAATATATTTATTACTTACGAATTGAAAAATGAAGGGCATTTAAATGATCAAATTTACAACCGATTATTACAAGAAGATACACCTTCAAACTTAGAATTCACTTTTCTTGTGTAAGTTCTGCTATTAGTGTTAAGAAATTGCATGTGCACGTGATAAAAATATATGGCAAGAATTAAGGATAACAAACTCGCTTATAATGTGGGCAAGACTAGCTTTCTTATCAAAACTCGGATAAATAACTAATTGTAACAGATGTTCCATAAAGTCCAAGGATTTTTTTATTATATAAATCACGTACTTGACAACTGAAGAATACATTTTGGGACTTGTTTATTCATTGGCTTTAACCCTTTCACCCCTGATTTTTGTTTACAATCCGATTTTCTTTCTATTTCTTAACTCATTGACTTATCAAATGAAATACAAGCGTCAATTTGTATGCAGGTATCATATTTAGAGAATGATGTACGAAATATTTTCAGTGCACTAGGGGTAAAATACGTATGTAAAGTACAAATGGAATTAATCGAAAACATCATTGTGATCTACATAGTTTAGAAACGCAAAATACACCAATAAAATAGAAAGATAACTTATTGAAAATAGTTTGTTTCTCCGCGAATAAAATAGCCTAGGTGGTTGAACTTTGTCCATATTTGATAGCCGAGGCAAGTACTCTACAAGACATGTGCATTGCTCCCTGACATCAGATGCAAGCACCAGAGAAATAGCGGAAAGTGATTTAGACAAGTTCAAAGAATAGTGATAAGAAAACCCAGCCATTTTGAATCTTCCAGTGTAATTATATTTATCTTAAAACATGATGTACACAAATGTTACCCCCAGGTCCGAAAGGGTTACCACGCACGAAAATTGTTTAAGAAGAAAATATTTATTTTAGAGAATTGTTGTTGAAATGTATTTTAATTGTGAATACCTTATGTCACCCGATTCCACCCCGTGCAAATGCATGATTTGCACATACGTTAGAGTCGGCCTGTATATGCAAATATCGCTTTTTCATGTTGAGTAGAAGTTATTATCTCAATTGTGCACACACTTGGTTCCTAGAATTCGATTTCAACGAATCTCTACATGTTGGTAACTTACGAGCATTTAAAATGGCTTTTTTAATATTTGCAACACTGTATGGGAATGTTGTGAATTTCTCCAATATTGTATTCCATATTTTTGAAAACTAACGTAGCAGACATATTAGTTGCTTGATCTTAAACTAATATTTAGAGATTTTAAAACATAGCACGCAGAATTTATAGTGCTTTCCTACTGGCAATGGTAACATGAATGTACAGTGAGGTGTTGTGTTTCTCTCTTCGAATGACAAACGGTAGTAGTACAGCAGCTTTGACCCTGCAGGCGTGTGACGTTCGGTAGGAACTCACTTGTTGGATAAGTGAAAACTTCGTTCCGTGCGTAAAATTCGAACAATTAATCCGATAAACGCAGTCATCATTTTAAATCAAGCAGTGTTGGAAAAGTGTAGTATCGTGAGTGAGAATGAGGTAGAAGAAAAGACATTTGCAGATACGATTGCTCACAATGATAGCAAACAAATATGATGGTAACGTTTCCCTAACAATTAGTGACCCATTAGATGTAGACACTGACGCAGAGTGAACATGAAGATTCGATAAATGAAATACATTTGGAACAAATAATTAATCCATCAATTAGTGACAATGAGTCTCCTACGAGCGATCATGGAATGCAATCTCCAAGCTGGGCTAAATCTCCACGTGTAACAGAATCTCTCGTCAACAAATAAAAATTCAGGAGGATGTTGCTTTATTGGAATGAAATGACAAACAAAATAATGTTGAAGCTGCAGAGAAGAAATTAAAATGCAATACGGCGTTTGTGTACAAGGCTTTGAAGTTCGATAACAAACCTCCGCGCTCTCATATCATGTCAGAACTAAATCACGAAGCACTAAAGACATGCAACAATTATCACGGTAAAGTACTTACGGTGGATGAATATCATTTGAAGCGTGGGTGCTCCATGCTTCTTGTTATTTCATTAACAAATTTAAAAAGAGGATTTACTTAAGAAGGATTATTCAATTTGTAACGAAGATGTTGAAAACGAAGATGATTTACCTTTTAATGCCCAAAATTTTGTGATTAACCCTAGTAAGGTCCTCGTTTTTAGTGTACACATAAGGTTCTCGGGTCGATTTGGACCCATTATGCTTTTTTCATGTATATACTTAAATGTTGGAGCAGTAAGGTGATTTTACTTGTTTAGGTGTCATCGCTAAACCATCTTGACTTGTGTACTAAGGCTTTGCGCATTGTACAAGGGCGTAGGAGTGACGTATATGCAGATTTAACTACTACGACCTTGTACAAACTGTGAGTAGTTATTTTATATACTTAATCAAGGTCATTAAAAATTAGTTCATGTAATAAATTTTCTCTTGTGTTTCATTGATAGTCCTTGTACATATTTTAACATAGTGGCTTTACGTAATTTCCATAGTAGCTGTTGAAAATATTCACAATACAACAAAATAAATAATGTTATACAAAGTCCGTTTCAGTTGTTAGAAGTATATATTTTAGAAAGCTTTCAGGAAATAAACTCTCCTAGAACCTATCTTTTCCGTATAATTGTGTAAGTGCATATTCGTTCTAGCTTCAACAAATTTTAGGATAAGAAAATATAATTTTTATTTATAAAACATTGTACAGCATTGAGCACGTACATGTATGGCACGAATTAATTCCAGTGCTTACATTCTAGGATATATTTGTGTAAAATTTCTTCGAACTGTCAACTGTTAGCATTATATATATATATATATATATATATATATATATATATATATATATATATTGACAACCCAGCCACTCAGTGCCTAATTGGGGATGCAAAGTTGAGTGCAACTGGATGCCTTCCACTCACCATCTAGAATGAGTGGGATAAACTTTGATATTAATTTGCGAGATGTTTCTCATTGGGGATAAATTAAATAAAGATACGTCCACTTCATCAATTTAATATCACTGTATTTCTTTGACTTATGATTTTACTGTAAGATTTCAGAACGCTAGTAATGACGGATATTAAGAATAATTTGCCAGACGGGTATAGAAACGGTCAAGTATTGAGCCTTTGAGCCCTGAGTCGGTGCAACACATACCTGGATAATCTGGTGTAATTCCCACGTTGCTCTGGCGTTGAACTCGGCTCCTTTATGCTGAATCTCCTTACTGTTGAAAGACGAGAACGAGCATTGAGGTATGGCTCCTCTCAATTGCTACTCTCGGCGTGATGTTCTACGTTGTTAGAATGATTTGGTATTTCCTTCTCCTGTCATCTGGCTGACTCACGACTAAAGCTTGGTTCTCCAAGAACTCGAACCAAAGACTGATCACTAAGACTTGATCATAGACTCGATCAACTGCACCCTGAGGACTCCTCTATGGACTTCCAGGACTTGATCCAAAACCTCTCTCGTCCTGTGGTTTTGTTGAGCTTTGTCCAACCTCCGTCGTCTGCTTGTCGTCTGCTTGCAGCACGTGCGACACCGTTTTCACATGGAGAGACAAATTCCTTCCATGTGTCAAGACTCAAAATTGCAATCCTCGACACGCTCTGATTTCCCGATTCTAAGCAATTCTCCGCATATCCGTAATTTCGTGAAATTCGTGAAATCTTACAGCTTCACTTTATACAATGTATAGAATCTGGCTAATGTGAGGATAGACACATTGTCAACATTTCCTTCCTACATTGCCAGACTCTCAACGAAGACATTCTTGTTCACATTTATTTACAACAAACTGCTGACACAAACATTAGCAACATTGTGCAGCTTGCATTATACTCTCATACACAACATTTAATTCCCTTAACCTTAATAAATGATTTTTATGACATAAACATTAAAACAGAATCAAAAATATACAAATCAATTTACTCGAAAATCGAGTGCTGCTACAATATATATATATATATATATATATATATATATATATATATATATATATATATATATACAGCGGCGCAAATGTGTCATCAACATTCGGGGGACGGGTATGACCGTTTTTTTAAGCGATGTTCAAAATATTTATGAAGTTGGAAAACAATGCTGTGGGGGATCAGGGGAGCAGTTATTAGATCTTCAACATTAGGAGTTCGACACATTTGAGATTTATTCTGCGGGACATCAATTTCATCTCACTTTCGTTTGTGGCAATCGGAAACAGATCATCACATTTCTCTCTAAAAAACACATTTCACATCGGATCATTGGGGGGACAGTCCCCCACAGTTCAAAGATTGGAGACGAGATGCCCCCCTCATATATATACAGGGTGGTATGTAACTCCACCGACAAACTTTTTGGGAGGTGATTCCTCATATTACATGAAAGAAAAAAGTTCTTATAAACATAGGTTAAAATACGTCTCATTTCAGAGTTATGAACCGCCAAAAATTCGAAAAATCATGTTTCGAAACTTTCTGCCTTACAAAACTATAGGACCTATAACAAGCGGTTTAAGGAATTACAGAGGAACTAGTATGCGAACTATCTAAATATCCATGTATTACAATCCTCCGTTATCGGCGAAACGAACTGTCAAAAGGAAATTGAAGTATAGGGATACTCCTTTAAGTACTAATAACGCGTTCGTTTCGCCGATAACGGAAGATGGTAAAACATGGATATATAGATAGTTCGAATAGTAGTTCCTTTGTAATTCCTGAAACCGCTTGGGATCGGTTCTGTAGTTTCTAAGGCAGAGCGTTTCGAAACGTGAATTTTCGTATTTTCGGCGGTTCATAACTCTGAACGAAAACGTTTTTCGTCCCATGTTTATTAGAACTTTTTTCTCTCATTTCATATAAGGAATCACCTCCCAAAGTTTGTAGGTGGAATTACCTACCACCCTGTATATATAATCATATAGCGCTTCAACATTTTACATACAATTTGTGCAGGTATAATTCACATGCTACTTACAGGTAAATTTCTGACACTTTGCGCAACGTAATGTGCTTTTTTTGTCTGTATTTATATACAAATAATATCTTCTTCTTTTTCTTGATGGTGTAATACACGACGAGATCTGTGACTGTTGGAAACTGTCTGCTTTCTTCTGAATTATTTGCACTATGTTCTTTAAAGCTGATGTTCTTGGTAGTGCCGCTCTTCTTTCAATCTGCTGATTGATCAAGTTAGCTGCCAGGTTTTCCAAAAAAATCCTTCGGCCATCGAAACATTTTTCTCTCCATGTTGAATTCACAGACTTGAATAGTATGTACGCGTTAACAGCTGCAATATCTAGCATGTTGCAAAACACCACAATTGGCCATGTGTTAGTGTTCCTCTTGCAAGAAAAAGTGGAAATCATTCTATCTAAAGCATCGACAGATCCTTTTATTTTATTGTATGTTGTGATTATTTCCGGTTTTTCACCTGATTATCACTCACTTTCTTATCACCATGCATAGTACTTTCTAAGATAACGCATTTATTTTTCTTTGGAACATAGGACACTAGAGTTTTATCCTTTGTAAACGCAAATGTGGACTCATATCTCTGCTTATTCTTGGTATTCAAGAGTGCAGGTGGTATTGAAGGCTTATTTTTTTCTGATTGTTCAAACATGAGTAAGATTACCCTTCAGCAACACTTGACCCAATTGGTATGAATGAGCCGACGGGGGCTCATGTGGTTCGGATTCCACGTTAATCAGTAGGTCCACGTCTCATATAGCCTCGCTGCTGAACGGGACGTTAAACTCAAAATCAACTCAACAACCAATTGGTATGAAGTAAAAAAAACTGTCAGTCGTTATGTTATGTCCTTTTAGACCTTTTGATAAGTCCTGTACAACCCTCATTCCTTGATTTTTTCTCTGCATCACCATCACACTTTCCTGTATACGGCTGAATGTTCCAAACATAACTGGAATCGTTATCACATAACACCCAAAACTTGATACCATACTTCGCCGGCTTTTTTGAAATATACTGGCGAATTGGCCAATTGCCAAAGAATACCACAAGCTGTTCATCAATTGTGACAAACACTCCTGAATAATAACATTTTGGTAAGACCTGAAGCCAATTTTCCCACAACCCTCTGATAGGTGTGAATTTCATTCAAAGTCGGGTGTGGCCTTGTATCAAATCGAAGAACTCGCGAAATCATATTGAAATGTTTCCAAGACATTGCTTCTCTGAAAATACTGCGTCCTTTATCAGGATGCCACAAGGATTCAGTACATTCGTTGTTAGATTTATACACACCATCTAATAGTAGCAAACCGACAAATGCCATCAAATCTATTTCATCAAGGTTTTTCCATTCGACACCATATACGCGCTGTTCTTCTAAGTTTCTGTATTTCAATATTATATGCTGAACAGAAAGGGAGAAAAACAACATAAAAGCCGACTGTTCATCAGGAATACACCCTGTTGCATATTTAGTAATCCCAGGAATCAAACGGACCACATTTCACGAAGGACCTTCCTACATTACTCGGGAGTTCCGTTTCCTACACAACTGTTTTGTCCTTTGACAACAATAAATTACTCACATCAGCTATTTCACATTCACTATGAGCTTCTGACGATGATAGGTTACTGTGTATAGATATATTATCCGGTATTTCCGATGCAACTTCTTCCTCATCTGACTGAAATATTTCTTCAAGAATTTCCTCACGTGATAGCACCGCCATCCCACCAAATTTCATAACAATTATTGTTGCCAGTTTACTGAACAGAAATTTCCTTTGCAAGACACCAAAGTCCCTGGACTGATTTACATTTCCCTTTGAACACAAATGCCCTCGCGCACACACATATACAATAAATCTGAAAGAGTAAGGCCATAGAAGGCTGTAATATTATGGTTTATAATGGAAATATAACAATCTGAAACCTATCCGCAAAAATATGGAGAGAAAAAGCAGCGATGCAACCACAAGTGGAGCGGGACAGGGGTAAGGCAGATATCAATATATACCCATACAATATAAATTGCAAATGTTATAATTTTTATATATCCATTGGCCACCGACAATCCCCCCAAAAAATATATTATTGCACCATGAAAGTAAGAGTGCAAGAATAAATGATAACCTCACTGATCAAGTATAATGTTCAAAAAAGTGAAGAATGCAAGAACTTTCCGATATCTCACTGTTTTTAGGAAAGTGCCTGAATTTCCCTTACCAATGTGAATTTCCCGCTTTGTGGCAAATTTGCCAATATCCGAAAACGAAGAATGAGTTTACCACAGCAATGCGTGAACATAAACAGGTTCATTTCAAAGAGAACTGGTCCGAATACAGCATAAGATTTAAATAGTAAAGTGTTTGGGTCCAATTGGACCCAGAGGGACTTAAGTGTAAACATTTTTATTGCTCTCCATTTTAAACACCTACAGAGTTTATATTAATTATGTATGGAAACATAGTAAAATTAATGAAAGTCACGCAGTATTAGAAGTTTAGATGATATACTTTAGGAGTTATGTGACATCAAAAACAAAAATGGGTCAAAATGGAGTCGAGGACGTTAAGAGTGTTAATATTAATAACATAATACACGAGAAACCGTACAACACTGAATGCATCTTTAGTGCTGATACGGCTAAGTGTCACGAAATTACTTCTGGTAAAACTCTATCAGAAATAGATGAGAAACATACTACAGCAGTTGATCAGTCTTTTTCACACACCATTCAAACAAATATTTCTCATGGCAGCTGGGCACACTCATGTATATGTGTTTCCCAGAGCCCAAAAGATTGCACGGAGCCAAAATGAAATAACTGTTACCTAAACATACACCCTCCAACATTGTTATTGATGCGAGCAAATCAAGTGAACTCACTCGGAAACACGTCAGGCGGTGGCTATAAAAGTGCTTATTTCTGATGAGAAAAAGACGGTCTTGCTAATGCTTGACTCTTGGAGTGGACAAACAGGTAAGACGTGCAAGAAATATTACATGGAGAACACACTCGTGCTGAACTTTTATCCCAAAGGCCACAAGTGTAATCATCCTCTTAATGTATACTTTCATCTGCAGGATAAGCTAGTAATTCGGATAGTTGAGGATTATCTTTGACATAAATTCATTGTTTGTTATACACCAAAAAAGTTACATGACTCAGTCTGCATATTGAAAATACATTCTGTTGTGTATCATCAATTTTCTTAACTAGTTCTAAAGCACATGCTCGATTTGCATGGCAGAAATGTGGGAAAGTTACAAGAGCAAGAGCAGACTCATTTGGAAATATCTTGAGACTAAGTGGCGAGTAGATAATAGTGTCTGTGGCCATAAAGATTGTGTCGAAAGTGCATTGTAAAGTCTGCAAAATGCTGTATGCTAGTCACTTCATTATGGATCTCCATCACCAACACTGAAGAGCAAAAGGTTAATAGGTTAGTATTTGTTTATATGCACCGGGGTTAATAATTTTTTTATAACTTCGATACACGTCCTTGAAAACTCATATGTGTGGCTGCACCTTACTTATACTGCATGATACATTACAGAATGTAAATCCTGTACATAATCGAACTATACTTGTTATTAAATGCCGCTTGGAAATGGGTAAAATGTGTTGCATTTCAATTTTGTCAACAGGTATTTCAATTTAATTCATGATTTCTCTCACTAGGCTCAATAACCGAATGGTGTACTGGCTCTTGTACATCAAGTGACTACTACTGCATTAGTTAAAACCGTGCAACTGCTCGCACGACAGTAATTCATTACAATAATCTAACTCACACAGTTTTTATATGTTTCTATGGATGAGAGAGTTCTTAACTCTGAAGTGAAAACAAATATGCGATGTTTTGTTAAAGAAATTGATTCAGGCTAAATTTCAGTGCTCTTTGATAACACACGTAACCTCACATGACCAGACACAACATTTATATATTTGCCCGCGATTAATTAGGGCGCCTTAAGATGGCAATCATGCAATGAACTATTCACACATATAGATGTTCTATCCCGGTTTACAATAGTAGAGTCGGATCTAGCAAAACGATTTCATTTTTGTGCCAAAAGGGGAATTCCTGGGCTTTGCTAATGGATTTCAAGATTGCGTCCTTGTAGCAGCTGAATGAAGCATTTTCGCGTCGAGTGACTGTTATTAAGTTACTTAGCAATTATAATTGAATCTTGTCACTAATTTTCTTTAAAATTCAATCTAGTGGTTTATGGACCTTTCTTGTAAGTAAGGAATTAACATTTTCGAAATACATTTTTTTGAAATGGAAAATAATAAAATAAAAATGAATAGAATGTGATTGTTGTATTTTTAAATGGGTTATTATAATTTTTTCTTGTATCTATACATCTAGAAGCGAACTAGAAATTAATAGAAATGCTTAATGTAATAGCATTCAATCTCAGTATTAGGGATTAAATTTGAATATTAAAATATATTTCTTCTATCCTGTTTTCAAGTAGTTTCACATCATGTGCTATCGCTAATATTGGTCAACAAATTTTCACTTTATTTTTTACAGAAACGAAAGTAGCCAATCTTTATAGATTTCGAGGCGCTGAATACGAATATTACACTTAAAATTAGCTGTTAGCGCAGGGTTGATAGTAAATGTGGAATTTACCTTAAGAATTCATGTTTTACACATCTATTTTTTTAGGTTTTACTCAGGAACATATAATTACGTCTCTATTTATCGTTACGGAATGTGTGATACCACTTTCTATTCACCGATGACCGTACGTTCTGAAACTTCAACAATTGTTCCGGTAACTGGTACCGTTGGGAAATTATATACCCATATATTCGAAAATATCCCATTTTTAGAAGGAACTAGGATGTTTTATATTTTTACTGGCAACCCTGCAATAGTAAAATTATAATTTATATTTGAAAAGTAACCTGTCAATATTGGGAATGTTTTCTGCAAATGTCGTCATGATCGAAGCGAGCCGAACTGTAAAAAAATATTATCCCTTCTACCGAAATGTCGAAATTTTATATACCTTTACAACATGTACATTAAAAATGTAATATTTACTTCCGTATGGCGAACAGAACTATAGGACAACACATTCAGGCAATGTAACTATCATTTCGGTAGAATGTACTCGGGTGGGGGATTTTATGTACTAAAATATTGCACGAAAATTTCCCTTTCATCAAAATCCCGCCTTTTTTCTGTCTACATTTGGCAATCCTGCAATAAATAACTGCACTGGCAATCCTCGGATAAATATAATCATAAAATATACGTTGACACCAACAATTTATATTCTATTCACATCCACACAAAGAAATGTTCTTCCCATGGGGTGACCGTATTGTCAAGAAAGTTCGAAGGGGTAAATGTCACACGTACTTAGGGAACAAATGAATTGCGTTGTTGTTATAATAGCAATATAAAAAGAAGTGTAACAACGGTTTTGCTGCCGTCGTTAAGCAAGTTGTACTTGTTGGATCTGGCAACAATGCGTAAAACTCACTCATGTGCCCACGATCCAATCACCTGATCATTCGACAGGCTGAATCTTGTTGGCGGCGTGTGTGTGTGTGTCCGCGCTCTCTTTCACTGTACTGTAATGTGTCTTGGTTGAGAGGTTGTTGGTGGTGAATGTATATACAGTAAAGTATTTGGATTAAACTGCCAGTGTTTGTGTTATTTGAACGAGTGTCGGTTTTCTAGACAATTGCCCCGCACCTGCAAGAACAATCCTGATAACTTTTGTTATATTTGTGCATCCGCTATTTGTGGTAATAGAAGTCGACCACTTACTGATGCAGTAAGGAAAGCCTAGTCATTGTATTTAGGTTGTACATTGGGAGACCAAGACAAATCTTGGGCTCCACACGTGTGTTGTATTTCGTGTTCCTCCGTACTAAATGTTTGGATGCATGGGAAAAACGTCTCGATGAAGTTTGGCGTGCCTGATGTTTGGCGTGAACCCACAAATCATATGCCTGATTGCTATTTTTGTACGACACCGCCCTTGAAGAAAGGAATCAATACCAAAAGGGAGAGAAACATCGAATAACCCTGACATCCCATCTGTAATTCGCCCTGTGCCTCATGGACAAGGACTGCCAGTTCCTGTTCTCCCAAACGCAACAACATCAAGCAGTGATAGCGAGAATGCTGATTCTTCACATCCAGCCGAAGAAGTGCATCCATCCAGCAGTGTTGTTGATCCTTCATTTACGCCATCTTCATACAGCGAAACACACAAAATCACACAACGTGAACTCAGTCATCTGATAAGGGATTTAGACCTCCCGAAGTGTAAAGCTGAAGTGTTAGCCTCACGACTGCAGCAGTGGAACCTTTTAGCTGAAACACTGTGAGTCTCAGTTTTTCGGGATCGTCAGAGAGAACTTGAGAACCATTTCAGTACTTAAGGTGACATTACATTCTGGAGTGATGTTGAAGGTTTGTTTCATGACCTACATATTGCATACACACCGGACGAGTGGAGACTATTCATAGATGGTTCCAAAACAACCGGAAAGATGTACTGTTACATAATAATGACGAACGACCATCCATCACTGTCACATATGCAACTTTAGCAAAAGAAACGTACACTACTTTGAAATCTGTTCTAGGCGTCATTAGTTACAATCAGCATGAATGGCTAGTATGTGGAGATTTCAAAGTAATTTCGATTTTGTTGGGTTTGAAAGGAGGTTATAATAAGTATTGTTGTTATATATGTGAGTGGACAGTCGCGCAAGAGATAAACACTATACATAAAAGGAGTGGCCTTTAAGAACACCTTTGATTCCTGGCTCAAAAAATATTGTTAAATGAACCTCTAGTGAACCCCCAGAAAATTGTTCTCCCACCACAGCATATTAAGTCGGGACTTATGAGAGCGTTTGTAAAGGCAGTGAACACGAATGAAGCAGCATTCGGATATTAGTGCATGAAGTTTCCACGATTAAGTACAGAGAAGATCAAACAGGGAATATTCATTAGTCCACAGATACGCCAGATACTAAATGACTCTGACTATGAGGCCACTCTAAGCCCTGATCAGCTGCATGCGTGACGTTGTTTCCGTAATTTGACCACATTGTTCTTGGGAAACAAAAGAGCTGACAATTACAGGAACCTTGTGGATGAATTAATTCATGATTATCAAAACATTGGCTGCAACATGACACAGAAAATGCACTTTCTTCACTCACATCTCGGCAGCAGCAGTTTGTTTGTGCTGAACCTCACGTACTCAAATGCAGTGTTATGCACCATAAAGCAAGCTACATCGACTTGCTAAACATGATTATTATTGTTATTGAGACATCTTGTTCCCATACATTGCTGCAACTTCAAGATCAACGTTTGAGTTAGATGTGTTCGACCTTCGTATTCCCATCTCAAAATACGTATATTCGGAACATCTATCACCTGTATAAATTTGACCGAAGAGGATATAGACACTATATATATATATATATATATATATATATATATATATATATATATATATATACTAGCATTAATTAGACGTCTCGTCACCTCTTATTCCCTTTTGCGTCGAGAGTTTACATTTTAACGCGATTCAAAGTCACTATTCATCACAGCGAGCCCGGAAACTGTGCATTCGCCACTAATATCAGTTATTTTCAATGATTATATATATATATATATATATATATATATATATATATATATATATTAGTAATTAATAAATTTGCATATTATGTATAATACAACCACCGTGCCTTGCTAGCTGATTGGGTACGGAACTGAAGTTATAGAATACAATTACAGGGTCTTATAGAGTTAAATTAAGATAATACCTTCAAATTATTTATTCTAAATAAACTGTTGCAAATAAATGAAAATACAGTACTGAATCATCGGATAAACTATAAGTTTCAATGATTTCTTCGTCTCAATCAATTACTTATCCCTAGGACCGTGTGAAATCATCCATCCTAGTTTGTGCAGTTTCCCAGATAGCATGTAAGCTTAAATCAAGGGTCGCTTTCCCTTGATTTTGGCTTAGCAATGTACAGTTGATGCGACAAGCGACAATCAACCTTTATTTTAGCTTGTTTTTAACTTGAAAAGAAGCTTGAATGCGACAAGCGACAATCAACGTTTATTTTAGCTTGTTTTTAACTTGAAAAGAAGCTTGAATTTATCAACTTTCTACTAAGCCTATTTCAAGCTTGATTCAAAACGCTTGACGTTTGTCGATTGTTTAGCAAATGGAGCCTTCTGTAGGATTGGTGAGTAGTCTGAGTTTTGGCGCTTGATTTCTTCCAAAAGGTAAACAAAGGTAAGCTATGTGTATGAAATGTAATAGTAAGCCCTACTTTAGTTTTAATTACAAAATAAAAAGGTGACTTTTATTTTAGACTGGTGCGCTGAGCGCTTTTAGGATAGTATTACGTCATTACTTTTCAAATATGGATGGAATTTTATGTTTATACCTTTTATGTAGTTTTCTTTTTTTTTTAAGTGTGTTCATCCGTATAATGTATACCATATTTAGCCATTGGATTCTTTAAATTCAGTGATGGTTCTTGACAATTAGCATCAGCATAGGCGCCCGAAGGGGAGGGGGGTGGGGCCCGGGCCCCCTTTGGCTTACGAAAATGTATACGTAATATAGGAAACCATGTATATTAAATACCATGCGTAATATAGCAACCGTGGAGATGGGCCCCTCCCTAGAAAATTTTCCTCGGGCACCCCTGAATATCAATACAAAAATTAGAGGGTTAACTTCAGCAGACGGCTTTATCATATTAAAAATTTATAGGTTGAATACTTGATAACTGTTAAGGCATTGCTTTAGCAGACGGCTGTACCATATTTATATCGATTTTATGGTCATTTTTCACTAGATTTGAGATAATACTGTTACATATAGAGAATTTTGGAACTTGGGGACCAAAATCAGGTAAAACCACCGTGTTTACAGGAGAAATGAGTTGGTGTTACGTAACCGTAATTACTAACATAACTAACCAATCCTAACCTAAATCGTCAAAAACAGAAAATATAGGAAGAAAGTACGAATTCAGGTAAAATCACCATGTAAAAATTATTGCGGATATTTTATGTATTTTTCCACTTTCCTCGTTTATGTGCATGTTTTCCGTCGCTGACACGCCTGCTCTCTACGGACGCATCCCCTCGCTCCGCTCGGGACTCTAAGTTACACTCCTGCCCTGACTCGGTTAGATGGCATTCGTGCTTTTGTTTTGTGGCCACCTAGCACAAGTTGGTTCGTGGTTTATGCACTAGCTTCTCATTTAGTGGATATTCTACAAAAAGGAACTGGGAAATGCAATGTGTGAACATTTGCTAGAACCATCTGCTCGAGTAATGCCCAAGTATCTTAACCCAGCCTAACCTAAACTAACCCAAACTAACTTAACCTACCTAAACCATAAAAAAATACAAAATATATACCAAGAAAGTACAAAATTTAAGCAAAATATTGCCCCCCCCCCAGTTCAAAAAATATGCCGTTACATAACACTTTACGTAGCATAGCTGAGCGAGCGAAGGGGAATAGATGCCCCACAGGGCTCGTTTTTTCCCTACTTTTTAAGTTACACGCGTTTGGCATTGCAACCATTGCAGACGGTCATTTTCCAAAGCTTCATATGTACTTACTGCCATCTCATTCCTTGCTTGTATTCGTCTGCCTACCGCCTTGTCAATTAGATCCACCATAACATACTTAATTTTCCATTTCGTAGGATTCTATATAACAGACACGATTTATGAAGTCTAAACACATTAAAATAATTTATTTAACTAGGTAGAGCCATCTGCTAAAGTTAACCACATATTAATAATGAAGGTAGTTAAATGATAATGTAAGTGTTTTAAACTCAATAAATTGTATATGCAAATGAGTATACATGGGAAAGTAAGTATGTTATGGTGGAGCTATTTGCCAGGGCGGAAGGCGGTTGAATACAAGCAAGGAACGAAATGCCAGTATTTGTATGTTAAGTTTTGGAAAATGACAGTCTCAATGGCTGCAATGCCAATCGTGTGTAACTTAAAAGATAAGGGGAAAAAACAAGTCCTACGGGGCTTCTAATCCCCTCCGCTCGCTCAGCTGTGGTTCGTGAAGCGTTTGTAAAGTAGTGCCCCAAATCTAGTGAAAAAATCAACAAAATCGATTTAAATTTGGAGAGCCGTCCGCTAAAGTAATGAAAATTACGTTTTATCTCTACAATCGAGGAGAAAACTGCTTTGAATTAATACATTGCCTAAGCTTTCTTGTTTTAGCTTTCACCGATACACTAAAAATTTTACACCGATACACTGATGTGGCTTCCCCAAGAATCGGTACGGATGATATTTAAATGCAGCAAGCAAGCCTGGATATTTCACTCATTTTAGAATGCATCATGCTTATCTTTCGTTCCTTATGTTCTTCCATATTTATTCGGAGGTTGGGGGCAAAATTGAAGAATATAAATACTTATGTCCGACTTTATTTAGTAACAATTACTTATTCTAAGGTATACTTCATCAATCTTAGATTAAGTGATATCACTCATTTCATCGCTTTACAATAAGTGCAAGGAAAGGTTCGATCGGGTATGGACTTTTGGGTTTAGGGTAAAAGAACGATGAATTTCGAAAAATTACTTATTAGATATTAATAATAATTCACAGTGGATTATTACGCGAAAATAAGTTGGCATATTAGTTTGAAGTTTGTAAGCTAAGAAGTCGAGGGTGTAAGTTTGAAGAAAACTAGGTTTTTCGTTGCTTACATTTTTATATTTTTATCCTCTAAAAACAGTAACTTCTGTCTCTTAATTGATTTTAGTGCTTTTGTTTACTTTTTTTTCTACCAGGTTAATAAAGTCTGGATCTAAAATCTCAGAAAAATATTTGCAATCTGAACGGATGTAATACAGAAATAACGCTATTTTTCAGGATTGGCCAAAATCGTGTTTTTTTAAAACTTTTTTTCACTTAAACCGGAATGTTTGCTTTACACCAGTTTTTTTTTTGTTTAAATACGTTTACCTTAGATTAAAGTATAGTAACCGTTGCCTTTTTTTTTTTTTAAGAGTAAAGGTAATTTGAGGCTGATGATTCGATTGAACAAGGTCGCAACCTCGAGAAATGAACGCAACTCGCTCAAACTAGAGGTCATAGGTCAACTAGTTCTGCAAATGATTTGCCATTACATCATAAATTATTTAGCAGTCTACTCCTTCAGCATTGGTTAAGCTTGAATTTTCCTTGTCGGAGGCATGATAGACCACAAGTTGAGTGGGGGTGGGATTCGTGAAAAATACTTTTTTAACTTGTCTCTTTAATTGTGATTTTATTTTATCAAGTTTGGAGTTCCCGCCGAACTGCCTGTAGTGCGCTGCCACACTAGCGGACGGTCAACAAAACTTTTCCACAGAAGCTGATTAAGTGTCTAAATTTATAACATTGGAAAGTAAATCGACGAAACAGAGATTTCTATTAGGTTTGACTGGTTTGTTAATAATAATAATAATAAAAAGTTTTATTTAGAAAGATAGTATGAATGGTCCAGAACTATTAGTCACTTCCTGTGTTGATAAGCAAATTAAATTAAGCCTATATTTCTGACTGACTAAATTAGATCTTCTGTACTATATAGTCTTTTAAAATTGTCCATTGATTTAATCTGTATAACTATAGAGTGATTCCATTTTGCAGTTCTTTCCCTTTTGGTTCTTAAGTGGCTCCTAAAATACTCACAAGTATGCAAGATCACTGCAACGTATTTCTATCAGTTGACCTCCGTGGATGATGAGTCTGTGGATTTATCGCCTTTGTTATCAAGGGATTCTGGTTTCGAGTTCAAATGAAGGACAATATCTCTCTGCAAACTGAGTAGTGGTTCGGATCTCACTTTAAGCTGTAGGTCCCGTTCTTCATAACCCCGCTGTTATGTCCTTAACCATAGAAAGACGAAGGTTGGCCAAATTTACCCGCACTTTCTTTTTCTCTTTGCCCGAACAAATGAATTTTACAACGTTTGAATTTTTTTGTATTTTCTTCTGTAATCTAAACTTAAATTTAGTTTTATTAGAAAGCACATTATTGTGGTAGTTTTTTTTTTTTTAGCGCAGGAGACTAAGTACATTTTTTTAGCAACTTAGAAATGTTAAGAGGAGTACAGTTTTACTTTGAAAGGATCATGTAAACTTATCTATTCTTTGAATGGATGACTAAATTAACATAATCTACTTTTATACATTGAGCAAACTTAATACTCTCAGGTTTAGTATAGTAACTTGTCTACACAGGCTAATGTATTTCAAGCTACTTCATGTCTGCTAACCAAATGCGGTAGTAGTCTGTACTGGGACTTGTAATATTTCCTATTAAAATAAAATTTCACAAGTCTTAAAATAATTTTACAACTCTCATTTATTAGTAGCAGTCATTAAATAACTTTAAAATAAATTAGTAGGGTTAAAATTGGAATTTACAACCACGAGCAAAATTGACCCCCCTTAGTCTTTCACGTGACCAATTATAGTTTAGTCTTCCTAGGGTTACTGTTAAGATACACGGATGACTAATGATAGTGAATGATTATGAAGGAATTAGTGGCATGAGAACGGGAAAACCCTCACGAATATGATATTTTCCATCATAAACTCATAAGGCCGGAGATTGAACCAAAGATCCGTCGCACCAAAAGGCAACGTTCTACCTCTGAGCAATCAACCCTTTCCTTCCGCAGTGCTGATTTATAACGTCATACTCTAATGACCTGGTCATAATTCTCCAACGTAGTGGTCTTCTACACACGTCTTCCTAATTGTTCCCCACTTTCCCCCCCAAGATTTCTGATTAAATGAACAGCGAAATCATATTTAAATAAAATCTTTGAGTTTTGTCCCACGGTTATGCGGGGCAGCCTAAAGGAGACGGTGATGATGAGAATGAATTAAATAATGGATTGAATTAAGTGGAGGGGAATGGTAGAACCCTGAGAAAATCTGCGTACACGGTGTTTGTCCACCACAAACGTACATCCATGTCCAAAATTATTGTCGCATGTCTATAAATATGTTGTAGGAATAAAATTTTATAACGAATTCGCCCTGTATTTCTTATAATGTTGGTATGTGCATAATCGGCAGACATGTATGTGGCAAATTTCATGTCAAAAGAGCAGTAAATAAGAACAATAAAACGAAAATAAAACTTTCTTGTCCATTTGTTTTACTCATTCTAATTTATGTGCTTATAATTCTTTCCCTATAAAATTTTCCACAAATATACATTTCTCGATTATACACATAGTATCGGTATTAAAAGTACCCTGCAAAGTCATTATCAAATTATATGCTTACAAGAAGACAGTTATAGATATGCGACAATCATTTTGAACATGAATGTACATTTAATTGTTTCAATGTTTTGTGAAATAATATATTTTCTAGTTATATTAACACCTTCAAAACAATATTTCCTACAATTTATTGCAGATATCAGAATTGTATTTGGCCAAATGCAATCTACTTTAGCTGACCTTAGTGAAAGAGTATCTTCCGTCGAGAAGAAGGTCGACACACTTCTAATTAATGGTGTGAGTGTGAAAGCAGAGTCCATAAACGAAGAATCCGAACTTCTTGGCCTTCTGCCTCTGCGAACGTTGAATGATTTTCAAACATTTGAGAGAAAGCTTGAAGAAACTAACTTCGGAAAGAAATATGTAAGTATCCTATCAAACCTGTACAAGTTATGAAGCAGGTTTCAAATCTTTGTTATATCTTTTAATGTACGTCTTATTGGAACATCTCTCTTTTGACTAAATGTTAGAATCAACTCCATTTTTGCCAATTTAGCCATTATCATGTGCATTAGCTATGGACTATAATTTTGGTCAACTTGCTAATATAGTCATTTAGGCGGCAATTAAATCTTTTGCAGTCAATTTTTTTTTTAGAAAATATGAAAAACCTTAAAAAAGTAGTTTATCTTGGTATTTTTCTAATTCTTTTGTTTACAACAGCACTTACATTGTCACAGTAGATTAGATATCTTTTATCAGTCTCACTTATCCGTCACGGTAAATTGGGATTTCTGGATCTGGTTTCTCCATAGTCAATTTGTTTGATTAGTTTCTAGTGTATTTTTAGTTTGGGTGGAGTTTTTCTTGTTGAGATGCGTGCATGTGCATGTATATATTTTTGTGATAGATCAATAGTGTTATCAAGCCATACCCTGCATTAGAAGTTGAAAATAATTCAAGAGATTTTATTATTAATACTTCTAGTCAATGAAGGAACAAATTGTATTGTGAAACTGTTTGATTTGAGGATATCAAAAGATAAATAATATTAGAACATCTTTGTAAACTAGTAGACTTAAAGTACCAAATATTTAGTTTCTTTATTCCTAAATTCTGTTACCTATAATTTAAGGTAAGTTGAGCCATTTTTAGCTAGCTTTTGTGCGTCATTTAGCTATTTTCTGACACTACTTGTTGGCAGCACTGATTAACCCACTGTTACTTGTTACTTTTGGAAGTGTATGTAATTTCCATATGCATACACACACACAAACACAAACACAAACACACACACACACACATATATATGTAGTATTTTTTTCTAATTCAAACGGACGATGGTCCTTTTCAATAAACGCTATTCCGATATAAAGCTGAAAGTTACCAAATAAATCCCAGGTGAACAGTTTTTGTTAGTCACGTAGCCCATTTCATACGGCCTTCCGTGAAACTCAGAACCCCACGCCTTTTTTTTTTTCACACTTCACATTACGGTATCTAAAAATTAATCTAGTTAAATTCATGCTTCGTTTTTTTTCCCACTGGTAGAAAAACATAACAATACGAACCCTTATATATATTGTTTTTCTTTTTGATTTCAGCATGCATTAGATCTAAATACTTTCCTTTCTTTCAGGTAAAAGTATTACTGTCAATTGGTGGTAAGGATTTTAAAAGGTTTCGCTCACAATACAATAAGAAGAACTTTGTGCGACAAACTCGCAATGGAATTCTCCTACTCTGGCAGGAAACCAAGGATCATGAAGCAAAAAAGCACACCTTTGGGTCCAACCAAATGTGCAATAAGATCAACAGTAAGTTGATTTGAAAAGTTGTACTGAAATATTTAACTTCATTTATTTATTTATGCTACTAACCATACAAAATTCCAGTTTGCTAATTATTAAGTCTTACTTCTCTCGTACTGGACGTGTGTTCTCATATTAGTATGTCCCAAACAATCAGAAGTAATTCTTCATGAATAAAGTGTGCTTTGAGTACTTTAGGATTCTTTTACTGTCAAGTAGTAAAATATGTAAATGTGTTCACCCTTACTGGGTGAATATAACATCTGTGTAGAATGTATAGGAAATTCAATAACTGATCCAACACTCTATGTTGTAAACACAGCTTTACTGGCAAAGTACATATTTAAACAAATCTTTGCTTGAAAAAGCATTCAAAAGAATTTGTAAGGTGCACGGAAAATCTAAAACCAAATAAAATTCCAAGGTAGGAATGATTCCAGGGCTAAATAAAGTCAATAGTGTCAACGAATTTAAATTGAAGTACAGTGTAGGAATCACTACTGTGAAGTATAATTTTGCACCAGACTTTTCGTGTATACCTGTAAATTTGATACTGTCTACCACACGAATATAACTTTTGTTGGGTTGGCAACACTATTAGTCTGGTAGTATTACATAGTATGCCAAACTGTCTCCCCTGCCGATATTTTAAAGGTGCAAAATTTCAGAGCTCTTTGTCTAACACTGGAACGCAGATAAAACACTAGAAGAACATAGCTTTCGAAGTTACCATAATTCCAGTATCAAAAGAGAAAAGTTGCAGGCTTTCAAGACAGCGAATAGTCAAACTTTCGTCTTTCTGTCGTCTTCATCTTTCAATTTTTCGTGACAACGAAGTTAGCCAAAACCTAATGTGTTTTTTGTAGTGTTATTTAAGGTGACTTTAAACGTTGACTCAAAACCATATCACCACTAAGGGCACCGAAAGAAAGTCTTGTTACACTTGTATCGAAAAATGTAACTTTTCCATTATATAATATACCAGAAGTGTGGTGGAAGATAACTTTCTATAGTACCCTTACATAAAAATCACAAAATAGGGGCCTAGCTTAGGTGACTTGAAAAATAATATAGGAATTAGTTTCAGCTCTAGGTATCAAGGTATCCATGTTTACAAACGATACCATAATTCCGTAAAGCTATTTAAGAGGGAAATTTATTTCAAATGTTTTTTTTTTTTTTTTAAAGAATAAAAATCGCTAGTATTTGCTTGAAATTCTATCTTTCTTTTCAGCTGCTGTTCGTAAGATGTACACCGTCGCAACAGAAGAAACGGTGAAGGAAGTATTGGGTGTTTGGCTGCAGCAGGCGGAGCCTAGACTACTGCGTAGGTAAGTATAGTTTTACCTATTTTCCTTACAATCACGAGAGAGACCGGAAAGTTCTTACCATCACTAAATAAGCTAGGGATCTGCAACTTAGTCCATGGACGCGTTCTTCTCTACATATACGTTTTGTATTCACTACATTTCTCACATCTATAGGTCACTAGATCAATATCATATGCATAGAATTCTGTGGATTTGGAGGAAAAAGAGATTTCCACCGTTTCAATGCCTCTTACTTTCCCGGACCCCAAGATATGAACATCTTATTATAATAATTGTAATCCTTCCCTTTTTCTTCCTTTTAGGATATGTATAATAAAACGTTTTTGTAATAATTTTAAATGAGAAGTTACTTCCATATTTCAAATCTTAAAAGATTTAGAGATACCGACATTTTATTAGAATAATTGTAATCCCCACCTTTTTTTTCTCCTCTCCACATCGTTTCTTTCCCTTTTTACTAGCATGTCAAAAAAGAAAAAAAAGGGCCGAAACACGTGGCAAAGTATTTTAAATGAGAAATGGAAATACTGAACTTCAAATCTCTCACCTTAAGGGATTAAATACTTTACTATAATAATTATAATCCCCATCCATTTTTCTTTCCACCCCCCTTTCTTACCTCCGAGGCATATTTCAAAAGCGCTTAAATTCTTATCTACTTATTTTAAATAATATGAAAATACCAAATTTCATGTTTCAAACCTTCATAAATTCAGAGATTTCGACATCTTATAATAATTGTAATCCTCACTCCTTTTCTTTTCTTTCTCACCTTTTTTTCCTTTGCACTAAAATATCAAAAACCGCTTAAATATGTCAAATTATTTGAAATGAGACATCCGAATATCAAATTTCAAGTCTGTAACCTTAAGGAATTCGGAGATATGGTCATATTTTAAAAATACGTCCCACACCTATTTTCCTCCCCTTCCTGTCGAATTTGCAAAAATCCTTCCTTAGTGGTATCCTACCTAACAAATACCATGTACTGTCCATATTTAACTTGTCTATCTTAAGCGATTTGGCCTGTGCAAAGATCTGTCGGTCACTCAATCACTTAGGTCTTTGTATTTTATATAGCGAGATGAGTTCATTTTTACGCACTCGTGTATTAGTACACAGTGAAATGAGATGAAATGTTTACCTTGTATGTATTTATTATTTTATTATCCCTTATAATTTAGCAACTTTCCTGTTACTTTCCTCGGAGGATGGAAATTTTAACTAAAATCGAGATTCATTACTGTTTACATTTTTATTTTCTTGTCTTCTGGAAGAAAGTACCTCTGTTAATTTTATTTTTTGATTACTCCTCTCTGCTGAATGAAATCTTTTTTTAAGGCTAACATTTATTCCTTGATTAATTTTGGTGTTGATTACTTCTTTTCTATACTGAAGGAAATTTCATTTTTTGAAAACTGCGATGTCAGAGTAATAGAGAGATAGGCACTTACTGTTATATTTGCCTTCTAAAAACATTTCCTACCTGGTGCATGAAAAACAGAAAGCAACTAACCTCTTTTTTTCTTGACTAATTTTAGTGTTATTTTACATCCTTTCTATCTACTGAACGAACTCATCTCTTGAGAGAAAAACTACAATACCACCCTCTTTCTTGATTGATTAGAGTTAATTACTTCTTTTCTATACTAAATGAAACCATCTTACATTCTGGAAAACTCTGCAATGCCATTGGAATAGAGAAATATGCAATTGCAGAATCTTCCAGACGATAAGATTATTTCGTTTAGTATAGAAACAAGCAATAAAGTACTATAATTAATTAAGATACAGATGGTATTGTAGTTCTTTTTGTCCTTCTCAGAAGATACGGTTTCATTCAGGAGATAGAAAAGAAGTAAAATAACATTAAAACTAATCAAGGAACAGTTTTTTTTCCTAGAAGATAAAGACTTCAGCAGTTAGAAAATTTTGTTAAAAGACAAAATAATAGTAAATGCACATTTCTCTCTTACAAAGACATTCCCGAGTTTTCGGGAAGATAAGACTTCATTCAGTATGAAAAAGAAGTAATCAACACTAAAATTGAACAAGAAATAAAGGTTAATGTTTTATCCACAAGATAAAGACTTCATTCAGCAGTGGCAGTGATAAAAAAATAAATTAAAAAAGTAAGAGTAGTTTTTTTTCTCCCCAAAGACAAAAACATTTCAATAGGATGGAGCACGCCAAAGTATGCGTATGCGTAAACACTCGAACAACAAATTACCAGGAAAATAAATAGGGAGACATAGGTCTTAAAATGCATTCAGAATTTGACTGGATTGAAGTAAATGAAGTGATTTTCCTGCCTTGTGCCATGTACACTGAGAAATGTTTCTGCTTTCAAAGATGTCATATAAAGAACTAGGTCGATAGGTCGCAGGAGTATTTATTACTTCTCTATAATGAATTGTGAAACGACGCTAATGACTCCGACACGACGTTCAATGAATATGGGTCAAATAAACTTAGTGTTACATTTACGGTAATGAGTCATCCCTTCTTCATTTGATATGTATGATGAAGGCAATATGCATGTCTTCCTATCAGTGATTCTTGTGTTTTGAAAGAATGAAACGTTGCAAAGATGTATTCCTCCGCTGTAAGGCTCAGGATTAAAATCCGTTTGTTTTACTGTCACAAATAATTCCAATGAATTGTTGTTCAACACCTCTTTACGTATTAGTCACCAGTAACTTTTTTCATTTTTTATTTTTAAAGAGAAATATTTCATTGAACCTCTAAGGTATGTTCCAAACTCGTTGCAAAATGGTACGAAGTTGTCCGTGTACACGGTGCCTACTTTAGTAAATTCTACACTCTTCCTGTGAATTGCGAACTACACTTTCCCATGCGTTCTGTTGTACGTGACGCAGGATAACGCCTTGTAGGTCATCATCTGTTATTTATGTTGCTCCGTGAAGAATACAAGGTATACAGGTTCACACACTTATGACCTATCTTTCCTGTGAATCGTGAGATCAGATTGCATTTCATACAAGGCATGGAGAGAAAATTACAGAAATAAGTAAATATTTGTTCTTCCATCTCTCAGTGATTTCTTATATCAGTGATTACTTCGTTTGTTTTTCGTAACGCCGTGCTTATACAACAGTACCGAGTGAGTCAATATGACATTTTCTGGATTTATCTCAATTGATGCTCTCACAGAACAATGCACATTTTCAGCTAGGAAATTAAAAAAAAAACTTTACTGAAAATTTACTGGCACTAGAACATTGAAATAGGTAAAGTGAATAAATACCATGCAGTGGTACCAGTGATGAAACGAGTAACATACTTCGTGACTCGTGTTCCCGAAGTAGTCAGATCCCTGACCCTGTATGACCCAGACAGATTCGTGCGATCCCGAGACGACTTAATATCAGACTGTGGGAGAGTATGTTGTAATTGTAACAAACGCGATTCTTTCCTTTCAAGTGTTTCTTATGAGTGATCGTCAAAATTTAATCAAATAAGGCTGTAAAACGTAAAATGTAGAATATAAGGGATGCCGCTAAACCGAAAGAGTGTTTGGGTAATGTTTGTGTATAGTAGTGTTTAAAATTACTTTATTAATTTTCAGTATGGGAAGATGAATTATATTGTATTTGACATAGTCAAGACACTTTGAATAAGAAGTGTCACACTACAAATCTAACATCTGAATAGGTGAGCTCGATTAGGGAATATTAATTCACTATAAAAAATTCTACAGTAATGCTATAGAGATCATATTTGGAGTGCTTCCAAGCCATGGATCACCAGATCTGAGAAACGAGTGCCAGACTCTGTTGCCTTGTGTGGCACTTACTTCAAAGAATAATAATGTATTTTAATGAGAGCGTATTTATAAGGTAAACAATATGAATGTTTTCTTTTAACTGTGCAATCAATTACATGTTTTTCAGTATGTATTTATGATCGTTATTTTGCAGAGAACGAAGAAATTCAAAACCTGTAGTGGAAGGTCACACCGTTGAAGTTGAGGAACCCAATTAAGGAAATAAGTTAGAAATAATACAAAATATGTAAATAAGTTCAATAAATAACACTGTAATACAAGCTGATTGTTTTCATGGAACCTTATATCAGTTATTGCGTAGAATGTAGGGATAATTTATTTCAATTATGTAGCAGCAGGATGCGAAATCATAACAGTTATGATCGGGGAGAGATAGGAGTAAATAAATAAGTAAAAAAAAATGCACTGGAAAGTTTTGAAATGAAGATTTCATATATTGAACATCCAAAATTATTGATATATGTAAGGTTAGGGATAATGCTTATCCACTAGGTTGTCCACTAACTGCACAGATTTACTGTAAATAGTTTGTATACTTCTGACAGTGTCGATGTCACCTTATCTCTCCAGTAAATTATTGAGGATGAATTTTCTTTCAAAATTTTGAAGTGTGGGAATGGCCATCCTCAGTATTTCGCACCCTGTGTAGCAGTGGTTCTAAGATTTAATTTATATTTCTTTCTTTCCTGAAATCTGATAATTTAAAAGTTTGCTTAGCCCTTGACGCTTGTCTAGTGGTGTACGTCTTTGGTGCGCCTAGGGTTGTGGTCGATTCCGAGTGGAAGACCTTACAAACACTGAACGCATTACTGTTCGGATTCTACAGGTCAGTGTCTCATGTAAAACTTCGTGCTGAAACGGGACGCTCAACTTCAACATCAAACTGTGGTTAATGGTAAACTAATTGGATGCTGATCTGCCAGGTCGCATAGTATATTCACCAAGGAACTCAGGAAAAGTGTTGCTTTCTATGTTGAGATAAGATACTAATCTCAATAGACTGGAGTATGGGGTATATATTCAACACCAATGTTGTGTGAGACATGGATTTATAATTTAACATGATATTTTAATAATGTTACTCAACAGAAATAAACCTGAATCTCGTGCTGCAAAGACGCATAATGGACCAAGGAAAGAAGCATAATATAGATTGTGAAAGTATACATTATTTTGCTTTCATTTTGACCGAACACAACTATTCTTTTTCAGAACATTGCTTATGTAGGTTTAACAGTTCTTTCGTCGTCACCTTTACGTTTATTTTTGCAGGATTGTTGTCTATATGAGGTTGATTTCATTTTGTATAAGGTTTGATGTGAGACCCAGTAGTGTAAACCTTGATACAGATTTGTTTCTGCACGTGAGAAAATGATTCATCTGCTTGGCGTCATGTATAATGTTTGATGTGAAGGTTAGTATAATGTTCAGTGTGTAAGTTACATAAATGATGGTGTGTGTTCTTTTGCCATCTGAGGGTGTTTGGATATTGCCACCACTTTATTGGCATTAAAAATATTGCATTAACCATAGCTTACTACTATGTTTACTATTAATAGTAAGTATAGTATGGTTTCCCCTATATATATTTAAAATAATGCCAATAAAGTGATGGCAATATCTAAACACCTCAGATGGCAAAAGAATACACACCATCATTTATGTAACTTACACATTGAACATTATACTAACCTTCACATCAAACATTATACATGTCGCCAAGCAGATGAATCATTTTCTCACTTGCAGAAATAAATTTGTATCAAGCTTTACTGAGAAGCTTGCAATAAACGAGACATATTAAGCATGTGCTAAACTTGAAGTGGACAGCTTGAAATAAGCTTGAGGTGACAAGCCTGTAGCAAGCATTATGTACTAAGTTTGAAATAAACTTGAGGTAACAAGCCTGTAGCAAGCATTATGTACCAAGTTTGAAATAGACTTGAGGTAACAAGCCTGGAGCAAGCATTACGTACCAAGTTTGAAATAAACTTGAGGCAACAAGCCTGTAGCATGCTTTATGTAACAAGTTTGCAATAAGCTTGAGCTGACAAGCTTGAAACAATCTTACAGTATAAGCCTACAATATGCTTGTCGCCTGTCAACTTCGTCGCTTGAATCAGCCTTGATATACGCTTACAGACTTGTCGTAACAAGCTTGGGACAAGCTTATATCCTTGTCACGACAAGCTTATATCATGCTTGTGGCAAGCTGTTTCTGCTATCTGGGTTATAACATTTCAAGTCCACGAAAGAGCCCAAAGTGTGTTGAAGTATTTATTTTCCTTTAAAATTGTCAGGATTCGGTTCTTGATTTCAAGTTTGCAATTTGTCATTCCTAAACGACATCAAATTCGACAAAATGCAGGAGTAGTTTTTTTTTTGTCTTTTTTGATATTACGAATAACCCCCATAAGTTTGCACATATCTTTTCAAGTTCACCCTGCACATCATATTGCCACTTAAAATTAATTAATCATAAATTTACCCCAGCAGCATGCCTAGTAACAAAAACCTGTAATTGAACCTAGAACTTCAGTGTAATAGATGCGTACCGTAACCATTAATTATTTTATTTATTTATTTATTTATTGAACAATTTCCCAGATACAGCATAACTTTGCCATTTTACACAGGGACATGCTAACAAAAGAAAGAAAAAAACAAGACAACAATAACAACAACATAGAAAAAAGAGTGTAAAAGTAAAACTATTCCGTCAAAGCTCGTTTAATTGCTCTTTCAAACACTGGGTAGCTCGAAAAAATGTCCACATCAGTTGTTACTTGATTATAACTGTTTGGTATTCTATAAAAAAGAGACCTCTGTATAACAGCCAACCTAGGACGGGCAAGATGGAATAGGTGGGTATTCCGAGTGATGCGGGAAGGGACACGTAAGGATAGTTCCTGAAGTAATATTTCCGATCTTAAGGTTCCGTTAACTATTTTATGTAGATATTTCAGGTCAGAGATAATTCTGCGTATTTCAGGAGTCTGAATATTAAGATGTCGCAAGAGCTCCTTCTTAGATAATATTCGAAGTGCAGCAACACGAAATCGGACTATAGCAATGAAGAAATTGAGAACAGAATCAAGCCTGGAGAGATGTGTAGGTGCTGCCATGGCCCATATGGGAGAGCAGTATTCGATCTTGGGCGCTATTAAAGTCTTATAAAAAGTTGCTAATGAATAAACAGTGCGTAGTTCGGTGAATCGATAAAGAAGTCCCAACATGCGCATTGAATTCTTTAGTATTGAGGAGATGTGGTCAGAGAAGGTGAGTTTTGAATCAAAGATGACACCAAGATCGTTATGACTAGCAGAATGTGTGATAGGGGAATCGTTGATATGGTATGTGGAGGGAACAGGATACTTTTTCAAAGTAATAGTAATACTGTCACATTTCTTACTGTTGAGTTTCAAGTGCCACATTTCACACCAGCCTGTAAGGTAATTTATGTCTTCCTGTAGAGCAATTGTGTCATGGAGACACGATATTTCTCTGTATAACTTACAATCGTCAGCAAAAAGCAGAAGGCCACTAGGTTGAGCTGATAAGTGCGTGTAGAGATCATCCATATACAGGACAAACAGTAGAGGCCCAAGTACACTCCTCTGAGGCACCCCTGAGATCACGAGTTGGGGGTTAGAAGTTGCCCCTGAAAGAACAACTCTCTGTTTACGGTCCTTCAAGTAGCTTGTGATTAGAGAGAGAAATTTGCCATGTACATTAAATGTATTGGAGAGTTTATGAAGAAGATGAATGTGACTGACAGAATCAAAGGCCTTCGAGAGATCAAAGTAGATAACATATAATTGAGTATTGTTATTCATACATTTGACTGCACAGGAAAGAAGAGTACTTAAGTTTGAGAGACTTGAGCTTTTCGGTAGAAAGCCGTGCTGAGAACTATGGATGTAAGGTGAGGTGAATTTAAGTAGCCTGTCTTTAATTATTTTTTCGCAGATAATTGATATTACAGAAAGAAGAGATATTGGCCTATAGGAGGATACATGATCTTTAAGTCCTGATTTATATATTGGGGTCACGTGAGCCAGTTTCCAACTGGTGGGATAATACCCTTCCTTGAAGCATCTATTGAATAAGATAGATAGAGGAACCGCAATAACTGAAGCAGTTTTGTTGAGAAAGAGAGGACTAATTTTATCAGGTCCAAGTGATCTATGTGGAGATAACGATAGCAAGAGAGCCAGAACTTCGCCCGGGGTGGTAGAGAGAATGGATAAGGTGTCCGAACAGATGGGGTGGAGAGGGGGGAGATGGGTTGTAGAGGAAAGGGAAGTAAATGTTTTGCAGAAGTAGTTATTGAAGAGGTCTGGTCTTTGATCATCACTCGCTTCAGTATTTTCATCTTGAATTGTTGCCGGTATGCCCAGAGATTTTGTTCTAGATTTAATTACAGATCAAAAGACTTTAGGGTTACTAACAGTAAAATCACCAATTGAGTCCATGTATTCAAAATATTTACGTCGCTGTACCTTCTTGGCAAGACTTCTTATTCTAGCAAAGTTTTTATATGTGTAGTCACTCGGATGTGATTTCCATAGAGTCCAGGCAAGCTTTTTGTTTATAAGAAGGTCACGAAGTTCATTGTCGTACCAGACCGGAAACCTGTTCGATTTTGATGCTTTCACCGGCACAAAGTCCTTTAGGGCTGAGTGGACAACGGATGTAAATAAGTCCACAGCGTCGTCAACAGTTCCTACCTCTAACAAACACCAAGGAAACAGTTCAATAGCCCGGCAGATGTCACCCCAGGGGGCTTTCTTCCATAGAAGTTGTGACCTACTTTTGAGGGGCTGGTTGGTAGTAGTGGAGGGGAGTAAATCGAAAGAAACATCCAAGGAATCGTGATCCGAGGGAAAAAGATTTCTGCATGGGACAACACAACGAGGTTCTAAGTTAGAAAGAATGTAGTCAAGATTGCTATTATTGCGGGTATTATGCATATTATGTTGACCTAGACCAAGTCCATGAATAAAATTGTCCATGAAATAACTGTCGTTTCCATCTTTAGCGACTCCATGCTTGCTGTCCTGCCACGTGATGGAAAGGTTGAAATCACCCAATAGGATGACGTCACCGTGTGACAACGCATGTAACAGTGAGTCATGGCAAGCTTCTAAGATGTGCTGGGGGTGTTCTTGTGCGGCCTATAGAAGCATCCAATAAACACAGAACGACGCTTTGGAATAAATACTTCCACCCATATAAGTTCACAATCCCGTTCGAGATCCAGTCTTCTCTTGCTCTTCCACTTATTAATTACACAAATCATCACTCCACCTCCACGAGTTATGCGGTCTTCACGATAAATGGTGAAATTATTAGAAAAGCTAATTTCACTGTCGTTCACTGATTCATTCAGCCACGATTCGGTCACTGCGAAACAATCCAGTTCACTTATCTCACCTAGGTTCAATGAGCACTGAAGTAATTTGTTTTTAATGCTACGAACATTTTGATAATATATATTGAAAGCATTAGTGTAATATGGACAGGGTGGGCCAGGGTTTACGTGAATATCACCACAAAGGAGGAGAAAACAAACGAGAATGAGGCACTGTTTTTTTGCTTTTGACTCATACCTTGTCACAAAATCACTGGTAGTTCCTCCGTCACTATTAGCAGTACTAGACAGAGCACATGGCGGTCCTCTTGGTATGAAGGCAGCAGCAATAAAATGAAATGATCTTCCACTACACTTCAGTCCATGTTTCATTGGCAATGCTTCATTTGGAAAAGTCACAGCACCGTTACTACTTGAAGACAGTAGAGCACGCACATAAACACTACACACAACCACGAGAAAAAGATAAACAATAAGAGCATTAGAATGCAGCCTTGAATTTTTTAAACTTAAAGAGTGTGGCCATGTGTTTATGAAAGATAATTAATATGGGATCAAAAGCAGGAAATGCGTCTGTAGGAAGGAGAAAAACAATTTTAATATTTTAATATTCTGATACAAGTCGTGTATGCATTGCCTCATTATTTTTCCACTCTGCACACACACTACACACGCACCCACACACATACACACACACACATATATATATATATATATACATATATATATATATATATGGGAGTGTTAGAAAGACAATTTTTCTACTGGTAGCTTCATTTCTTATTTATGAATATCTTCTACTGACGATGATCTTGCAACACCGTAAAAAGTAGATAGAAAATCACGAATGAAGGAAAAACAATATTCTAGGAGAGCGAGAAAATAGCAATTAACCATGTGCAAATTAATCAGAAACCATTGAGTAACAACGCCGTTTCATATAGGTGGAAATGTTGAGAAGTACATCTAGAATATCTGCTTGCAAGGAATGCATCGTAATACTAGTCACCCTGCATATATATATATATATATGGTAGTCATGCATCAATGACTGAAAATTTGGGAGGTGAATCTAAAGGTAAAAACAAGCAAAAATGTCATATGAACATTGGGTGAATGCGTATTCGTTTGGACGTAGGAGGCATCTGAAATGTCACCTTCCTAGGCGGCAATTCGCAAAATTGCAAGAACGGAGAGAATTATGAATGTCGGTTGAAAAGATATCAAAGGAAGAATTCAATTACGCATAAGTGATGGCGAAAGGGTGACGGCGCTAGGGGCACAAATAAAGTCATTGAAACGTGGAGAATAGTGAACAATTTAACCTGAAAAATTGAAGGATGGAATGTTACATGGAACAGGCAGCCATAAATGTCAATGAACAAAGGCACCTATGTCTACGCTTTAGCGACACTATGGGAGACAGAATGTAGGAATACAATGTCTTTGTAACGGTCGAAATAGAAATGTCGGGTCAGAAGATATCAAAGGAGACCCCATCCGATGAATCCAATTATGCACACACAGTGCGGAACAGTGGCAGCCCATGAGAGCTCCAAAGAAACTGTTAATCGCTCTTAGTGATGTTAACGTGCAGTTCGTGCAAATCGTGCAAAACACGTACGGAAGATGAGTCCTAGTGTCTATAAAAACAAGAGGTATTGTATGTAAAGCGTTCAACATAATGCCATACTACAAAACGTGTTCAATATGTTCTCCTTGTTCTTTGAGACAGACAGTTACAGGATGGCGTAAGGATTCTCAGTATGGTGGCACATCTTTGGTATTTGCCGTAGAGTGACAAATGCAGCTCATATACGCTGGCGAAAATCTTCAACGTCATATACGTCACGAGATTGTTCCAATAACTCCACAGGAAAAATCTATGGTTCACTGGCCGGGTGAACCTGGGGGACATGTTCGTTTACTGTCACGACATGGAAAGGTTTCTTTTAGATATGCACGATTGTTGTGACATGACTAGGCAGGGACGCCGTTATGCATAAACCACATACAATGTCGTGTCCTCAGTGGCACGTCTTCAAGCAGAATATGTAGGCCCTGGGTCAGAACGTGGAGATACGATATTGCTTGCGTTTAATTGCTACGGTAAGAAGTGTGTTCCCACAACGTTGTCACCAATAATGCCATTGCACACGTGGAATTGGAAACGGTGTTAATGTTTCGTCTCTACAATTGCATGCGGGTTGTTGGGTGTTCACCGATTGTCATTGTGGTCATATGTGATGCCATCCCGTAAGGATGTATTATCTAAGAACAACATCTGTGCTAGAGAGGCTGGTGATGCACGGCGGTATAACCAGCGACAAAAACTTTATATTCACCTTCGTATAACGCATGCTTTCGTTGTACGTGATATGCTCTAAGATTATTACTATCCAAGATGTTAACACGAGTTGATGCGAAACGTGTTCCTGCCTTGCTATACGTCGGATACTAATACTCGGGTTACGGGACAAGTGTCGAAATAACCTTTCTTCCAGTTGGGGTGTCTGAATGCGTTGTTCCCTCGGAATATCACTGTTGAGGAGGAAAACGCAGTGTTCCATAGTCGCGGGCTGAATGCTAATATACATACCCGATCCTGGAACTTGTCGATCTGGGTATAATATACGTGCTTCTTCTGCATTACCTTCCGCTAAGCCGTACATCAAATGCATATCCGCCATTACGGCGTTAGTATATACCACCCTATTCGTCGTGGTGCATTTGTCCATCCCGCATTTGCCCGTCCCGCACTTAAACACAAAATTTGTCCGTCCCGCGCTTGTCAACATCAACATTGTTTTACATGATACAAAGTAAACCACCTTTACACACACACTGTCAATACCGTGCCTGTAGAGTTTAGCACTAACATGCTTTTGCTGTTACTGTGATTGCCGCATTCACAACGAATGAACTGTACACAGTTCTGGTATAAATACTGACTCGGGATTATTAACACACTTCTGTAATATCTATTTATCTCATTGGAGGCAAGCCAGAATGAAAGATCGAGAGGGATCGTAAGAGGTAAAGCTCTCACATTTGTTGTGTTGTGTCAGTGGTCGATATCCTATAAAGTAAGTCCGTCATTTATAGCACCGTATCAGTGGGCTCTGAGGGTACCTCTATTAAATCATTACAATTCAGTCACTCAACAATTTCATGACGAGGAGTACCTTCTATTCATATTTTCGACTGGTATATATTGAAAATATTTCTTAAAACCTGATATCAAAAAAAAAGTAAAGATGAAATTAAAAGTTGAAGAACACGAAATAAATTAAAATTTAGAATGTTCAACATTTTTTCATTGTGTTACAATTTGTGGCGGTTTCACACGTCTAAAATTCTAAATAAAATGTAAAGACAATTATTAGAGGTGCCTAGGATTTAATGGGAAATGTATCCATTTCTCATAGTAGATTAAATAAGTTTATTCTATGTCACACAGGTATACAACTCATATAATAACCACAGAACACTGAAAAGTAATTTTCAGTAATAAAGAACTGTGAATTTTACAATCATTTATTAAAGTGACGAAATAAACAGTTAAAATGTCTTGGAGATGAAATTGAAATAAATATATATGGTCCTAGCCGATGTTATTCAAATTATGTTATAGCCTTTTATCTTATTCTTTCAACTATTAACAAAATAAATTTACTATTCATTCAAACTACGTTTCAGAATTCTATTTTGTTTTTCATTCTATTTATATGAACCAAATAGAGCATGATATTTCTGTTGTTATCAACAACACTGAGTACCTGAAAATAATAATTAGCTCTTTCAGCAACATTCGTTGCGATACAAAAATCTATTGAAGATATTATTGTCATATTGACATTTGAAATTTACGCGTATAGTACAGTTTTTTTACAATAAGCAGCATGTGACGTTGTATTAAATCATACACATAGTTATTGCTCTATTTTAAAGTCTAAATTATTTTAGTTAATAAAACGCAAATACTTGTATGATGAGAACTTGATATATGCAATTTGGTTGCATTAATTAGGCTCGCTATATGTAAAATAAACTGAGATGTTTTCATACGGAGAGAATACAAGCGACTTCCAAGACTTAAATTTTCATATACATATATATATATATATATATATATATATATATATATATATATATATATATATGCGTGTATTTGTGTGTGTGTCAGACAGGGAAACTGGATAGGTAGATATTGCATAATGGGTATTCAATATTTGATCGTCAATGGCAAATTTATATCCGAATCTCAAACTGATATCCTGATAACAAAAGTATAGGCTAATATGACATTATATGATCTGGTATGTGTGTAAAATTTCGCTGAGTTAGTAGTCATATTAGCCGAAGCGCATCTGCAAGTATAAATGGAAATATCATTTGAAACACTGAGAAAAATCCATTATCCGAACAGCGGTATATTGTACAAGTATACGGATTCCTTATGTTTACTACATAAATTAGTACGCAGCATACGTTATTCATATGTTACCTACGAAATGCTTTTAGATGTCATATCACGATATTGCAGGATGTCTCACATCTAACAGTCTTCCGTATACTCATATTCTGATGTTGGATACGTCAGCTACATACTCCATACTATCTGTACGTGAGATCCTGATCACCTATACACAGTTCATTCGTTTGTACGAAAAGTACGTTTATTGCGAACACTTAAACGGAAAGTACTATTCAATAAAAGCTTTTTAGTTATACGTTTACTGTAATTATGTCCAAAATCTACAAGGTTAACTCATGTAATCTACGTTTCTACGTACGCCACGTAGGTTTTGTTTTATTATTGTAGAACCCAGAAATGAAGAAAAACATTCAGCTTTGATTTTATTGTTTAACATGTTCGAAAGTTCCGTTTATTTAGTATCTTGTTCTACACGTCTCTCAGAATAGTTTTTCACACTAGCAAAATATCCCCTGCCTTCGCATCAAATGAAAATAGTCAGAAGTCGTTTCGAATTAAAAAAAAATCGTTTCTCATCTCTTGCTTATAACACAAAAATGTTTGTTGTATTTTAATTTGTGATTTATAAGTATTCTCCTAACGACAATGATTCAATAAAACCTACATTGCATAGAAAGTCTTGCACGATAGTAAACAATACCTTTGCAAGAGTACTAAATTTGAGATTTCGGGGTTTACAAAGAAAATAACTGTTCAGATGGCTGAGAAAGGATTTTGATATTTCAGCGTATAGAGTAACAACAGTGACAGATGGAATTGTCATGGCAGTGAAATAATTGAATAAAGGGTAAAGAATGACAGACCGTGTGGAAAGGGAAACTTAAGTTAGAAAAGGTGGGAAATAAACACTAGTGTAAAACGATATTTGGGATCTTCGACAATTAAGATCAGATGTTCGTCGACCACAAACAAAATTGCATAATACTATAATAATGAGGAGAAAATTTAACCTTCATTTACAATATATATATATATATATATATATATATATATATATATATATATATATATATATATATATATATATATACTTCCTTTATCCAATTGTTTAATATTTGTCCTTATAATACTTCATAAACCACTGTAGGTAATCAATACAATTCTCCTTGACTTATTTTCTAGATGTCAAGGTTTTAATCATGAAATAAACCCAGAAATAACAATTTTCCGATTAATGACGTGATTTGGTGCCGGTGGCAAAAAGCGTTGCATGTTTTCAATAGGAAACTATCATTTGCACGCAAACTGAATGGTTGTGATATTGACGTTTAAAAACTTACTTATTAAAAAATAAAATATGTACTATCCATAACATTAACGTACTAAACCTAATGATGTAAAATATATACAGGGTGCTTCAAAACAAAACCGACGACGATTGGGAGGTGATTCCTGACACCAAAATAAGACAACAAATATTGACCAACCTGGGTGCACAAATACTTCCTTTCGGAGATACAGGTTGCTGAAAGTACGAAAAAATAAATTTTAAAGACCCATAGGTCCGAAAATATGAGATCTACCGTAGTCGGGTCATAACTTCACTTAGGAACTGGTATGTGCCCTATCCAAATATACATGTTTCGGAATCCTGTGGTACATCCGCAACAGTTTTTATAGAGGTAGTTAGTGAGTGTCTCAAATTATATGCTCGTAGTCAAACTACCGCTCTGAACATTGCGTGAGTACCTTAGGATTCTGAAACATGAATTTTTGGATAGAGCATAAGTGAAGTCTTGACCCCACTGCGGTAGGTTCCATAGTTTTGAAGCTATCAATTTTTAATGTTGATTTTTTTCATGTTTTCAGCAGCCTATAACTCCAACAGAAAGCATTTGTTCACCCAGGTTGGACAATACTTTTTGTCTTATTTTGGTGTCAAGACTCATCTCTCAAACATTATCGAATTTATATGGATATGGACATTGATATTGATATAGACAGACAGGCCAATCGATAATAGATAGATAGATATAGAAACAAATAATTATATCTAATGCGTCGAATTTCTCTTCTAAAAATTCGGTTGCAATATAAGCTACGTAATAAGCTTCTTCTTAGGAAAAAATAACACTAATTTGGCTATATTAGGGCTATGACAATATGCCAATGGGTAGCGCTATACTACGTGACCTTCTGTTACACAACCTGAATTTTTACATGTCCTGGTCAAATTGGCACTTGCGTAGTTTATGGACGTAGTCGGTAGATTGCATCATTCGGTGCTATCATACATCACCAGCCTCAGGTGTTTTACAATCTTCGATAAGTTGTGTTCCAGCATCTATATGTAGGACGAAATCAATTGCATAAGGACTATCATGTTCGGTTGTAGTACTTTTAGCATAACAATTACTCACCAAGGATATATTATTTCCAAAATGAATGTTTACTTAAATATTGGAATTCAAATTGCCGGAAAATTTTAGTACTTTTTATTTTTCATCCGAAAATTTTATTACAGTTGTATCCTACGATGGAATATCATTTGTAAGGTGTCGTACTGCACGAACGAAATGTTATTGTTTTTACCTTCCCTTGTCATCAGAAACTTTTTACTGATACAGTCGCCGCGTTCAAAGTACGTAGCTATATGTCCCTTGGGCCCTTATAAGTTGACAGGCAGTTAGAGTTGTAGCCCCAATACTTATTTTTTTGGTTCCCGTTTGGACCGTAGTAAATTTTCGAATGGACCACGGCAATAGAGAGAGCTTTAATTTTATCGGGCTTAACTGAATCTTACAGCAATACTTGCAATCGTGTTTTTACTTCGTATGACGAGTGAGCCAAAATAAACACCTAAATATGCTTTTTTATTTCCATTTCTTCATATTCGTGGAACATATCTGAACGCCATTTTCTCTCTTAAAATATGTTGTTTTTTCATTTTATTTTAACACTTACGAGGAAGGTCCATAAACTCTGAGAGTTGAATTTTGATGAAAATTAGTGATTAGATCAGTTCGAGATGCTAAGTAACGTAGTAATAGTCACTCGATTAGCGAATGCTTCGTTGAGCTGCTACACCGACGCCATATTGAAATCCAATAGGCAATGTCCAAGAATACCTGTTTGGCACAAACATGAAAAAGCTTTTGGTAGATCTGACTTTAATATTGTAAACCGTGATAAAGCATCTATATGTGGGAGTACTTCCAGTGTATGATAGCTATCTTGAAAGGCGCCATATTGAATTTCGGTCAAATATGATAAACGCTAAGAGGTCATGTGGGTTATCAAATAGCTCTGGAATTTACTCCTGAATGCACTTCCGTAACCAAAGTTTACATGTCAGTTTTCACTTCAGAGTTAAGAGCTATCTCACTCACAAGAACATATAAAAACTGTGCTAGTTAAATGTGTTTTATGAAACATGGTCGTGCGAGCAAATGCAGGGTATTAACTAATGCAGTAGTAGTCACTTGATCTACAATAGCCACTATACCAATCAGATCTTCAACCTAGTGAGAAAAATGGAATAGCAGCACTGTAACCCCATCAGGATCCTGTCGCCTATAGTCGGACAATTTGTCATGCCGACAAGATGCCGCGGTCGGATTGTGGCGCCGGACACCGGCATCTTTCCGCTCGATTTTCGACCGCGACGAGCAAAAAGTGATTCGTTCACCAAAAGAAAACCAAGAGAGTTAGAAGGTAATTTGTTGCTTTAAAATACGAATTTGGGCTTATATTTCCCTCGTATAAAGCGTTCGGCAGACAGTCGGACGGAGAACTGCAAAAAGAGATTACCGGCAATTTCCTGAAAAACGACGTCGGCACGACGTCTGCGAAAGTTTCAATAACAGTACCAGCAGCAAAGGGTCGAATTTTAGAAAATGAATAGAGCCTGTATCTTCTTTAATGATGAAGTAAAAATTGAAACTGTCCGAAGGATTTTCTTGTGGATGGGCACTAATTCCATAAAATATGTCTTGTGAAAAAGGAGTCGCAGAAAATCGGCATACAGCAGACGGAACGACTGTGCCAAATGATGGTTGTAAAGAAGTCGAAACGCTGGTGGCGTGCCGACAAGTAAAGGAGCCGAAAGAAGGTCGGCAAACAGCGGACGGACCGACCTTGGAAAGATGCTCGGACAAGCGCCGAGCCGCCTTTGCCGCTGAAGAGCCTGATTGCAGAAATCGTTGTCTGATTGCGCTGCCTGTATGTTCGGTTCGCGTTCTTCATTTGTCACATTGTGATGCATTGTGGGTGAACTGCTTGAAACAAAGTTCATTGAGATGAGTTTACAAGTGGGGAAAAATGTTTATGATAAAAATATTCGGTTAAAGTATATGTCAAGCTGCATCACTTACCGAAGGAGCAGGGCGCTCATAGTTTTACGGATTATTCATTGAGTATGAAGTGAGAGAGCTATATACATGTGGTGAGTTAATTTAATATTATACATATACATTTCAAATTGTCATAAATTTTATATGTTGTGTTACATATGTTAATTGTTGCTGCGCATGAAAAAGATTCGGTTATAGTATGTTCCCGCGCACTGGCGTCATTGGCATGTAAAATTTGGGGGAGTATCAAAGAAAGTGATTTAAATGGTACCACCTAGTCCAATCTGTGTATTAACTTTGATTCTATTTTTTACCTTTCTGCTTACCTTCACGGACTCCTAAGGCATATCAAGAACTCGGTTACAATTGTAGAGTCTGCACTGGCTCAGTGGTAGAACGTTCACCTCCCGTGCTTGGGGTCCCAGGTTCGATTACAGCCATTGCCAAATGAACTTTGTAGTGGACAAACACCGTCTGCGTGGGTTTCCTCAGGGTTCTCCCGTTTATTTACACTTCCTTCATTCCACCATTTCATTCATTACTCATCATCACCGTATTCTTTAGCCTAACCGGCATAACCGTGGGACAAATAACTTAAAGATTTCACATATTTTTTATTTTAAAGAAAACGAGCGGCAGTTAAGAAACTGTAGTACACGATTTTCTTCTTGAAATTGCAAAAGTTTACATGCCTTAGTTTTTAAAGTAATTGGCTTCTAACTCAACGACAATGTATTTCTGCACAGTGTACGATAGCTGTATTTTATGTTTACAACTGAAGCGTTACTAGTATGAAACCATAACAAGTGATATTGAAATATGTATGATTACCAAATCCCACATGTTTTCACTACCCTCGCTTACATGTATACCCGCCTTCGCTGACGCCCTCGCTCCCTTCGGACACACTCCCGCGCTACCTCGCGGGACCACGAGCATTGCCCTGCACTGAATCAGTTATATAGAATTCATGCTTTTTAGTGGCCAACTAGCACCAGGGGCGGATCCAGGGGTGCGATCGGGGCAATTCCCCCTCCCAAGAGAGGAAACATTCTCATTTTATATATAAATAAAACCCATTCCAGAGTTTGGAATACTTAAAAGTAGCTCTAAATAGTTGTACTACAACCTCCCTCCCTCCAGAAATCCGTCCTGGATTCGCCTTTAACTAGCAGAGGTTGGTTTGTGTTTTTTGCACTGTAGTTTTTATGCCCCTAACCTGATGTAAAATAATCGAACGTAACTTAATCTAATCCAACCAAATATAACCGATCGGAGTACGTTTTTGTATTTTTTTTCGATGTTCTAATTGGTTCTGCGCTACAACAGTAAATCCCTAAATTTAGGTTAGGTTAGTTTGGATAATTTTTAGATTAAGTGCTCTGACTTACTGCTAAAGCTTGATTTTGTCTTTCTGTAAATAGTTGTTGCATACAAGAGTGAGGAAGGGACCCGCAACCTTTCCTTATGACAAAAATACTTAATAAAGCGAAGTGGTATACAGGCTGCACTCCTATAATACAATCAAAAGAACGCTATTTCCAAGCAGAAATCGTACTCGAGGGGAAAAAACGTCAGCGCGCTGAGTGGTACACTGAGAAAAATAATCGGTAACCAACTGGAGGTTAAAGGATAACTCGGCTTCTAGAACCAGCTAATAATTTTATCTATGCGAGGTGTGATATTTTCATGTCGCCCAGTGGAAGTATTTAAGAAGCAATAAGAAGGAAATTGGTGAAATAATTAACATTTTTCATCAATTATTCCGAGTGGTGCGCCGAAAATAAACCTGAACGAACTCAAGTTCGGATTTGTACAAAATTTTTAAGCCTAAATAACAAAAAGGAACATAATTATCTTAGAGAAACGTGGGCAATTTCTCATAATGGTTAGTGCGTGACAAGGTATGTGTTTCTTTAGTATTCTCTAGTATTTGGTGTCTCTTTAGTAACCTAGTAATATCCACAACATCATATACTGCAGGACTTGTTTCACATGTGAGCGAAAGCTTTCAATTAAAAAAAAATACAAAAGAAATGAAGTAATGATTAAACCCTCTTGTGTACAGGTTCCCTACTTGTGGCGCAATGCTAGAAAAAAATGTTGAAACATTATAATTCTTTAACCAATTTTATTTTTTATTGTCCCTTAGACGGCTTCGACTAAGCGGAATAGATTTTACTTGGCATAAATAAAATTCAAGGGGACCTGTAGAAGTAATTGCAGAAAAATTATAATTCTTTTACGATTTGCGTATAAATAAGGCTTCCAGATGTCTAGCATAAAAACAACGCAAAAAACACAAAACAATCTCTGCTGGGTGGCCACGAAATAGCACGAATGCTACCGAACCGAGTCAGCTAGGGCGAAGCTGGTGGGCCCGCGCGGGAATGTGTCCGAAGGGAGCAGACACGTCAGCGATAGTGTGTATGCGCAGATGTGAGGGTAGTGGAAGGAAGTGCGTTTTGAGAATGATTCAAGTTTCAACAGCACTTGTTGTTGTTTAATACTAGTAACTCTCTACTTGTAAACAAAATACAGGTTCTTCACACTGTGCAGAAATACGATGCCTATGTACACGATGCAGAAATAAGCCGCCCGTGGAAAATAACATCTAATAGAGCCATTTTTCATATGCACTCATTTGTTTTATTCGTCGTAAAGCACTTGTAATGATTTTACACTAGTAAACCTAAGATAAAGTTGTATTGCATTTTATGTAATTACGTTACCTTTACAAATTTGTGCCTTATAAATATGTCCTTTCATGCAAAGTATTGAATTTTACCTGTAAATCTTCCAAAATGTAGTGCGCGAAAACTACACCTGCACCAGACTGTCTTATTTTGAGTTTTTGCGGGCAGCAGTGGTCAGTGCTAGAGCGTTTACCTCTGGTGCTTGGGTTTCCGGGTTCAAACCTTGCTACTGCCAAGTGAACTTGTGGTGGACAAACAACATGTGCGTGGGTTTCCTCGGGGCTCTTCCGTTTCCTCCCACTTTCTTCATTCCACCATTTTATTTATCTCTCATTTTCGCCGTCTCTTTTAGCCTAGCCGCATAAATTTTAACCTTCAAAAAGTTCAAACACAATTTAACCCTGAAAACTTTGTCAATGTATAGACAACAAAGCAAAAGAGGTTATAACAAATTCAGTCATGGTTATTTCAACTAATAAAGGAGGTTGTATTAGACGAGATACTCGGTTACTAGAATTAACTTACTCTATTACATTAACCGTTTAAACGGGTTATTTCAATTAACTGAGCAGGTTAAATTAACGATCTACTCGGTTAAACATTTGCCCTACCTTATTACATTAATCGAGTAAATAGGTTATCTTAACTATTAATTTGTTATATTAACCGATCTACTTGGTTACACAGTTGTCCTACAGTATTACTTTAACCCAGTAAATGGGTTACTTTAACTAATTGAATATGTTATATTAACCAATATATTCGGTTACTGCAGTTGATGCACATTGTATCATTAACAGAGCAGTCGGTTATTCCAACATACTAACTAGGTTACCGGTTACAGACTATGATTGATAGTGGTAATTACGTGATCGATTAGCGTACACCTGTGAGTTATTACACTGTAACCTGGAATTTTATCCTATAACGCAAGGTTGCTATCACCATCCCTCGTTAACCTTGTTGGCTTGGCTGCTTGGACACACGTCTCTGTTTTCCATATATTGACAAACTAACTTGGTTACTGTCCACCTTTTTCGTGTTTACTAGTAACTTTTTTTGCGTGTAGCGGCGGTTTGAATCTCTCCGCCACCACATACCTTTTATTACAGTATTTTTATTTATAATTTTTACTTCATTAATTTTTATTTAAAGCCCATTTTCCATTGGGAGTGTGAACCCTGTACTTTATAAATTTTGAAAAGCATTGACGTTTAAAATCCTTTTTCAAATTGTTGATGGGAAAACGACAACCTGAAAAGATCGTATTCCATCGGATTGCTGCGGCACTTTTTTCTCCGAAGAAAGCGTTTGCAACTAGAAAATTTTGAATGCATAGAACAGTGTTGTTCCTAGTGGTCGTGATAGTGAAACATGTGCTTTCAGAGGAAAAATGTACTGACTGTTGTAAGTTTTTCACATTAGCCTTTTGTCACTCGCGCTGTTGGAAAAAAACAAACAGTTGAATAAAAACTAATGATTTTTACAAACGGTCGCATTAGCGGAGTCAACCTTCACTGCTATTCCTCAAGTGGTTCCTCCCCTTCTTCCACATAAAAGCTCGCTGACCTGCTGCAATTCTAGTAGCTTCCAGTACAGGTTGAGGAAATAGTTTCGCCCGTGTTTGCTTTTTACAAACGCGCGAGTAGTTCCGTGATAAAAGAAGTAAACATATATTTTTATGGAGTTGGAAATTTTCCAACGCGCGATCGTTAATGTGATAATTATTGTTTATGAGTGAAGTTTTGTTTTTCTAAGCAATGTCTTATTTCTTTAATACAAGTGAGATACAGAAGTGGCTTGACAATATTAATGATGAGTCCGATGTTAACTATCGAAAATTTATCTGCTGAAAGTGATGCGGATCTAAGTAATGAAAAAGTGAATGAAGATGATATTGATCATGATAATGAAGCAGATAAGATCAGTGTAGATGCAGACTCAGATACAAACGATATGGATGTGAGTTACAGTGAAAATAGTGAAGATTGTTTCATTGGGAAAGACAGAAAAACAAAATGGAAGAAGTAACTGGCAGCATCGGCAAAGACAAAGTGTAAAAACATTGTGAGAAAGATGCTATTACCGAAACTTACTGCTAAGGGTATCACTGAGTAAATTGATGCTTTTCTTTCTGAAATTTATCAATATAACCGTAATTGATGAAATTTTAAAATTTACTAACAAGTATTTGGACAAAATACGAACACGTTTCGACTAAGAACGTACTGCAACTGTACAGCAATTTCAAGAGCGGAATTAATGACGTTATTTCGATATCTTTATTTGATTGCCAGAAAGAAGGGAGCACGTGATGATGTAAGATCATTGTGGTCATGTGACGGAACAGGAATTCCAAACGCAAGAGCAGCAATGAGTTACACGAGCTGTTTACTGCTACTTAGGGCCATTAGATTGGATGATTTCAAAACCCGACCTTTGAGAAGTGATATTGACAAGGTATAGATATACCACATTGACTTGACACCTAGTCTTCTGTTCCAAGCGCTGCTATCGGCTGAAGGAATCCACTCCCTTTCGCCAAGGCTCTCTCGTTTAGCAACAACTGAACCCTTATTGGCTCAACGAGTGGGTGTGTCGATGGTTTGAGCTTTAGTTAGCATTTTTGTCACGGATCACATTTTGACAGCACTATAGCAGCAATTCTAAATGTCCTAAGTAATTTACTCAACAATTGTATGCATGACTTCAAATAAATGTTACTAAATATATTGTTTGTATCTCAAAATATCAATGTTGGAAAAAAGCAAACGCGCGAGTAGTTATGTTACTAAATTTGTCGCAAGTGACAAAAGGTTAGGCCCGCAGACGTGTTGATTGAATAATTCTTAACTATCATTATTAGCTGCTCAGATGTTACTTTTAGGTCGCTTTCAAGCGTTTGTAAATCATTCCCAGATACCTTCCCTCTATATAGCACTTAAATCGTACTGAGAATTGTGCAAAGTTACTGCGTATGTACCGAGTGCAACATTACTGGTGGAAATAAGCCATTTTTTTCATTGAATTGCCACGCACCTTTTTCAAGCGTTGATTTCCAGTCGGCAAAGGGCCACTTTTCGACGGTGGGAAGAGGTCGGATGCCGTCTGTGGGAGAATCGGGAAGCCGGCTTCGAAATGAAGTCCTCTCCAGCTGTCGGCAAACAGCCGGAAATGAGCATTAAATGCGCCGGCGCCGCCGTCGGAAAGTTGCCTTGCCGGCAGTCGGCAAACAGCCGTAAAGTTGCAGTAAATGCGCCTGCACCACCGTCGAAAAGAGGCCGGCACAAGGAGTCGGCAGAGGGTCGGAGAGAGGCCTTTCCGACTGTTTTGCCGACTCTGATGGTCGGCAAAGTGTCGCCAAAAGGCATTTTTTTAAAGGATGTTCGACCGCTTGCCGCCTCGGCAAAAGGTCGGCAATTTTGAACAAGTAGATCGTCGTGCCGCCGCGGACGGTTGCCGGGTGCCTACCCTCTCTTGCCGACCGCGGCATCCTGTTGGGGAACACTTTTCTATCGTGGGTGTTACAACGACTCACCAAAGGTAGTCGTCAACCTGGTTCGGCTAATGATATAAGTAAATCTTGAGTGGTAGTAATTGTTTACACATAAAAATATCTTCAATAATTATATACACTATTATTCTCACCTTTTCTATCGAAATTACAAGTCGATGATCGGTATTAAATGGTTTATTAGTTGATACTCTTTTAACGTATTTTCACTCAAACTGTCTTGCAAACATACATGTTGATTCAGGTAACTATAAACAACTACATAACAACGAATTATACAATAATGCATATTTCTTTACATATATTAAAAACATTCTTCTTTTGTTATTTTAGATTAACATTATATCAAGTATAGTGCTTGAGTATGAGCACTTTCTGCCCAAGGTACAGGTAATTATTAAACAATACAAAGTATCTCGTTGTATAAAAATGTCGCCCGACGATGGGACTGAATATAAAAGTTACAAGCGAGCTTGGCTTTTATATTTAAGAACCACTGGTCCGTTTACAATAATGATGTTACATTACTTATGTCCTTTACATTTTGATCGCCCCTCGTATATATATATCTTCATTAAGCTTCATATATATAAATATATTTATAATAAATTTTTTTTATTCCATTATCATTTATCTTTTATTACAAAAACGTCGTCGCTTAATAATATAATTAATGAAGGGTGCGAAGCTAAAAATCGTAAGAGACAAATTACCTTTTAAAACATAAACCACAATGATTAGCAGTTTAAATCATTATTAAAACGGTGATGTTAAGAAAATAATATTTGATCTCTCCAGGGCGCATTATATAATAACAACATTAGCTGATGTTTCAAAATATACATTGTATCCATAAGGCATCAGAATATAGAAGAATCTTATTCGGGTAATATATAAAGTAGCGCATAAAGACAGTCGTCGGATAAATAGCTTAATAGAATGAACCTTATTCTTAACATAATCTTTGACAACAAATTTTCAACACAAATCCATATAATATAAATAACCTTTGCCTTTGATCAATTATAAATCGAATTATAATTCTTCACATTAACAAGAGAGAATTAAAAATCATTTGAAAATTATCATTGGTTAATGAGAATTAAAGAAAATTAAATTAAGTAAAAATCAAAAATTAAACGTAACCTACGTTCAGACGAACAAAAGGAAGAAAATAAATCTATTTTTACACAAACATATTCATAAGAATCAGTAGCTGATATGGGTTTAACTCTTACTTCATCAACTGCAGTCAGTTTACATTCGTACTTGCATATGATTATAATAAAGTACATTGTACTGCACAATCGTGATTAGGTTCCGCGTTATTTTGTACATGAATTGCGTCATTATCTTGATTTTGATACGAAGTGCCATCTCTTGAGCTATGGTTATGTCTATACATAGGATTCATAACATTTCTAGAATTTCGCCATGTATTTCGACTGTTTTTGTGTCTACTTCGATTAAGTGATCTGACATAATTATTGTCACGGTTGGTTAGGTTAGGTGGATTCCTATCATATCTTTGCCTATTTTGCTCGTTCGGATTGCTTAAATTCACTCGATTTAGATTGTGTTCAGTATTGTTCGCATTACGGATATTTAGATTACGAACAGGTACAAAGTGATCTGAATTGTTTTTGATTTTGCCTGATCCCGCTTGATGATTCTGAGCATGGTATTGAGTTTCATAACATTGTACAAGCATTAATAAATGATTAAAACTCATACACTGGGTAGAAAACAGGATCTGTTGTAGTTTAAACGGTAGCAAATTTCGAATTGATGCACTTACTCTAGATTCCGATTGCAACGGATTTACGACTTTTAATTCGTTATATGTATTTACAACAAAATCAACAACAGATTTGTGCAAACGAGGATTGAAAGGTTGATTTCTAATCGTGGCATCTCTGTTTGCAAGCAAAAAGTCATTTTCGTAATTTGCAATCAGCGCAGCTTTAAATTCATCATATGTATTGACGTGATCTCGTACTGCTTTAAACCATAAAGAACATGGTGGGAGTAATAAATGAGGGATTAGTTTCATATATTGCGATTTATCTATACACATTATATTGCACTCATCCTGAAATTTTTCTAGGAAAGAGGTAGCATTTTCGTTACATTTACCACCGAACTTACTCATAGCACGTATTTCACTCATCTTTACACTTAACTTTACCTTTCTTTCACCTTTCCGTGTTCGTGTTGAGTGACAATTTCTACCTACTGCATGATGTGTAGTTCCACCATCTCTTTTACGCCCATCTGTATTCCTTGGATGAATTTCTTCCAAAATAATGTCCTCATCGGATGGGTTACTTGTAGATGAGATAATGTGAGGTCCACGTTGATCTGCTACGGGTGAACGCGAGGTCATCTCCTGTGAACAAGGGAACTCCAAATGATCATTAACCATGTTGTTGTGGTATGCGTTGTCCTTAATCTGTAGCATCCTGATTTCCTCTTGTAATACAGATATCAACTGAGTATTCGCACGTATTTTGGTAGAATTATCCGTGACCTGAATCTTTTGTTGCCGTATAGAAGATTCTATTACTTCCAAATCCTTTTTTACACAGTTGACTTCTTGAATTGTATGGTTGTAATTATCCTGGCAATCTTCAGATACTCTTCTTAGCTTTTCATCGAACTGTGATGTAATGTCACTCACCGCCTGGATAATAGATTGTTTCGTTTCTTCTGATATCTGCTCCAATCGTTTACTTAATTCCTCGTACTGTTTACTGGAATCTTCGGATTTCCGCTCCATCGTCTGTTTTAATTCCTCATACTGTTTACTGGAAGTCTGCTTTAAATTTTCCGACATCTGGGCTAAACTTTGTTCCAATCGTTGTTCTTGTCTCTGTAAAGCCATTAAGATATTGTCTTCTAACGATAACATTTCGGGTACAACAGGAGCTGTATTTTGTTCTTCGTTACCACTGTCACCAGTTTCTTTCTCCATTGCCTCACCGATCATCATTTTTCTTGTGATTATTTTACCACTTCGAAGTATAGTAAAGTTCGTAGTCATGAACCTTATTACAGAAGTAAATTCACCCTTACTTTATACTTCAGGAAAAGAATTTACAAAGTTCCCGGGTGAGGTAAACCAAAAATTTTACAACGACTCACCAAAGGTAGTCGTCAACCTGGTTCGGCTAATGATATAAGTAAATCTTGAGTGGTAGTAATTGTTTACACATAAAAATATCTTCAATAATTATATACACTATTATTCTCACCTTTTCTATCGAAATTACAAGTCGATGATCGGTATTAAATGGTTTATTAGTTGATACTCTTTTAACGTATTTTCACTCAAACTGTCTTGCAAACATACATGTTGATTCAGGTAACTATAAACAACTACATAGCAATGAATTATACAATAATGCATATTTCTTTACATATATTAAAAACATTCTTCTTTTGTTATTTTAGATTAACATTATATCAAGTATAGTGCTTGAGTATGAGCACTTTCTGCCCAAGGTACAGGTAATTATTAAACAATACAAAGTATCTCGTTGTAGTGTGTGATATATTGACCTGGATATTCTCAATCTGATGGTGATTTATTTTTAATTCGAATTGATGTAGTAGTTACATTCCAGATGTTTCTGGTTTAAAATAAAAATAAAGTAGTCCCAGTATATGTATCTAAAGTATGTGTAATAATAAAACATTACATGCGGCTTTTAGTGTACAGGATATACATACTAACAGGTTACTTTTATATACACTAAATATTTTATTTATTTTGTCACTGTCCTTTTACGATATCACTATATGTGTTTGTAATTTATCGTAAGAAACTGCAATCTAAGAGCGTCTTATGAAGTTTCCGATAGAAACCAGAAAAGAGAACCGACACGTAACGCCATGGCAGAAAAGCTCGTGTCTGTTTCCCTGACGTAAGCAGAGCAGTTCTGCATTGTTTGACGCATTGTATCTCCGCAACAAATATTTTTCTGATACTTTTTATGTGCTATAAAGATGATGAGTTCTACATGATGGAATCATTGAATTAAAACTTTTGACCAGAAACGAAATGTCAATTAAGGATCAGCACTTCATTTTCTTGTATTTGGCGATAAAACGGCAATGAGACAAGATTCGATGCGCAAAGCAGCCTAATGTTTTAATAACAGAGAACCAGACAAATTATCACCATCGAGGTGTGAATATTCTTTGTTATGCTATGTCAAGTGTGATAAGTAATTCTGCTCTGTGACTCCGTCTTGCGTGTTAGCAAACGCAACCTCGGAATGATAGATCCTGTTTTGAATCCCCCGCGAGCCTTGTATGTTTGGGTTTTATGTTGAGACGCAGCCTACATCTCGTATAGAGCTCCGTCGTAGTTAAGCGGTTAGCCTATCCACCTTTGGCGTGAGAGACCCAGACTCGATTCCCGCCCGAAGCTCATGTAGGTCCAATCCCAAGCTATGCTGTAGGTCTATGTTTCACATAGTCTCGCTGCTGAAAGGAACGAAAAAATCAAAATCATATCATATTACATAAATCTCGTATAATTACGATACTGGAAATGGACTGTCAACTACAAATTAATCAACCTAATAGGACTATGTCTCTGTATAGTTCCTTATACTTTCGACATTGTTTATTATGTATCAATTAACAAATATAAATAAAAAATTCAAGTTTTGTTATTGGATTTTGATTTTTAAGTATAGCGTTCCTTTCAGGAGACAGGCTATATGAAACGTGGATCTACAGCTTAATGTGGAACCCGAGCCTCATTAGTCGAAGAGGAACGTGCACTAATCATGGTCTTGTTATTATTGTAAATGTAAATATGTAACTTTATTTTGCTTAAGTACTACAGTGAAATGCTCCTAAACAAATCTTACCGCTATGTGTTAAGACAATGTTTATTTTTACTTTTTTCATATTTTTTATATTCTTTTAGTTTATCAATAGTATTATAGAGCTCCTTCGTGGCTAAGCGGATAGCGTACACGACTTTGGCATAGGACACCTGAGTTTGATTCCCGACGGGAGCTCATATGGTTCGGATTTCACGTTAATTAGTAGGTCCACCTCTCATATAACCTCGCTGCTGAAAGAGGCGTTAAACTCAAAATCAACTCATTTATGATTAATATTGTTTTTTATGAATCGAAAGAACAATATTTGGAATAAAGTACCAGCTACAAAACTTAATGCGTCATTTTGATCATTGTAAAGGATGATATACTATAATAATAAATTTTCTATATAGATGTGAAATATTGCATTCACATTTTCATTACGTACGCATCCAACTCTGCGAAATCTTTGTCAACATAAGCAGATAATGAGATAACATATAGCTATATACTTATTATTTCTTGCACTACAACGATGATTTGAACCAGTTTCTAACATAAAAATTATAAGCATCTCCTTTCCATTTTTCATGAATCTATGAAATGTCAATTTAATATAAACTAAACGTTCAATGCATTCTTTTCTGAGTAGAAGTCAACTATGCTTTAAAAAGGGTGATAAATCCCTGTAGACACAAATTACGAAATTAATTATGTGGAAATAACTTAACAGGTCTACTTACAAATTTTTGTGAAATATACATATCTGGCATGGAAAACACCGATATTATTATATCAGATACATTATTTGGGTCACTGAGATTAGTAATGACACTGCCGATTACGTTTAGCTCCAAATTAAACCTCCATCGTTATGAAAGGCGGTTGTGAAGAAAAGGAACCGAAAAGGATGAAAAGTGAGTGTGATTACTATCGAATTCATACCTTTTGGGGGTCGTTAACAGATTGGCAACAGTCCGAGAAACATTTAACCTCAAGTTTAGTCGAACAGAACGATAAGTCGATCAGTGTTAGTGGATTTTTTGAAAATTCTGTAATTATTTTCACCACAATGTAATAGACTTTGTCTATTGTTTTCGATCGCACCAGAGGAAAACGGTTAAACCGTTTGAAATGAATTTTGTACCATACTTATTACCTGCCTCTGTTATATACAGGGGTTGCAAAACAACACCGACAACGTTTGGGAGGTGATTCCTGACACTAAGATAAGACAAAAAGTATAGACCAACTTCGGTGCACAAATGCTTCCTTTCGGAGTTATATGCTCCCGAAAACATGAAAAAATTCACTTTAAACATCCATAGCTCCAAACCTATGGAACATACCGTAGTCGGGGAAAGACTTCACTTAGGAACTAATATGTACATTATCCAAAAATACATGTTTCAGAATCCTGCGGTACTCACGCAACAATTTTTGCAGAAGCAATATTGCTACGGGCATATAATTTCATGTGCTCGCAAACTACCTCTATAAAAATTGTTGCGGAAGTACCGCAGGATTCTGAAGCTTGGATATTTCAATAGGACACATACGAGTTCCTAAGTGAAGTCTTAAACCGACTACGGAAGGACCCATAGTTTTGGAGCTATGGAAGTTTTAAGTTTGTTTTTTCTTTCATGTTTTCGGCAGCGTATAACTCCAAAAGGAAGCATTTGTGCTCCCAGGTTGGTCTATACTTTTCATCTTCTTTTGGTGCTTGGAATCACCTCCCAAACGTTATCGGTGTTGTTTTCAAACACCCGATATATATATACATATATATATATATATATCCCTACGTTTAAAGGGTCCACCTTATAAGGAAATAGTTATGTACAAAATTTACTCCCAAAATAGAGTATCCTGTGAGATTTTATCATTACAATTTTACTGAAGTGCATATTCAAAGGGATGGGGAATAGGCTTAAAATATTTTCTATAACCGATTTTCCAGTGCAAAGGGACGGGCATTTCAGCTAGTACTCATAAGTCACAAGCGTTTTTGCTCAGAAAAAACAGGTGATTTTTTAAGAAAAGAAGAAAAATGGAAGACAAATAACCTACTGATTTTCTGTCATTTCTACTTCACATATTTAGTTTTAAAGGCTGAAGAAACGTATTCTTCAACAGAAAATGAAAGAGAACTAGAGTGGTTGTATGATTATGGTTATATTTCGACCGACCAACCCTGTGTCACGTAAATCAAGAATTCAATGTCCTTAGCTAAAAGCTTGAAGTCTTCGCTCTGAGACAACTGTTAGTTAAACAGCTCTGGTTCAGTGTTTGTAGTTTGAGGGAGATTTCCCTAATATAGGAAAATTTCGTAGGTAAATTTTAGCAGAAAGGCAGAAGGGAATTTTTCGATAAAATGTGAAAATCCAAACACTTAGGGAACAGAAAGGGCAAATAATAATTTAAGTGAAGGGGGAATCGTGGACTTTCGTATCCCGTGAATGAAGCCAACCATCCTTCTGGAGGGCTCTGATCAACAATAGAAAGGATGAAGCTGTATCCAGAACGATCGATCATTCTGCAACATCAAGAGTCTGTAACATTGCGCTGACTTATTGACCAAAATAGGGGTCTAAATGCCTGAAATATTCCTTTGTTCTTCAGAAATTAACTATACAATACCAATAGTTTTTACTAAAACACAATAATACACTGAGCAAGGCTATGCAATAACACACAATCACGTAACAATTTCGACACAATAACTGTGTCTTCATCAGACTTCCACTACAGTTACTGTGTGAAATTGTTACGTGATTGTGGGTTACATGTTACTGCATAGCTTTGCTTAGTGTATTATTGTGTTTTAGTACAAAATGGAAACAAGGCCTGATAGAATAGTCAATAGTTTACGTGTGTGTGTTCAAAGTACTTGTAGAGCATAATTTTCACCCATTCTTCGCTTGGTGTATTTGTATTATTTCTATTAAAAAATGAAGGAAAGAGTAAAACCAATAAAAGCGAAAAACAAATGAATGAAACAAATGTGGTTGGCACTTCGTTTAATATAGCTAAATTAATATTATCATGTATCTAGTGTGATAGAAATTGGACACTCAATAACAGTGTTTCCTCCAAACATGTTTCTTGGGCAAACTATCCCTTCCCCGGAGGAGGCCAAAAGAATACGTCTATAATATAATAATAAATAGAATAGTACTAGTAGTATCCCTACGAATATTAAGTGTGGCCTCCGGAGCATCTTTCTGAAAGAAACAATGCTCAAGAAAATAGAGAAAATTTGACAAGAAAAGAGAAAATGTTGCGAGAGTCCAGGGAAATTTTCTTAAGGAAAAATACGAACATTGCTCTGGTTGAAAAAGTTTCAGCCAGATTCTCTGCGCATCTATCTGATTCTTGAAGCCAACTTTTGACAACACTGGTTATGATATCGTGCTAACACAATGTACGTAGTTTGAGGCAAATTTTACTAATCTAGGTAAATTTAGCAAAACGAGAAATAGAGAATTTTTCGATAAAACGTGTAGAATCCAGGGAAATACTCTAGCTGACTGAGTGACCAATATCAATGCTTAAATGTTTCATTGTTCTTCAGAAATAAAGCATTACAATACCATTCGCTTGGGTGTGCTGAAAGTAGCATAATTTGCACCCATTGTTAGCTGGATAGAAGTACTGTGGCTCAGTGGTAGAGTGCTTACGTCTGGTGCGTGGGATCCTTTCTTCGATCCCCAGCCAATAAACTTCTGGTAGACAACATCTTCTCCGTGGATTTTCTCTCAATTTCCTCCCACTTTTTCATTTTTCCCATCATCATTCAGTTTCTTTCACCACAAATTCACTTGGCAGGAGCAGGGTTTGACCCCAAGCACCAGAAGTGAAAGCTCTACCACTGAGCCACCGCGGCCCACACTTTAATCATCGTCTCCCTTAGCCTAAAGACATATTGGTGGGATGTTAACTGGAAGATTTCATTTCATTTTCTTGTCTGAGTGCGTATACTGTTGTAAAAAAAAGTAAATGAAAATAAACGAAAAAAGCAGAAGGAGAAAACAAATGAATAAAACAAATGTGTTTGGTAGTTCCTTTAATATTGTTAAATAAATCATATGGCACAACTTCTGTCATAGGTATTGGACACTCAAAAAAATGGGGAAAATTTGATAAGAGAAAAGAAAATTTTGTGTCAGTAGAGGGAAATTTTATAAAGAAACCTACGAATACTGTGCTTACATTTATTAGTAGCAAACCTTTACCAAGAACCCTCATAAATATCGGGGAAGCAACGACACGAATATTTCCTTTTTTTTCAATTATGTTATTGACCTGAGTCAATCCATCTGAAGTGGTCCAAAGAAGGCGAAAATAGCTGCTCGACCATCTCCAAAAATTATAGAAATTGGAGTGTGATGAATTTTGTATATGGGAGGGTCAATAACATCAGTCACGTTTCGTATATACAAGTGTTCCTCAATGGCGGCTATCTTGATCAGGGTGGAGTGCTAATTTTTGCATTTGCAAGCGTTTACGAAAACTACAGTTGCTCAGGACGTACGAATTAGACGAACATCAAACAGAAACGAATTCTTAGACGAGAGATTGAGGTACACGAAGAACATATACTTTTACTTCTAAATAAATACGATTCAGGCTTCCAAACCAATATATGAAATCACTGGAAAAAGTACAGAAAATTACGCTTTTAAAGTGGCTGTAATTTCAAATGGCATAAAGTGGAGTATTCATAAGTTTTCTGCTGAATACTATTGCATGTAAAGAGTCTGCAGAAATATCCACACCTATGATACTAATTGCACCATAGGTTTATTGGGGTCCGAAAGTTGAAGTTTGTGATGTTGATGTCATGTTTGGGGCGTAATATCTCAGGAGGGCAAAGTGCAAAAAATTACTGCTTACGCCACAAAGTAATTCTATATGTGAATAAACTATTGCAAAAAATCATGACTGATATTACATGGAGAAAAAGGTAACGATATGTTAAAAACGCGAAAAAAGCAGATGCTTGACGATGGTCATAGCCTGGCCTTGTGGCCTTTCTTCTTCCTTCTATCTCCATGGTCATTGTCACGTCTATATGGTAAGGGGTTTAGCTCCCCATTGCACCCACGACACCCATTGTCGAATTCTACCATGGTATTAAGGAACTTAATGTATCAGCAAAGTATAATTGAAATCCAATCCCAGTTACGGACGTCAATGTGTTCACTAGGTTGCGTTACACCTTTCAATCCTATCCTGCTGAAAATGGCGTAGTGTTATAATCTGAAAACCTTTGAAAAAATATAACTTTTTATGAAATGAAATCTTTGAGTCTTTCGTCCCACGATTATGCCGGTTAGGCTAAAGGAGACGATGATGATGAGTAATGGATGATAGGGTGGAATGAAGAAAGTGGGAGGAAACGGGAGAGCAACGAGAAAACCCACGCACACGGTGTTTGTCCACCACAAAGTTAACTTGGCAGGAGCTGGGATCGAACCCGGGAACCGAAGCACTAGAAGTGAACGCTCTACCACTGAACAACTGCGGCCCCAACTTTATATTGGGTTGGCAACACTGTTTGCTGTGTCTTTTAGTTTAATACACACATAGATATCCCCCTCCTTATACTTGCTTCGCTTTTCTTTCTCTTTTGGATACAGCGAATGGTCAAGATAAATTGTCAACTCTGAAGACGTGGGAATGATCATGGAGCTAGTAAAATGGAACAAACGCCATTCCCAAGCTTTTGTACAACTGAACACAAACAAAAGCGGAAATAATTGCCGAACCATGAGTAGTTTTTGAGATCTAGCATGAAACATCAAAACATTAAACATTTTTCCATCTACAGCCATGGTCAAGCATCTGCTTTCTTCGAGTTTTCATCATGTCCTTACTTTTTCTCTCCATGTAATATCAGTCATGATTTTTTTTACAAAAGTTTATTCAAATACAGAATTACATTGTGGCCTAAGCAGTAATTCCTTGCACTTCGCCCTCCGGAAATATTACGTCCCAAACATGGCATCAAAATCACAAACTTCAACTGTCGGACCCCCACAAATCTATGGTTCTAGTAGTATTATAGGTGTGGATATTTCTGCAGACTCTTTATATGCAATAATATTCAATACAAAACTTGTGAACCCCCCACTTGTGCCATTCCAAAATACAGCCCCTTTAAAAGTGTAAATTTCTGTACTTTTTCCAGTGATTTCTTGTATTGGATTAAGGAAGAGTATATGTTTCCCGTGTAGCTTAGTCTCTCCTCTAATAATTCGCTTTTTTGTGTGTTCATCTGATACATACGTCATCAGCAACTATAGTTTTCGTAAACGCTTGCAAATGCCACTCCACCGGCAAGAAAGATGACCGCCATTTAAAAACACTTGTACAGTAAGGGACACTTCTGAATGGTACAGCCATATAGAGATTTACGGCAAGGGTGATCCACCAGTTGAGTACAAAGTATTTGCCGGGAAGTATTGCAACCGAATTAGCTTTAAACGTAAGTGGATGGCCAGGCACTGAAAATTCCCGCACACTTGGTTGAAATTCCCACTACCGTCTACAACATCATTTCTCCAAAATTAGATGAATCTCAAACGTTTAGTTCTTATGCCAAACATAATACTTGATACTCGTCCTATTCGTGAAGATAAAGTGCAACAAAAAATGAAAGTCCAATCCTGTTGCTGTTGGAATGAACTCTCTTTAAGTCGTTTGATCTGAAACGACTTTGCAGAACCTGAATAAATATTCTGTTACTTCAGGCGGATGTAGGAAGAGCGAATTCTCCCCTAAAATAGTATGAAAACACTTTCAATCAAATGCTTAGCGAAAGTGAACCCATTAGTATAGTCCTTTTACGATGTATGCCATCTTATGTCATAACTAACAACACAGGACAACAGGAGATGAAAATATGATGAAGGAGAAATACTTTCACATTTGAAAATTCAGAATTGGAGACAAAATGATCGGATTTTCATTCATATTTTATCGCAAATTTTGATTTTTTAAGTAGACATGTAAAAGCTCACCCGAACATGAGAGCATCCCATTACCAATTGTTGAATTCAATTGGAGAACTCAGTTGAGAGCATCAGATGATTAGGGTGGGAGAGAAACATCTTAAGATATGGGGAACGAACAATGAAAAAAATGCCAACATTCCTCGACCGGATTCAATCCCTAAACCCCACGATTACAAAGCCACCCACGCCTTTGCTCACTCATCCACGGAGCCACACAGAAAGGCAGACAGTGATACGTCAAGAAAAAGCGTTCGCTACGACCAGTGATTTATTTGTAGGGGGAAGCTAGGGAAATTCCCCGTTTCTAGTTTTTCTTTCCTTGGCACTAACTTAATTACTGTTGTCCCAGCCTAGGAAGAATATTTTCAACCTCTCTAGGAAACTTCCTAACAATTTGCATACATTTTAAGCAACACAAAACATTTATTCATTGCTGTTCTGTATAATTATATTTACACAAACGAATTATTTCCAATTCTATGAATTCCCGTACCAAGTAAACAGACGTACTGAGGATGAAATTCAATACCTCGCGAATAGCTTTGCAAAAAATACCTAAGCTAAATTTTGTATTGGGAACAGGGGGAAGCACACACGGGGGGCTTAGAAAGCAGATTGCGCCAATAAGATTTGTTTTGGTCAGTAAGGGACATAAATTTACATTCAAATGGCAAAATCACGCGTTTAATTGCACCATAATTTTACTTTTAAGAGCACCAAATGCGTAGAACGAATACATTCTTTTTGGCTTGGAAGAATAAAATTATGGATGAAGGTAGAAGTGAACAGACTGATTATGATCAGGAACAATGGATGCTACCAAGCAGTGGGGTAACCAGGAGGTGTGAAAAACCGACATTTGAAAAAGTTGTTAAAAAGGCCTAAGGTTGCGGTTTTATTCAATCTTTTTCCCGGGGTGAACCCCGCGAACACAACCCAAATGAACATTTAGCCTGCGGCCCTACTGAAATCAAATCTTGGCTACGCCCCTGCTACCAAGTGATATATTCTCTGTCACATAAGAAAATGCATGTTTTCCGTGGGATACTTTCTTTTGCCCCTTACTATTAGAATGAAATCGCTAGACATTCCTCGCTACCACATCGCGATTTAATTAAATGTTTAAAAGTTTTTAAAGCTCAATCCCTAACCAAATCAATAACTACATAATCTATCTCTTTGCAGTTTACCCAAGACACTATAGAAATATCGTAAAACTTAATAAAAGGAATAAAAGAGTTTCACAGCGTGAAGCTTACGATTATTGCCATATTCATATTCATATTCATATCGTCTTTATTGCAGAAACTTCAGAGGACATCTAAAGCATTACAATCGTCAGACCTTAAAGTTACAGATTAAAATGCATATACAATATTTACAAAAGGAAAAAATTGGATACATAATATTTACAAATATGGATACAGAAAAGAAAGAAAGAAAAAATATATAAAGATATAACTGTAATACATATCAATTCTAATTCCAATACAAAGAATAACGATCACAACACAATACAATAGATAACTACTCGTACTATACATGTCTATTTATTTCTCTCATAGTTCTTCAATTTTTCACTTTAATTGCTTTGTAATTTCGTAAAACTCTTCTATATCATATATTGGATTATCTAATAAGAGTGATTTGAGTTTACTTTTAAAAGTACCCACTTCGGTATCTCTCAGTGCTTTTGGGAGAGAGTTGAATAATTTTGCGGACGTGCCAATAAAACTCTTTTGTGTTTTGGTATAATTGTAATACACTGCCATTATATTATCTTTGTATCTTGTGTTATATGAATGATACCTGGAATGTTCAGGGAAGTTATCTCTATTCTCTTTTACATACATTAAACATTGAAAAACAAAAATAGCAGGAAGAGTCATTATTTTGAGTAGCTTGAAACTAGGTTTGCAGTGACTACGAGAAGGAAGACTACATAACAATCTGACAGCTTTCTTTTGCAGCTTTAAAAGCTTATAAATGTTACTATATTTATAGCGTAGAAGTTTCGTGTACCTTATTCCGTAGCTCATTGGATCAATGCAGAATCCCATTTCCGCGACCCGTGTTAGAATCATCGTGCCCCTATTTTTTATTTTTATTTTTTATTAATCAAGTAGAACTCCTGTATAAAGAAATTATGAATAAGATTACAGCTCAAAATAAATTGAATTCTCTTCAATTGTAGTCCATAATTAGCTATGGTCAAGGAAATGGATTTCAGCTGTTTTGTGTGTGATCAGCACATTGACTTCCATCATCCCTGTTTCTGGAACTAAATATCACTAATTTTGTTTTTTTCGTTTATATATAAAATTCTCATCTTTTAGTCCCTAAAAAGACAAATATTATGAACAATTTTATAATAGAGCTAATCAACGGTTTATAATAAAATAATATGCAATGAAATGCAGGGTATTTGAAGTTAGCGATAATATTACGAGTAGATGCTGAAGTACAAGTTTCTTGAGCAGATACGGACACTTCACCTTGAAACATACACCTTGAATGTGATTCTCGATAGAATCTGAAATATGTTAAAAACTTTAAACCTTGAATAACGCAACACAAGATTGAATCGCATGGTTGTAATAGTGTCGTTACTAACTCACTAGCGATACTGGCTCACTGAAAGAATTCTAACTTCCCGATCTTTTTATATAAATGAACCAATCTAAGGCGGATCGTTGATCAAATATTATCTTCTTTTTTGTGAACAGACCTGGAGACGACGAAACGTCGTCATACACACGGTGAATTTGTACGATACTGTTAAACATTAAAGTTAATACATCATTTCTAACATTAATAAATAACTTAAATAAATAAATAAAAGACAGTAACAATACTATTAACGTTTATCTACATAGTATATAAATGAAAAATACGTTGTCTATCATAACGAAAGATGATTGAACCGTCTGAAACGAATTTTATTGACATAGTTAACCTCTAGCTTGGACTAGGTTATTGAGATCTAGCTCGGGAGAGTACTCCCGGAAGTAGTAACTAAATACTTGATTGGTTGTCGTTATCCGTATCTTGCTACGTAGCCTATACCTTTGTATTTAACAGAAATAATACGCTTCTTGCTATCGGTCCTTGTGGTCATGCGTTCTAGCGCTGTAGGCTGGTAACAACAATTGCTTCTGGCCTGGGTTCAAACCCCGCCCAAAGAAAGTTTTCTAATTTTTAAATCGTTCACAACACTTTTTTTTGAATAAATATGATGAAAAAAGTACACAAAAAGGCGATTTCCTTACTTTTGTGCATATAAGTAGTAGTGGTAGTAGTAGTACAGAAGCGAAGATATATATATCTTTCCATGAAATCATGAAAATAAAAAATGACTTTCAACTCTATTCAGAGGTTAGGTATATTGGCACGTCTCGAACCGAGTTGTTTGCTACGCGGCGTTATGCCCTCAGGCAAACTACTGTCGATTGACTAAGTAAGTCTTAAGGACCACCATGAAGAAAGAAAAAAGAAAAAATAAAGAAAGAAAAAGGTATGCTTGTTTCACGCAGAGAACAAAATAAAAAAGTCCTTCTGATTCTTGACAATAAGTGTTTGAAACCAATGCTTTTATGAATATGAATTTTTCTAATTTCCTTAGGAGACTAAAGGGGAAAGTTAATTCTCCTATATATGAGAAAGAAAAATATATCTCATATAACACACAGATAACGAAATAAAATAGCATATTTATCTACGCCTTGGCGTTAAGTGCTTTAGAATTGTTCAGAATATTTTCCTTATTCCCATATTAAAAAGAAAAATTGAGAATTGTTAATCCCCATAGAAAAAAAAAGAAAATATAACTATAATTATTAAAAAAAAGAATAAAATAAAACATTTAAATATATTAAAATAAAATATGACTAAACTTTAATGAAACACTACCTAAGTAGAACATTTACCACGAATAGTCTATGCAAGTAATTTGTAGAAAATGGACAGAAATAATGAACATAAGCTCCTAGTTGTTAATTAAAAGTGTAGCAAGTGATAGTTCTAAACCCAAGTAGAATATTCACTCTGCATCATGAAAATAATAAAAAAATTACAAAAATAAAGTTCTTTTAGCTGTATCGTAAATATTTTAGTAAATAAATAAATAAAATACATATGTATAATTTAATCACCGCAACTGGATAGCTGATTGCGTGTTTGAAGATAATGAATAATACTACAAACTGTTACAAAAGTAGGGGCATCAGTGGCCCAGTGGAAGCCGGTGGGTGTAGCTTAGCAACATGAGGTGTCAGCCTGTAGCGTTGTCAACGGCTTGAGCGGCTCGGCTCACGACTCAGTCACCGCCGATCCGAACAGAGAAGTAAGCCGAGCCCACACCTCAACCTACCAAGCCGGTTCGATATCCATAAAAGTGATTAGATTGTAATACAATATGAATTATATGTCCTATAAGCCTTTCTAACAATTCTACTGCTTGGTGCTGAAATCGGTCAATAGCAAGGAAGTTAATTATCCGTCCCTGATTTGAAAACTTCCGCGAATACATCTTTAAACAAATCCCATTTTTATAAAAAATACTGAAATTTATCAAAGACAATCGCTACAATTCGACTCAACTGACATTGTGAGTATGTGCGGCGGTTTGCCTGTTCCACAACTATCTTTTATTGTTTTGGTTTCATTTTAATGAAAATTGGCTTATGGTTTCAACTAATAATCCTATTGTTTGGGATTTAACTCTATCAAGAATAAGGTGTGCAAGCTAAAACACCCAGCCTTTGCACATATACATATTAAACAACTTTGTGTTATACGTAAAATAACGTGAAGATCATCTAATTAGACAAAACATTGCGTATTTTTACATAGCCATCCACATCATTCGCATTGGTTGCGGGTGAAATTGGCAATGGATAAGCGCATTAAAGGAACCAAGTTCCTCTGATCTTCGAAACTTCGTTACTTAAATATTATAATAAAATATTTTTAAAAATAATTTTCACCATATTGAGTCAATTTCGATTCATAATGGCGTATATTTTCTTTCAGACTTCTCGAGCATCCCTATTAAACGAAGTCAGTTGGGGTCAAGAGAAAAATGAAATTAACTTTTTTAGATTTTTGTCCAAAGATTATGCCTTTAGACTAAGGGGGACAATGACTGAGGGGAGCGAGTTATAGTGTTAGACTTGGTGGAATGATAATGTGGGAGGAGGTGGAAGAAAACCGGCTATCAAGAATTAGAGTTTGAATTACTTTGTCCTGTCGTTTTAAAAAGATCCACAAACTCACAATGTCAGTTGAGTCGAATAATAGCGCTTGTATTTGATCAGTTTCACTGTTTCATAAAAATTGGATTTGCTTAAAAATGTCTTTGCGGAACAGTTTTCAAATCAGGGACGGATATTTAACTTCCTCGGTATTGACCGATTTCAGCCCCAAGTAGTAGAATTGTGGGAGAGGCTTATACAAAATATACTTCATATTGAATTAGCATCTAATCACTTTTATGGATCTCGAACCGCCTAGGTAGGTTGAGGTGTGGGCTCGGCTTACTTCTCGGTTCTTCTCGGTTGTGACTGAGTCATGAGCCGAGCCCCTCGAGCCGTTGACAACGCTACAGGCTGACACATCATGTTGCTTAGCTACACCCACCGGCTTCCACTGGGCCACTGAGGTCTTCACTTTTGTAACAGTCTGTAGTAATATTCATTATCTTCAAACACGCAATCAGCTATCCGGTTGCGGTGATTAAATTATACATATGTATTTTATTTATTTACTAAAATATTTACGATACAGCTAAAAGAACATTATTTTTCTAAAATCTTTATTATTTTCATGAAGCAGAATGAATATTCTACTTGGGTTTAGAACTATCATTTGCTACACTTTTAATTGACAACTAGGAGTCTATTTTCATTATTTCTGTCCATTTTCTACAAATTACTTGCATAGACTATTCGTGGTAAATGTTCTACTTACGCAGTGTTTCATTAAAATTTAGTCATAGTCATATTATTTAAATGTATTTTAAATATATTTTATTTTATTCTTTTTGTTTAATAATTATAATTATATTTTCTTTCTTTTTCTATAGGGATTAACAATTCTCATTTTTTTTCTTTTTATTATGGGAATAAGGAAAAATATTCTGAACGATTTAAAAAATTAGAAAACTTTCCTTGAATCGGGTTTCAACCCATGCCAAAAGCAATTCTTGTTACCAATTGCCGTTATCTGTGTGATATATGAGATATATTTTTCTTTCTCATGTACAGGAGAATTAACGTTCCCCTTTAGTCTCCTAAGGAAATTAGAAAAATTCATATTCATAAAAGGATTGGTTTCAAACACTTATTGTCAAAAGGCAGATAGACTATTTTATATTGTTTTCTGCGTGAAATAAGCATACCTTTTTCTTTCTTTCTTTCTTTCTTTCTTCATAGTGGTCCTTAAGACTTACCTAGTCGATAGCCAGTAGTTTGCCTGAGGTCATAACGCCGCGTAGCAAACAACTCGGTTCGAGACGTGCCAATATACCTAACTTCTGAATAGAGTTGAAAGCCTTTTTGTGTACTTTATCATCATATTTATTAAAAAAATGTTATTAACGATTTAAAAAATTAGAAAACTTTCCTTGAATCGGGTTTCAACCCATGCCAAAAGCAATTCTTGTTACCAATTGCCGTTATCTGTGTGATATATGAGATATATTTTTCTTTCTCATGTACAGGAGAATTAACGTTCCCCTTTAGTCTCCTAAGGAAATAAAAAAATTCATATTCATAAAAGCATTGGTTTCAAACACTTATTGTCAAAAGGCAGATAGACTATTTTATTTTGTTCCCTGCGTATAATAAGCATACCTTTTTCTTTCTTTCTTTCTTTCTTTCTTTCTTCATAATGGTCCTTAAGACTTACCTAGTCGATAGCCAGTAGTTTGCCTGAGCGCATAACGCCGCGTAGCAAACAACTCGGTTCGAGACGTGCCAATATACCTAACTTCTGAATTGAGTTGGAAGCCATTTTGTGTACTTTTTCATCATATTTATTTAAAAAATGTAATGAACGATTTAAAAAATTAGAAAACTTTCTTTGAGCCGGGTTTCAACCCACGCCAAAAGCAATTGTTGTTACCAGCATACAGCGCTACCACGCACAGCCACGTTGAGCACATACAGCCATTACTCAACTTTTTAGCATACACTTTGCAAAATATATTTTGTCCTTGAATTTTATCATTTCATCGCCTTCAATAAATTGTTTCAAAAGATAATTTCCAGAAGTTTTTTTCGGCATTCTTATATTGCCACAGGACCACACCATTGAAAATCCACACAAACAGAACACTAGCTACTTTTTCTGAGATGGTTGACGTAGTTTATTTTATTTTATTTTATGTATTTATTTATTTATTTATTTTTATTTTTAAAGGTGACTTCACACCGTTATTTATATCTTCCAAACAGGTGACAGCGATGCATCATTGTCAGGACAATGAATTTCTCACCCCTCTCTTATTCTTCATTCACATGATATTGTAAGATATTCTAATTTGCCATTAATGAACCATTTCAAGACCTTGAATCTATTTATATTAGGAACTTTTAGTTACTCGTATATTTACGAGGGAAGTTGTTGGAGGTTAAAAATTATCAATTTGATAATTCCTTTAAATATGTAGTAACGACATAAACATGTACTATTCTCCAAAATATACACAAATATCCACTATAAAAGTCTTCTATTTTACCCCAAAACAGCTGAATCGAATTTATGTTTAAAGAGCATATAATTATCACGTCAGAGGAAAAATGGAAATATGCAAACATCCGAAGTCTAATGATAACCAAAGTTATGATATTGACCATTAGTTAATCAATTTGGATTGTGTATTATTTTCGTTTGATTATGACGTGGGAAAAATCAAAAAAATTGAGAGAAAATCGACTCTTAGCAACTGTCACTGCTCGGTCGTAAATAAATGAATACGGTTTCCGCTTTTAGTAAGAGACCAAAGGGGATTACGTATGCTCCTTTGTAAAGAAAGCAAAGGACTACTTTTAGAGTAATGTGTTTCTAGATGAGTCAGGATATAACGAGTTCTTCTGAACTTTCACGGCTGATTCGAGAATAAAAAAACATGACTGGATTTTTACAAAACAGCAAGAGTAAACACCATGAATTTTAAATATGTAAATCTAACAGATAATATAAATGTTTTGAGTGGTGGGTGAGTGCGCTTGTAGAATCATTTCGATGAGCAGCAAACTCATTTACGTATGCTAGAAATAAAATTGTAGACATTATCACAAATTCCCATGCCACAGAAGAAAGAACGACATATGTAAAATGAGTATAATGGTGGGGGGGATTGAACTCACATAGAAATGGCTGGACTGGACAAATGAACATTTTAAATCAACTGAACAAGACACGAGCGCCTAATCTGGGGGCGGGGGACCAGGTCCCTGCAATGCTCATTAGGGGCCCCTGTATTTTTATGAATAAGTATTTTTCATTGTTATACGTATGGTGTGTTGGTGTCTGATGAAGAGGACGTTAGGTCCTTGAAACTGTAACACATTGTAAGTATAGTTTTTAATATATTTCATTCAGCTTTGGTCAGAACTGTGTTATATTTGTTAAACGTTTTTATGTGGTCCCAAAAGAAAAAAGTCCAGTGGGGTTAAGTCTGGGCTTCGTGGTGGCCAAGTTATTGGGCCACAATGCTTATCCACCTTCCTGGAAAGCGAGTGTCAAGAGCCGCACGCACATGATTACTGTAATGAGGTGGGGCTTCATCTTGTTGGAAAACCACAAGCCCCTTTTCCGCCTTAATATCGTCCATAATGGGAAAGACGTTCTCTGTCAACATGTCATAGTAAACGTCCCCGTTTATTGCTTGTCTTACAAAATGAAAGGACCAATCACACAATCTGCCATCAAACCGCACCAGATATTAAGTTTGGGAGAGCGAAGTTGATGCTGAATAACTTCATGTGAATGCTCTTCCCCAGAAGTCTGCAGTTATGACAATTAACTGTTCCACTGACATGAAATGTAACGTCATCAGAAAAGAAAATATATTTTTTTTTAAAAAATGACATCATCATCAATTCTGTGTAAAAATTCAGCAGCAAACGCATACCTTTCGATTTTATCAGTATGTTCAATTTCATGTAATAGTTGCAATTTGTAAGCGCGCAACTTAAGTCTTTTAAGCACAACATCAAACACAGTACCTTTAGGAACTCCTAATTGTAGACTACGTCTGGCCAATGACTTCTTCGGACTCCGAACACAAGAAACACGGATCTGTTCAACAACATCTTCAGAAGTTCTCAGTCTACCTGGTGATTTTGCTTTTAAAACACTACCGGTTTCCATGAAATACTTTAGCTAATAGTGGACAGTTTTTTGCTGTAGGTGATTCACCACCATACTGACGTCTAAAATTACGTTGCACTGTTATAGCTAACTCAGTTTTCACAAGGCAAATAACACACTGCTGAGTACACATTGTTGCTGAGTAGCTCTGCACTGCACGCCTGTCTGGACTGAACTGAGGAAACCGAGGAAAAACGAGCACTGGTGCCGTCTTATTATCAAGCAGACCTGCCAACTGCAGGGAAGCCAACGTGGAGAGTTGATGAATCAAACACCACAAACTAGAATAGTGTATGGTACTTTGTACATATTCTATTATACATTAAAACTACTAGGGAGTCATTTTTCAAACACACTGTATATAATTTGACCAGCATCGTACATTTTATACTTGTGCACATACATAAAATAGAAAGAAAAAAATAATATGATTTTCGACACCACGTTTAATCTGACAGTTGTGCTTTAGAAGTTCTCCAGAAAGAACAGTTTAATAAATATCGTTGTACAGTATGTTTACAAAATTAGGCCTGAAAAGTCTCGAAAAATATGGTCGTATTTTTAAAAATTTACAGCCCGAGACCAGCCCGGCCTCGAAGTTATACATGCTTTTTAGGCCCAAATCCGGACCGCGGGCTCAGCGCGAGTCAGTGCGGACCTCTAATACACGACTCAACCTTGCTTAAAATTCATAAGATATGATTCTATAATTTATACAGGGTACTGGTTCATTTATAAAAATGTATACCACCTCAACTTTTTTTTAAAAATTATTCTTTTCAATGTCCACTTAAGGTATGTTCTCTACGGCGCAAGCTGTTTCCCGAGAGTTCCTAACCCACGACAGAAATGTACGCATTACGGTTAGGACAATTTGTGATTGCGATGAACTTTAAATTACTGTAGAAACGCACGTGAATAACATATATAATAATCATTATGTTATTATTTTCTAAAACACAACTCCAAGAAAATAGCTCTATTTTCTCCTGATCATCCACGGCAATTAAAATGACTTGAACTTGGTACAATGTGATGGTCAATCTTTACAATTACGCCTACGCAACATTGATCGAAGACAAGAACAAGAATTTTAAAAAAATGGATTAAAGATTGTGATATTGGCCTATAATTAGTTTTTGGATTAGAAGCCACAAAATTTTTGCAATGCCTCTACATCGAGTTTTCCTTTTTTCTTACGGAATAAGCACATCATACTAAGTTAAGTGATAGTTTGATTTGGCTACACTATATGTAACTCTCCAGATATAAGGCGTACAATAAAATTTTTGATTGAAATATATTGAACTTTGAATCATGGGCCCCCAAAATCTTTGAATGGCCCCTTCATCGAGTTTTCGTATTTTCTACGGTATAAGCACATAATACTAAGACAAGTGATAGTTTGGGCTTGACTATACTTTATGTAGTTCTCCAAATATAAGGCGTACAAGAAACTTTTTGTCTGAAGTGTATTGGATGCTTTGGGTCAATTGAATCAGGAGCCACAAAATTTTGGAACGGCCCCTAAATCGAGTTTATGTATTTTTCAAGGAATAAGCTGATCATACTGAGTTAAGTGATAGTTTTGGTTTGGCGACACTATATATTTCTCGAGATATGAGGCGTACAAGAAAACTTTTGATTGAAATAAATTGGATCTTGGATCAGGGCCCACTAATTTTTTGAACGGCCCCTAAATCGAGATTCGTATTTTCTACGGAGTAAGCCCATCATTCTCAGTTAAGTGATAGTTTGGGTTTAGTCACACTAGATGTAGTTCTCGAGATATAAGGCTTACAAGAAAATTCTTGTTGCCCAATAATTAGTTACTGGATCAAGGGCCATAAAATGTTTGAACGAGTTCTAAATCGAGTCTTCATATTTTTCATGGAATAAGCTTATCATACGAGTTAAGCGATAGTTTTGGTTTGGTTACACCAAACCATGTAGTTCTTCAGATAGAAGGCGTACAAGAAAATTTTTGAACGGCCGCTAAATCGAGTTTTCGTATTTTCTACGGAATAAGCACATCATACTAAGTTAAGTGATAGTTTTAGTTTGGCTACATTATATCATCGCTGTGCTTCGAAGAACCTCTATGTATTGAAGCCACAACTTTTCAGGAGAAGTAAAAAACATTCCGAACTTTTAAAAGTTTGCCAAATATACGCGGAAACACTTGAAAAATATAACAAAATTGGTTCCGCGTATATTATGCACTGGACATTGTTGTAGCTTGCTTCACGTAGAGATAATCTATCCACTGGGAGTAAGAAAAAAATAAAAAATTCCGTTTGATAAAAAATTCCATATACGAACTAAGAAGTGTTTCTCTACAAAAGACGTTTTCACAGTTTAGCCATTTACGTCACTAAACAAATTTGGTGGTTTAATACTTACAATTATGCCCGTATATATACAGAGTGTAACATAATTAATATAACAAAGTCAGGAGGTGATTCCTGACACCGAGATAAAAGGAAAAGTATACACGAACCTGTCTGTAAAAATGCCTCCTTTTGGCGCCTTGATTACCCGAAAATTTGTCGAAAAATTGTAAAAACAACCATAACTCAAGAACAAAACATCGGATCGAAGTCGGGTAAAAGAGAATATCTATTATCTTTAGATGAAGATTCCAATAGTGTACAATTTGATATAGTGCAGTGGCGGTGAAGGGGTAACCCCCCCAAAAAAAACTGGAGTATTCTTTGAGTATTTTCTCAAACGTTCAATGGGGGAAATTAACAACTATCAAGTACAAGATTTCAACAACCTAAAGTAAAGTACTTACTTTAGAAGTCGAGAATTAGAACACTTAGAATTCGAAAGGAAGAGAGATACTCATGTGTGATTGATCTGTTTTGTCTCAGTACAGAAAAACTCTTGGAAGCAGATTTTAAATAAAATGAAGTTTTAACGTATCACAGTTAAAGGCTAATGGTGACGGATGATAAATGAAGGGCTTCCTGTCGAAGCTACGTGTGTGTGAAAATGAAAAAAAAAATAACTTTGGTCCAGATTAAGTTTACAATGACAGTTTATAGGCGGTATGTAAAAGAAAACATAACATATTGTTTCCAAAAATGCAAAGATCATATGTGATGAACGAGAATACAAGGTATTCTCCACATGACACAGGGATTCCAAAATATTGCGTGAATACATATTTGGTAAAAGTGAGCTACACTAAAGGGTTTCCTCCTCGTAATATGTATTTCCGTGCAATAAGATACTTCTGTGCACAGAAGCAACAAAAATGGACGAAACACGAGTTGTTGTACACGTTACATAACGATACAAAGAAATGCGTTAGGGCAGTATGCTTGATTTATCCGTTATGTGAATATTTTTCCAGGGATGCTTTCGATGAGCTTTTTCCCTCTCTTCGAGTTGGCAAACCACCCCTTTACCCCTGAGCTAAGAAAAACTACATTACTATTGTGAATATTTCAAAATAGAGTCCTAGTGTAGCAAACTTACTTTTTGATTTTGTCATTGTTTGAGAAATTTTCTAGAAGAAATCTCGTTGGAATTCCATCCCAACTTGGGGGAAAATCTTTTTTCGACTTTCTAATGTACCCTGGAGCTGGATGGAATATCTACACGGAGGGAATAGAATGTGGCACTTTTGCTTACTGTAGTAGCACGTATGTAGCTCACAGTACTTTCACTAAGGGCATAAAGCTTGGTCGCACACTATAGAACTTTCGTCCCTTGTATGCCAATTGCTAGTGGATCTCAGAAGTCTGTCTTGCAATTTTGTTATTTATCGGCATCAATCAGCGTATCTGCGTTGTACACTGACTGAGCAAAACTCACGGGATACCTACTTAATATCTGGTCGGGCCCCTTCTGGACCTCTCCGATACGGCGTGGAAGAGAGGCTTTAAGTCCCTGGTACATGTCCGGAGACAGTGACACCACCATCTGCAGAAAGCCAACTAATTGTGGCCTGTTCATTGGTTGAGGATCCAAGGCCCGGAGCCTGAGTTCTAGGGCATCCCAGATATGATCAATGGGGTTCATATCAGGGCTTCTGGGTGGCCCGTTCAGTCGTTGGATCTCACCTGCATGCTCGCTGAACCATTCAAGGACGATATTGGCGCGAGGCGGCCCCGCGTTTTTCTGTTGAAAGATCGCAATGTCATCAGGGTGTTCAAACATCACAAACGTGTGGAGATGGTCTACGAGCAGCTGATGATACCGCGGACCAGTTAATGTGTCTTCCGGAAAAACCAGGGGCCCATTCCATGTCAGGAAAGTGCATCCCATGCCATGACTGATAACCCACCGGTCTTGACCACTCCCTCTTGGCATGAGGGATCCGTCGCTTTATGCGGTCTGTGCCGCACACGGTGCCTCCCGATGGCTTGGTGCAGTTGATAACGTGACTCGTCGGACCATATGACGTTACACCACTGTTGGAATGTCCATCCGTGGTGATTGGTGTCAATGCATGCCGGAGTGTCTGACGACGCTGGGTTAGCAGTGGAACACGTGTAGAGCGACGTCTCCCATACTCGAGGACACATATGTTCCGACGGATTCTACACTGGGAGACGTTTCTAATACGGCCAGTGTTGAATTGGGCCATGATTTGTTGTAAAATTGCTCTCCTGTCTCTGTGGACTACTCGTCCCTGGTGTCGCCGGTCTCAGTTACTGAGGGCCTCTGGACGTCCGGTATGATGTCTGTTGTAGACTGTGACACTTTCATTCATCCATTCGGGAACACACTCGATTGGTTGAACTTGGGAATCCGAATTCCTGTACCACCTCCGAAATCGAACGTCCCGTGCGTGAGCATTCACCGCAATGCCGCGTTCGAATGCTGTCAACTAACGACGATGTTGCATTTTACTGGATCACTCACACAGCCAGTTCCCACAACGTCTTGCACACAACTGAAACCGTCCCGGAGCTCTGCTGGTGGCGTTGAGCACACATATGGTGTCCATCCGCAAATCAGTGACCTGCTATTCCATGAGTTTTGCTCAATCAGTTTAGTAGACATCTGCACAACTTGTGAGTGATATAAACAGTCCGATGCTCTGGTGTTACGTGTGGAATTGGTGTATGACAGGATAGAAGTTGTTGCCTGCAACGGTAAAGGGTTGTGTCAAAGTCGTGTAAAATGTAGGCGTTCGTGTTTAAGTAGAATTGATTGTGTTAATTTGTACGTGCCTGCACAATTGCAAATTACCCTGTCCAGGAGCTGTCACATATGCACCTCATTTATGGCGAGGCAAGGAGAAATAGCCTAGAGCCGAGGAGTTCAAAGGAGGGAAACTTTCCCTATATTTTTCCACTTCTCTATATTCGCCTTCGAGAGATAGAGTCTCTTCTATATTCCCTACGTGAAGTCGGAGGATATCGCGCCTTGTTGACAGTTGAATTTGATGACAACGTCTCGGGAATGATCAAATACCGTGCTGAAACTAGCCTTAACCATGTCTAGAGCCTAAAAATCCACATGCAGCTCTAGTGAACGGTTAGCAACAGAGATTGAATCTAACTGAGTGGTGCGGTATGCTGGATGATTTCGTCGTAGGACCTTATTTATCACCGACTCGCCTGTGTGGGAGTAAGTATCTTATATACTTTTACGTAATTCTCTCCCAAAATTGTTAGAATGCGTGTCCTTGAACACAAGACAGCAGATGTGATCGCAGCATGACACTGCACTGAACATTTTGACAATAATATGCAGACCTACCTAAATGAAACATTCCCAGATCGTTGGATTGGGAGGGAAAGACCTGTGTTATCACCACCTATCTCACCCTAACTTACGCCCCTTGATTTCTTTTCGTGGGTCAGATTTGTCGTGGGATATCCAGGTTCGATTCCCGGCGGAAGCTCCTGTGGTTCGGATTCCACGTTAATCAGTAGGTCCACGTCTCGCTGCTGAACGGGACGTTAAACTCAAAACCAACTCAATTCTTTTTTGGGGATTCTGAAACTCATTTTGTATTCAACACCAGCCACGACAGTCGAAGAATTTGTTGTTGGAATTAATATAGTTGCGGCTATCATCTCCGAAATGTCAGGTATATTTGACCGCACATGGAAAACTTTTCTTCGCTGATGTCATCTTTGCAATGCGGACAATATCAGACTTTGAACTGTTATACTTCACAGCTGCTTCGTGTACACATACTGCATTGCACAAATACTGTACAAGGTATCTCTAAGAATTTTACAGTTACCTTACTTTGTAGTGAGACATTGTATTTCTTTGTATAATTTTGCATCATGCGCAACAACTTATGTTTCGCCGAGTTTCATTACTTCTGTGTTCAGAATTATTTTCCACGAAATTATGTATTACGAGAGGATATCATTTAATGCAGCTTACTTTAGCCCAAATTGCACTCACATAATTTGTGTGAATCACTGTAGTCATGTAAAGAATCCCTTGTACTCTCGTTCATCATTCAGGATATTTCCCGCCTGTCTTATGCAATATCGTTATAAACCTAATCTGGATCAAAGATATTTTTTCCATTTTCACACACTCTTAACTTGGACAAGAAGCCGTCCATTTATGATCCATTATCATTAGCCTAGAAGATATAACTATGATACGTTAAATACTTCGTTTTATTTTAATTCTTCTTCCGAGAGTTTGTTTTGTGCAGAGACAAAATAGATCAATCACACATGAGTATCTCTCTTTCTATCGAATTAAAATACAAGGAAAATCTCACGTGGTATTCTCATATGGACAGCACGTATGCTTGTTAATTGCTGGCCATTAATAACAAGATATTTAAATGAAAAGTAAAACTTAACACTTCCTAATGAATTAACATTTATAACGGAGGTTTGGGTACAAGGCCTTGGTGTGTGTGGCTGGGAAACCCTTTCTTTGAGGTGTATTGTCCAATTACCGCCAGTCCCTTCCTCAACTATGACATTCCAGATTATTAAGTGCGAGAAACCATCATACATCTTTATGGAAACGAGATTCGAACCTTGTAACTACTGTTCTTAATCGCAAAAATGCTCAGCTATATTTTTCTTTATGCCAGTTTGCTTTAGAATGCCATCATGGGAAAGAGAACATCATGGGTTCCAATGACGGAAATAAATTTCGTTTTTCCAGGATTGGGACACATTGAATAATAATTAAACCTAATATTCCCATGAGGTAAATTTTTCATAAAATAACGGGTTTTACTCATAGTATAGTTTCGTATAACCTCTACAGACGGAAATCACACGTTAACATTAAAGTTTCCAAAATACACCTAATGCTAGGCTTAAAAACAAATTATTACATTGCGCAAAGTATTTGCATAAAAATATTTTAACTGCAAGTCTAAATCAACGTATTAAATACATGTACACAACCTGAACATACACGCATGAATGAGACAACCAACTTATAAACACTTATGAAACTTTCTATAGTTTATATAAAACAATAAAAATATATATTATAGAGATTGAATTTTATTGGAACAAATAATACATGAACACAAAATTTTATTATTGAAATAGAATTTTGAGTTTAATAGCACTGCATTAACACTACACTCTAACATAATAGTTATTTATAATATTTGATGTATGGTCCTTTGTACGTTTGACGCGGTCGATGACGGATTTACGCGCAGGAGGTATGTTTGGAATTTTTACATGGAATGGGAAATTATTTGAAATTATGAACATTTTCTTCTTGGTAGATTCCAACAGAATCTGGCCTTTTATAATTCAACCTTGTTCAATATTGCACAGTTTCTTCTGTGATGCGCAGAATATCATTGTCACTGATTAAACTGCATATTCCAAAGTTTCGCACTTATATCATTATTTATTACGACTTTCAGTCATTACTATATATTACTGTTATTTTTTACATTTTTCAACAGTCTTTTGATGATTTTTTCGAAAACTAAATGCAGTTCTTTTCGTAAAGACACAATAAATGTTATCTTTAATCCATGATGGCGACGAATCCTTCTTGCTGCGTAGAGTCATTTTAGTTCGAACAAAGACTAGTGGAGTAATAAAGTGCTATTTCAGTAACGTATCCTATAAGAATATGTACTTTTAGAAGTAATAAAGATATTACTTGCAGAAATAAAATAGCGTTATTTTTACTAATTTGTATAGTTGATTTTGACATGTTTTACTGAATCAAATACTAATTATTATAGAAAATCAGCTACATTATTAAAACTGTTTTTACACTAACCAGAACATTTTGTTGGCAGGTGGATGGCAAGGAGACTTCGAGGCATACCATCACCAAAATTAGGACTACAAATAGCACAAACGTCCTGCTAAGTAGAAGCATCCATAAAGTAGCACAAAGATATGAACGGAATTACGTTTTTATTAAACTTGAAGTCCGTTGAACAAAAGTTTATTCTAGTACCATTAATTCCTTTATACATTCATTTGTACAAAATTCGAAAATATGACGTGATTGAATGGAAACATTGTGTTTAGTGTTGTTTAATAACTGTTTGTAGAACCCAGAATATAGTGTGTGTTTATTACCTTAACCAACACATACAATTAAATGTAATATATGTACATCAATAACATAAACTCCACGAAAATAGATGTGCTACATTATCAATCTAGATTATCCAAACAATAGAAAATTGTTTTCTTTTAACTTTTAGAAAAAGGTTTATAATATGTGAGGAATTTTCCATACACACAACAATAATATATGAGAAACGTTTTGTACACTCAACACTAATGTTTCATTTTCACACATTAATTAGTAAATACAAGCATGCCATGTGAGATAAAAACGTGTGTTCCTTCCCAGCAGTAATATTAACAAAGTTCACGAAATACTGTAGGTACTGTTTTTCTTATTAAATAAGTTTAAATTTTTGAGTTAACGTAATGAACATTTTCGATGCACAAAATCTAATATTCCATATGAGGCGTATTTTTATAGGATCCTTCCGACAATTCTGGTAAAGCGAAACGTTAACATAATTAATGTTTTTTAACTACTTACATGAAACAGAAAATAAAGGTTACATATGTTATTTAATTTTACTAGGCCTTTATTTCCTTCAGTTACGTTCCAACGGTTAACAGCCTAGTAGGTAAGTTGGAGTATAACATAGTTGCATTAACTATTTCAGTACATATGGTTACTGCCACACCGTCATTTTGGTATGTTACATGGGGAAACCTTTGCTATTTACTTACTCCTAGCGTCGCTCTGAGTACATTTGCTTTAGATAACTGTTTCTATATGATTTTGAAATTAGTCAGTTATTGATGTATTCGCTATATAGATTATTTGCAGTGAGTACGTTTTCCTCCCTCCTGGGCTCGATGATAAAAGTCCCGAATGCACCACCTCAATTTCCATATGATTTTCTCAACTTAGAACAAACAAAAATTGGTCTAACAATGATAAAGTAAAGTAGTTCCGCAACACTCATCAAACTGGCTCCTATGAAGAAACTGAAAACTCCTCCAATCGAAACTGTAATGATAGAGTGTAAAACATTTATGAAGCAGAATAATATATTTCATATCTTGTGCAGCTTAGCTAATTGTGTTTTCTATTGCTTTCATATTTTTCAAAGATAATGAAACTAATAGTAGCAATCGTAAGAAATTAGCAATACATCAGAAAACAGATCAGTAGTAAAGTTTCTAATAATGTCTTAAGATCACGTTAGACAGCAAAATGAAAAAAAAATCACTGAATTTACTTACACCTTATAAAAAATAGAAACAACATTATTCTCTTGGTTTAAACAAGATCAATATGCCTTACTGCAATATATGTAGTTGTAGTTTATTCGGGAATCAAGGGAATAAAATTATGTTTGAAACATAAACGTATGTAATAAGTAGTTATTGCTCCGTAGGTTCTCACATTTTGTATTGCACTTTCAGTTAAGGCTGATGCCTAGTAAGAGTATTAAAATAAATAAACAATCGAACATTCCTACCAGAAGTTAGTAGGATATGATGTAACCTTCTATTGATATCTTCCAAACACCTATTTAACTAATCTTATTAGACTTATCGATGTAAAACCACATATGATTATTTAAAAAGTGTATGCTGCTTAAGCAATATCAAGACTACATGATCTTAAATCAACTTTGGTAGAATTTGTGCTGAAACAAAAATAAGACAAGAAATTATAAAGAATATTCTTGTAATATATGCATTACATAAGAGTATTGAAGCTGTAGAGAATACCGCTTATAGAAATTACTAGCACATACCAACCAACCGAATATCCTTTATAAATACGTAGAGTGCCCCCATTATAATGTCCAATCCCCATAACTGGGAAACAAGAAGGTGACAGAGGCGAAACTTTCCATGTAACAACTACACGAAAGGGGGACACTTTCCTAGGTATTGGATTATATCATCAGATGAATAGTATTGCGAACGCAATGTAAAAAAAAGAAAAGAACGAAATGAGCTTAAATGGGCTTCATAATTTTAATCAACAATGAAACGAAGTATAATAAATGGCACTCGCAGATCAGATAGCAAATGTTTCGAGAAATAATGTTAGATATATGTGTCAAATTAAAAGCCATTCGCACATAGAGGAAATTAAGTACTAACTAGATGAACTGTTTGACTCCAAGTTTAGAAGGAGCTCCTCCGTGGCTAAGCGATTAGCGTACGCGCCTTTGGCGTGTGAGACCCGGGTTCGATTCCCAGCAGGAACTCATGTGGTTCCGATTCCACGTTAATCGGTAGGTCCACGTCTTATATAGCCTCTCTGCTGAAAGGGACGTTATATTCAAAATCAACTCAACTACAAGTTTAGAAGGGTTATTTTAATAGTGTTGCTACAACAAAAAAGAGGTAATTTGAGTACGGAAATGGTGCAATAGCTCTGATATGGTCACTACTACATTAGGGATTAAAATTTGTAGATTACGTAAGTAAGTTATAAAGTACATTATTAGGTTTACGTGAGAAGAATGAGTCAAGTACTTACAGAGATATTCGGTATATTTAAAAAGCTGAGACATTGCGTTACAAAAGAAGGCAACACTGTCTGAAAGTTCCTTGTTTTTCCTCACCTTTGGAGAAGTCGTGAAATAAGAGTTAAAAAGAAATAGAAACATTGATGAATTGACATGTAATGAAATTTAACCCTTTTTAGTTTTTAAGCTACTAATTAAAAGTAATGGTGTGGATACAAATGATTCTTGAGCCAGTTATGTGAATTCACATTAAACAAGATGATACAAAATATTTAAGGCAGTTAACTAATACCTACTTTGGTGAGGTGAATATACTTATTCTATTGCAACTGTGGGAGAGTAATATCGAAGCAATTCAATGCTATCTACTGCTCAAAACTCGAATAAATGAAATAAACAACAGAAAAGAAGCAATCCAATAGGGTGATTTGCTTACCCAGTTGTCTGGCCAAGTGGTGACCGGTGATTGGAGAGGAGCGGATTTAACCTAGAAAAGTACTCATTTCCTTTTCTTGCTAACACAGTTCTATGGTTGTCATTCCCAAGAACTATTCAATAAATTCTACATACAAGAGAGTAATGTGCATATAATAGAAAAAGATGCAAGAAATCATTATAGCTGCCATTGCGATTATCGCGAACAAAATAAAAAAAAATCATGAAGTTCAAGGAAACCATTACGGAATATAGCCATAAGTCTCTCTTACTATAGCTCATAGGTTACTATGCGAAATCTTACTAAGGAACTTAAGAGTTTTGAAGGTATTTGCCATAACTGAGTAATTTTATATTCATTCTCATTTTGCTATGATATTGTAAATCCCTGCATAGGCTGGTTCACGACTTGTATAACCGCCAATGAAATAAGTATTATTCTGGATATACATAGTAATTTTCACCTTAAATTCTGTACCTTTTATATTTTAATTTTGCCTGCAGCTCGTAAAATTTTTATATATCTTTTTCTGTATTTGACAACTCCTTTATTGAATGTATTTATACAATTAATCTAAGTTAATTATTGTTATGTTAATAGTGCTACATTGCATTTTATGTGCATGCCGGGTTAATATTTTAATCCCTTATTTACTACTGTTTCTTATAAATTTCAACGTAAACAGATTCACCCAAATGCAAAATGCAATGGGGAATTGTAAGACTGTTAACACTAATATAACACTAATGTATTATTTAACAAGGCGTGATACGCTCTAATTATTATAATGTATTTCTGAAGAGCTTGAGAAAATTTTTCATCACGTGTCTTTTTTCCCCTCTTATTCTGGAGCATAAAATGTATGTTGTTAGTGTAGGAGAGATCGGCCTTGCTTAACTATGCAAGTTATAAATCGTTAGACTCCTTCCATTACACTTCAACAAACGTGAAAAGTATGTGAAATGATTATTAATACGAGTACCAAAGAAATCATACGCAGTAACTAGGTCGTAGTTAACGCATGTCTTAAAATATTTTATAGGCATTCATTCCGTAGTGGATCTCGTTAATGTAATACGAAATTTGCGTTTTAGTTTGAGGTACTTGGCACGCAATTATAATTATTTCTTGCACTGTATGCGTTGGTCTGCGATACGCAAATTTTGGCAAGTCTGTTTTTGCGAAATTAAGCTTATAGATTATTATTTACCTTGTGTACATTGCTGTGGTACCGATAGTTCTGAATGATAGAACTTAGTGTGTATGCGTGCCTTTACGGCTAACGTTGCGTCCTCACAACTGTTGGGAATATTGTGTTGCTATTTGTAGTACTTATACTTGATCGCAAACTACATGACGGTTTGCGTAAACAAGAAACGTAAATAAGCGTTTCGTTTTGCGATAATATGCATTCCAGTTCAATTGATATAAGCATGTATTATGTTGCGTTACGTTTTGAACTTTTGCAAAGCGAGGTATGGAATTCTGTAACTGGATTTCATTTACCCAACCACCTTTGTGCCAGACTGCACATTATTTGACATAAAGATAATGTACAACATTATGAGCAATTCCACGCCAAGGAAAATAGGGAGTTTTCTGACAGAGTAAGCAACTTTTACAGCGCAGAATTCTCAGGTTTTACAAGATACCGAACATCTCTGTAAGTACTTGATTTATCCCTCTCACATGAACGTGACAATGTTCTTTATAACACACTAACTTTCTTTATATATTTAAAGTCATAATGTACTCGCAATATTTTTCGAATTAATGCACCATTTCCAAACAGAACATTAATATTTTCAGTTGTGGTAACAATCCTTACTGACTCTTGTAAACCTGGCACGGAAACCTTTCTTTCTAATATTTAATTTAACGTGCACAAATAGTAAGTACTTCATTCCCTGTGTGCACAAAAGGCGTTATAACTTTTTACACGATTTGACTTCAAGACTTATCACGAAAAGGTGCATCCTGTCTATATTGAATGAGGCATATGATTTAATGAAGTCGAGGGACTGTCCTTTGGGAAACTAAAACTCTAGACCGAATTTTGTTCTTCAAAACACGCGTTTTAGAATAGTTTTAATTTTCCCTATTGTGACTATCACACCCTGGAATGTGTCAGTAAGATGTACTGCTTTCTTCAAATTTAAATATGAAATTTACGTATGAATAACGCAGCAATATTAGGCATCTGTGACATATTTTCATGCAATAACTTTGTTTCGTTCCATATAGTTTTTTCTCTTTGGGTTTTCTTGAGAGAAAAAAGTTAGTATCTAATATTTCTTTAAAATTTTATGCAAAAGTAATTGTGAAATGTAGACGAAATAAGAGGAAAATGGAAATCAATAGCGATTTTCATCTCCTACCAACATAGTACTGAAAAGTCCTTTTATGCTTATTAACTCAGGATTTTAGATCTAGATTAAATAAAATGAAAACTTTAAGTTTTACGTCCCACGTTTATGCCGGCTAGGCTAAAGGAGACAGTGATGATGAGAAATGAAGAAAATGGTGGGAAAGGTGAAGAAGGAAATGTTTTACTACGTCGAACATTTTTATCTGTGGTTCTTTTTTCTCTTCTTCTTTCTCCTTTTCTTCTCTCTGTCTCACTTCTGTGCCCGTAACAGATATCTATTTGTTTTAATTTTTCATTGAGAAATGTTTAAGTTTCTCCTTACATTAATTATGAATCTCGCTTAGTTTCATTTATATTCTTTCACTTTATTTATACTAATACATGTATATTTTGAAAATATTATTTTTCTTATGTTGTTGATTTTAATACGGGAGAAAGGAAACGAAAAGAGAAAGGGGTGGTCTTTTTACCAGACACGATTATGGGATAAGAAGGGGTATATTGGATGTTCTAGCTGCACGGTGTTAGCTGTGTTAGATTTTGTGTATAAGTTAAATAAATCACCATGAATACAATCAACCACAAGTGTTTTTGTAATGAAGAAATAACAACATGAAATGTGAAATGTCTTTAAAAACTGTTGAGATTTGATACTCGACCAACTGCACATTTTCGGGTACATCTTCAAACATACAGTAGCCACAATTATCCGGAGGTAGGATTTTCATATTTAAAAGAATGACATTCTCAAGAAAATGCAGAAGTATTTTAGTCTGAGACAAAGGAATGAATGAAATCTTTTACTTCTACTTCTATTAGTCATGTAGATCTGAGTCTGTGGAAAAGTACTGATAGGAATAAGGACAATGAATTATGAATATTTTGTAGAATATTCCACTCTGATATCACAGGAGTTTCATCTGGCCGTTTACTTAGTTCTGAAAAAATATAGAGTATACTGCTATACTATGTAAAATACCTGTACTGTCCCTGATTTGTGATGACAATCAGAATCAGAAGTAAAAGTAAAATTACAGTAATGGATTTTTATTAAGAGCTTTCAATTAATGGGGAAGTATAACTAGTTTTATTTTAACATTTTTTTGCCTTAAAATGCTTGTCCAGGTTAATCCTCTTCCACTTCAACCTTGTGTAGAGAAATGGAAGAACATAATTAGATTTTGATTGTTTATTCTAGCATATATCAAGCATAATTTATCGGATCTAGGCCTCTACGATATGTCGATATATCGATATCGATATTAACGCATACCAACGTTCGATATCGTAAATATATCGACCTCAATATATCATCATCCTAAATTCTCGATATCGATCTTCGGAGAGGCGAGGTATATGGAGCCCATAAGACTTGCGATAGGTGAAGAAAAAAAATTAGTTTTACGATAATGTCTTCTAATGACAATTGGAGACTTTGGCGCAAAAAACCGTAAAGTCTAAAAATTGAAAGTGTAAACGAGATATTTTCACAAAGTGTTCCATACATCCGTTTCCTTTCAAACATGCACATATATACTAGGCCAAAAATAAATCTACGAGTATTTTTGTTTCTTTCGGAAAATAGATTAAGGGGAAATGGTCCCTTTTCAAAACGGGATCCCCTTGGATTTGAAGGACCACATTAAAGAAGCGAAACTCTGCCGATACATATATGACTTCGAAGTATAAAATATGGGTTTGAGAGAAAAGGGTTGTAGAGTAAATGCGTCTTTGAAATGCCAAAGACCCCGCACAATCCTGACGAAAATTGGATTTCAGTGGAACTGCTTGAAACCGTGCTATGTTGTAAATATGGTGTACCTGAGAAGAAGTCTCAATGGGCACAATCACAAATCACTGACCATTTTGCAACTACAGGGCCACATTTTGGCTAACAGCAAAAGCTAACGTTATTTTGGATTTCGGTGGAATTGCTTGAAACCTGATATGTTGTAGTTATTGTAATCGTAAGAGAGAGATTCAATTTGTACAACCATTAATTACTGACCGTTTTGCCACTACAGAATCACTTTTCTATAAGTGCTGAAGGTAACGGTATTTTGGATTTCGGTGGAATAGCTTGAAACCGTGATATGTTGTGGATATTTGATCGTGAGATGGAGATACAATTTGCACAACCATTAACACTGACCGTTTGGCCACTAGAGGATCACTTTTTTTAAAAGAGCTGAGGGTAACGGTATTTTGGATTTCGGTGGAATTGCTTGAAACCGTGAGATGATCTAGATACCGTTATCCTGAAAAGGTCTCACCAGGCGCAGCAGCCAATGAATGACTGTTTAACAACTGTTTTTTTATTTTTTAATTAGAACAAATGGTAACGATACTCTGGATTTCGGTGCAATTGCTTAAAACTGTGATATGTTGTAGATATAGGGATCCTGAGAAAAACTCTCAATGGATACAACCACAATCATTCGATAAATACGAGGCCACATTTTTCAAAACAGCAGACGGTAAGGGCACTCTGTAATTTTCGTAGAATTGTATGAAACTCTGAAAAGAAGTAACCCAAAACCCGGAAAAGGGATGGGCAGAGTAGCGACAAACACCATTTAAGAATAGAAAAATTCAGATATTTTTTCTTGCGGGACAAAGAAAAACCCTGGAAAGCCGTAGACAATTTTTCTCAGGATAACGACTACTACAACATATCAAAGTTTCATTCTTTTACATCGAAATCAAAATATCGTTATACCAACCTGCTTTTAAAAAACTTTATCCGTAGTGTCCAAACGCTCATAATTCGATGATTGTGTCCAATAAAACTTTTCTCGTGATGAAATCATCATCATATCTTAGCTTTACTCAACCATACGTAAATTCAGAAATCGATTTTCTCGGTTGAATTCAGGAAAGTGGCCCTGTAGTGACCAAACGATTAATGATTTGTGGATGTGTCAATTGATAGTTATTCTCAGGGTGACAATATCAACAACACATCACGATTTCTGTCATTGTGACCGAAACTAGAATATCGCTATCTTCGACTCGGCTGTTTTCATAAAAGATGTTTCGTAGTGACCAAACGGTCAGTGATTGGTGGATGTGCGAATTAAGACCTTTCTCAGAATCACAATATCTATAACATATCAAAGTTCCAGTCATTTTTTAAAGCCAGGAACTTTATAATGTAAAAATCTTTTACTACGTCGAACATTATTATCTGTGGTCCCTTTTCTTTCTCTTCTCTCTACTCTTCTCCCACTGTCTCACTTCTGTACCTCTATCAGATATCTCTTCGTTTTAATTTTTCATTGAGAAGTGTTTCACATTCACCCTACATTAATTATGAATCACGTTTCGTGTCATTTTTATTCTTTCAATTTATTGATACTACTACATGTATAGTTTGAATTAGAATTGTGCTCATGTTGTAGTTGATTTTAATACGGGAGAAATGAAAGGAGAAGATAGAGGGATTGTCTTTTAGCAGACAGGATTATGGGATAAGAAGGGGTATATTGGATGCTCTAGCTGCACGGTGTTAGCTGCCACACTATTTTTTGGTGTGTATAACTTCAATATTTCACCATGAATAGTATCAACCAAAAGTGTTTTTGTAATAAAGAAATAACACAATGAAATGAGAAAACTTTTTTAAGAAACTGTTGAGATTTGAGAGTCGTCAAACGTAACACTTTCGGGTACCGATTACCTTCAAATATCCAGTAGACACAATTATTTCGAGATAGAGAGCTTATGTTTAAAAGAATGGCATTCTCAGGAAAACGCAGAAAACGTTTAGTCTGAGAGAAAGGAAGAAATGAACATTTCGTTTCTAGTTCTTTTAATCTTTTATTATCTGTCAGGAAAGTAAGTGTACACCTATTCTTCGAGTCTGGCATTCCTGTGCTCCATTCACGAGAGTATGAGAATTAAATCAATCAATTGTTTACTCAGGAGCAAGGAAAAAATCTGCTCTGAATAAGACATTGCAGAGAGGCACAAGCTGTGAATACAATTATTGCATAGTATAAATAAAGTACGACACGGAAAGAGAAAGCCAGAAACAGCTGCTAAACGGAGAAAAAAGAGTGAAAATTCTTGAAGTGGGAACATAAAACACAAATAGAATAAATACACCTCATCACGTATCAAATTTTCAGTCATTATACAGAAATCCAGGCCATCACCATTTTCGGATAATATCAAAAACTGGCCTCATAGTGGCCAAACTGTCAGTGATTAATGGTTGTGCCCATTTAGACTTTTTTACAGACTCACAATATCTACAGCATATCGGAGTTTCACTCATTTATACCGAAATCAAGAACATCATCTATTTCTGTTACAGTCAAAAAAGTAGCCTCGTAGTAGCCAAACGGTCAGTCATTAGTGGTTATGCTCATTAGGACCTTTTCTCAGAATCACAATATCTACAACATATCAAAATTTCAGTCATTTTACAGAAATCCAGGCCATCACCATTTTCGGTTACTTTCAAAAACTGGCCTCGTAGTCCCAAACTGTCAGTGATTATTGGTTGTGACCATTAAGACGTTTTCTCAGAGTCACAATGTCTACAGCATATCAGAGTTTCAGTCATTTTACCGAAATCCAGGCCATCACCATTTTTAGCTATTTTCAAAAAGTGGCCTCGTAGTGGCCAAACGGTCAGTCATTAGTCGTTATGCTCATTAGGACTTTTCTCAGAATCACAATATCTACAACATATCAAAGTTTCAGTCATTTCACAGAAATCCAGGCCATCACCATTTTCGGTTACTTTCAAAAACTGGCCTCGTAGTGGCCGAATTGTCATTGATTAATGGTTGTGCCCATTTAGTCTTTTTCTCAGTGTCACAATATCTACAGCATATCGGGGTTTCAGTCATTCTTAACGAAATCAAGAACATCACCTATTTCGGTTACATTCAAAAAGTAGGCTCGTAGTGGCCAAATGGTCAGTGAGTAGTAGTTATGCCCATTAGGACCTTTCCTCAGAATCACAATATCTACATAATATCAATGTTTCAGTCATTTTACCGAAATCGAGGCCATCACAATTTTTGGTTACTTTCAAAAACTGGGCTCGTAGTGGCCAAACTGTCAGTGATTAATGGTTGTGGCCGTTAAGATGTTTTTTCAGAGTCACAAATCTACAACATATCAAAGTTTCAGTCATTTTTACCGAAATCCAGGCCATCATCATTTTCGGTTACTTTCTAGCAAGTGGCCTCGTAGTGGCCAAATGGTCAGTGATTATTGGCTGTGGCCATTAAGACATTCCTCAGAATCACAATATCTACATCATATCACAGTTTCAGTCATTTTTACCTAAATCCCAAACATGACGATTTTCGGTTGCTTTAAACAATGTGAGCTCGCAGTGCCAACCGGTCAGCGATTAGTGCATGCGCCTTTTAAGAGCTTTCTCGGAATTAGATATGTACCAAATATCACTGTTTCAGTCATTTTCACCGAAATCCAGACCATGTATATTTACGGTTACTTTCAAGTAAGTGCCCTTCTAGTGGCTAAATGGACAGTCATAAGCGGTTGTGACCATTAAGACGTTTTCTCAGAGTCACAATATCGACAACATATCACGGTTTGTCATTATTGGTATTAGGATGTCAACTTTCAAAAATTTGGGTTGGTCTTTTCCCTCTAAAACCGATTTTCCGCAGAAAATAGAAAACACCTACTCAATAATTGTGTGTGTCGTATCTACATGACAAATTTTATCAAAATTTTAGTAGTAAACTTCGGATGTGTTACTTGTATGTACCTTCTCTTATTAACACCCCCCAAAAATACATAACAAAATCAAAGTTATTGCGGTAAAATGCATGTTACAGTAAGTTACTGTACTTTGATTGGAGAATCTTTTTCGAGTCAAGTCAAGTTTTAAATAAAACTTGCTCCACTTTGCCTCTGCCATTCCTAGAAAACAGGATCAACAGCGTCAGGTGCAGACACGAACTAAATGTCTTCAAAGTCTGCTACACAAGAGCATGGGCGAAACCAGGTGGTGATCAGGACGATTGCCCACCAAAAGGGGAATCTTTCTTATTTTATATATAAAACCATTGCAGAGTTTAGAGCTCGTAAAAGTAGTTCTAAGTAGCAGTATTACAAACCACCGACCCCCAGAAGTCCATCGTAGATCCGCCTCTGAACAAGAGTATGGTTGAGTAAACACTCATTATTCACATTCAGTTTACATATCTCAACAAATAAACAATATTTTCATTCACTTCCATCTACTACGGCATTCTGCTGAACTGTAATGACTTTTTATGTCTAAAGATAATCATTCATTTTTCAATAACTGTAAATGATTAAGTTCAATAATTCACCATGAATAGAGTCAACTAGAAGTTTTTTTTGTAACGAAGAAACAACAACATGAACTGTGAAATATCTCTTCATAAACTGTCCAGGGTTGAGAGTCGACAAACTTTACTCTTTCCTTTACCGATTACCTCGAAACCGCGGTAGCAAGAATTAGCCCAGCCTAGGGGACTTATGTTAAGAAAACGAAAATCTCAGGAAAATCCAGAAGTATATTCGTCTGAGAGAAAATGGAATGAAATCTCTACCTTGTAGTTCTGTTAGTCTTGTAGCTCTTATTCCGTATCAAAGTACTGATTGAAATATGGCCAATGAATTATGACTATTTTGTAGAACATTAAACTTTCATAGCACAGGAATTTCAATTTCGGCTTGTTTGGTTGTGAAAAGTTATAGAGTGTATTGGGATACTATATAAAGTATGTGTAGTGTCGCTGACTTTTTGATGACAATCAGAAACAGTAGTAAAATGTAAATTACAGTAATAGTTTTGTGCTAATAGTTTTGTATTCAAGGGGAAACGGAAAACCTACTTTTATCTTAACATTTTTTTTCCTTAAAATTTCTATTCGGGTTCAAACCCTTCCCATCATTGTATACGGAAATGAATAATTTATTTAGAATTTTGTTGTTGATTCTAGAATATTTCAAGCATCACTTCTCGGACCTAGGCCTGTGATATGTCGATACATCGCTTTCGTCGGTATCTATATTATCATACATCAACATTCGATATCCCAAATATTATGGGCATGAATATATGATTCTAAATTTTCGATATCGATTTTCGGGGGGGGGGGAGGGCGGCGAGGTATAAGGGCCCACTAAGACGGATGAAGAAATTAAACTTAGTTTTTACAATATTGTTTTTTAATCATAATATCATTATTACCACAAATTGCAATGTAAATACATCCATTTGCAAATTTTCAATATTATATGGTACAATTCCTAGGCGTCAGAACTTTCCTGTTCCCTGAAAAATGAAAAAATAAATCACCTGCAAAACCAACTGCTTCGAACTTTGACTAGAATTTACAATAAGAAAGTTTTTAGTCTCTCTCTCTTGGAGATTTCCACCTTTTTTGGCCTTTGGGACCGCTCATTGACAAAACGTACAGACATGATTGCTATAGGGAGAGTCAGAGATTTTGAAAAGGAAAGAATTATTATTATTATTATTATTATTATTATTAGTATTATTATTATTATTATTATTATTATTATTATTATAACAAAAGGGTTTACAACTAGGATCCCATTTCCTTATCTCGCATGGGAGAGCCACAAGTCTGCTACGCCACTGGTGTCCCCTATTCTGTGTTTGTCTCTTTTTCGTTTCTTGTAGCTATTTGTTTATGTGCTGTCAGGCTTCTATATGAAACCTTTAGCCTATATTATATAAATTCTTCTTTTTATGAGTTTCTTTTCTATGTTTCTTGAACTGCTTAATTAAGTTATTTTGTAACTTGTGATGTCATCCAACTCCGTCACAATAATAAAATTGTCATTCTTAACCCTGCAATACGCGTGTGGATTTTTGTGACGTGGATAGTCGCGCGGGCTACCACTGTAGCACATTTGGTTTTATTGTATTATGTTGCATAGCTTGGTTAATATTTCTGTCTTTCTTGTAGAGAATGGTTTTTATAAACTGTTTTAAGGGTTTTATACACAATTTGAGAAATATGTTTATTTTAAAAGCTATGTATATACAAAGAAGACCAACACCATTCATTTTTTCAAAAGCGATACAGCAATAAGGCTGTAAAAGTTATTTGTATATATCAAGAAATGAACCAATCCGGCGCATTTTAAACTTTTCTTCATCTTAAACATATGTGTTAGAATTCTTTAAAAATTAAGTATAATTTTTCAAAAATTTTACAAATATTACAAATAAACGTATTATCCATAAAGCATATACCTTTTCAGCATAACGAGTTGCTGGTATCAAAGTTTGATTACGATTTTGCATAATTTTACATATGCTATTTACTCTCATATATTTTTCTTTTTATGTTTCCGTATTAATGTTCTTCTAAGCATGTTCTGCACACAAGTGGTGAGTGGTCAATGCACACTTTCCTTCAAGCATTGACCACTCATGAAAAGCACCAAAATGTCAATAAGGGCACGTACAATCTCGTCTTTAAATTTTGCATCACGGTTAAGTACAGATCTCAATCTAACACTGTCAATGTAAATATTTGTAAAGTCAACCTTAAGTCTCAAAACTTTTGCATCTAAAAGCACTTCTAGATATTCAAGCTCCGATAACGCAGACCTACCCCCATCTTTAGGTCCTGGAAAACAAAGCAAAATATTATGAGCACGAACGCAAATATTACGAGTAGGAGTGACTTATTTCGATTTGAATTTGTCTTTTACTACATAATAATTTACTTCAGAACTGTCTTTACTACTATTATCAACAGGCATCAGCGATTCCTATCGCCCGGAATTCTCAGTAACATCTTCTGAATTTTCACTATTTCTGTGTCCGAAAAATGAATTTTTGCGGTCTCAAAATGCTATCTATCGCCATCTAGGAAACATTCCTAATCAGAATTGGCATTTTGCAAACTCATTGACCATCTTATCAACACTCAAACTATAATGAAAAAACTTTGACCCTTTGGAACACCCGTGACATCAATAGTCGCGCGGGCTACACATGTAGCCCACTAAATTTTCAAGCAGAATAACAATGAGCTCCTTTCGATTTTACGTTCGACCACACACTAAACACGCAGAATGATGGTTGATAGAAAGGTACACAGACACGCTTTGAGTTATCATCTCGAATTACTTTGCGGCAAGGAAAACAAAAACGCTGGGCTACAATAGTAGCCCGCGCGCGTATTGGAGGGTTAACAATTCGTTTTATTCTATAATTTCCGGTTTGCCACACTGATATATTTGTGACAAAATTGAGGTTTGGTCCAACGCGATTCGAATTTGCAACCGCCGAGCTTTCTGGTTTGCTTGCTATCACAGAAAAGGAGAATTGCAGGTAGTCATGCACTTTTGGAGTCATGTATACAATGTAATTTATTTTTTAATGAGTGGTCTTTGGATTTTTTCCTAAATCGTTTTGATAAAAATAAAATGTGTTTATATTATTTGCTACTAGTCCCATTGAAATAGGTTTCTGATAATTCAATAGGTTCTCTTAATAAAGTAGTTGACAACAAATTTTCTTTCTTCGTTCTGTTAGCTAAATTAGATTCTAAATGTATATAAATTGGTGATATGACTGAGTAGGGTGTTAAGAAACCGTTTGTTTGCCTTCCTTGTCGCTTAAAAATTATTAGGTTTGACTGCGAAGTAAACCAGAGTGGTTCTTCAGCTATTCGAAGTTAATCTTTGCATCAGGGTAATGCGAATTTAATAACATCTGACAGAAATGAAGAAGATCAACCAGTTGTTAATCCAATGGTGGATATGGGATTATTTGGAATGCGAAGGATGCTGAACAAGATTTTGTCACTTTTCCTGAAGATCGTCCAAATTATGGTACTTCTTCGAATACATCGGATAACAAAAAGAAGTGGAAAATAAGGAAGGACTTAAAAGGAAAAAAGATATCGTCCCAAAATGATGGAATGTACTGCAGCTGTGTGAAATAATGTATTTGACAGTGATTCTATCACTTCTGATATTGACTTAGAACAATCAATGAACTTTCAAGATTTAATAAAGAAAAATTATAAACAGTGTCGGTTTGTGATGATAATGCGATTTCCAGCGGCAACTTTGAGAATAAACATAAAAGCAATTTAGGAAATTCTGAGAATTTAGATTGTTGTGATGGTGCGGAAGTTTTGGAGTGTATCAATGCGTTGAGATCCGACATTTCGTATGTTACCAATGATAAAGTGTGTTGTATTAATACCTTTAAAGCGAAATTACATGTCGAAGAAGAAAAGCCATTCAAAGAAGCTCCCTTTCCGGTTGCTAAAGTTAAAGATTTTTTTATAATTGCGTAGAAGATCTTGCGTCATAGTGTGCATTAGTGGAAGTAGATCACTCTAAATATAGACATGTTTGTTTTTATTGAGAAATAAAAATGGTACCCATCTTCCCATATGAAATATTTGTAATGCTAATAACCTGATATGTGACGATGATTATCTTTTGCCTAAACTGAGGGATTGGTTGTCTAGTTTAGCAGGGAAGCGCTGGTTTTGTTTCGCTCGATTGGAACAAATTTTATTTTCAAATTTTCCTTGATAAAAACTCGAGAGAGTTCAGTACGATTTTAACTGCTCTTGGAGGTTATCAATATACTCTGGCACCAGTCAGTGTAAAGACTTGTAATTGAAATAAAACCCAACAATACACTGAGCAATACTATATTTTTAGTGAGATATGTAACAAAACACAAAAACACGTAACAGTTTCGACACAATAACTGTGATTTGATCAATCTTCCATGAAGACACAGTTATTGTGTCGAAACTGTTACGTGATTGTGTGTTTTGTTACATATTATCACGTAGCCTTGGTGAGTGTAATGTGTTTTAGTACAAAATGGAAACAAGGCCTGATAGAATTGGTAGTTGTATTTTGGGTAGAGCAATGTTGAAAATATTGAAGGATACGAAAGATCAAGGCGCATGTATTTACTTCGATGATGTTTTGATTTTCGGATTGGGTGGAAATGTAGAAGAGGGTCCTTAAATTAGTTTTAGAAAGATTAAGAAAACATGGTGTTACTATGTCACCAAACAGAAGTTTTCTTCTTTAGAAAGATATTAAATGTGTAGAAATAATAGCAGATGGGAAAACATTTGAGATTGATACATCGAGAATTGCAGCGATTAAGAATATCCCTCCCCCTCGTAACAGACGTGGTGTTCTGAAAATTTGTAGTATTTTTTCTTAGTACTCGAGGTTTCCTAGAGAGTTGAAAAAAGTGATAGCACCCATTAGTGAACTCAAATCCCCTAAAAATATTTTTGTGGACCCATGAACACCAGAAAACTTTAAACAGATTGAAGGAATTATTGATTGAAAATGAGGTTTGAAGACGTGTGATCTCTCGATGCAGTATTTTGTGCATATCGATGGGTCACAAAAATATCTAGTGTTACAATTAGATAGTATAATAGCTTAGTTCCCATTGCTGTTTTAGTGAAATTTAACTGAAACTGGGCAACAAACAACAACATACGAAGTGGAGTTTGTTACATCGGCAAAAACTATGTAAGAATTTCGCCAGCACCTAGTCAATAACTTCGTAGTTTTCATTCAAAATACGACCCTTATTGGATACTTGGAAATTCCAAACGACTTCTTAAATATAAGCCTTTAGTGGAAACACTGCTAATTTAATTTCACTGTTGATCATATTATATCCAATGATAATGTAGTAGTTGATTTTTAACACACGTTTATTATCGCTTTGAGTTTGAGCAAGTGGACTTCCCAGTTGGCCTTGATATTATAAAGAAATATTTCAGATTAGCGAATAGCTAGAATTTTTTTCTCCAAAAAGAACAAATCGTAGTTTTGCAGAGAGAAGATGAAGAATTGACAAACATAATGGGAAGAATTGAATTCGTAGAGAATGTTAGAAATTATATTATGAATAATGTAATTTTAATGAAAAAATAGAGCATTATTGTTTCCGTACAAAACTAATTCCTATATATTTGTAGCGATTGATCATTGAGTTATTTCATTATCAACATTTAACACTCAGGGATTTTTCATACACTTAAAAGGTAATGAGACGCTGTTCTTGGGATGCAACAGTGCAAAATATGAATGAATATGTTAAAACTTGCCCTAAATGTCAACTGGTAGAATAATAATCAAAAGAAAATAGGACTTTTAGTTGTAAATTTGCTACTAGACTTTTGAAAATACATTTGACCGTTAGAATTGGTCCTCTCCCTACTATCAATCCACAAGGATTTATTCTGATTAGGGTAGATAACCCCTCACCTTTTGTCTTTCTTGAGACACTAAGGCTTTAAAATTTACAATCAATTTATAATTACATTCTTGAAGTGCTCAGGGGACTTGGCTTACCAGAGCCAATTTCGACTGACAATGCATCAGTATTTGTATCAAATCAATTTAAGACATTCATTTTTGGCTTGGGTATTGAGCACATAAAAATAATCACGCACCACACTGAGGCAAACCTCTCAGAGAGATTCGGGGATATCTTGAAATTTTCTCTTCATTCTTATAGTTGAGATAAGCAATCCAGCTGGTTTGGGTTTATCTCTGTTACAGTTTGCTCTTAATCTTTGCGAACTTTCTGCTTTCAAAAATATAACATACGAGCTGTTTTATGAACTTCCGATTATCACCGTACTAGAATCGCGATTGAAGATTAATAGCACACAAATTATGAATTATAATAACCCAAAATAACTCTGAAATTTAGACTCGAACTCTTGTTAAGATTTTTTTTTTGCTAAAATGAGAATTCTATTATTCGGAATTTTCTGACTCCGAATACAGTGTCGGCCTTTGATTTGGAGAATTGGAGAGATTCCTTAAGAGGATTTCATGTTTTCTAGATAAAGAAATATTCCCTAGAAGAAACGGAAACATAGGTAGCAATTGACTTCCGAGAAATCTTGTTTGGCATAATTAATATAAGTGTCAGGTAAAGGTAAATTAATCAGTAAATGTACTTGAATTGTAACCATGTTAAAAAGTAAATATCTTTTATTATAAATATATTTATAATATTTTAATGTTTAAAATACTTTAACTGTAATTTGTTCGAAGAAATCATAATTGGAAGTAATGTTTTAAAATTAAATTTTAAATTGTTTAGCGCAAAGCAATAAAATAAAAAATTCAAAGTAAAGGAATTAAACAAAATCATTTAAAATGTTTTAGAAATGTGAAAATATTAGTTTTAATGTAAATTAAATATCCTTTATGAAGTAAAATTAAAAATTAAAAACTAGATGAAATTTAAAGAATGGATTTGGATTGCTTAAATTTTACACTTATGTAACAATTATTAAATTTTACTATGGTGTCTTATTATTCTACATTTTGTTAGTTTTTCAGCCATCATTATGAGTCGTGCTCTGCTTTCGAATAGAAAAACACTCGTGGAATTTTCTCTCGAGAGTAGAATAACTGTGGCGACGTTACCGTAAGCATAGGATACGGCACAGAATTTGGACAGAATTTTTATGTTGTCAATGGTCCGGCTGAAAAATTGATTGATGAAAAGAAGAACTATTATAACTAGAAAGGAACTAAATAAAAAGGACTCTTATGAACTATTAATAAAATTAAATATGCATAGGACATTGCAGAAAAGAAAAAGGAATAACTTAAAAACAATAAAAATAGCATTGTTTGTATGGTGATAATTACTAGAATCAAAAAATGATTTTTCTCAACTAGCTATTGTATGAACGAATACTTGTACGTTCAAGGTCTCCAGCTGCAAGAACGCACCCGAATGACGTCATTCAGTCATGTTAGTTTTCGTTGCGAGCAGCTCGTGGTAGTAAGGTCGAGTTGAAATGTAAGATTGGAACTGAAAGATCATATGTTAGAAGATAATAGGTATTCATGTCCCTGTTCAATCAATGGAATTACACGTAACAAATTTGGATGATAATTTTGCTTTCTTGTTCGCCGATGAATTATGGTAATTTAAAGGTCACTGCAAAGTTTCGAATCAAGTATATTTGGCTGTTAGAAAAATATTTACTTTAAATTTCTCCTTGTTCGGCCGAAGTCGTTCGTTGATGCACTTTGGGCAGTACTAAAAGTTTTTCAGTGCAATAGTAGCGGATCCTTAAGCCCGTGTGTAAAATTTGGTAAATGCATTGTAATTTATTTTTTAAATGCTGTCTTTGGACCTGTTTTTCTATATCGTTTTGATAAAAAGAATATTTGTCCATCGGATTTTCTATTAGCCCCATTGAGTAAGGTTTTTGACTGTTCGATAGGCCCTGTTACTAAACTATCTGACTTCAAATTTACTTTGTTATTCTATTAGCTAAATTAGTATCTATTTTTTATAAATTGGTGATATCATTTAATATGGTGTGGAGGGGCCGTTCGTTTGCCTTGATTGTCGTTTAAAAATAATTGAGTTTGATAGCGAAGTAATTTCCGGAAAAGGTTGATATTTGCGTCGGACTACAGTAGAATTTACTGGAGAGAATTTATTTCGTTAAAGCTTTTTTGGAGCAGTGAGATAAGTACTCTAACTTAAAATTAAAAGTAGGCTTTGCTGCTATTACAAAAGCTTTCATTTATTATTATTATTGTGGTGTAATTTATTGTTAACGTTATTATCAGCATTAAATTGGTATTGTAAATTAAGTTTTTTTTTAAAAAAAAGTTAAGCTGAAAGATAAATTATAGATTATATGCTCTTAGGGTTTGCCAAAGTACTTGGTTTCAATACTTGAATTGGTCATTTCGTGAACTTTCGAATATTTTTACTTGAATTATTCTTTGTTAGGAAAATAGTAATTGTCTATCCTTCTTGAAGCATGTTCTCAACAAGCGCCCTACAGCATTGTATATTCAACTTCGAAATATTTTCTTATTACTCTACTTATTGTTAATAGTAATCGAAAGTTCTTAGTAACGGCGGGAAGGAGTGCTACTATGGAAAGCTGCGCCCTACTACATTCTTTTGTATGAAGATTATGTTTAACGCAAGACAGGCAAATTAACTACAAAATTATAATTTTTGGGCACTGCAATAAATTACTCATCATTGTATGTGAGTCGTGTAAAACTTGCTAAGCAAAATAATATATAAATGTCCAAATAGGGTAGTCAATTTTTTATGATTGCTTCCGTGAGCTAAATTACTCTTGGACTTAAATCGTTTTCTGTTAATACCATTACTTCCCTGGCCGATCGCTTAAAAGGAGAAAGAACATAAGTAGGTTGTGGTCAATTCGCTTTGACTGGTGGGACTAGATCTATATCTGAAAATGACAACTTATTCATGAAAATTTTATTCACAGGTAGATTCACGTAATATTACAAGTATAAAGGTAATTTGGGACTCTTTATGCTGATTGGGGCCGCGGTAGCTCAGTGGTAGAGCGTTCACCTCTGGTGCATGGGGTCCCGGGTTCAAACCCTGCTCTCGCCAAGTGAATTTTGTGGTGGACAAACACCTTGTTCGTGGGTTTTCTCGGGGTTCTCCCGTTTCCTCCCACTTTCTTCATTCCACCATTTCATTCATTTCTCATAATCACCGTCTCCTTTAGCCTAACGGGCATAACCGTAAAACGTAAAACTCAAAGATTTCATTTCATTTTTCTTTATGCTGATTGTTTAATATTTGAATATGCGAAACTATTTTAAAGCCAAATTTATCTTGCAATGAATTGCAGTTCTCTAAACTCCTGTAGTGCTAAATTATCTTTTAAATGTTCGTCTTAATGCAACTCTTACCCACTTTGAAATAAGCACTTCATAAATCATAAGCAGGAGGATACAGTGTAACAGGAAAATGGACATCCGTTTATAAAACTAGAAGCGACATGGACAGAAACAAAGGTTCAACCTAATAACTCATCGTTCCTTCGTTTTAGGAAATACATACGACACTTGAACAGTACCTAAAAATAAAAAAAGTAGAAGACACAAATCCACAAGCTATAGATATCTAGAACTCAGCAAATAAATTCACTTAGAAATGTGATTTCATTGTCAATTTAGATTTGGGCTACCTAACACATTCAGAACTTAAACCAAAACTTCTTTTTGTAGCTTGTTTACACTATAAGATCCCCTTTTCCATTTGAAATGTTCAAGATAACCCCAGTACCTTTATTTCTTACTGGGTCTGGGGTGAAACTTATATAGCACACAACCTCAACCCAAGATGGACGTATTTTTAGGTTTTCTCATATTTGGTTTTGTTTCGAAGATTCACGGGGTGGAAATATATCTGGTAACGAATGTTGACACGAAATCTTAACCCCACCAAGTCGGGTGTCGTTAACATAGCGGCTTGAAATTTCGGCAAATATTTTCCTTGTAAAGACGTTTGCAACGATTTGTTACTTACCCAATTTGCAATTTGAAAATTTCAAGTTGATTCTCTATAGCCCTATATGAGAATGGCCCCAATGGACCTTTTATTGATAAAAATCTAGGCCTCTCATAACAACGAATGATAGAGCCCATATTCGCACTACTTTCGAAAGATACTACTTTCGAAAACTAAATGGACACTCTTAGTACGGGAAAATTTCGTAAACGTAAAACATTTTAGTCACTTCCTCTCCTCATAGGAATTATTATTGAATTGCATCATACTAATCAATATTAATTTCGAAGATTTAGTTTTATTTTTAGAGGTCACGTCCTCTCCCCCAGCACAAAGAGATAGAGCTAAATTTTACTTCAACGTTATTACAAGTGCTACTAGAAATCCCCAGAATCTTCAAATCGAACACTTCCTGTTTCTCACAGAAACATGTTAACTCCTATTAAAACATTTTATCCTACCTTAGGCCCATACTTTAAACACCATTTGCTAGACCTTCTTGGAACCGTAACTGGGAATTTTTCTTCTGCGAAATTCATTGCGCCTTCATTACATATTTTTGGTGTATGAATTGTAGGATATCAATTGTAATTTTTAACACTCATCACTACTCCATCATTTCTCGTGTCTGAAACAACGTGTGTTATGTAGTTTTCTTTTACACTTTTGAAGGAACCTACTTCTGAAACTATGCATTATTTACGGGTGGTGCAAATGGTTTTGAAATTTTATAAGCATTTCGATGTGGAGAATTATCTTACAGTTTGTCAATACAGCTCGTTATCTATATATACTGAAGACCCATTGACAAGATTTCAAATAATGATATATATATATATATATATATATATATATATATATATATATATATATATATATATATATATAAGATATAAAATAACCTGTCATTTCCAAGAGTCCTCGGATAACTCTCATTCTTCTTTGCATTCTTCCAAGTTTGCTTATGTATACCTGATGTGCATACGATCCTGGTTTGGCGTCTTGTGCAAAACTAAAATGAAAGAAAATATTAATATGCTTAAGAAACACATTTCCATACATGTTTATGAGTTATTTTTTACTAAGAACAATAAAAGCAACTTCATTGATGTATTTTGCAGTGTGCAGTCGATTAATATCCCTTAAATGAATTTTCAATCTATATCTTTTACAATAGTTTGGGGGTTAGAGCGTTTCTTTAGCTTAATCGGCTAGAGCAAAAGAAATTTATAACAAAAGTGTCGTCACTATCTGAGTCGATGTATTTTGGAGGGGTAAACCACTGACATCTGTTAAGGTAATTTTCCATCTATATATTTTGAAACATAATGCGGGCCGAAAATACCCGAAAATACTTGATCTCTAAGTAGTTCAATGAAAGTTACAAAAATAGGGTGGCAATTATCTTAATCAAGGTAATGTTGAAGGCGTAGTCAATGCTAGGTTTATATTATTGTCTCCAAAGAAAATTAATATGTTTTGTCCAATTCCTTCGACATTGAGATCTCGGAAATCACAAGCGCTAGAAACGTGCCGTTTTCGTTGGTCGATTCCAAATTTTATGTATTTTGTCCAGTTCTATTTGAATACTTAAAATATTTCATGACCGTTATTTCTTTATTACATTTTCTGGGGTACACTGGAGGTATTGATTAAAAAAAAAACTAAAACATCATATTCTATGAGTTACACATTCCAACACCACATAATTGTATACAATAGTAGTATATCTCAAATCTTGCAAACAATGCGACATATTGAAAAAAATAATTGAAAATATATTCCGTTTCTGGTATCAGTTGCCGACTTTTATCAAGACGTCTTTTATTTGTGTTTGCAAATGGATATTTTGAGGAACGAAAACGAGATTCATTCTCATATGTGAATACTGCACTCTGTAGAGAACGCAGGTTCAGCTAGTGTACTTTAAACCAGTACGAAAACTCTGGAATTTTTTGAGCTTCGAAGGTACAGCAAATCAAATTTTTACTATAATTTTGCAACTATCTTAGTCGGTGTTGTTTGGGGTGTTCAGTCCATTGATGCTACTTAAGTTTCAATCTACATATGCCATCAGAGTATGAGGTGTGAGAAGGCTATTGAGATTTTTTAAAACCCGAAGTGGATCAAAAGAAATCTCAACAATAGTGTCGCAACTATTTTAACCTACATTGTTTGCAATGTCCAGTCCACCCAATCACTTAAATTGTTATTCATACAATATATTTAAAACAGTGCCGGATGCCAACAACTCATGATTCTTTTCAACCCCGGATAGTTCCAAATTATAGTTCACCAATAGCCTTAGAAGAATCCATGCCATGTTAAGTCAATTGATATGACAATTGAATTTTCAACCTATAAATTTCAAGTCATCCATGATGAACACTACCTTTACGAAGACGCTTATGAGTCGGATGGGGAGAATGGTATGCTACAGGGAAATTTAGAGGTATGTTGGTGGTCGTTCATTACTGAAAGATCCACTCCTATCGAATAGGTCTAAATGTAGGTGCTAGATGAAGATTGTTCTGGGAGAAGTCATCAGTTTTCCAGTAGCCAGATCAGCAGAAATCATTAATTCGTCCAGAAATAATTACAAAACTAGTTATAGGCGTGGTGAGAATGAATGGAACAGCTGGGATACTACTGAGCTTAAGGCAATGTAAAAAATACCCTATTTGTCAATAGTTTACTGACAGTAGTAAAATAACACATGTACAATGGTCTTTGGTAGGTGAAGTATAGTTCAGAAGGTAAGATATCCCCTATTCGGATCTCCGGGGGCTGAGTGACTTGGTAAATACTGTTAGAGTACAGAGTAAAATTATGAGGAATATAGATAACTAAAAAGGGAGAAGAGCAATTTTTTATAGTAGATGAATAGAACATATTAGAAAATCCGAAGGAAGAAATGATGAAAATATGATGGTAATATGATCTATACTAACAGGAGTTTATGAACATAGATGGGAAAGTAATGTGGAGTTGAAATGCGAAGGGTATAAATATAATGTTTTAATTAGGTATTGAAAGGGACGGTCAATCCGTACGGGATTAATTGTTGCTAAGAGCTAATTAGAAAGATTTGGGATACAGGAGAAAGTGTACAAGGAGATGAAGTCAATGGATCTTCAGAGAAATATGAGAATATGACGTACGCAGTATAGAATAGAAATCGAAAGGTAATCTGCAAGAAAATGAAGTCTAAGGAAGATGGAAAAATATATTGAAAACTTATATGAGAGTAGGAATAGACTATATGGTCTAGACGTCGAAGAAAAAATTAAATAGACGAGGATGTTAAAGGGTATCTTATTCTTCCCAACTTGGTTAGAAAATGAATAAACAAGATTACAAAAGGGAAGTGAATCTGCATAAATAATATATAAATTTAATTCGTTATTAATACGGGAAACAAAATAAAGAGAAAGTTGTTTCTACTCTGAAATGAAATGAGTGAAACTGTGTAATGGCCAAAAATTGCCTGAAAACGACCATGACGGTTAATGAATCTAACGAAAAGCAAAAAGGTTCCTTCGAATACTCAATAGAATGTTATGTAACAGAACGATTTAAAGAGCTGAAGAGGAACTGTTAGAGTTAATGAGGGATAACAACACAAGCGATACAAATTGATTGCTAAATTAAATGTTTCCGGTAAAAAGAAAGAGGCATATCATGTAGTTACTGGTTCAGAAAAGACATTTTGCAGCGCGAAATGAGAATTGTGTTTGGGAATTCAGATAAATATTGGGATGCAATATCGGAGATTCATAAGAAACTTATATATATAAAGAAACAAGTACGAGTTAGAATAGAGAAGGGAAATACAGTAGAGAGTGAGAGAATTTATTATAGAACAGTATGGGGGGAACCTCCCGGAGATATTTGGTCCCTGGCTACGTGAAAGGAAAATTATAACAAGAGTGTCGCACATATCTTGTCCATATCGTTTCCAATGTCAATTCTTTCATAGCATTTAATTCAGTTTTCAACTTATATAATTTAAAACGTTATAGGCTGTTTAAAATTCCCGCAGAATTTTTAATCCTCCTCGGAGCAACTTTCAATAATAATATCACATCGATCTTAATCGATGCCGTTTGCAGTTTTCAGTGTAATAAAAACTGTATATTATTATTATTATTATTATTATTATTATTATTATTATTATTATTATTATTATTATTATTATTATTATTATTATTATTATTATTAAGAGTTTTTCTATAGGGGAAGAGATCTCGTTATTACCACCATTGTCATTCTAAATCTTGCCATAAAGTTATTTTGAGGCATCACTGGGCATTTTATACATCAACTAGTTCTGTCTTTTTTAAACATAACATACAGTCTCCGTTACTAGAACCATTTAAAATTATTAAACAATTTAGTTTTTAATAAATTTTTAACTCTATATTTGAGCACATACATATTGCCAATATTGAGCAATATTAATTTTCATATCTTCTTTTATTGTTCACAGTAGAGTATTTTTCTCAGTACGGGTATTGATAAATTGATATTTTCGTTAGTTACCACAAGAAGTTTCGTCGGGTAATGACGTTAAGGGTTCTTATTTACTTATTTATTTGCAAATTGGTTCATAAGTATTTTTATTTCCATTCTATTGAGAAAATGTATTTATGTTATAATAAAATGCAATAGAATCCACTCCAACTTGGACCAGGCCATATGTTGTCGTTCAGCTAGACAACTTACTGAAAAGGGGTTTAGAATCAATTATTAATTATACATTAAACGAAAGTCAGTGGACGCAAACAAGTTTACCCATACGAGTAGGTGGTTTAAGCATACGAAAAGTATCTGATTTGATCTTTCCTGCTTTTTTGTCTTCATGCCATGGAGCAGTTTCACTCGTCTCCAATATTTTACATAACACAGTTGATGAAGTGAAAATTGCCCATTCCCAGAGGCACTAGAGATATGGAAAGACACATATAACGAAATTCCACAGACATAAGGAGTACAAAGGAAATGGGATGACATATTATTAAATCAGATAAGAGAAAGGGAAATAGTTTCAGAAAATCTTATTGATACTGCCCGTCTTAAAGCGCTTCACAATGAAGAGTCCGGAGCATGGTTGCAAGTACACCCTCAAAAACATAGGAACATTTATGGAAAATAATATCTTTGAAATAAGTGTTGCCTTACGCATTGGCATATGTATATGTCATTAATTCATGTGTGTATGTAAGAATCAAATGGATGCTAAAGGTCTTCATGCTTTGAGTTGCATCAGAAGCAGTGGGAGATTTTCACGCCACGGAGAACTAAACCAAATTTTAAAGCGAACTCTCGCCAGCATAGACATTTCTAGCATTTTGGAAGCAAGAGGAATGTTACGGGATGATGGCTAAAGACCAGACGGAATTACTTTAATTCCCTGGAAAACAGGCCAACGTCTAGTGTGGGATGTTACATGCTTAAACACTTTCGCACCCTCATACATAACATTAACCAGCGAAGAAGCAGGAAGTGCAGCCGAGGCAGCTAGTAAACGAAAGCATTTGAAATATTCCAAATTAAAAGAAGATCATTTTTTCATTGCTTTTGCTACTGAAACCATTGGTGTTTTTAGTAAAGAAACAAGTAATTTTTTTGACAAATTTGGGGTCAGATTTAATTAATAAATAATGTGACCATAGAAGCAAACATTTCTTGTTCCAACGGGTAAGCTTTGCCATTCAAAGAGGCAACGCAGTAAGTGTTTTAAATTCATTCCCATTCACACACAAAATAGACGAAATTTTTTATTTAAAATAAATCCTAAAATATTTTTAAAAAAATTACCGTATTGTAAGTTTGGTTGAGAATTGTCAAGAATTATACATGAGAAGCTCAGAATAGTACACGTGTACAAGATGTTCAACATGTACCGTTAAAAAAATTAACTTCTGCATTTCTATTGGAATGTTAGATCATTTATTTGAAAAAGCTGTTATACAGAACCATGTTTCCTTATAAAATGCTGTTAATTGTTTGCGAAGTCTCGTTAAATCAAAACAGACTCAGGTATTAGTCTAAGCTTCTTTTTGAATTTATTCCAAAATGTAAATTTTGATGTATTCTTATTTTTCTTGTACTTAATATGTTCATTCCTATTTTATTCGAAACATTTCCTAAACAATTCTTTATTATTTGTTAATCAGTTTAATATTCTTCATTGTATTTGATATTAAGTTTGAAAATGGTCAGATAATATTTATGTATTTCTATTTTGAATTTAAAAAAATCCAAATTATATTTTCATAAACTTTATCACTCTTCAAACTTTCGCATCTATATGATTCAATATCAAGTGTGACGACCTTAATTATTTTATTAGATACTCCTCCATGAAATACTCTGTGTAAAACGTTATGTAGTTCACCACATATTGATTATTTTAAGGAGTGAATATGTACATTTTTGCACTAATTTATTTCTATTAGACAAAGTACACAGGGGTGATTGGAATTTCAGTGCATAAGTTGAAGTAACGTAACATGCTCTAACTAATTTACAGGATAATACACTTGGGCCAACTTTATTGTAAATACATCATTTGCAATAAGGGGTAGATGATGCTTTTTTGGCACAAAAATCAGCGGTGCGTAGAGTGATCACAATTTTTCACAATGAACTATAACTCATATTTCGTTCATTTCCGAAAAGTCCTCTTAGATCATACCAGTAGTTGCCTCACAAGATTTAACCGTTTTCGGCTTAATTGTTGTTAATTCTTCTCGTTAGTGGTCGAACGGATGCTGCAAGATGTTGCAAGATGCCCTGCTACTAAATTCTTTGCTCTTGTCATCTGGTGTGCTGTACAGGGAAAGGTTATCAAGACAAAAAAAGGAGTTGGTAACATACATATTCATTATGTTAGCATAATGATTATATTGTGGTTAGCGGTTATCGTTACATTTGCAATTTGTAACGCGAGATCATCTCTGTAGTTTCCCGCAGTAATAACGTTCATTATTCCACCAAATCAGGAGTGGATTGTGCCATCAATGCTTTCACTGTCATGACTTATCAGCAATTTGTTTTCAACAGTGTTATACAAGTTTATTCGATATATATATATATATGTGTGTGTGTATGTGTGTGTGTGTGTTTGTATGTATACGTGTGTTCTGACCTACAGTAATAATGTTTTTTTCTTATACAGAATATGACAAGTTTTGTTATCGTCACACATCAGTTTTACTTATAATTTTATTTATAATGTAAGTGTTTCACCTTAATTTCTGAATATATTACAGCTAATTTTCATGCAGATATATCAAAATAATAATAATAATAATAATAATAATAATAATAATAATAATAATAATAATAATAATAATAATAATAATAATAATAATAATAATAATACATGCATAATATCATATTATGCAGAGCATATTCGTGGCTTTAGTATAGTTGGCAAACACATCTTCAACGTGTACATTTTGGATTCGATTTCCAGAAATAATATGATTCTTATTCCACATTAACCTATGAGTCTGTTGTCATATAGTCTCCAAGCTGAAGACCTATAAACCTCCAGTCCAACCTAATAAATAAAATATCATATTAAATTGATAGGAATCCTCAAAAATATTGATTATTAAAGATGAAGGAGGAATGTAATATGCCAATTTGGTCCCTTCAAACATAATATGCAAGTCCTCAAATATATCGGTTAGTATTTTATCAGGACTATCAAATAGTACTAAAGGTAAATACTAGAAATCATATACATATACATGTAACACTGTACAAATTATCTGAGATACAAAACTAAAAACAAGGTTGAAAAAGAGTTCAGTTGGCACCTTGGACGTTCGATAGAATTTTAGATTTTTTAATTTTTTTTTTTAGAGTGGTGGGTAGTAACAGTACTTTACTTATTGAGTTGGAAGGTGATGGGCATCAATTTAAGTAAAACATTTATTGATTGCTGAAGAACTTGGAATGAATGGGTGTAAAGAAACGGCCACTAGAGGGTTTCGCCCTCTCTCTTGGCCAGGGGTGTGGGAGCATTGATTATTCTTTATTAAACTCATAGTTGGTCAAAGAGCTGTGAAACAATCATTGTTACTATACACTAACAAAAATCACAAAATAAAGATATGAAACAACAATAACATTAATAATATATGAATAATAACAAAACCAGTAAGGAAAGGTGCACATACAAACGGTAACAAAAAGGTGCGGAAAAACTGAAAGTAATGAATAACGTAGAAAATGGAAAAATGATGATGAGTGAGGTGCTCGTAACGCCACAACACAACATATAGATGTTAGTACAAACAAATGCAGATTAATCTTCTGTCCTGGGGCGTCTCAGGACTGATGAGAAACATGGGGTAAGCCCAGATTAGTGATGTAGAGAGACAAGTGCTATGATGGAAAAAGATGTGGAAGATATTGACTTATGAGTTGGTGACGGAAGAAGGTGGCATGGTAGTGATCTGCTGGAAGAGTGCGGATGTATATGGAAAGCAAAACTCTGAGTGGTGTATAGCAGTACTTAGATTGAGATTCTTGTTGTAAATCAGTAAATATGGTGTCAAGAAAGATATCCTTACGATCATGGAGACTGGTAGTTATGAACTTATGACGCAATTGTGCTATGTGTTGGACAAGCGGAGGAAAGGTAATTTTGTCATACAAGTCTGTATTATGATACGGAAGTTTGATTCTAAATGCAAGACGAATGGCATGTCTCTCTAGAATTTCAAGTTTATTGTAAAATTTCGGAGGCACTCAACGCCAGGCTATGTGTCCAAATGTAAGTATACTCCGCATAAATACTGTGTATGTATTAAGCAATAATTTGGAATTTAAATCCCAGGTCTGACAAACCAGAGGAAGAAGAAGTTGTAAGTGGTTCTTTGCTTTGGTAACAAGTTTCTGAAGCTGGGGTGTTCATCGCAACTTATCGTCAAAAATGATTCCTAAATATGTTACTGTTTTAGCTGGTTGAAGAAAGTCATCAACCCACACGTATCTGTAGTAAATTTGGATTTTGTCTAACTTTGCTGCGGCATTTAGGAGGTAAAATAACAAGTTTTGTGTTTTGTCTTCATTAACTGAAAGTCTCCATTTACTACACCAATTCAGAAAGCTAGTAATTGTGGTCTCTAAGTTTGTATTAATCTGCTGTATCGTATTTCCCAGTGTAAGAAAAGCTGTATCATCAACATATTGAAAAATATAAGTGTTCGGCGATGGAGACGGTAAATCGGAAGCACAAAATATGTATAAAAGAGGAGATAAACTAGAGCCTTGCGGTACTCCTGTGTATGGAAAGACTGGATGTGATAATGAGTTGTTTATGCTGACGTAGGCTATTCGGTTGAGTATAAAAGAAAATATGACTCGGAGGTATGTAACAGGAAGACCCAGTTTAAGAAGTTTATAAAATAATCCATAATGCCAAATCCGATCAAAAGCTTTTTCCAAATCCATTAAAACGAGACAGGACGGAAGAGACTTATTATAGTGATTGGTAATAATGGTAGTTAGACGAAGTAGTTGATCATTTATGCTATAATGAGGTCGAAATCCAGTTTGATGGAGAGGTAGAAGTTGTAGATTCATAATGTATGGGTGTAAACGAGATACAAGTATTTTTTCAAATACTTTACCCAACGTGGAGGTTAACTGAATTGGACAATAGGACTACAGAATGCGGTGGTTTGTTGGGTTTCAGAAACATACAGATTTTAGATACCTTGCAATCGAGAGGATAGAAACCAGTTCGAAGGATAAATGTATATATCGGTGCTAGAAATATGAAAAAATTGACCGAACATTCCTTAAGTAATCTCTAAGTTATTTGGTCAAAGTCTGGGGCAGTACTACGTTTCCGCATGATGATGGACTATATCTCCGCGTAGGTGATTTCACGAGTCAAAGGATTATCAGCTTCTAAAGTGTGCTGGATGGAAGATTGATGTAATTGTTCAATTGCCTCTTCAGAAACTCTGGGGCTGAATCGATGTGTGCAAGGCGGAGGCGAAAATACTGACTGAAGACGAGTGGCTAAAGCGTCTGCTTTATCTTGGTCTGTATTTAGAGATTGGTTATCCTGTATGAGAGGATAAACTGAACTAACTGTCTGACCAGTCAGAAGATGAATTTTTTTTCAATATTTCGAGGGATGTGACTCTGTATTTAATTGATTGCATGCTTTGCTCCAGGTAAGAAGTTTATGAGCAATAATATAGTTATGAACTGTCCTCTGCCATCGTCTTGCCTGAGTCAAATACTCTGGATTTCGTGTTTGTTCGTATTTTCGAAAGCAAGTGCGAGACTTTTTGACGAGAGCCAAGTACTGCGGAGGTAGCATAGGTTGGTATGTTTTGCCTCGATATGTAGGTATGTTTTTGTTGGCGCTACTGGTGATAGCTGTGCTAATGCTATGGACGGTATTATTAAGATCAGTCTCTGATGTCGTTGGTACAAAAGCGGCAAGAGCAACATCTATATCATTACGAAACTGATCCCATTTCGCTTTATCGTATAACATGATAGTTCTCATAGTTGATTCAGATAGTTGTCGTCTCTGATGGTTGATAACGACTTTCACCGGAAGATGGTCGCTGCCGATACAATCTAGTATATGTATATTACATTTATAGACCATAGAGGCATTGCTAATAACAACATCGGGTGTAGTCTGACTGCTCGGTCGTGTATGTTTGGGCAATTGATGGACATGCCCATTTAAATTAAGAGTTATATGATCCAAAAACTCCGCTTTATGACGGGCAGAGAGACTGTGAATATTAACGTCGGCTAGTATGACAAGGTGTTTAAAGTGGTGAAACTAATAGGTGAAGAAGGCAAGAGGAATGACATGACATGGTCGAACGTATATTGTAGCCATTGTTAATATAAGGTGAGGAAGATAAACTGTTGACACTAGGTGTTCCGGTAACTGCATATGCTGCGGAACAGAGTTGCATCTATAAGTAAGATTATTACGAACTCCAATTGCAGCGCCATCTTGGGCTCGTGCGTTATTGTCTGCGTAATCGCAGCGAAGAAATTGATAGCGAGGAAATCTGACATAAGTAGCAGGTTTGAGTGCAGTCTCATTTAGTACAAATAAATCGATATTTTCCTCAAGCAGTAACTGCTCAAATAGTATTCGGTGTTGCGCTAAAGAACGAATGTTCAGAAAAAGAAGTGTCAGAGCCATATTCATATACAAAATTACGGAGTTAAACTGCAGTGTCTCGGGAAGCAATATGGAAGCGAACGTACGGTCCAGAATATGTAGCATACAAGTTAACTTGAAATATAGCGGAGGCTGCTGCAATAACATGATCTAATATAAGTTGACGTTGGAATGGGAAAATATTTTGTAATATGAGTGTTATGTAGCGGAGGAAGTTTTCCACAATAAGAGGAGAGGTGATAGACTATGACCAAGGCACGTTAGAATCTATGGTACGTAGCGGTACCGTCATATCCGGGTGGTCAGGAGTTGGATTCGGTTTCCCTTTACACTTATAACTATAAGTTGGGTGCTTGTCACTGGAACAGGTCAAGCATAGAGGTGGCTTTCCCGTATTAGGAAACACTTTAGTATCATGGTTGCCAGCACACTAGCCACATTTTACGGCATTTGGACACTTAGCCGTTATATGTTGGTTGTACACCTGGCACCTTTCACATCTAATTGGAAGAGGGAGGCTTGTTCGGGAAGGTTCCACCCTATGACGTTTCTTAAATATGTATGCGCCATCTTGTAACAAGGAATCGATAGAGGATTGAGAAGTAGTCAGAACTCTCACCATATATGTTGGACCGTTATTATTTTTCATACATATACATTTGGTCACTTCAATTCCCTCTGCTTTTAGCTCCTCAAGCACCTCATCGTCAGTTTTTTCAGGTAAAAATCCGCGAATAACTACGGACATCATTGGTGTTCTCGAAGGTAGAGGACTTTGCTTGATTTTGTCAGGTAGCTTAGACAGTTGTGCAGTTTTGCCAAAAATCTCGTAACTGGCCTTATTACGGAGAGTAATGCCAAAATTTTCCTCCTGAAATTTAATAATAACACCGCCCCTGGTGAAAACTTTCTGTTGGATACTGGTCCTTGGAAGATACTTGATAATCTGATTAAAGATATGGCGGGTGTTACTGTACTTTGGGTCGAAGTTAGTTAGAAGGAAAGAATGCAATTTAGGACGAGCAAGGGTGGCTGAATATGATGGTTGTAATCCGGCAGTAGATGTGCTAGGATCCCCAGCGGCCGTCTGCATTGGTTCCGATTCTTCCGACTTACGAATATAGGTAGGAGAGCGAGATCTGGAACGCTTATCAGCCGATTATAAACTACCCTCCGAGAGCTGACGGGTACGTCGATTCGTTCGAGGATCGCGTTTGGCATCAGCCACTGCTTTAGGTGTGGGACCTTGAACTAATCCCGGTAGCTTATGCATGGTGCGATAAAAATATGCACCGCTTAAAGTGATGTAAAAAACACCCCGCTCAGATAGTGCTATAGGTAGCCCTAACAAAGCGACAAAAGAGTTGGTCAAACTGTGATTACAAACAATGACCTTCAAAATTTAAGATAAACCCTCCAGAAGATGAAGATCATCTGTCAATCTCCTATGTAGGGTATCTGCGCTGATCTCACAAGTACGTTTGCAATACTTGATCACTGCTTAGCACAGTAACTAACTACAAGAGGAGTTAGGTTCGTAGTAAGTATCCGTCGTGAGAATTTTAGAGTAACGTATAGATGTTATCATAAAATCTCTGCTTAAAACCACCGGCGAGTTTTCTTCAACTTTCTTAAATTAATCCGATCTATGAGCCCCTTTGCCACAAGAACTTAGAATACTTCGCTATATATAAACATAGAAAAATATATATTTAAAATTGAATGATTCGAATTAAAATCTGTCACTTTCTTTTCGCAATTGGTTCGATATCGCTCGGGAATTCACAGTCATTTTCCATAAATTCAGGAACATGTACGAAAGTAACTGAGATGTATAAAATGGCTGCAATATTTGGCAATGATGGAAACCATTAAGAATTTCACTAACTTTTCTTCTATATTCCTTTTCTTTAAGATAGAGCAATAATAAAGTTTCTAGTTTTATTATGCGATTCACTTTTGATTTATTTAAATACGGAATTTTTGTGTGGACCCAACATTGAATGTCAAGTTATGTCCAAGTTGATGGATATCCTCCTAAGTTTTTCACTCACTTACATGAATCTTACTTGAATTTTGAAAAAAATTAAAGAGTACCCCGTGAGACCGGACTGTATAGATATAGTCTTAAAATTACAATATCAGTTTAACCTTCGAGTAGACGCGCCGCGGTCAAATGCACCACAGGAAAATTATTTTCTGTGTCCATCCTGTTTGTCAGACAGACTTTACCGTCCAGCTTTTCTTCCCCCTCATCTTCCCGAACATTCATGCGAAGTCACTCCATTAGTTTAACTACTAGTGATTGTTTAGTGACTCTACGGTGCTTTGCACCGCACGCGACTAATCGTGTTTTATTTTTATTTCAGTGCTTCATTTCGCACGTGATCTTTGCTTTGGAGATGTTTTAAGGTTTCTAAATATAAATCATCAGAGCAAGCAAACTGATACAAAGTGCGAGAAAAGAGGAAACTACAAGTGAACACCTTAAAAGAATGGAGAGAAATGTTAGGAAAGGACTATTCGGATAAATCAGCCAAGATGATCTCGTGGAAACTTTTTCTGAGGAAGATAATAACAAAAAAGATAATGTAGAAGTGAGGGAACGCGAAAGTGGAAGTGAGGAATCTCCATGTGAGTTCCCAGACTTTAACCCGGAAATGTCTACACATTCCCCGAAAGTGTCAGGGTAGGAGATGCCGAAGAATGCGAGTACGAATTCTAAACAGTGTAAAATTGAAGATAATCTAAAGTAATTAAATGTAGTGCTGTATAGCTGAAGTTTCCGTACCGGAAAATAATTCAATGTAAATTTAATTTAATTTTGATTTAACGCCCCTTTCGGCATCGAAGCTATATGAGACATGAACCTACTACTTTAACATGGGATTCGAACCACATGAGCTCCCACTGGGAATCCAACCAGTGGCTCGTATGCAAACTGCTTAGCTACGAGTAAGCTCTAATTGAATATAAAATTTTCTCTGAAGTTTTGTTTTATTATGTTTATATAGTAGTAATTTTATTAATTTACTATTGCATTTCTAATTTTATACGAACCAAAGAGCTGACTTGCAAATATATTATTATGAAAATATAAATATCTATTTTGCTACAAAAACAAAACAACATAATCAGAATTCAGATTTTCAATAAAACCAGTGCGTAGTTATTTATCTAAAGAGATATGTAACAAAGAATATTATATGTTATTCCAAATAAGAATTTAAAACAATCTCCAATAGTTATTACTCTAAACATTATTTTAATAATAAGTATTTTATTACATCCTAATCAAGAACATTCAAAGTTAGCTTTCTATTACAAGAAAAAAAGTATTTAAAACGATATTTGCAACACGTTATGTTCATGCGGGTCTTTTGACGGCGCGCTGCTACTCGTGTTACTTCGGCAGCGCGAGTTTTTCAAAGGTTAAATACCTTCTTTCTTTGTCTAAAATATTTTAAGTTTCAAGACCAGTTACCGAAAAGACACATGCGTTTTACATTATAGGATTATCCAAAACAATATATGACAATTCAGACAATGCATTAAACTATTTATGTAACTCTTATTGATATCAAGTTCTTTGACTAACTTATTCAAGAGTAGTAACAAGCAAACATAGAATAACATACGAATACCATTCTGTATCAATACAAAAATATGAATTTCTTGTGTGTGTGTTAAGGTAAAAGCTTATACAAAAAACACATCATTTTCTTTTCCATTTAACTGAAGGTTATATGGACAATCAAACTGTGTTTCACAAAAAAACTAACGCATGCATTTACATCATGTTTTGTCCGTACTACACAGGTGTGACGGTTTTAGATATAACAATATATTGCAGCGTCTAACTATTTTCACCAATTTAGTTATTTCCTATAGGCTTATAGAGACAAAAAGTTATAAATAATGTTTTCTGCTTCATAACAATAAGAAGATTAGTACCTATCCTAGAAATGAGAATTGTAGTTTCGACCAATGGGACTAGTAATTACTGACAGTTTCGACAAGTAATATATTCAGTTGGTGTAATCTAAAGATATTATAGTTAGGATGTAATTAACAAGATAATTATCAGAGGAGATATGAATTTTGAATTTTTATATAATAAAGGACAGCCTTACCTTTTACCTCTCACTAGTTGTAAGTCATCTCGGAGGCATGAAAGGGGGCATTTACAGTTCAAACCATTCTCTTTAGATTCAAATGTATTCACCGGCTCGAGTTGATCTGAAGAATCAAGTTTGAAATGTTCAAAAATATATTTAAAATATTTACTAAAATAAGAATGTTTAATAAATATGTATTCATTAAAGATTTGTATAGTTTAATAAATGTATAGACAACGAAAGAGTCATAATAACTTTAAATATGCAGTATATTTCAAGTTGAGGTTTCTGAAGTTATATTACATGCATTTGTAATATTTATAGTATCGAGTAGTTATTCATCGACTTTTTTTCGGAAATGATTTCAAATAAATAGGTAAGAATAATTGAAAGTTTAAGTTATTTACAGTTTTTGAATTGTCGGAAGCCAATTTTCTTTAATTATAATAATAACGGGTTTACCATGAAAGCAAGCGATATCTTATCGATGTGAAGCGATATAAAGATGTGATGATCCTTTGTATCTTTACATCTTTACAGACAAATCGTAGCATGCAACATATCACTATTGAGAGCATATATTTGAAAGCGGGTTCTGCGACATGCTTACATTAAGATAACATTAAGCAACTCCAAGTAATTATTTGTAAATTACAAAGTATTGCACACACCATGTCTTCTATCTCTTAATATGATGTGGTTTCTGGGAAATACGGAATCTTTGCTTGAGAAAATATTTTTTTTTTTGTTTCAACTTTTTAAAATCAATATATTTGGGTTTGTGCATAGACACATATGCTCGTTAGATACCAAAATCATTTAGTTCTTAACTCAGAATGCTTATCCATATTAAGTTAGATCTTAAAGCAATAATATCAACGAAAGACATATCCGATTTGTTATTTATAATTTTACTCGCAAAACGACTTTTTGATTTTGATAAGTCATAATGATGCAAGGATTCGAATCATATCACTTTCAAATACGAGGATATTAAAAATCATGTGTGGTCACTAATTAATTTATTGTATTCAAAGAACAATACTAATCGAGATGGCACAGCATTAACTTATACAGTCATGGTATATGAAGAAGTATTTATACAATCAAGAATTTAAAACTTATATTTAAAGAATGTAATGGTTTTCTGTTATACAACACTCATCCGTCAGGTGTAGATAATTAGGAAACAGTGGAAAATCACAGCTGGTAACTCGAAGTACAATTCGAATATACTAAAAATTCGGAGCCAATGAAACGCCTAGTACCAATTAATGCAATTAATACTATTTTCTTTATCTTAAAAATACTAAAAATACCATTAATCTACAGTTTACACAGTCCGTAGAGAAAGCAAAAATTCCGTAGATGTCATGGTTTAGAAAACGAGAAAATGAAGCAGCTTACCGCAAATACCATTGTATCTAAAAATGTTTGTACGGAACACTTGTAAAGTACGCTTAATACTTTCCTTTCCCAAAGTACCGCAAACGTTACTCTTTATGTTTTTTTTAAGGAATGATATCGCGTACTGTTATTCATTTTTAGAATATTTTCTCTTTCCCAATCACCGATTCAGTTTTTCTTCATACCTAACATTAAACAATTCAGTCCATACATATAATACGCATCCTTAATATAAAATTCAATTCGTGCAGCTAACCACTTCCGCTGTTACCATCAAATGAAACCTCTCAGTAACAAAATCTTGTAATACTGTAGGGTTTCCATAATTTTTGATGAAGAATTTCTATGTGGTTACATTAGAATATCTCTGAAGAATTATAATATACATTTTAATAACGATGTCTTTCTTACAATCTTGCATGGAGGCTTATGATCAGCGTTATTTGCATGGAGTTTTTGTAAAAGAGCTGTATTATCTGACTAAAATTACTTTTAAAAAGAATTGCACTAATCCTAAAATTGAATACTAGTTTTCAATGTGATGGAAATTTGTATTGCAAAAAAAGTGTGACTAGCATATTATATCAGTTTACAAAAGGCGTCGAAAAAAGAAGTTATAAGCTACAGACATATCATTTATATATACTATTTAAAAATGTATTTTGTGGAATTACGAAGTATGCGAAAGAAAACATTTTGGATAACAAAGTTATAAATAAAAGTTAACATCTGTTTTCCTATATACGTTGATACCAAAAAGTAAGCATAATGCGTGAAGTTGAATGTAAGGACACGCAAACATATTACCTGCGCTAGTTATGTAGTAGATAAGTGCATAACTTGTCTGAGGCTTTGAATTTGGCGTGAAATATATTCTACTTTATTGTTTGATGTCGAAAATCGCTTATTTTGTATTAGTCTGTTATAGTGGTAGATGATACTACGTAGTAAAATGTAGTAATCTATTACAAATATGTGAATTAGACACTTTCTCCAAGAAATTCATCGCAGGACGGTTGGAACGAGATGACAGGCAGATAGCAGTACCACGAATTATTAGTAGACTGCAGTACTATTCATGTGCTGGAGACGTTTGATCTGTATACATGGTAACAGAGTCAATCTCAATATATTTTGTTCACAAGCGACAATTCTACATCACAACCGATATTTCATTTACTTTCGGCTTGTAAGTGCGCTATGGTTGCCACATAACTTTCACAGTAGCTTTCAGACACAGGAGAATGTTCCGAAACTGTGCATCGAATACAGTGTTTCAGCGAAATGTAAGCATGCCAACCAATCATGAGTTTCACTGACTCAATCGCGCAAAAGAGATAGTATGTAAGGTGATATAAACATAACCAGTGCACAAATAATAAATCGAAATCTTACTCTTCATGGATAAATCTCGAAATAGTTACCAGGGCGATTCTTTTGACAAACAGATCTCACGGCAATATGGAACCACAATTTACCCCTTCAACATTAAGAAAAGGGATTGGTCTGATACTTGTGGCGTACTGGTATGGACATGAGTTATGCTGAGTGGTAGTACCTAACTATACCTCTCCGATGGTCAATGCTTCAAGGTTCAATTTCACAGGAACCTAGTTCTCCTGATGGGTGTGTTTTAATGTGCAAAGTCGTCCAATAATTTCTGTTCATGGATGCCAATTCCCGTCCGCATCGACCTAACTTTGTTCTCACAATTCACCGAAGACATTAAACGCAGAATAGCAAGCGGGATTCTAAAAGAGATTGAAAACGCTTAGAATCGATATGAGGTGCGTGGTCAATTTAGGCCGAAGAATCCAAGACAAATTAGGATATATGGAATGTTTTTGTGATAAGTCTAACTCGCTGCTAAAGAACATAGAACAAACATGAACTTCATCATAGACCGCGAGTGTGAGATGTCTGACTTTTCGAAGTTACCATACTTTACGTTAACTTGTTTATGTTCCTAGAAGTCTACTTCACATTATTTTTGTGTTATGTGTAACTTGGTCAATGTTTGTGTTTCTGTTGTACGCCTTGTGCTCCCATTGTTGCTTATTAATGTGGACTCCTCCGTGTGGCGAGCTTTGCGTGATTCGTGCACTATGTAATCGAAAAGTCATTTCACTAAAGTTTCAGAAGTTAGCGTATATGCGTGCTGCGGTGCGCAGTCGTATAGCGTTCACCTCTGGTGCATGGAGTTCTTAGTTCGATCGCAACTCGCGACAAGTGATGTTTGTGGACAAACACCTTATGCATGTGTTTAACGGGGTTCGTCCCTTAACTGTCATTTTCCTCATTCCACATTTTCGCTTATTTCTCATCATGACCGTCTTCTTTATTCTAGCTGGTATAAGCGTGGAATGTAAAATTGAATCTTAATTTACCAGAGAATATACGAATCTTACAAGGGAACTTTCCGAAAACGATACTTGCAGTGAAAGATGTGACCTATACCAATTGAAAGAGCTGTAACAAAGATAAGCATTTCCAAAAAAATAGCTGCCCATAGCAATAGGTTAAAGAAATACGAGTATAAGGAGACATCAAGGTTGGACAAGGGGCGGGGGAGTTCATATTCCGCAAAAAAGGGGGGCACGGCAAAATACAATGCTGACAAGTGATGTATAGAAAGAGACTTGCCACAATAGGGAACAAATGATGGACACCTGTGGGGTTAACAGTGTTCCAAACTGCAATGAAATGAACATGTTTTGCATAGAGCACTATATGAAGTGAGTGTAATATTCAGTGTCAACCTGTCATGTAGAACATAAGATATGACGTGTATAATCAGTGGTACAATCAAAAGAAGAAATAGAAAAAACAGAAGTACGAAAAATACGGAAAATACGGAGTTGGCCATAATGCGCCACATTTCATCACGAGTTGTGCATATTAAAATGAACAAAACAAGAAGGCACCAACTATGCAGGAAACCGACGTACCTAGAATCGAAAAGAAAAACTAGTTCCAAAGTTGGCAACACTGGTCATTAAAATCCAGACAATTCTAATATAGTTAGGTTACTCGCTTCACAAAAAGAAAATTCCGGCAACAGGCATTAGCCTTCGCATCATTTGTGCATGGTCGTCAACATTGTACGTGCAATTGTTCAATGAGACAATGGTCCAAACAGAAGATACCTTTGCAATGAGCACAGCGGATTCTGCCAATCCGTCACACATGGTACAATGATCGTCTGTTAATGCCTTGAAACAATACTCTAGAGGTGTCGGAATCTTTGGTGGTCTTTCTATCACATATCCACACCTGTAGAAAGCATATATAATCAAAGACTTGAATAAACATGCCATAAACTAGTAATGGGTTAAGGCTTGAAGTTTCAGAAAATTCTCGCGGGACCAAATGTTAAATTGAGTATCTGATGCTCAAAGAGCTAGTTGGAGTCTTTGTTCGCTGTCCAACAATCAACAAGTAGCACAATATCAGTTATTTTTTTTTATTGGCCAAAACACGTTGGCATAAAACACGCTTAAATCACTATTCCGTATGTTTGCGGTTGTATTTTGGAAGGCCTTAATATTCGGAAGAGTTGACAAAAAGTGAATATGGCCGCCAAAAATATCTGCTCGGTGACAAGAACAACGTGCATTTTTGGCAACCAATTCGAAACACGTGCTTCATGTAGCAAAGATTTGCTATAAGAATTGTTAAACATTCCATGATCTATCGAAAGAGGTACTACTTGGTCCCTGTTACCATTTGAAAGTTTGAAGTTGGCTCCTGGGGCCCTATGATGGGGATACTGTGGGCACTTGCTTCTTACAGACTTTTATCATCCCCTGACAATGGCACATTCCTGCACAACAGGATCCGTTATATTTTTTTTCAATTCGCAAATCTTTAAGGTCACAAAGTTTGGTGGGACACCCTGTATATTCCCACATAGACCCAACCATGACATAATGTTCACTACTTCTATTATCGGTTGTTGGCTCAACACAACCATTTCATGTTCCCTGACTTGACATTGCCTCAATCACTCCAGCAATGCTGCATTCCGAGTGATGCCTGTTGCCGGAATTTTCTTTTTGTGAAGCGAGTGGCCTAACTATATTAGAATTGTCTGGATTTTCATGACCAGTGTTGCCAAGTTTGGAACTAATTTTTCTTTTCGATTCTAGGTACGTCGGTTTCCTACATAGTTGGTGCTTTCTTGTTTTGTTCATTTTAATATGTACAGCTCGTGATGAAATGTGGCGCATTATGGCCGACTCCGTCTTTTCCGTATTTTTCGTACTTCTGTTTTTTCTATTTTCTTTTGTTAGATTGTACCACTGATTATACATGTCATATGTTATGTTCTACATGACAGGTTGACACTGAATATTCACTCATTTCATATAGTGTTCTTCTATACATCACTTGTCAGCATTGTATTTTGCCGTGCCCTCCTTCTTTTTGCGGAATTTACACTTTTCCCCCCTTGTCCAACCTTGATGTTTCCCGAACTTCCACTCCTTATATTTCTTTAACCTATTCCTATGGGCAGCTAATATTTTGTAAATGCTCATCTCTGCTACAGCTCTTTCAATTGGTATAGGTCACATCTTTCACTGCAACTATAATTTTCGGAAGGTTCCTTTGTTAGAACTTAAGTATGAATATTGTTTGTATGTGAAGGATATTGTTAATTTTCGGTTTATAATTTTGATTTTATGGAAGTAGAAGTGCTATACCGATTTCAAAATAAATTGAAAATCAAATGTTAACACTCAATTTTTCCAACATTCAATATTTTAGGTTTTTCTGAGTTAAATATATTGTGAAACTTTTATGATTTTGGAATATATTTGCTCCAGGATTTATTGACAATGTAAAAACATTAATTATTGGTAAACGTAAGTATTATACTTATGAATCTTTTACTATGATATTGAATTCACTGCATTGAAATTTTTATATTTCCGAGTGTGTAGTGTTATCATATACAATTAAGCTGTCCAAAAATAATAGCAAATAGAAAAAACAGCAAATTGTTTTCATTTTAAAAAAGTAAGTCCATGTACTGTCTCAGCTCCGTACCTAGTATGTGATGTATTTCAGATTATTTCCTCGCAAGTAATTTGAACATGTGATTGAGTCCTACGATAGTCTACCGGAAATAACGTGTTTGTTCCAAATACACAATGAATAATGAAGGATTGATCGAACACAACACTAACAATCTTAAATTTAGTGGACTATTGGTTAGTGGCAAAGACAACCTTTCAAAATATTCAGAAAAGTAACAAAGCTCGAAACACCTATAACGAACTAATATTAGCTATATCTTGAACACACTTGCTGAAAAGTTTGTTCAAATTTCGAAATGGGATAGCTCGGGACAAGTCGATAATCACCTTATATTCGTGACATTGCTCAGCCTGGACAAAATCCAAGCCATATTGCAAATATAATCATTAATACTTGACTTCATCATTCAATCATATTTGTAAAATGTTATAATATGGATCATTGCCATATCGCTTATTTTCTGGTACAGTGACACAGCTCAAAAATTGCAACTTTTCAGGAGACGATTTTAAAGGTTTCTAATATTATAATTTCAACACTAATTGTGTAGTGGAAATGGAAAAGGTGAAAGTGCCAAAAAATATGAAATCGATTTTTTGCATGGAATGTGTTGTAAACGACATCACCAATAACCTAGAGAAGGTCCAAAGTGCCAGAAAAATTCCTACTAGTTTCTAGAGCACTCGCAAGGAGCAGGACCTTAAAGGATAAAGTACAGTTTTAGGAAATTTTTATTGAATACTAGAAATTTTACTTTGTTTGCACTTTCAGCCTTTTCCATTTCCATTACACAATTGATATAAAGATACTTTACTATCACATTTTGATAGATATGTATATTATCTTTATTGGGTAAAAGCCAAATCTGAGAGCAGTAGTCATTCGGTCTTGTAGTAAAAAGTAACTTTAAAGACGAACCATGTAGTAATATGACGTTCTTGTCCTAAAACTAAATAGTTTATTATTTAGACTTATTTCGAATTGAGTCACTGTTGAAGTATACACAACGCGAAAATAATGATAGGTCATATTTCAGAGAAAAAAATTAATAATTAATGTTACAAGAAATATTGAAAAATTTTGCATGTCTTATTAAAACGAACCTTTTCACAGAAAGGTTTAAACCATAGTAACGAATGAACTTGTCCTTTCAAGTAAATTTCTTTTCCACTTGTTTTCATTCTTCTTACATTTAACACCTTTCATTCTGGACTAATAACAAAAGTAAATGTCAATACACCACTACTCGAAGAGGTATGAGAATCTGAAAATCTTCTGTTGTTTCCGCACTCACTGCTGGTATCAATGTCACCTATGAATAGGAATGTTCTATCGCCAATTAAGTCGCCACAATCTTCGGAGATAGACTCACTAGACGGCAAGTTCTAACTCTCAGAAGAAGAACTGAAATGTCGAGTCGAAATGCGGGAAATACTAGTTGTTTAACTTGAATTCGATATATTATTCGCATTTCCATTATGGCTATTGTTGTTATTAAACGACATTGTATTAGATAACATTTGTCATGTAAATAATAATAAAAGCAAGCAATTTGTATTCCCAAAAGTGTAGTCGAAAGAAAGTGAAATGAAACCGAAATCTTGATACAGATAAAGAATCAGAGAGACTGCGGTCAAAATCAAGTGGAGAGACGCGTGGTACAGATGCTATGTTCGAGTTTTTGTCACTAGAGTGAACATGAGAGATGGTGTGTTAGCTGCAGCAGCGCTTGCCTGGGTCACAAAGGGATTACATACATCGGCGCACAGCAGTAGACTTATTATTTTAAACTATATGTTGTAAAATGGTTTTGAAAGAACTGATAGACCTCCGCTCATTAACAAGAGACCTTATTTGAAACTCGTGACATGGTATTTGTATTTTTGCACCATCTGCTTCCACTTGAGAAGGAAAAGCATAAAGTGATACCTGTAATAGTTAGACCCTGACTGTACATTCGACCAAAACCTGTTATTTATTTTAGGTTCTTAACCAAGATACTTGGCGCATTGTAATGTGGCATGAGAACTGGCTACTAGTCTCACAGACCCATTTGTTAAATTTCAAACCCTTTCCTAATAATTTTTGTTTAACTCTTTTTGTTGATAATTTTTATTTGTCCTACTTATATTAAACAGGTGTATTGTGATTTTAAATACAAATGTTAAATTTTAGTGTAACTATGGAACCAACTGAAAAGTCATGAAAAAATAAATTACATTTTAAATAAATACTTAGTATAAAGTTCAAAATTTCATTATGTTATCGCAAGATATTAAATCATGTTCAGAAGTGTACATTCAAAATTAAGTTTCAATTTGAACCCAAATTACTTTCAAACATTTGATACTACAATGGCATATTTCCTATACAGAAATTACATTTTAATAGGGATAATTTTTGCTTGAAATTTGAGCGGGCCTCAGAAAATGAATTATTTACAGTACTTGTAGTAATATTTTGTCTGTTTCTGCATAAGTGACACCGTTTTTTTTTTTCACTTTGGAAGTTGATCAACAGTTACATTGAGTGAAAACGTGCCCGAATTTTCTTGTGTTACTCGCAGTATCCGCAATGAGCACAGCGGATACTGCCAATCCGTCACACATGGTACAATGATCGCCTGTGAATGTCTTGAAACAATACTCTAGAGGTGTCGGAATCTTTGGTGGTCTTTCTATCACATATCCTCACCTGTAGAAAGCATATATAATCAAAGACTTGAATAAACATGCCGTAAACTGGTAAAGGGTTAAGGCTTGAAGTTTCAGAAAATTCTCGCGGGACCAGTTGTTAAATTGAGTATCTGATGCTCGTAGAGCTAGTTGGAGTCTTTGTTCGCTGTCCAAGAATCAACAAGTAGCACAACATCAGTTATTTTTTTTTGCCAAACTTGGCCAAAACACGTTGGCATAAAACACGCTTAAATCACTATTCCGTATGTTTACGGTTGTATTTTGGAAGGCCTTAATATTCGGAAGAGTTGACAAAAAGTGAATATGGCCGCCAAAAATATCTGCTCGGTGACAAGAACAACGTGCATTTTTGGCAACCAATTCGAAACACGTGCTTCATGTAGCAAAGATTTCCTATACGAATTGTTGAACATTCCATGATCTATCGGAAGAGATACTACTCGGTCCCTGTTACCATTTGAAAGTTTGAAGTTGGCTCCTGGGGCCCTATAATGGGGATACTGTGGGCACTTGCTTCTTAGACTTTTATCATCCCCTGACAATGGCACATTCCTGCACAAAAGGATCCGTTACATTTTTGTTTGTTTCGCAAATCTTTCAGGTCACAAAGTTTGGTGGCACACACTGCATATTGCCACATACGACCCAACCATGACATAATATTCACTACTTCTATTATCGGTTGTTGGCTCAACCCAACCATTTCATGTTCCCTGACTTGACATTGTCTCAATCACTCCAGCATTGCTGCATTCCGAGTGATGCCTGTTGCCGGAATTTTCTTTTTGTGAAGCGAGTAACCTAACTATATTAGAATTGTCTGGATTTTCATGACCAGTGTTGCCAACTTTGGAACTCATTTTTCTTTCCGATTCTAGGTACGTCGGTTTCCTACATAGTTGGTGCTTTCTTGTTTTGTTCATTCTAATATGTACAGCTCGTGATGAAATGTGGCACATTATGGCCAACTCCGTCTTTTCCGTATTTTTCGTACTTCTGTTTTTTCTATTTTCTTTTGTTAGATTGTACCACTGATTATACATGTCATATGTTATGTTCTACATGATAGGTTGACACTGAATATTGCACTCATTTCATATAGTGTTCTTCTATACACCACTTTTCAGCATTGTATTTTGCCGTGCCCTCCTTTTTTTTTTTTTTGCGGAATTTACACTTTCCCTCCCTTGTCCAACCTTGATGTATCCCGAACTTCCACTCCTTATATTTCTTTAACCTATTGCTATGGGCAGCTAATATTTTGTAAATGCTCATCTCTCCTACAGCTCTTTCAATTGGTATAGGTCACATCTTTCGCTGCAACTATCATTTTCGGAAGGTTCCCTTGTAAGATGTCTTTTTCTGTCTGTATATATCATTCACAGTTTGTTGGAGACAAAATCGTTCTTTTCCCAAGGAAACAGGATGAGAGAAGCTATCCAACTGCATGAACGGAAAACAACAGCTATCAACAATAGTACTCTGATCTTTGTTAAATACGTCACTAAAGCAAAATTTCAATACGTTATGCCCTTATTATATTGCTTCGGTTCTTATTAACATGAACATTATAATGTTTTATAAAAAATGGGATGGGATGGGATTCGATCTAGTGTCAAAATAGTGTAAGAACTACTAATCTACCACGCTACCCACCTAACCACGGAAACTACTTTTGCTTGCTCTCTTGTTCTTAACAAATAAATGTTAATATCCATAGCGCATGTCACCTCCAACCTCAAGACAAGAGACATTTCCTCTTTTTTTTCTATACTTTCGTACGGCATCTTGGTTACACAAGCTAATTTATATTTGGTAAACCATCTAGACACTAGCTTAAACCAATAAATTCAATATTTTATTCCACTTTCCAGTTCCTTCTGCCAGCTCGTTCACTGTCTGTTGTCATTTTTTTTCGCAATCGTGCTTTCCTACTAAAAAAATTCCTAGAAACGATTGCAAGTATACACAAAACCGCGCACAATTGAAAGAAATATCTTCAAACCATTGAAAAATCCATGTAACAGAGCAAGGTCAACATTCCTTGTTTGTTTGTGAAGCAACCTGTGTCTTTCTTTATCGGTGTATGCCTCTTCAATTACCACCTACCTCTATTTAATTACCCATCCAGCTGTGTTTATTTTTGGATCAAAAGATCTAATATGTTTCAATAGAACATTTTCATTTTTCCGTGATATCTGGGGAACTACATGTGATGTACCTGAACTCAAGCTATTTAACAGAGCATGACGTGCTTATTCGGTAGAAAATAAGTAAAATCGATATTTGAGCTTTCAAAAATTTTGTGGTTCGTATACAAATATTTCAAAATATTTTCTTGTAGTCGTTATATCTGGAGAACTACATATAGTGCAGCAAACCCAAACTATCACCTAATTCAGTATTATGATCTTATTCCGTAGAAAGTACGAAAACTCGATTTAGAAGCGGTCGAAACATTTTTTTGGCCCCTGATCCAGAAACTTACTATTGGCGTCGTTCACAGTCTTTTGATGCATATCTTTTGATCATTCCCAAATTTTGTTTTCATCTGTAAAACACCTATAGTTTATCATTGTTCATCTGAGTAGATAATGTTGTAAACACTTTCCGCTTGTTCTCCATTGCCACATATTAGATATAACCTTAAATGTAACAAAGATATACTCAACACAACTGATAATATTTTTAACAAAATAAAAGTATGTAGAAGAAACATAAATCTAACAAATAACAATAGTACACAAAACAACATATATGGATATAAATTACATGAAAACCAGTCTAGTCCTGATCGTTTTATTTAGTTTGTTCCGACAATTTATGCCGTAGCTCATGGTCTAATATAAACCACTTGTCCAGTTCATTAATTTGTAACTTCCTTCTTTCTTTATTCTTCGGACTTCATCCATTTCCATATTATTGTTTATTTTTACTTTCTAGTCCTTCGACACATTCCACATATATATATCAGGATACGTTTCTATAACAGCTTCCTTATAGCATTATTTTCTCCCTTAAGCCTAACGTCAGAAATATATTTTTACATTTTTTCTTGTTTTTTTCCTGTTTCCCCAATGTGTATCTCATTAAAATATGTACACTTACTTTATACACTACACCTTCATCTTCTTCACATATGTTCTTAGTTTTATTTGTCAACTCATTAATAATGTTCAATAACCTTCGTCCTTCTTTTCAGTACGTCTTTATACCACCTCTTGTCATTAAGGTTCTTGCTCTTTATACGTCTCACTTCTTATCTTCTCTTCCTTTTTCTCTCTTGCACTTCCCTTCCTTACTTCATCTTCTATCATGTTTTACGTTAATTTCTAATTTTTGTACCAACTCTTCTCTAGTAGGCTGTGAAACGTATCTATGCCCTCTCTCTTTCTCTCCTTTTAGATTCTATTTCTTCTATTCTCCTTTTAATATTACATACGAAGCTTCTTTTTGTGTTGTAATCCATAAACTTCTTTCATGGTGATAAATCCCGTGCATCCTTTCCTATACAATTTTGTGGTAAATTGTCAATTTCTCCTCTTTGTAATCATGTGCAGAATCTGAAAAAAAAATGATACTTTCCAATTCATTTCCAGTCTTATTCATTTCTGTTTATTTTCAATATTCCATATTCCTTTTCCTAGTTTTCTCATTATTTCTTAATCTTAATCCTGAGCCTAAACTCCATATTTCTTTACTTTTTACAACTTTTTCCATATCGTACATTAACCATTGTCCCACAAAACTATAAAAGCATTTATTTTCTATATTTACCCAAATCTCTTATTTTATTACCTCTTACATCCTCTTCTATAACCTTCACTAACTAGTCCCTCTTGATACTAGGAAAATTTGTCTTAACATCAATTTTAAATATATGTTTCCTTTCTCTCTTATTCTCCATTCGTTGTAACATTATTTTTACCTCTTCTGTATTCTTCAGTATTTTATTATCGTGACCAATCATATCTCTTCTGATATTTTTCTGAATTATTCTTGTAATCGTTCTAGATAGTCCTCACTACAGTGCAATACTGTTCATAACACCATCTTATCTTTCTGAATCCTCACAAATGTATTTGTTCTTTACATCCTGTCTTCGTGCTCTCCCCATTTCTTAAAACTCGTTTTCAAACAATATTTTTCGTTTTCAAACAATTCCTTCTATAACTCAAATTTAATCTCATTTTCTCCTACCGAATTGTATGCCAGATAGACCATTCTATTTCCTTTCATACGACTCTTTCCTATTACTATCACTGACATTCCTTTATCTGCTTCTTCAAATAGCACGTGGTTTCTCTTACGTAGTCTCTCTAAGCCCTACAATTCTTTTTTGTAGGGTCCTCATTCTTACGTCACCGTTATATCTTAGTATAGCCATCGCTCTTCTCATTATCCGCTGTATTTCTTCTTTGTCTTTCACTTCCATAATAGCTTCAGCTACTAAAACAGTACTTGCTTCAAATCCACTTTCTCTTCTTTAACTTTAATTTTATATCCAAGTTCAGGAATTTTCTTTCTTCATCTGCAAGCTCCACTACCTACAGCTTTCCTTATGAACACTTTCATTCAGTCCACTATTTCCCACGACATAAATTTTGTTACTTTCTCACTAACTTTAACCTTTTGAGTATTTTTTCTTATCTCGGCTAAGGATTGGAAAAGGTATTGAAAAATAGATAAAACTGCAAGGATAAAGTGAGAATAAATCAGAAAATATAAGTTATAGTAAGAAAAACGAAAAATACTAGAGAAATAAAGCCACTGGAAAATGACGCAAGTAAAAGTTAGTTTACAGCTATCATAATAGAGGTAAAGATTTCTATCAATAGTTTCATCAAAGTGTAATTAAAATAATATCAAATACTTGACCATGCTTCATATATTACTACTAAAATCACGAAAATTAACGTGTCATGCTAGTACGTCCAATTACTACACACAAGACTCTTGAAAGATCGATACATTTTTAAAAAGAAAATGTGTTAGGCTACAGATAGCTGGACCGATTATCCAAATCGAGTATGTTAATGAAATTATGTTGTTTCAACTTTCAAGATAACGGTTACTTATGTGTGTGTCTTAATCTCCACAATAATTCCGGAATGTAAGAAAAAATTCAATTTCTCTTCTATTAAGAGCTAGATGGAGGAATAGTACCGGCTGAGTTGTTTAGTGGACCCAAACTCATATTATCTCAACGACTATAAAGACTTTTACTCCACACGATAAGTAGTAGTAGTTTTGTGAAATTCGACCAGAAAGGGCAAATCCCGGACATTCCAAGGAAAGGAAACTGAAGCATTTCCTAGAATGATAGCAATGCTCTATTCAGCAACTCAGAGAAGATCCCAAAAATTCCGTGTCGGGTTTAAACACTATGGGCGCCGTATTGGGTAACATATATTCACAGCAAAGATATAAACTATACTTCCTTGAAAATATATTTAATTAGTTCTTATTATGTGACAACTGATGAAATTTACAGCTTACCGAATGGCAAAAAGGGAAATTCGACAAATATTCTCAGAATCGACATAACAATTGAGTATTTGGATGTTTATTACAACATTGCAGAGAGGGGAGAGATAAAATATTAGCAAAATTATTGAGTACACCGGTATCAGTAAAACGTTAAAGATACAAAAAGTATCTTGTGAAGCTGGCATTTTAAATTGGAATCATGTAATGTATGAAATTTCATCTTGACACATTTTGAAATATTTTAACTCTCCCTCCATACGTTTTGAGTGAAGTTAGCAGTGGATAGGGATTTCCAAGGGCTTCAATACACTCTTAAACCTGGATTTTGGCTTCTTTGGAGAAAGGAAGAACGGGACGTTTTCGATTACTTCAAGTAAATTTTAATAAAGTCATCACATTTGTGACGTCAAATATGTTTCCTGTTTCATTATCTGGTTCCGAGAAAAAATACATTCTAGAGTCCATCCCAACTTGCAACAATATCTACTGTTTTGCTAGCTGATGGAAACGTAAATTGTCATAAAATATTAGAAGTTTGACTTGCAACGATGGAGAAGATTGAGGGGAAGAAATTCAGTGAAATTCATTTGAAATTCAACTCAAGTGTGAAATTTTTGGACAGCTTTACAAGATCAGTGGCTGTGCGTAATGAAGCAATATATGTAAACCCGCACTGCACTGCAGCTTCTGTACTGCAAGTTATGCACAGCTATGTCTGAAGAACAGCTGTCTGAAATCTTCAAATATGAACTACATTACTACCCTCCCTCCTTATTTGATAGAGAAAGTCTAATGTGGGAAGGTTTCAAATCATCGATGATATCCGTTTTGATCTAACCTTCGACCTAGAAAACAATAAGCAGTGCCCGAAGCAATGTTTCCCTTATAGCTGATTGAAGGCATCTCCTGCAAGGTGTTGCATGGCAACGTCCAGCCACGTTTAAGGATATATGTCACGAATATACTGCATACCATCTTATGCATTACGGAGAAGCTCTCGTAGTTCTTCTTGGGTATAGGGAGGGTATAAGCACATAATATAGGGAACATCTGTGACGTGCAGGAATGACTTCCTATGTAGTCATAGAAGTATAAAATAATATTACTGTTACTGTAGGGCAGACTGAATTTCTCCTAAATGAAAAATAAGATGAGATTAATCTATCTGTAAGTGAGCATCCCTACAAGTCTAGTTGCAAAATACTCCAGGCCAAGGAAGAGCTGATGAAGTGTTTGTAATGAAGACTATTGTAGAGGCCAAGAAAGGATATGCAGTTATTTTGATTAGTGAAGACAAAGATTTATTAGTTCTTCTAGTTGCTCTTGCTCCACTAGAAACATGTTTGGAAATGTTGATGATAGGATCGAAAACTCACCCATACAAGAATAATTAATTTGGCGCTAGAAGGACTTTCTTCTAATTTTATTCGGCTCCACAGGACGCTATTCAGTTTCGTTAATATTACCGAAATAGTAAAATTTCTGCTTACAAAATGTTACAGAGTAATACCGAACTGAAAGAGAGACTAACATGGAACATCCATAAAGTCTTGCTCGCCGATTTCAACGAAATTTTGCAAATTGATATTAGACATAAAAGTAACCCGTATCTTTCCGCTTGTGTGGAGAAACGATTTGAAGGGACTTAAGCCCCTCCCGAAGTATTTCCAAAACTCCGAAAAAACACGTGCAATACGCCTGAAAGGGAGTAAACAGATATTAGACGCAATCCTGATTGAAAATTAAGGAATATGAGTTTTCCTTTTGTGTGAGAAAACGGTGGCAGAAGGAACAAAAGACCCTTACTCAAATATCCCTGAAAATGTTGGCATAAGCTAAAATTGACAAAAAGGCACAAGCGATTCCGAGGAAACAATGCATGCAGATACTAAAAGTAAAAGTTAGAAATACGCATTTTTCGTTTCTGCAGAAAAACGGTTTGAAGGGGCCTAATACCCTCCAGAAATATTTTTAAAAAAGGTCGAAATCTAGAAAAAGACAGGAATAATTTGAAGAAATGTATACACTAGATATACAAGTAAAATATGTGTATTTGTTATTTCCTGCGGGAAAAAACTGTTACAAGGGGAGACACATTCTAAGCAAATTAATACGAATATCTTAGAAGTTTCACAATCCACAAACGATCACAAAAAAAAACTGATGGAAGTGGAAATGCACATGTTAGACGTGCATTGAATAAATATATATTGCAAGTACTATCCATCACTTTATAACACGGACCAACCGTTTCATAGGCACAATATCTTATGCAACAAATGTGTCGCAATCATGATATTAGACAAAGAAATTTTGTAAACAAAGTAATCTCTTACACCGACCACAACGAGTCACAGCAACTTATCCACAAATGTACCATTTCGAGATGTGATTCGTGGCAAAGGAGAAATCTGCTGGGGTCTGAAATTGTGCTGGCTTCTCAGTTGTATATTCAAGTGATACCAAGCATATTTGATGACAGGTTTGTATCTTGGAGAGAAGAATTGATTATTTTTCAGAGATTGTAGTTCGATAATGTTATACCGTAGATGCAAATTAATATCAGACTGCTGTAAGATAACAGTGTCCGGAAGGCAGCGAAGATAACAGTCTTCGTCTTCCACAAACGAAGAAAGTACACATGTAGAGGTTGCAGCTTGTAAGTTAAACCTTGAGGTATTTTAAGCAGCACAGCAGTTTTCTCTTCCATTTCAATGGCAGGTAGTGTATTTTCACACTGTTCACTCCAAGCGTCCAATAGAAGAACTGTTCCCGTTGTGTTGTCGGAAAATACACGTGATCTAGGCAACAATGGTAAAGTTCATTTATATGTTTCCCTGATTTTGAGGTGGTACGAAATGCGTTACGGGTTCTTAACACAATGTTGTGCACGCGTGGGCCGAACTCACCAGTTGGCCCATTAATAACAATGAGTAATGGTGCGAGCAAAGCACTATTCTCAGAAACGGTCTGTTGTATTGTATAACTGTGTTGTCTCTCCCACGGTTTGGACAACTGTTCCCCTTCCTTCATTCCTTGAGCAACCAAGGTTCGATCGGCATGTATTTCTAGTTGAAAACCACTTTGACCACGTTCTCTATATGTTATGTTTATCTTCAGACGTATGTAAATATAAATTTCGTCATTTTACACGTTAAAAGTTTATGTTTTTTAAATCCCACTGCCTAGTATTTGATGCCTTAAGTGATAAAAATTAAATCTATTGCTGGCCTGCAGTATCCATCATCGTAGATGAAAATCGTATACTGGAAAGTATGTGTCATGAGTGTTTTGTAATTGGCAAATAACGTATTGAAATACATGCGATATCTTATTATTCCGTCTTTTTTCACCAATGGCATGCTTTTCCCAGCGTTCTAGCTCCTTACTTGGGGGTTACTTTTCTAAACTTTGTTTGTACAGATCGAAGGGATAGAGGTCTCTAAATACCACTTCTCTAATAGTTGGCTACCTTTTATTTGTACGCAAAGGTTTTGTTTGCTTGACCATGTACGGTTGTGCCGCCATCGCACTCTTCTACGTCGTCATTCACAGAAGAATATAGGACGGTTTACTCTTCCCTGTCGTCCTTTGGAAATGCTATTTTTAATATTTTTTGTGTTTAACGTAACCATATCGTCCATCTAGTAGTCCAGGAAACATTGCAATATAAGTGCTGTATCCCTTTACTTTCCTGTTATTGGCGACTCTGGTCAATGAATCACTTCAAAAGCAAAAAACAGTCAATGCATAATGTTAGCGGGATTCATGGTGGATTTCTCTTGGTTAACACGCTGACGGAACTACGAATTTATATCATAAACTTATGAGTGTGTGATGCAATGTGCTTAACTTCTTCATTATATATTGTGTACACATGGTATATATTAAAATCTCATTTTGCACGTGCGCCTTATTATTTGAAGTGTTCTTTTGTGGCATTTATGTATCATTATCACAAGTAAACAAGTTGTTGCACAAGCCAAGGGCCAGATAAGTATAATTCCACATTGCCTTGTCAATTATAGATCATCTGTTTCCACACATAGATAAAGTTGCCATCGCACGAACTTAACATATGCAGCGATTAGCGTGACCACCTCGTAGGATTGCTACTGCAAGATAACATTATATATATTTCATAATACAGTTGATATCTTCTGTTGTTCAATTATATATACTAAACCTCTGAAACGGTTCTTCAGAATACACATCTCTCTAATTGTTTCTTTATTAAATGGCACTTCAACAGCTTCCTGTCTCTGAGACGTAAGATATTTGTATACGATACATATATTGGCTCGTAATACAAAGATATACGATCACAAGAAATACATGTTGGAAATTTTTTCAATTTGTTTCTTCCGTTTTGGAGATTTAGAGCTTTTATAAAAAAAATAAGGAGCGGCTTAATCAACTTCAAACAGTTTTTCCGCAAGACGAAAAAAAAGTAGTGCCACAAATACAGACCTAGAACATAATAGAACAATCCAGGTCCTGCCTGATACAAAGTACTCGATAGTTCAGGGTTGCACGATACGCCATGACCCTTGTACGATCCAACCATGGAAAATCCAACACCCCGAAAACTCGTTCTCTTTCACGACATTATTTTAAGTTTGGTTTAACATAACACAGAATACAAGCCATAGTTAATACAGCATTCATCAAGTACTACATGTCCCAAAAGTACTGACCATCGAGACCATTTAAACTCTACTAACTTTTAAAATGAGCGACATATTGAGATGTTGTTTCAACATTTATTAACAGATCATCAACTACTACGTGTCACATAAGTACTGACGATCGAGGTCAAAGGTAAAACATTTAAGCCCGAATAACTCGAATGAGCCACATACTGAGATGCTGTTTCCCGATTTAACAATAAGTCAAGATTTAACATAACATATAATACAAGCCATAGTTAATACAGCATTCATCAAATACTACATGTCACAAAAGCACCTACTATCGAGGTCAAGGTCAAATATTGAAAGCTGAATGACTTTTAAACGGAGCCACATATTGAAGTGCTGTTTCCACATTTATTAATAGGTCATCAAGCACATGTCCCGAAAGTACTGACCATCGAGGTCAAAAGTCAAATATTTAAAAATAAATAACTCGTAAACAGAGCCACATATTGATGTGCTGTTTTCAGATTTAGTAACAGGTCATAAGGTAATAAATGTCCCAAAAGTGTCGACTATCGAGGTCAAACGTCAAATGTTTAAAACCGAATATGGTTGAAATGTAGCCAGATATTGAGATGATATGTCCAAATTTAGTAATAGGTCATAAATTACTACAGGTGCCAAAAGTACTCACCACCGAGGTCAATGGTCACATATCCAAATGTAAATAAGTGCTGACCATCAAGGTCAAAGGTGAAATATTTAATCCTGAATAATTTTTAAACGGAGCCATATATTGTTTTCACAAATTAGCAGTATGTCATCAAGTACTACATGACGCAAAAGAACTGACCATCGAGGTTAAACCAAATATTTAAACGTAAATAACTCGTAAACGGAACAATGTATTGAGGTGCTTTCCCTGATTAAGCAACACGTCATCAAATAATATATGTTCCAAGAGTACTGACCGATAAGTTCAAAGGCCACGTATATAAAGCCGAATACCTCGTAAAGAGAGCGACGGATAAATATGTGACCTACTCAATTTTGTATCAGGCAGAAAAAAGTGATGAAAGAATAAATTTCATTGTCTTACTTAGTTATGTACTAACGAGAAAAATCAAAAATATGCATTTTAACTTGGTGATAATTTTATATCATCTTGTACTATTTAAACGAAAGAAGGGATATTTTTCTACTAACCAGAAAAAGCGAAGAAGTTTCATTTTAACTAACTGAGAATTTCTAGAAAATTTTGCACTATTTAAACAAAGGAAGGAATATATTTGAGTTGTCTATTCAGTTTTTTACCAAGGGGAATGCGATTTTAATTATCTACAAATTTCTATACCATTTTGTACTTTTGAAACAAACGTAGGGAAAATTTGAGTAACCTAATCAATTTTGTACCAACGAGAAATGCCATTTTAACTATCTGAGAGTTTTATATCATTTTGTACTGCACAAATAAACGAAGGAATAAATTTGAGTGGTCTATTAAATTTTGTTACAGAAAGAATAAAACGAAGATGGACCATCTTAACTAGCTGAGTTTTTAAAAATATTTTGTACTATTTAAATAAGAAAACAGATAAAATTGTACTAAGCAGAAAAAGCGAAAAAGGACTCAGAATTTATGTATAACTTTTGTTATGTTCAAATAAAGGAAAAATAAATTTGGGTGTTTTGGTTTTACACACACAAGGAGAACACGATCCTTTATTTTAAATAGCTCATTATTTTAAACCATTTTCTACTATTTAAATAAACAAAGGAATAAATTTTTACTATCCACAAAAAGCGAAATAGGACAATTGTAATAGAGAAATAGCTCGGACGTTCTATAAAATTTTGCTCTATTTAAACAAACGAAGGGATAACGTTTGAGTGAGATTTTCAATTTTGTAACAAGAAGAAAAAAGCAAAGACAGAACATTACAACTAATTTTATATTCATTTTGTACTACTCAAATAAACGGAGAAAAAATATCAATGAAGTATTTAGTTTTGTATATACCTGAACAAGCAGTGAAGAATGAATAGAATTTGAGTGACCTATTTTCTTTTGTATCAACGAGAAAACCCGAGGAAGGACGATTTTTACATGTCTTAGAATGTTATACCTTTTGTAGTACTTAAACAACCGAAGTTATAAATTTCTACCAACCAGAAGAAAAAGCGAAAAAATACCATTTTAACTAACTGAGAGCTGTATAACTTTTGTACTACGCAACTAAACGGAGGAATAAATTTCTGCCAAGCAGAAAAAGTGAAGAAGAAGGACCATTTTAAGAAGATCATCACTTCATACATTTTTGTGCTATTTAAATAAAAGAAGGGCTATCTGTGGGTGACGTATTCAAATTCGTATCAAGCAGAAAAAAGTGAGCAATTCTTTACTTTTGTCTTAAGGAGATAAAAAAAGGTCCATTTTAAATAGTTTAGTATTTATGTACCTTTTGTCGCACTCAAATAAACGAATGAATAAATTTGATTCATCTATTATTTTGTACCAATCAGAAGAAAAGCAAGTAAGGTCCATTTTAACTAGCTGAGTATTTTATATCATTTTGTACTATTTAAACAGAAGAATAAATTTGACTTGTCTATTTTTGTCGAGCTAGATTGTGTACTATTGTATATTTTTGTGTCACCAAGAGAAAGGTTAATTGCAGTAGCATTGCTAAATAAATTTTAATTGCCTGTCTCGTCACTAAGAAAGGCTCGTAGTTATATGGTTAGTGGACGCGCGTTCAGCGAATTAGGTCTTACATTTAGTATAGTTTGACAAAATACTAACGGCGACGCTAACTAAATATTTGAACACGAGATTTAACAAAGCAGAGCTGTCATTAGTTACAGACGAAAAATTTTCAATTAGAAGGGAGTAGCGTCATACTTCAATTTTAACTTAATTCCTTAGAGCAGACTCCATCGCAATAAGCGTTGTTAAGGGGTGATTTTTCCATCCAAATTAATTTTTTCGTTTATGTGAATATCCCAAAAAAGATACAAAAGTTTGGAGCTAGTTAAAATTGCGTATCTTTGATTTTTCTCGATAATATGGAAGTAAGTAAGGCATTGAAATTTATTCCATTTTCGCTTTTTTCTGCTTGGTACAAAATTGAATAGGTCACACAAATTTATTTGACGCTCCGTTTACGAGGTATTCGGCTTTACGAATTTCACCATGAAACTCGATGGTCAATACTTTTTGACAAATATTGCTTGATGACGTATTACTAAATCTGGATATAGCACCTCAATATGATACTCCGTTTACAAATTATTTATGTTTAAATATTTGACCTTTGACCTCGATGACCAGCACTTTTGGAACTTGTAGCAGTTGATCACCTGATAATAAATGTGTAAACAGCACCTCAATATGTCCCTCCGTTTACGAGTTATCTGGGCTTAAATGTTTGACCTTTGGCCCCGTTGGCCAGTACTTTTGCTTCATGTATTACACAATGACTTATTGCTAAATCTGAAAACATCACCTGAATTTGTGGCTCCATTTAAGAGTTAATCGGGTTAATAAATTTGATCTTTGACCTCGGTGGTCAGCACTTTTGACACCTGTAGTGGTTGATTATTTATTGGTAAATCTGGAAGTAATTTTGCGTCATTTGGTACTCAATCACCTATTGCTAAGTCTGCTAACAGCATCTTAATATCTGGTACCGTTTACGAGTTACTGGGGCTTATATATTTGACGTAACACCTCGGTTGTCAGAACTTTTGGGGCATGTTATAATTGATGACCTCTTACTAAATGTGGATAAAGCAACTCAATATGTGGCTCGGTTTATGAGTTATTTGTGTTAAAAAATTGACCTTTGGCTGGATGGTCAGTACTTTTGGAACATGTAATACTTTATGACCTATGAATAAAAGTGGAAACATCACTTTAATGCGCCACTCCGTTTAAGAATTATTTACATTTAAATATTTGACCAATGACCTCGATAATTAGTACTTATAGTACCTATAGTAATTGATGACCTATTAATACATTTGAATACAGAATCTCATTATCTGGCTCCGTTTAAAAGTTATACGCTTTTAAATATGTGACATCTGACCTCGATTGTTATCACTTATCTAACCTGCAACACCTCAATATGTGGCTTCGTTTACGAGTTATTGACGTTTAATTTGACCTTTGACCTTGATGGTCAGTATATTTGGGACATGTAGTAATTGATGACCTGTTACTAAATTTGGAAACATCACCTCTGTATTGTACTCGGTTTACGAGTTCTTCAAATTTAAGTTTTGGACCTTTGACTTCGATGGTCAACACCTTTGGGGCATGTTGTACTTGATGAACGCTTGTGTAATTGCTTTTAGATTAAATATTTTTTAATAAAACAGAACGTTTACTTACACTCGTACTACTGGTCCATATGATCTGCTGTATTAATCAGGGATTGTAATATGTGCTATTTTAAATAGTGATATAAAAAATATGGCATATTCTTTTATACATAGCGGTTGCCAAAATAGGTGTTCGTAGGCTCTGCGGAATTTCTCATTGGATTATGTGTTATAGTCTTATATAATTTCTCCTATGTTAAAATAGGTGTTAATAAAAGTGGTCGTAAAAGACAACGAATACACCCACCACTACTCTCTGTTATGTTAGTAGTCTTTGTTATGTTACATAGAAGTGCATTCGTAGTGTATGTGCTCATAGTTTTATGTAATTTTACTATGTTAAAGTAGGAGTGCAAAAAAAGCCAAATTCTTTTATTAGCTCTGCTACATGATCGTAGTCTTATACAATTCTGCTATGATACATAGAGGTTTGAAAATGTCTTCATAGTATTTTATTAGCTCTGTTATGTTCGCAGTCTCTTGATTATGTGTTCATGCTATTAAGTAATTTCTGTTATTTTAAAATAGGGGTTGAAAAAGACGTCATAAATGAGAACGAGAACCTCTATTATTGTCTGGTATCTTAGTTATTTTTATTATGTTACATAGGTGTTGAAAAATTTCTTCATTGTCTTTCATCATATCTGTTATGTTTGTAGCCTCTGTGTGATTTGTCTTATGTTAAAATAGGGTCTGAAAAAAGTTGTAATAAAAGGGAACGAATATATCCCCAAAAATTCTCATAAAAGTAAACAAGTATACTTTTAAAATTTGGTCGTGAAAGAGAACGAGCTTTCGGGGTGTTTCCATGGTTGAATACTGGACTATCGACTACTTCGTGTCAGGCGGGAAATGGATTGTTCTTATATATTCTAGATCGGTAATTTTGCCCTACTTACCTATTTATTACTTTTAAGTCTAGTATCTGCTTGTGTAGTTTCCTCGGAAGCTCTTGAGCTTTTTTGTCGATTTCTCCCTTTGCCAATATTTCTGGAGATATTCATGTTGGCTGTCGCTCCCCCTGCAACTGTTAGGTCATAGAGTATAAAAGCGAAACAGCGTATTCCTTATACGCTTATGTGTATACAACTTTTTTCTACAAAATTATTCCTCTACTTTTGGAAATTTCGAGATATTTAAAAAAGTGTCGGTAGGGGCCTAGGTCCCTTGAAACCATTTTTCTGCAGAAAAGAAAAACTATGGGTCACTTTATTTTCTGTCTAGTATCTACCTGCAAATGTTAGTTATAATCGGCTTGAAACACTTTACGGATGTTCCTTGTAAGTGATCTCAATAATTCTCTAGGATCGGCTGGTGCTGTGGCTAAAGCAGTTGAAGCATTTTTTTCTGTCACTGTGCGGGATTTTTAGTACTTTTGCGTCGTAGTACTTAATGATGTATTGCTAAATCTGGAAACAGCACTATGGCTCCATTTAAAAGTTAATTGGTTTAAAATATTTGACCTTTGATCTCGTCGGTCAGCCCTTTGAAACCTATAGTAGTTGATGACTTATAGCTAAATTTGCAAACAGCAGGTCAATATGTGGCTTCGTTTACGAGTTATTCAGGCTTAAATATTTGACACAACACCCCGATTGTCAGTGGTTTTGGGACATGTAGTAATTGATCACCTGTTAATAAATGTGGAAATCGCAATTCAATATGTGGCTCCGTTTATGAGTTATTCAGGTTTAAATATATGACCTTTGATCTCGAATATCAGTACTTTTGAGACACATATTTCATGATGACCTATTACAAAATGTGAAAACAGCCCCTAAATATGTGGCTCCATTTAAAAGTTATTCGAGTTTAAATATTTGAACTTTGACCTCAATGGTAATCATTTTTGATGATCTATTAATAAATGTGGTAACAGCACCTTAATATTTGGCTCCGTTTAGAAGTTATTTACGTCGAAATATTAGAACTCCGGCCTCGAAGGTCAGTACTAATGAATACTGTGGTAATTGATATCCTATTAATAAATGTGGAAACAGCACCTCAATATGTGGCTCCGAAGAAAAATTATTCGGGTGTAAATATTTAACCTTTCACCAGCTCGATGGTCAGTACTTTTGGGTCATGTAGTACTTGATGAATGCTTGTGTAATATATGTTATGTTAAATAGGTTTTAGTAAAACGGAATTGTTATAATCGTGCTATTCGTCCATATTCTTTGTTGTGTTAAATTGGGATTTTAATATGTGCTATTTTAAACAGTGATTTTTTTTAAAAAAAGACACATTCTTTTTACGTAGGGGTTGCGAAAATACGTGTTCGTAGTCTCTTTGCAATTTCTAATTGGACTATGTGGTTTAGTCTTATGTAATGCTTCCTATGTTAAAGTAGGGGTTGAAGAAAGTGGTCATAAATATGAAGGAACACCTCCATTATTGTTTGTTTTCTTAGCTGCCTTTGGTATGTTACATAGGTGTTGAGAAATGTGTTCTTTGTCTTTCATCAGATTTTATGTTTGTAGTATGTGTGTGACTTCTGTTATGTTAAAACAGGGGCTGAAAAAAGTTGTCATAAAACTGAACAAATATACACCCAAAAAGTTATCATAAAAGAGAACGAATACACCCTTAAAATGGAGTCGTTAAAGAGAATGAGTTTTCGGTGTGTTCGATTTTCCATGGCTGGATAGTGGACTATCGAGTACTTCGGGTCAGGCGGAAAATGGATTGTTGTAATATATTCCAGATCGTTAATTTTTGCACTACCTACGCATTTCTTACTCTTAAGTGTAGTATCTGTATGTGTAGTTTCCTTGGAATCCCTTGTGCTCTTTTCTCGCTTTCTCCCTTTGACAACATTTCTGGAGATATTCATGTTGGCTGTCGCTCCCCCTGCAACTGTTACGTCATATGAAAGCAAAAAAGCGTATTCCTTAACTTTCTATCCAGTATGTTTATACAACTTTTTCTGCAAAATGATTCGTGTACTTTTGGAAATTTTGAGATGTTTGAAAATATTTCGTGTAGGGGCCTAGGTCCCTTGAAACCATTATTCCGCAGAAACAAAAAATATGGGTCACTTAATTTTGTGTCTAGTATCCAGCTGCAGAAGATCGTTAAAATCGGTTTGCAACACTTTACAGATGTTCCATGTAAGTAACGTCAATAATTCTCGAGGGTCGGCTGATGCTGTGGATAAAGCAGTTGAAGCATTTTTTTTCTATCACCGTACGGAACAAAGAGATCAGAAATAATGTATGTTACTTCAGGAACTATATGTGAAGACAATTGCGAATCAGTATGTATATTTGAAGTTTAATTTGCAGTATTTCCGCCTACAACGGCAGCAATTCGTGAGCTTTTACTCCGAGTCCATCAGGTACAGCAAGGATGTGCTGTTAACGTGGACCATATACGCTGTGGTTAGAAGATATTCAATCATTATGTCGTCCCATATCAACTTTGAAGTCCGCGAATCCTGAAGACCTGCTGCTGACGATTGTGGAGAACGTTCTGAGTGCTAAAGTCTATGCTAAGGTGCTCAGCCATGTGTATGTACTTTGATTGCCATGTATGTCGCAAAAAGAGCATAAAAGTGGAATGGAGGTGGACGGAAATTCCTCAAAGATTCCGCAAAGAAAAATACCAGTGATATTGAAGAATAGACATTATAAGATGCCAGACATCCTTGTTTGGAATAACCCGAAACTCAGTTGAAGTAGGTTCCTTTTAAGTGAAATTTATCCAAGTTTGAAATCTATATAATAATCACTAATTAGCTTTAGGCCTTATTCTAGCTCAAACATTACGACTTTTAAACGATGCTGTGGATAAAGCAGTTGAAGCATTTTTTTCTATCACCGTACGGAACAAAGAGATCGGAAATAATGTATCTTACTTCAGGAACTATATGTGAAGACAATTGCGAATCACTATGTATATTTGAAGTTTAATTTGCAGTATTTCCGCCTACAACGGCAGCAATTCGTGAGCTTTTACTCCGAGTCCATCAGGTACAGCAAAAATGTGCTGTTAACGTGGACCATATACGCTGTGGTTAGAAGATATTCAATCATTATGTCGTCCCATATCAACTTTGAAGTCCGCGAATCCTGAAGACCTGCTGCTGAAGACTGTGGAGAACGTTGTGAGTGCTAAAGTCTATGCTAAGGTGCTCAGCAATGTGTATGTACTTTGATTGCCATGTATGTCGCAAAAAGGGCATAAAAGTGGAATGGAGATGGACGGAAATTCCTCAAAGATTCCGCAAAGAAAAATGCCAGTGATATTGAAGAATAGACATTATAAGATGCCAGACATCCTTGTTTGGAATAACCCGAAACTCAGTTGAAGTAGGTTCCTTTTAAGTGAAATTTATCCAACTTTGAAATCTATATAATAATCATTAATTAGCTTTAGGTCTTATTCTAGCTCAAACATTACGACTTTTAAACGTTACTAAACTGTTTTTTTTCTCTCAACAATTTTCCATGCATGTCAGATGTCTACGAATAATCTGGCACACTAAGAACAGAGCAATTTCTAAACGTAAGAATCCATCGAATTTTTGTAATTTACCCCTTTTCCATTCCCAAATATAATCAACATTGAGGTTTCTATGAGCTACTCAAGGCTTTTCCAAATGACTATCGTTGATAACTTCACTCTAAACTTCTTTGATACAGAGATGAACATTTTACAATATTTGCAGCAGAGGGAATTTAACTCATTATTTGAATCTAATTTTAAGATTCTATCTTTAAATGATCTTAATATTGTGTATTTTTAAAGTTTTACTGATAAGGAGTTAGCCAGCAATTTGTCATTGTTTTATGTTTGTCTCCCTTACAACAGTTTAATAAAGATGCAAAATCTCAACTTTCCACATCTGGCTAACTTTGCAGAATTTTTTTTTCCTCTCGGAAAAGTGTAAATTTCCGCGATTATATCACAATAAGAACAAATAATTAAGTAACTTTCCACGGAGAAACAATTTATTTATTCGATAATATTTGCAACTTGTATTTTAGTCAGTTAAAGTTAGTGCTATAGTTTCCACGAAAACTTTCGGCGTTGACAATAGGCTACAAAATATGACAGTCATAGTGAGGAAACCAGACACAGGATCTTTTGGGACTTTGTATGACTTGCTTAATAGAGTATGACGATCATTGTAGAAAACATTTCAGCTTCCTGTTCTAAATGTCGTGGTTTGAACTTAATTGCACTGTACTATAAAGGAAACCATTTATATACTCATTTTTCTTGTAATAGAGAGTAAAAGCAATTATGTCGGTGTAATGTATTAACAAAGTCAAATCGTTAACATCTTAATAAAATAAAAGGTGTAATTATTCATTTTCAACTTCCAGCAATTAAAACGAAGTTAGTAGAAGTAAAATATACCACAACTTTTCTCCACCAATACACATTTACTGGACATAATTAAAATCTCCAGTGTGTGGACATTTTATCGCTTGCGAGAGATAGTTACTACTATTATTATTAGGGTCACCCTAGTGGGATATGTTTTAATGTTAGTATTCCCGTACGTATGTATGTACTTAGTCCTCACAGTAACTCTTTAACAGGAGCTAACCATTAATAGTTTTATACAATAGATAGCACAATGACCAGTGAGTCCGAGTTCGTTAATATGGGTAACCCCTTAACATTTTGAAAGGTAACGGTGACATACGTTTGTCCTCTACTGCTAAGAATAACTCTTGAACAAAAGTGATTTTTTTTTTTTTTTTGCAAAAGTTACTTTTTTGCACAAGTTGCAGAAGTTACATATCTTGAATATTGATGCCATGAAATGTTGACATCTCTAGAGCTTGACATCTACTGGACGAAATTGGAACTTGTAAATTGTAAACATTTTAAGTTTCTTCCAGAGTGTTTTCTGTATTACATTAACACACACCTAGTGCTGGGTAAATTCCCGGGAAAATTTCCAAAATGGGAATTTATCCGGGAATTTATGTTCAATCAGAAAGAAAATTGCATTTTATTACTATATTATGATTTCAAAGTTGAATTAATTTTTATATCACAGCATATTATGACTGTTGTCCACAGAGGATTCTATAAAATGTATATTCTGAACGGTACTATGTTACTTTATTAACACTTTATTATATTTAGAAAGCACGCAAAAATATATATTTATTTACAATGTGTTCTATCAATTAAATATGTATGAAAAAAATTATATAGTAACAGTTTTAATGTATATGTAAGTGGATTTGCTCAACTTGACTCTATTACTGATATTATGAACACATTAAATTTATAAATGTTATAAACCAATTAGATTGGGTAAATGCTAGAAGATACATGTCTCACCAATTTATCAACATTTGCGCATACATACTTATGTTCACAAAATTTGCAAGATACTTACTTATTTTTATGTCATAGCGCGTAACATTTCCATACACGACCTTTCATTCTACCTATTTCTCGAAATTCCATACGTTAATTCCCATGTAAAAGAAGTCCGAGTACCTCTTTAGAAATTCGAGTCAGCGAGACAGACCGACGTCTGTTACTAATGGTGATTCAGGGTTTATTAATAGTACTTGATCTCTATTTCTACATAATTCTAAATTACTTTATAAAATAGTTCCTTTTCATCATTTGTAAATTAGTACTTTGCTAATTTTGGCTGTTCTTTAGCATTAAGGGCAAGCATTTGCACCTACTTTTTTGCGATATTCTATTCCGATGCGGTTGTTTTATGATTTCATACGTTAAATCACGTTACCAACATTAAATTCAGACAGCATTGCAGAGCGAGCGTTAGCGAATGAAGGCGGGTTAGAGCCCCACATGGCATGTTGTTTTCTATATTCGTTACCAACAATTCATTTTCGTTTCTCACATCAATCACTTCCAGTTACCTTTCTGTTTTGTATAAATCCCCTACTGCTCTAGAAAAATGTGTTCGATACTTTCTTGCTTACTTGAACATCAATATCAACTCAGTTCTTCCGTAAATCATCCTACTTTTTGCTAGTTTTGCCCCTCCAATACTAAACAATTACCTTACTTTTTGTGCAAATGGAAATGGAACTTTAAAAAATGATATTAGTAGTTATATAAATTACCGTCAAATAATTTTAATTTTTTTAATCTCCAAATTTTTTAAAACCAAGAAATAAATCATAAAATATTAAAATAAAGTAATTAGTCATATGGTTCTTATAATTTGGAAGATAAAGTAAAGAAATGGAAATAAATTCCTTCCTGAGAATTTATAGGCCAGGGAAAAAACCCGGGAATATTCCCATTTTTTAATTCCTTCCCACCGGGAATATTCCCACTGCCCATCACTACACACACCTAATAAATTAAACACTATTGATTATTATGATTTTAAAAACAGTACTATTCCTTACCTCTAATGCCTTCAATGCATTTTCTTCCGTTTTCATCACAGAGAAGTTGGTGTTCTGTTAAGATAAATATCAGTAAAGTTAATTCCGTGCCAAGATTCTTTATCATGTTGTCGACAGACTACACAGATTCAAAATACAGATAGGTAACATACACATTTCACTAACTGTGTAGAGCAGTGCTATTCAAAGTTTTATCCTCGCGTACCCTTAGACACATTACGCCATCCAATTGTGTACCTCTGAAGTTGTTTATTAAAAACTAAATCGAAATTAACTTGTCCAAATTAATACACATATTCTGTTGATTAAAAAGGGGGACAAATAGAATCCAACAAAAGTACACTCAATATGCCAATCAAAAGACTATTAACAGGGTGTAGAGTGCACATCCGAAAAAAAATAACATTGGAAATTTCAAAACACATGGGAGACTTCCAGTTCCACTTAGGGCGATTTCCCCCACTTCCTTCCAGATAATTCGCACACTGAGGCCAATGTTGACAATTAAAAAAGCAAAAGTAAGTGTAGAACTAAATGTATTTTCTGCAATGCTTAGGGGCCGCGGTGGCTCCGTGGCGTTCACCTGTGGTGCTTTGGGTCCCGGCTTCGATCCCAGTTCCCGCCAAGTGAACTTTGTGGTGGACAAACAAAGTGTGCGTGGGCTTTCCTCATCACAGTCTCCTTTAACCTAACCGGCATATTCGTGGGACGTAAAACTCAAAGATTTCATTTCATTTTTCCCCTATGCTTATGTTGGATTACGTACCCCAAAAATATCTTCGCGTACCCCTAAAGGTGCGAGCATCCACAGTTGAATAGCACTGGTGTGTAGAGAACTAACCACCTAATATTTCTACACATCTCACGAAATATGTAAAAAAAAATAAATAATATAGTAGGCTAGATAAAAGGGTAAACCCGCAAACACTGATACAGAAACGAAACATGCTAGTTGAAAGGTTTATGTTTGTACTTTAATATAACCAAAATCACCCTCAGAAATACCACGATATGACGTCATCAAAATGGCCGCCGATGAATGGTACGTCCGTATATTGAAACATCCATAACCCATCTACCATTCATTAGAAAAGTTAAATTTCCGTTTAATTTTTAAGAGAATACAACATAATAGAACTTCTGTGACAGATATCCATATATTGACATTATTTCTTTAATACGTCTTCTAACAATAAAAATGTGCCAGCTTTTCTGATTGCGATTTATATAAGGAACATTTCTTTACAACGAAACTCTCATATCAAAAAGGAGATTAAAATTGAAATACTGAATGTTCGCGAAACTCTGGTACTATGTGCAAGGTATAGTGCATAAACATCGTGAAAAAACCTAGTTTCCAAAATAAGGGAATTATCATGGCAGTCAGGGCAAAATATAAAAATATTTATAATAGAGTATATTGAAGCCTACATGTGACAAATTGATTTTTATGTTCCTTGGGTTCAACCTAGGGAGCTAGACTTTGAACGACGTATAAAGTATAAACACCAGCAAATAATAGTTGAGAATACGGAGGATGCATTTATAGTTTTCAACTACTGTGCCGGACAAAATGTGAAATGCCGCATTGCTATCCATGGAGATGCGTAGCAGTTTTCATCGATTAAAATTAATAGTTTCTTAGAGTTCTGGTCGTACATCTAAAATATGACATATTGACAGATAAACAATCGGAAAAACGATAACATTTCATAATCCGTGTGATACATGGTTTAAATAAAATTACACTAACTCCAAAATTGCATATAGTATACAACAACTAAAATTAATATTTTCTTTGAGGTCTTGCCGTACGTCTAACTAATGAAACTCGAAGCAAACGTAAAAAAAGAAAGCATTATATCATACTTTGACACACTCATGAAAAAAAAAACATTGACTGCTAGATGTGAAACACTTCACATCAATCAAGTCTTTGGTGTCACCGAAAAAGTTGTTTAAGAGGGCAACAGGCAAATGAGACGTACCTGCCGATTGCCAAGTACTATAAAACAGAGGCGATATGGGAACAATAGCCAAGAATCATTGCTACAACTGGGTACTTTCAGTACCAACTAGTAATAGCCCCATTCAAGAGGATCCAGCTGCTGCAGTGTAAGTGGTTCATGAAATAACATTAAGGTGCACTCGCATAGAGTGACAATACTCTGGTCTTACTGCGAGTAGTAGTCTCTCGTGTTGAGGTAGGGTACTACCGGTTGCAACCATATTCATGTATAGTTTATAATACAGGACCCTTAGTAATTATGAGAAGCTTCCACCATATAATTAACAAGAAATTCTATGCTACTGGATGCAAGAATTTGTTGGGTGAAATTACGTCGCCAATCTGTTCACTGCGGATTTGATGAACGTCTTTACATAACATTCATTCCCACATCCAAAGAAAGCTGATGTAGTGTCACACCGAGTCATTGCATGGATGAACAAAAGATGCGGCTAAAGATTTTCCACATTCTGTAATATATGGTGCACAATAATATGTTTATTTGCTGGTAGTCCCAGACATGAAGTAGACATTAGCCATTTCTAATTATAGCAGCGTAAACCAGCATAATGAGGATATCTCTATCATCAGGAACTACGGTCAATTCATGACCTTCTAAAGGTATCAGGTATAAAGGATTTGAATTTGTTTAGATTTTCGTGTCTTCAGTAACTTACATATTGAAGACATGACTTCAGCGGAGAGCCGTTGATGTTTATGATCTTTATTTGAAGACTATCAAATTCTACTATAATTTAAATGAGCCATTAATATTTGCTGAAAATATACTGTTTTTACTGTTTCAAGATGTATGAGTACTTTTCAATTGTAGGTAATCAAATGTCATAAAGAGGAGCTCCACCATGTAATACACATCTGCCATACGCTTTTGGTTGAGGCGTACCAGGCATGACCTTCATTAATATTATTAGATTAGTCTCGCCTGGCTTTCTCATGTAGCTGTCTTTGAACAATGATGTACGATCAGCAGTAAGCGTATATTTGAGTTAGTGAGCCACATTTCAATTTTGTTCAGTAATGGTAATAAGTCGCATAAACAGTACGGATGGACTATATGGAAACTGTGTGACCTACATTATTTCCCTTCTTCAGAGTTTGAACTAGGATCTTCTTCATGTGAAGAGAATAGTTGTGTGAAAAAGCTTTAGAGTTCAAGTGACTGTGTATTATGTAAAATTGGTTTCTAGTTCTACAGAAATTAGTTAAGATATCTACACATCATTGAAAATTTTTCAAGAACAACTTAGAGGTGTCTACCGACAAACACTTCAACATTCCTATATTCGCTTTCTACTTTGAACAAGAAAGCAAACGTTGCACTATAAAACAGGTTATATCTCTGCCATCGTAACGCATAGAGTACATGCAGTTGGCAGTTTCCAATGTTCGGATATACTCAAATCTGATGTAAAATTTGTGTGCACCAAGCAACTGTAGGAAACGGCACACCTATCGGTGTATTGGGTAACATCACTGGATGGACAGTGTTGTAAACTCAATGTAATATTATGGTTTATTAAATATCGTTTCATAATTCGAATCAGCAATGAAAGCAAAGACAAAAGAAATGACACTCGCAGATCAGTTTTTCACACTTTTTCAGAAATAACGTTAAACGTTTATAAAATTAAAACGTTACACACACATGGAATGAAGCAGTAACAAATTGTGCACATTAAATTAAATAACACAAAGAACTCTTTAAGATGACTTAAAGTGTAGAAAGGTCAGTTAAGCACTGTTGCTACAACAAAAGAGAGAAGAATTGAGTTTGATAATGATGTAATAACCTGGTAAAGGTTACACGTACAGTGTGGTTTAAAATTTATGGGACAAATCAGTATGTCATATGGTGCATTGTCCCATTGATTTGAGATCGACAGATCAAGTACTTAGCGAGATATTCGGTATTTTGTAAAAGCGAAGAATTTTTTGTTGTACAAGATGGCAACGCTGTCTTGTTTTCCCTCAGCTATGGGGAAATCTTAAAGAAGTGGTTAAAACAAAATGAAACATTGTTGAATTGTCATACGATAAAATTAATCCTTTTAAGTTCTTGAAAGGACTAACTAAAAATAACGTTGTGGATATAAATGGTTCTCGAGTTAGTAGTGCACATTCACATTACACAATATGATACAAAGACGTTTACGAGAGTTATCTAATAGCTACTATCGTGTGGTGAAAATACTTATTCTCTTGCAATTTGAGGTGAACAATATCGAAACAATTCAATAATATCTGTAAATATTACCAACTTGTTACCGATTCTTGTTTAAAACACGAATGGATGAAATAACTAAAAGTTTGTTGAACAGTAACAATACAAGAGGGTTATTTCAAGCATAATTTCTTTGGCTGAGTACTGGCTAGTGGGTTTAAAGTAATTACACACTTTTTTGCTTGCTAACACACGACTAAGGGAATCATTTGGAAGCAAGGTTCAAGAAATTCTGAATAGAACAAAGCAACAGAAAAACTGCAAGAAGTTATTGTAACTGCTATGCAGATCGCTAACATTCGTAATTATTGCATTGTGTTGAGGCAAACCATTACGGAATGTGGTAACATGTCTCTCGCAGTAGCCAGTAAGTTATGAAACAAATTTCATTGTATATGTGGTATACTTAGTACAGCTAATATCTCACTTATTAAGATAAGAATTTTAAAGTCATTGGCCCAAATTTTGTATTGTTTATTTATTATCAATTTTCTACCATATTATAAATCTCTGCAAAGTATAATTGAATGAGTGAATGAATTTTAGTGAGTTGTATATGACCAATTAAATATTCATTATTCTGGAAATACACAATTATTTCTACCATAAAGTTTATTTTCTTATATTTCTATTTTGTCCGCAGCTTGTCAATTGCACGCTATCGACTTCTATATTTGTCAGCTTATTTATTGAATGTGTAGTTACAATTCATCGCATAAGTTTAAATGCGCAACTGGATTTCCTGTGTAGCTCGAAATAATATTTTAAGTATATATTTAGCAATATTTCTTAAGTATTTGAAGGTGAATCAATTGACCAAAATTTATATAGTAACAGAGAATTGTAAGACTTCCGTCAAACACTATACGCCGCCTCACGAACAATAATGCATAATACGTTTAACTTATGTAATACTAGCATCAAATACGCTTCTCTGGGTTCAATTAAGAAAAGATAGTAATATGTTTCGTTAGCCAGTCACTTTTTACTATTACTAAAGCGCTCCTTGATTTTTATACACACCCTCTCCTCTCCACGTTGCGGGTCACGACATCGAAACTGTCATTGTTCATCTCAGCGACCACGAAAATTATGAATTCGACACTGATATTGGCCATTTTGATTATGCATATATATATATATATATATTCCTCCCCTCCCACAATTTTTGAGCGGCTGAATTTGTTTAAATGGCATTAAACGTTTCTCTGTTCATCTCAGCAACATTAGATTGATTGATTGATTTTAAGTTTATCGTCCCGTTCAGCAGCGAGGCTATATGAGACGTGGACCTACTGATTAACGTGGAATCCGAACCACATGAGCTCCCGCCGGGAATCGAACCCGGGTCTCCCGCGCCAAAGGCGCGTACGCTAACCGCTTAGCCAAGGAGGAGCTCTCAGCAACATTAGAAATTATAGATTCTACACTAATATCGGTCATTTTCAATCATTTGTAAATGTCTTTGCCCTGCTTTAAAATACACCTTCAAAGTGATACGAAAAAAATCATTTCATGTTCGAACTTCATCTACGTTGAAAATTTGATCGAGATTGGTCGGGTGGTTCATGAGTTATTAAGTTTTATTTATTTTTATATATCTTCCCCCTCCTACCTCCTCCCTAAGTTATATCGTCAAAGTGAATGCATAAATACCATTCCAGGCCTGAACCTCATTTATGTTAAAAATTTGATCGAGATCGATCAGGTGGTTCAACAGTGAAGTCACACATATATATCAATCTCCCCCTCCCCAAGTTGCACCGTCCAAGTTAAATAATAAAAATTATCCCAGTCCCTAACGTCATCTATGTTTAAAATTAGGTCGCGATCGGGTGTGCGGTTCAAGAATTTTTAAGTTTCATTTATTTTTATATATGTCTTCCCTCCCCCTCCCCTAAAGTATACCGTAAGAATGTTATTATAAACACCTCCCCCGTTCCGAACTTCATCCATATTGAAAAATTGATTAAGATCAGTCCTGTGGTTAAAGCATTTCACAAAGGCAATCACATTCATATTAACATTTTTTTACATACATCTCCACTCTCCCTCCCTAGGTTGTACCGGAAAAGTGAAATAACGAAACATCCCAAGTCCGAACCTTATCTATGCTGAAAGTTTGATTGCAATCGGTCGGGTGGTTGAACAATTATTAAATTTTATTTAGCGTTTGATTAAAGTATATCTTGTCGCTCAAGAATTATTATTAAGTTTTATTTATTTTTATAGACTTCTCTCCTCTCTCATCCCTAAGTTCTACGGTTAAAGTGATATGATAAAAACCATCAAAGATCCGAATCAACTCTAAATTGATTTTTTTAAAAGATCGATCGAGTGGTTTAAGCGTGTTGAGCTCAAAAAGACAATCACCTTCATTTTTATTTTTTTTTTACATATATATCTCTCCTCCCTCTCCCCTAGGTTGCATCGTAAAAGTGAAATAACGAAAACATCCCAGGCCCGAACCTTATCTATGTTGAAAGTTTGATTGCGATCGGTCGGGTGGTTGAACAATTATAAAATTTTATTTACTTTTATAGATTTCTCCACTCCCGTCCCCTCCTCTAAGTTCTACAGATAAAGTGATATGACGAAAGCCACCTCATATCTAAACCTCAAGTATTTGAAAATTTGGTTAAGATCGGTCGAGTGATTTAAACGTGATGAAGTCGCAAAGATAGCCACTTTTATTTTTTATTTTTTGACATATATCTCCCCCTCCCCTTCGTTGCACCGTAAAAGTGAAATAACAGATACATCCATGACCCGAATCTTATTTATGTTTTAAGATTGATCAAGATTGGTTTGGTGATTCAGGATTTCTTAAGTTTTATTTATTTTTATATATTTCTCTCCTCTGCACCCCATCCCTAAGTTCTAAAGTTAAAGTGGTTTAATAAAATACATTTCATGTACGAAACACATCTATCTTATTTTTTTTACGATTGGTCGGGTGGTATAAGTGCGAGGAGGCCTGAAAGACAGTCACTCTTATTTTTTGCATATACCTTCTTTTTGCCCCTTCACTTTCGTTGCACTGGAAAAGTAAAATGACGAAAACGTCCCAGGCCAGAACCTTATCAACGTTGAAAGTTTGATCGAGATGGGTCGGAAGGTTCTATAGTTATTAAGTTTTATTCATTCACATATATGTTCAGGGCTATGCTTCAGGGCTACTCACTTGCATAATACGTAGGTCGAAAAGAAAATCAAAATAATTTCAGCTAAACAGAATAGCACTCCAAGTATAATCTTCTTGTCTTTCTTCGAAAAACGAAAAAGTACTATGGTGGACTTGGGGTGTTCTCCAATTCAGATCTTCAAATTTATTTAAAATCAAGAATGATTTAATCTATATTCTTGGGAACTTACTGTTGCACCAACACACACATATGCAGGGTGTAACAAAAAGGTACAACAAAATGTCAGGAGTGGATTCCTTATGGGTAGACAAGAAAAATCGTTTATATGACCGAATGTCGGAAAATGCATCATTGAACAGAATTATGGCCATTGAGCCGCTTAATGGGGGAAATAGTCACATTCTTTATCCTTTTAATGTGACCCAATTTAAACCTCAGAACCCCAGACGCTAATTAAGCTAGGAAGATGTATTATCGTATCTATGTCAGGGGTGCCCACAAGGGAGGGCTATGACGCAAACTGCGTCATTGAAATATTTGGGGGGGGGGTTAAAATCTATATAAATATGTTTGATGAGGGGGGGTAAAATTAATCGAAAAGAAGATTTTTTCATGGAAGAACACCTACGGATAGACAATTGGGGGGGTGCGTCATAGATATAAGGGGGGTGGGCACCACTGTCTATGTATTTATCGATCTATCCAATATATGTCGGATAGATTGGGGTATTAAAAGAGCATTTTCCTAGCTCTACGAAATCGGTCTTCAAGGCGGTAGTCGCACCAGTAATGACATCTGGTAGCGTTATTACTTAACACACATAGTACGAATAAACCTTGAGACCACAAATTGCAAGTTTTGCCACGGATAAGTTGGTAAGGTGTTTGTGTGTTGAGTGGAGACCGCGGATTCGGATCTCGGATGACACAGGTATGTTTTCCTTTCAACATACGTTTCTATATGTTTATAGTTATTAATAATTGCTTCATTTCATTTATTGTAGTAGTGGAGGTTAAGGAAAGTCAGGAAGGTTAAGATACATATATGGTCGCTTTATCCATATATACAGTCCAGAGATGGAGTGGATATATATACAGATCGATCGATCTATCCAATATATGTCGGATAGATTGAGGTATTAAAAGAGCACTTTCCTAGCTCTACGAAATCAGCATATATATACAGAGGCGTATCCAAGGGGGGCCTATAGGGGATACAGCTTCCCTTGACGCTCAAATATACACTGGATGAAATGTTATTCAATCCTGCTTTACACTAAATAAAACTGCAAAGTATGGTTTAGCCCTTCACTTGGTCATATCCTGGATCCGCCACTGTATATATATGTATATATATATTGACTACAGTAAGTCCCCAGGTGTACAGTTGAATTCATTCTTCCTTTTAACCTACAGAAAAAATGCTTTGGTTTACTGCTGCAGATGGCGGTCCTGAAATACGAAGTTGATAGAGAATTGAACAGAGTCAGAATAAATTTGACAATGAGAGTAACAAAAGTTAGACAGGTCATCACTGTAGGGTAATTAATAAGGAAAAAAACGTAAATTAAATTGTAGAATGCATGTTTTCGTGGATTGATGCGATGTGAGGCAAGGTGACTATAGAGCATAATCCCAAAGAGTTTAAAACCCAAAGTATTAATAGGTAACTTAGTATATGTACTGGGGTATTATCATTGGGTCACGCCGGAAAAACCGAGCCCTGCGGGGATTCTAATCCCCTTCAGTCGCTAACGCTCGCTCAGTTATGTTTCATACTAAAGATAAATCGCTTTTTTATCAATAAAGTGGTGTGTGTGCAAATTGGACTAAATACTACGTGACATTACGTCATCTCGACTTGTGCAACGTTAACGTAAAATTTACCTCACCCTTTCTGAGGACATATTTAATTTGCAGGATTGTTTTAGTCATTATTGAGTAGTGTGTAGTTTGCAACCGTTAGCAATTCCAAGGAACTGATTTAGCGCGGTAATAGTATGCTGATTTATACGGATGTACGAAAGAGCACAAGAATGAAAATAAGAAATATTTGTGGTTAATAGTGAAGAGTGAAACCAAAAATGAAATAGATGTAATTGTAGGTAACATATGTGAAAGTAAGAACAGGTAAGTTTTAATACAACGCCGAAGAAAGATTAATGTGGGTTTTATCTCGGCCGCAACCTGTGGCAGTTTAGCCAATGCTTTTTATGAAAGAAAAGGGCTTGCTAACCATAGCTGGTTAAAGGACGTAAATAAAATTCAAACTTCAAATGGAACTTTGGTAACTCGCAGAAAATCGCTGATTTAATAACACGTTTTGTAATAGCCGGTTTAATGGCAGATTGATGAACATACTTGATATGGCTTGTGTAGCACAGTAGACAACTTTTGATGCTGTCGTTCTAAGGGATTTGTGTTTGACTCTCAGCCAGAGTTAAGGGTTATTTTTTCATGGAATTAAACATTGTAAATGAGGTTCGCGATTTACACTGAAGAAGAATTATCCCATAAAGGGAGAAAAACCGAAGACTGACACAGGTGGAAAGGATAAAGACGCTGACTGTTTATCCTAAAGCGTTAAAATTTAACTTATTCCTATGATTTTGGCTCTTTCCTTCTTTTCTTATTTTATTTCACTTCCAATACGTTTTAGGTCTTTGCATGATGTGAAATATTATTTTTGTTTTCTTTGAATTAATTCCTATCTGTCAGAACTTAACATGAATGGAATTTCTGCAGATTTATCTATTGGTTCTTACTGTAAGTGATGCTCTCAGATAGTAATACTTTTTCCTCGAAATTGAGGAATATTCTGAAATGTTATGTTTTCGGGCATGTTTTTGCTGTGATGTTGGATGTCAAACTATCAGTAAACAGTGAAACTATTCTCCTACTGGAAAAATGTATCATTTCTTATATATCCAACCTCCAGGTTCCAAGGTTTACTGGTTGTACAAATACATTTACATTCTTCAATATTATCTTCATTTTTGCTTATGAAAGTTCTCAACGTTTTGGTATAGTCTGCATTCTGGATAGGGCACTTTCGTTGTTGAGCTTTGTTACCACTCGGGTCCCTCACTGGAAGCTTTGCTATTGCATCGAATCATTTTCCACGGAGTGCTTCCTAAAATTTGGGAAACCAATCAAAGTGTAGTTTGCTCTAATCAGGACTACATGAAGAATATGGAAGTATTTCCCATTCATATTTGTCTAGCGCTTCCCTCAGTTTGGCGAATTTCTGTACGCAAAACATTTTAAAGAAACAACTTCTAACATGCTCATGTTACAAACGTCCCACTGTGACACTCTATTTGTAGCTATTACGCAATTCGATCATACGAGAGGATGACCATGAGTTTAGCCTTTGTTTGTTGGTGTTGGAATTACTTCGGGCGTGGAGAGTCGGAACTTTTCCATTGTCCATGTCTAAGACTTCAGTTCTGTTTCAAGATCTCGTATCCAGGGTTAATGAATTGCAGCAAACCTTCGTAGAAACTGATCTCCTTCTGTTCGGTAACGTTGCAGATTCTTCTTCCATTCTTTTGCGACATGCTTTCTGCTCGTCACTCAGGCGATGCTGTGCCCAACGGGCAGAGATTTTTCTTAACTTTTAGGTTTTCAGAAGTGATTCTGCAAGTTGAAATGACAGACGTTCTGGCCTTTTATAATACCTTCTCAAATCTTTGTCGTCGATTCTATCTTAAAATGTCATTCACAATGATTGCAGAGCTCTAGTTAATTGAAGTTGATGGTATTCTACTCTTGGGCTGCCTACAATGCTCATACAACATTCACTGAAACGACATGAGCACCCTGATATAGTGCTATGATCCACTACATTATTTCCACAAACCTCTCGCTGCGCGTTGTAAATTTTACAGGTTATTCTCTTCATGTAAAGCTTCGTAAAGTTTCGTAGAGTTCCCTCGTAGAGCACGGAAGCTAGAAATCCGAGTTTAATCCTCCTCTGTCTCACTCATTGAATTTTCCCAGCAAAAACGAGATTTTATTTAGTTTTGTTCTAAACCATTTCCATGTATTTTGTATGAGTTTTATTTTCTTTTTTTAAAGTTCTTTGTAGTACATTCGCTACTATGGAGGCAGAGCAATTTAGTTACAAATGTATTTTTGTTTGGAGAGCGATCCTGATTTCTGAGTTGTAAGGAGTATATCACATCCTAGTTTAATGTACCAAGTATTTCAGAAAAAACAACGTGTGATTATAAATCGCAAATCAAACTTTAAAAAAAGGGGGAAAAACCGAGAGGAAATATAGGCATCCATTGCGCATAATGAAATGGAGTCTACAATGTGCAAAACTGGGCTCATGGTGGTTACGAGCAAAATTTTAATTTGAAGGTGCCAACATGAAAGATCTCATTCGAGAAACCTATTTTCAATCATATATCTGATAGAATATTTTATCATTTTCGGGAAAGACACATGGTACTGTGGGGTAGGAAGAGCGTTCCATTTGATATCACAGACATATTGCTATATCGTTTTTGTTTCGTGTTTTATAAGCACTGATATTGTATTTAAGATATTCAATATTGGTAGCGAATCAGTAAATATAACGTCGAGAGCTCAGTTTCATCCTTAGGTATAGTTATATGACCTCCCTATAAATAGCGAGTTCCCACAAGTTTCCTAACTTAATACATTTAATCCGTCTGCAAGTTGACCTAAGGATTAAAGTTTCTTTCAATGTTGGGATGATATCTTCAAAATACAATATCCCTCTCTTTAAATAGTCCATTCAGATTTTCAATTGTTATATAGTAACTTTTGCTGTCATCAACTAGGCAACGGTGAAAAATACGACCCTATGTATTTGCTATAATTACTGGAGATAGTTGTTGTACCGCAAAATAACAGCATTGCATATGCAGCTAACTCATGCAATGACGTAACTGTATGGTAATTTTACTCAATAAATACTATAAACTAAGGGGTGTACAATATAATCGTCCATATGGAAGGCATTGTACAGTATTTTATATCATTCTGGTCACATTCCTTTTAAATATACAAGCACCAACGCACAGCATGACAATTAAAAGAAGAGTAATGTTACCAGAGGTTATTTATAAAGTAGTATAATATGCGTCATATGTGAACACACAAATACTGTTATAGAGGGCAATTGTACTACAAATCTAGATTTTAATGTTCATTTACATTTTAATGTTCAATCTTTAGCGTAATTTTCACTTCTGTTCATTTACTTACATACTTTTCTCCTCCTTTTAAGGGGCGTGTTTTTTGCAAAGGAAAAGTATTCCCATCTTCACTCTGCCCTGAAGCTTTATGAAATCAAATGATAATCGGTAGTGACTAGGTAACAGAGATAGAGGGTGTTTGTCGCGATTACTTTCACCTGCGTACCATATTCATACTCCGTGACGCATCTGTTTCCTATGGAAGCTGTCCCATGTTAGCTTCTTGAACTATAAGATTATGTAAAATCGTAATGACCACGCAGTAGAGGTTGGAGCGCATTTTTCGCCTTTGTTTCCCTTTTTGCGTATACATACTGTCATTGACACGCCTCTTCCCTACGGACACAAACCCATGTAAGCTTCCAATTTCGTTCCGTTCAAATGGGTGAAATGTTATTTTCTAGTGACCACCTTGTAGAGGTTTGTACGTATTTTTTCCAAGAATAATCGCTTTTGTGACATGATTTTTCAGCATATCATAAATCTGTATTCAATCATTGTTAAGCATTCTAGGAAAGAAACAAAAGATGTACAACGATTTCTTCTAGGTTTGATTGAACTATAATAGGAAAATTGTGAGATTTTGTCTTTCTAAAGTTAAGCTGCAAGTGCATGGTGGCTCTGTTGTAGAGGGATTACCTCTGGTGCGTAGGGTCATGGTACGATACCCGGTCAAGTAAAAATGCAGTGCATAACATCCTATCCGTGGTTTGTTCGGATACTGTAACTTCGTTTCATATTCTCATCCCACTAATTCTTCTACCATCAGTTAACCATTGTCCCCCTTTGCCTAAACTGGATAATACGAAATTAATATGTCGCGTATAATTTACAGAAGCACTGAAATATTCTTACAAACAGAATGTTTACACTGTATTTGTTTACGAACGTACCCACTTTTGCTAACCCGCCTTTTCCTACAAACATCTCGCCATGTTTCACTAGTTTGTCCCTGGCCTGCCTTGTTAAAATACTTTCTTATTTCTTTCTGCCCATCCAGTCTAGGTAATTTCATTCATTTAACACTATACTCGTTTACCCGCTAGTTCACTGTGATTGACTCGTTCATAGACCGGCCAGTTTCCCCATTCCTACCCGATCAGATATATTTCTTGCTTTCAGTGGCCAACTAACACAGGCTCTTTATGTTTGTTCTGTTGTAGCTGTTATGGCATATATCTGCATGCTGCATTTATACCCCTAACGTTAGAGACATCATTAGGGATTCTGCGTCTGCCCAAATAGCAAAAATGAATTGCAGGAAACTTGCAGCAGATTTGCAATTGAAGTCTGGCAAACTTGCAGCAGACTTGTGATGCAAGTCTGCAAATTTGATAAAAGTTTAATGCAAACTTCCTAGTTGACGCTCTTTGAACTTGCAGAACGCCTGCAGTGCAACTGTATGGTAAGTTTGCAAAGCAAGCTTCTGCAAGGGGTTTACTTGAATAGCAAACCTACTGCAAGTGCACAGCAAGTCGGCAGTAGGTTAGTGCTGCTTTGCCGCAAGTCTCTGCAAGGATACCATTTGCACTGCAAGTCTATAGCAAGTTTGTAGTAAGACTTCGGCAAATAAATACTTGCAGTGCAAGTCTACAGCAGGTCTTCTGCAAGTGAGTGTAGTAAGTCTTCTGCCGTTATATACTTGCATTGCATTGCATGATTTTTACAAACCGAACATTTACTGTATACGAATAATCACAGAGTATATTTTCTGAACAACTTTGTCAAACAAGTTTAAAATATCAATTCTCTCTACATACTGGATACTTATGTAATTATCTTATTTATTCACTTGTTTCCATATTTCACACACTTCGAACCTACTGGAAATGGCGGCCTAGCTGGGAGATTTCTAAGAATAGACTTGTGTGCCATCTGTTGGTAGAAACTAGAACTGACAGACTTGCTACAACGTTGCAGCAAGCCTCCGAGGCACCTAAAATCTAGCAAGTTAAAATCTAATATAGTGAAAGACTTGCTGCAAACCAACATGCTATTACGGTATCAATCCACGAATGCAAATCGCTTCTTGAAAATTAATTTGTAGGTTAGTTGGAGTTGATTTCGTGGTGAATGAAATGCATAATGCAAAAATGCAAAGTTGTGAATGCTAAAATAGGATAGTAGGTATAAATGTTGGATAATCAGAAAACATTTGCAAGCTTTTAACATAACTTACTCTTAAAATTGGTAACTATTATTACATATGTTTTTATTGCCTATCCTAACTTATATTCAGGAGAAATAAATTAAATTAAAGAAATAAATACGTATGATTATCAAGAATCAATTATTCACAGCATACATTACAAAATTCATAAAACAGGAAAAGTCCATACTTTAAATAGTTTGCTTTATTTCGACTGTTACAGAATACAACGTCTATCACGGATGTACCATATTAACATTTCTACAACGCTAAGGAAAAATACGGAATTTTGAGATAGCGTTGCCCTCTTGTACAATCCGCATCAAAAAAATGCGACAGCTAACGCCGTGGATTAGGCCACCCAATATACAACTTCTTATCCCATAATCGTGTCAGGTAAACAGATACCCCTCTCGCCTCCTTTCTTCTCTCCCATACTGTAATTAGCTAACAACATGAGCGCAATTCTAATCTCAAACTACACATGTATTACCTTCGATACAATTAAATAACAAACCGAGAAGTAACAAGATTCATAGATTAATGTAGACAGATGCTGAAACACACACAATGAAAAACTGAAACCAATGAATGTCTATTACACAGAGATTCAGTAATGAGGCAGAGAGAGAGAGAGAAGATATAAAAAGAAGAAAAAGTAAAAGGAGAACAGATAGAACTGTGGAATTCAAACGTAATAAGAAAAGAATCTAACATTATAAAGTTCCGTTTCAAGAACTCCAACACTAATATAGAAATAACATTTGTTTTTACATATTTCTTTCAAAACTATTCGAATATATAGAGGATGCTTTTAACATTCATTATGTTACTTTCATAAATGATAACATACTAAATTTTGCAGTAGATCAACATATCTCCGAGACTCATGTAGGATAATGTCAAAAGTTTAACACACAGTTGCTTTGTTTCCACCTGGTTCGATTCCAAATTCAATAATGTTCATTGGACGTAATCGTCCAAAACACATTATCATATACCCACTAGATGGCGTTGGTCATATCTTCCATTTCAGAATACTAATGCAAACTGAAGAAAGAAATGAAATTAAAACAAAAAATGAAACAAAAAGAAAAAGATAGAAGGAAAGGGAAAATTGAATAGTGGTATTTTACTGCTAAATTTCTATCAGAAATACTCCATATTAAAAGTCTAAACTGTATCGTAATCAAAAGTTACAAATGTTCAAAAGGAAAAGTTCATGTTCCTCATAAATGTAGCATGTTTCAAGTTTGAACGTGAATAAAACACATTGAACTATAGAAAGGGAACAATTTTTTTGTCGAACTATTAAAAATAAAGTTTTGTTTTCAAATACCCAAAGAGGTTACAATTTTGTAGTCTTATTCAAAGATGTATCTGTTCCGAAAACTCAACATTGATTTCATCTCTACCGGATATAATAGAATTTGCACAGATAGAATGAACACGCTAAGAGATCAAATGGATCATCGTGTCAGTCGGATGATGTAGACCACCGTTGGTTCGTGGATTCAAATCTGTAGTGACCCGGTAATTCGACTGAGAATCGGTAACGCAGAGGATAGAAAAGAGATTTTACTAATTCCCTTGCGTTTTATCAGTATTTCTGTGGGAGGTGAGAAGGACTGGGGGTGTTATCTCCAGAGCGCGAAAGACAAGACCACGGAGGAACCTGTCATTTGTCGACCAACTGATCGCAACCTATCCTAAAACATGGAGGGTGCTATAAGCAAAGTGACTGTCCAATCAACAACTAAACCCTTAAGGCCACATTGAAGCTAAGGGGTTACCGTACCTCGTGAAGGCTGCTATTAGCTGAGGTTTCACACAACCGAATAAATGAATAACCTTGGAGGCTGCTGTAAAGTTAAGGGGTTATCCGTACCGCATATTATAACCTAAAACCTTGATCATTATAGAGAGTCTGTCATAAGAACTTCTGTAGACATATAAGAATTAATTATATAATAAAATCGATGAAAGGATAAATGTTGGTCCATCGTTGACTATACCCGTAAGAATATTTCAATATAAATATATCGCTTAGAAAATATATTACAGGTAACGGTTTTAACTATGTACATAACGAGGACATAGTTGTATACAATTTAATATAATTTATGATTTTTAGTTTCAAATTTAACCGCAAGGAAGCAACATTTACAATTATTATAGTTTTCGGTAAAACATACCTGCATCATTACGTGGTTCACTTCCAATCAATAGATCTGTGCAGTTACAAAGTTTCATCTTCCCTTCCACCTGGCATTGTAATATGCACGCAGAAAAGCTATAATATCGATATGCCCACATCTTTTCATTTTCATCTGGAAATCTGCATTTTCTAGATTCGATAGGCAAATTCCTTACATCTTCCTCAGCTTTTTCCTTTACAACAGTAGTTTCCAGCATATACTCTTTGTCCAGTTTCAAGAAGATAGATCCTGCTGAAGACCCAAATGTTCGTTCCATCGGAATTTCGTATTCTCCCAGAGCAATTAACTAAAAGAAATCATTGAAGCAAAATACTCATTTTTCTTCAACAGCAAACTGTAATTTAACAGAGGTACACTATATACAAAGATCAGAATTTAAAATCCCATATTATACATTTTCAGTTATTAAAAAAGATGATGTAAAAATGTGGTAACATTATCATTTACTCAATTTATTCAGATGTCCTTACTTACGACCAGGTAAATTTCTGTAAACGGAAAATATTATGGGATGAAATTTTGGAAAAATAAAAGTTTGTTGGGAAAATTTACTCTTCCTTATCTCTGAACATTTCAAATATTAAAACGTCAATAGTAATTTTAATTAAACTTACTGTATAGTACATTTAGCAGGGCCATTAAAATGTTCATCATAGCTTTCAATCCATACGTTTTCATGTGAGACAAATATCGAAATATCTGTGACAGATTTCAAGATTTTATTTGAAGGAAAGGCACAGGAGGCATATAATACACCAGCAGCATATAATATTAATCATATTATTTCTTAGCAGAGCACTTGCTTCCTATCTGCCCGAAGTTGGAAAAATTGTAATCTTTTTAAATACTAAACCTCTTTCGAATTTTTGCTTACTTCATACATTTACAGCTGACGTTATAAAATCTGCCCATCTCTATAAGATAATGATAATCTACGAAAAGGTTGTTTCGAGAAACAGCCATTTAATGTTTTAGAAGCTTACTAATTTCTTAAACATATTGAAAGTGTTTCAAACTGTAGTAAACTAATGATGGGGTTCATTACAAATTACATATCAATTAGTATGTGGCTGAAACAAATAAAAAGGAGTACAATCGTAAGAATTGTAGAACGAGTTTTTGGGTCAACTAACATATGATATACATTTATATTGCACCAAACTGGCGTTTTCTATTGGTTTGATACGAAATATTGAGCGTCATAATTATGATATCATTACAAGTGAAAATGTGAAGAAATTAAAAGGAGACAAACAATGAATATGTGTACAGGATTAGCATTGTGATGTTTATAATATAATCATATTTTCTGCAATAGCATTTCACGTTTTTATCAAGTGTACGCAGTGTAGTAGTATCGTAATACCTTATTCACCATTACTATCCTCTGCATCGAAAATTAACTTCTTGTAGAAGCCCTGATGTCCAGGAAGCACGAAGGCTAGCCAAAACTGTAAGTGGGTGTACTTTTGAAACGAAATGGGAACCTGGAAGTCGTATTTGCAGGGGAGTTTATTTAAATCGATCTTAGGTTGATGTTTTTAAATTTTAAAGTCCAAAGATATGCTTTAGTGACCTTAAATTACAAACTTCTCGAAAACTGAGTTCCTGTCCATCCGTAACAATTTTGCGTTTCGTAAAGCAAACATATCTTGCAACGGTTGCACTAATTTCGTAGCAATCGTGGAAGTGTAAATAAACTGGTATCGCAATTGTGTTTTCTAATAGCCTGATCTGAATCACAAGATAAACGTCTATTACAGCATCATATAACTTTTTTGAGCAGATATCAGTGTTCAAAAACAAATAATTTCTACTTTTCGTGCACGATTAGTCAAGCTCAAGCAAACAAGACCAGATTTTATCTGCACATCCTTTTGCTACATTTTCGGATGATACATACATAAATCCCTGTCCAGAAGTACAATGATGTATTGATGAGTTGTAGGTCCAAAGCATCCGTTCATAATATTTGAAGTGAGTAAACAATTTTGGAGTTGGAAGTGCCTGCTGAACCTCTAAATCTATTACCTGATCCTATGGATCCAAACTGTCTCCTACTTTCTTATTTTTAAATGAAGTTGTACGACTTTCACCTTTTAGAACGTGTAACTTAAGACTTATTTTTAGACTTATCTTAAGACTTATCTTATAACTTATTTTTAGCTTCTGTTTGTTCTCCGACAGAGATTTTGATCACTATTTCGTCCCAGAAATTGCATGCGTCACAGCTATGGCTCTTTACATCCTACGTTATAACTACAACAAAACACTCTCCGGTACTTGTCGTCGATTACTGGAACACTAGAATTTTCGTGCTCTAGGGCTGTTTTTAATTGCTTTATGGTGATCTCTTCCATATTGGTACAAAGTATGAATGATAGATTCAAAATACAATTCGTGAAAAACGAATTCAAAACAAAAATCTAAATACCTGAATTTACCAAACGAATCATAAACAAATAAAATTCCAAAAGTAAAATATATACTACGACTATTAAATTCTTCAATTAAAATATTTGAAAATAACCACACTATGTTGACACGAATCATTTATAAACTAGCAGCACATATTAAATGTCAAACTTTCCTAAAACACTTCTAAATTCAACAAAGGTGCATACTTGTATGTCAAGTGTATGTGTTGTATGAACTCAATCCACTGATGGGTAACTATTACTGTGTACGCAATGTTAAAAGTTAACAGAAAAGGTTTTCACAAACTATACTATTTTTCTTTCTAAATTTATATCTAATCTAACTCATATAAAGAGTATAAACAAATGTACATTAATTTAGTTACATTTTGTATTTATTTACTTGCTCAACTAACTGTATTCTTGCTATCTCAACACGAACTTCTCTTCGACACGTCAATTAACAGAAATTGGCTCTCAGTACTGCAGAAGCTAAATCAAATCTAAACACGTTACATATATGAATATTAAGCCCTGAATTGTCAAACATTGCTGTAAGTTTTTTCACGTTACAGTCATCATTTGGTTGGAATCGTATTTTTGTCGTGAACCTGATTTCCTGTAAAGACAAATATGCTACTCACTTTCCTGATTCCCCCTGTATACCTTCTTCTCTCTCTCGTTTTCTCAGCTACGCCGCAAGGAAAAGATTGAACTATACTTATATACTGTCACAACCGAAGCTGGGGAACGGCGAATATCAATAAAAGCACCGTAAAGTATACAAATATCTATATAGATCAATTGGACGTGAACAGTAAGCAAGAAATGACCATGAAAGTAACTAAAATCTTATTTTATAATGTAAAACATATATAATAATAATCACTGAAAATTAAATTACAAGCAAAATGACATCAATCATGCAAATGATCAAAATTTCTACTTCTGATTTATAAGGCCGTTTAATAAGCGCAATCTTTATTGCATTAGGTAGCTTATTGTCGGTTGAATTACGTTTATGACATTCACTATGATTTTCGACCGGTCAACCCAAATGGAGGTTTTTGTTCCTGCACCGACTCCCGAATAATCACAGCGGTCCGCATCTGGTTCCGTAAGCGATGGTTCATATTCGTCCACACCGATGCGTTTACACTGTTAGGTATAATGCTCTGGATCTTCTGTTGACATCACAAGCGGCACACGATTTCCAAATCATGAGAACACACTAGGTATCTAGAAGTTTGCGAATATCAAATAATGCACTGTCCGTGATGTTCAACTAGTTACAACACTAACAATAGGCTGGGGAGTTCGGTTCAGCACATTAAGTTATTTTTGCACTGAAATATAAAAATATAACTTCCGGATAATATATTTTAGGTGGTTATATGCGCATATTGCCTGGAACACTGTCGTGGCTGTGATGTCATCTGGGTTGCAAGGGACAGCGGGAAAAGGCGCGGCTTTAAGCGACAAGGGGAAATTCTTTCTTACTTTGTTCTGTTAAATGATATCGAGATTGCCTAACTGTAGTAGTAGGCAGCTGTACTACACAGCTGTACTAGTTATTACAGAAAGACTATAGGAACTAATATAAAATACTTTAGATTTTCTCAAGAAGAGAGGGGATGTCTCCAGAAATGGATTTTAGCTTGCACGTGACAGGACAAAATAAAAATAACATAATGTAATTTTTACATAAAAATAATATATAAATGCAATGTTAAATGAAATTATATAACCACGATTTCATTATGTAGTTTCCTTTTACTATTAGTAGTATGTAATAGTAGTATATAAGGCTACAGTAGCTTGTTTTGATTCTGCATACAAAAATCCAATAATAATTTAAAAAGACGAACTTCGAGGTACGACCCGTATTCGAAAACATGAGGTAGGGGAAGCGACGGAGATGATCATTTCTATCATCGTTTCCTTCTACATAAGATATTGAGACAAAATTTTGCCCACAGAGGCAGGCATGTAACTCGAGAAGGGAGGCACGATGATCTAGGAGTCTTACCTCCCTCGAATTACGCATATGGAGCATTGAAGACGTTAAAGTAGTTCAGATCCCATTTTATTCTGGAGGTCTGCATTCCCTGTAGCCTTGGTGCGGAAACGGGGACGTGTCAGTTCAAATTAACTAACGAATGGAAGGTTCGTAATTACGATTAATGGTTAGAAGGATATATAACAATGTATTAGATCAAGAGAATAAAGTATCCACCTACCATGTAAAAGCGACATTGTCGGAACATTTTTCTACTCAGATTTTGAAATTTTTGTTAATCGTAACTTTTGATAATTATATATACTTACTTAAGGGGCCCCTCCAGAATTACAAAATTAAGAATATCGCAGTAAATATAGAAATATGGTAGATTCTCGAACAATCAAGGAAGCACTGTGGCTCAGTGGCTGAACGCTCAACTGTTGTGCAAGGGGTATGGGTCCGCTTCACGATCAAGTGAGTTTGTAGTGTGCAACTCGTGTCCATGTGTTTCTCGGGGTACGCCTGCATTCTCATCCCACCAAATTCCACATAATCATTCACTTGCATTTGTCGTTTGTCTTTTTTTAGTTCATGAGACAAAAAAGAGAAAACTTATCAAGAAAATGAAGAAAATTATGTAATTTTATAGTTTATATGTTTCCTAGCCTAGCTGTAACACCCCACATTTTCTTATCCTACGCCTATTACTTTGTTTCTTTCTTGAAATAGTCATGTTTTTACAATTTCTTTGTTTGAGTTGCTTCGTATATACATATTTATTTCTACAGTATGGCGCTAAATTCGTGGTACAAAAGCAGAGGAGGGATTCCTGAAAGTAAAACAAACATAAAAGTTCCAATAAACATAGGGCGAAAATCTCATAGTTTACGTGTTATGGGCTGCCGAAAACATGAAAAAATGAATTTTAAAGGTTTATAGCTCCAAAACTATGGGACCTACTATAATCGGGTCAAAACTTCACTTAGGAACTAGTATGTGCTCTATCCAAAAATACATGTTTTAGGATCCTACGGTACTCACGCAACAACTTTTAACCCTTATCCGGGCAAGACATTTTTTGTAACGTAAACTGGCAACCGGGGCCTATGAAGCCCAGTATTTATATTAAGTGCAGAATACACAAAATCAATGCCTATTGTCACTTACTGTTTAGACAAGTTAGAATGTACCGGTATATATTTTTGTCAAGTAGCGAAACTTCGTGTCACGCTTTTGTAAGCCGCCAAGCAGAATAGCAAACCCGGCCCAGATATTTTTGTAACGTAAACGGGCCACCGGGGCCTGTTAGGCCTAGTATATATTTTAAGTGCAGAACACTCAAAATTCAATGTCTGTTGCCGCATACTGTTCCGACTAAAGGTTACAATAGTCACGTGTTCAATATATAATTATGTGACAATTTTATCTAATATTTGACAGGAATTTCACTAAAGTTATACGGAGCCTCCTAGGCCCCGGTTGCCCGGTTACGTCAGGAAAAGATTTTCAAATTAAAAAAAACGTTAGCTTTACCAACTCGATATGTTCATGATTTTAACTTCGAGGAAAGATAGAACAATTCAGTATTTTATGTCTTCAAAATATGTATGGTTATTGAGAAATTTTAGAAAAATGAAGCTACTGGGCCTAGCAGGCCCCGGTTGTCCGGATAAGGGTTAAGGTGGTACTTGGAAAGTACTTTATATAATAGACTCGTAGTAAAACTCCCTATATAAAAATTGTTGCGGAAGGACATTAGGATTCTGAAACACGCATTTTTCGATAAGCCACATACTAGTTTCTAAGTGAAGTCTTGATGCGACTACGGTAGGTCCCATAGTTTTGGAGCTATGGATCTTCAAAATTCATTATTTCATGCTTTGTGCAGCCTAAAACACATAAACGATGGGGTTTTCGCCCTATATTTATTGGAACTTTTTTGTTTGGTTTACTCTCAAGAATCACTCCTCTGCTTTTGTACAACGAATGTAGCGCCATACTGTATATATTTTTAGAACACGATACTGTATGTGACGTTCTATTTCATACAAATGTGTAATAATACAATTTGTTTTGGTTTGAAGGGCAAAGCGGAATAAGCATGTGAAAACTGCCCCCAAGTATATCTGCACCAAATTTACAGCATCGATTAATATTTATGAGAAATTCAGTTTCCAAAATTTTTAACCCCACAAGTTCTTTTGCAGGGATGTCAGGAGGCGGGAAGGAAAATTGAAATTATTATTTTTTCTTCTGAATGGCTCAACCGATTTGCATAAACAAGTTGTTAGGTGTTCTCAACAAGAGAAAAGTCGGAAAATATTTTTTTGGATTTTTTTTCGGTTTGTAAATTGAAGTCATTTTTTTTAATTTTCATTTTTTTAGTGGAAGACTAACTGGAACACCCCCATGTTTTTGCCAGTTTTGTCTTAAGAGGGGCCCTAACAACATATATTGTTTTCATTTTGTTTGCAAATGTACCTCATACTGAAAATGGCAAATGTACATAGGTCATCACCTATGTGGTATACGTATGATACACACTGTACACCAGTAGGATAACCAATACCTTTGAATGGGGGGATGAAGTTATAACATTTGAATTTTATGATAATAAGTATTTTTTTGTTAATGGTAATTGGTTTCTGAGGATGAAGGAGCTTCTCGACTCTGTTTGCACCTCCCTTAGCTAGGCCACTGCTGCACATCAACTGAAACTACACACTCCCGCATTTTGTATTAATGTTGCACATAATCAATGTTCTGTGATATATATAAATCTTTGATTAGTAATTGTTCAGGTTTTGTAATACTTGGTTAATAATATGCCTTTTGTTAATAAGTATTTATGTGCTTGGTTTGTTTCGATTTATTACTGTATATTTGTGTTTAATATGATCAAATAAAGAATGAATTAAAATAAATTAATCCTCGTCACTGTTTTCGTCCACTACTGGAACATTTTCGGCTTTTGTGAACATTTTACTGAGTATTTCAGCTGGTCGAATGAGTTTCGGTAAGTATCTCGCATCTTATAAATAATACACAATAGGAGAACGTGAGAACAGCAGCAACAGTCCTGTTCATGAAAACCGAATTTGTTCCAGTAGTGGACGAAGAGAGTTATGAGGATTATTTCTTTTTAAATTCATTATTAATTTGACAATATTAAACACTTATATACAGTAATACCATCGAAACAAAGTAAATACATAAATACCTATTAACAAGCATATTATTAATCGTTACAAAACAAGAACATTACTAAACAAAGATCTGTATATATCACAGAACGTTGATTATATGTAAAATTAACACAAAATACGGGAGTATATAATTTCAGTTGATGTACAGCAGTGGCGTAGCCAAGGGAGGTACGAACAGGATCAATAACCCTCTTCATCCTCAGAGAACAATTACCATTAAGACAAAAAATACATGTTATCATAAGATTCCATTGTTATAACAACTTCATCCCCCCATTCTAAAGTATTGGATATCCTATTGTTGCACAGTATCATACGTATACCACATAGATGATGGTATGTTGTTAGGGACCCTGTCAAGACAAAACTGGCAAAAAATTGTGGGTCTCGCAGTCTTGCACATTTTTTTTTGTAAAATTAAAAAAAATTGACTTCAATTTTCAACACGAACGTTTTGAACGTTTAATGTATATATCATCAAATGTATATATGCAAAAGTTAAATGTTTAGATTTTCCTCTGTATATCGGACTGTAAATAATTTATATTGTAAATAGTCAAAGATTTTGTGTTTGTTTTATTAATCCAAGAATAGGTAATAATAAACTATAACGGTAGTCAGTAAAACAACAAAATCAATTCACTATTTTCAAAGTTAAAGAGGAACAAATGATGTCTTGGGTCTGCGAGCCTCGTTGATTAGTTAAGAGTAATGGAAGGTGTTGTGTCTTGGACACATTTAGAATTTTTGAAATGTTGGTGCTAATTGTCAGAATTTTCCCTTAATTTTTTGTATACTTGAAGTGCTATCTCTTCGGAACAAGATAGGATGATTTTTAAATATTTTACATAATTGCAATAGCTTTTATAAGATATAGTAAGAACATATCCGTTTTGTTTACAGGTTCATTATGTTCATGTACTATTCAACAGACCCTCTTGTACGTTTTGAAGAAGTGATAATTACTAGACTTCTGCGGTAATAGCATTAAATAATAGCATTAAAAGCAACGGTCAAAATACTATGCGAAACTCCTTTGGCAATAATGGTGAGATGGAAATTACGTAAAAATCCTCCCTGTCCTGTATACGTACAAATCTAGAAAGGCTCTACAGAACTAGGAAACAAGTGTTCTGAATATAACATGGAATGGATAGGTCATCGGAAGCCAGTACTAGTCTGGCATAGTAAAGTCCCTTCCGAATCAAACGTTTTACCGTTGATTTGCGTTCTATATTTATAATTGAATCATAATTACTGAGGAAACATAACGATGGAAACGTTACTTGTTTAATACAAGATGTCTGGACGTTGATTGTCAATAAAGTATTCAACTAGAGTATTATTATACTCCTAACTAAGTCGGTCTATATTGAGCGAAAGCGCATGAAGAGAATTCACTCTGGGCATTAACTACCATGGAAATATTAAATAATAATATAAAGGCTTACTAAAGTGAAATGATACATGAACCGTCAAAACGTTGTGAAGAGAACATGCACCCCCCCAAAAATACACTTTGGACTTCAAAACATGAAAGTTACCAAAACACTGATTGATTCTTACTGAAGATCAACTGCAATACGCAGCTGCAGAGGATGTAAACACTTGTCACTTCAGTTCTGAGTCAGAAGTAGAATATTCCTGGGACCGGAACTGTCTTGATTTCGTTTGGTTTGTCCCGGTGTCATCTTCAGAAATAAAGTTGTTTTTGCTTTTTTGTAGAAGCAGGATTCTCTTTCCTTGTTTTGTTTTCATATAATGAAAGTCAGGTGTAATTGACGCTGGTGCTTTTTCTTCTTGAAAGGTCGAAACTTCCTGGAGGAGGAATTAGATGAAACAATAATTAGAATTTAATGGCGCTTGGTGTGTCTTGAACACCTGCAATTTTTGAAGAGTCATTTAATAACATTCATATGGATTGTAAGGTCGGCAAAGATGGAAACAAACGTGTATCAGATAAAACAGGTGACAGAGAGGGGTCTCAGTTGAAGTCCAAGGTGACCGTCGGGAGACCTGGAAAGACCCATGAACATTGCACTTTTTCAAACTCGGTCATACGGAGTGGGTATTGTTTAGCGAAGTGGTAAATTTTCCTTTCTTTAAGGGACAATTAAAGATAGCATGTTACCTTGATTGGCATGGAAAGCAGTTGCTTAGCTGTCCTTCATACGAAAAACTGATTCTGCACCGATGCAAAATAATACGAGACGGGGTACGTGTTTGGAGATATATATGAATAACTCGCAGTGAGCTGTCTATAACAGAAGGCAATGGCGCATTCCATAATTGGGGCTCAACTTTTCAACCAGTTCATAATGACGAAAATGTTCTTCAAGGATCTTAAGAGTTCATTCTAATAGGTAATGTACTCACGTATCAATTTCACGGAATCCCCGACTGTTACGATCTTGACGTCATTAATGTTACCGTCCGAAAGTTGAAATTTAAGAAAAGGAGGAGCGGTTGATGCAAACTCTTCATAGGCACATTGTTTTCCAAATTTAATTAAAATTATATATGACTCTGCTTGTAATTGCAGTGCTCTTAGATACTCAAAAATACCAAGAAACTGGTAGACTAATCATAGATATATCTGGCTGGGATGTGCAATAGAACTGCGAAATCTCCGGTCAAATAGTGATCGAAACTGTAGATCTTTGTCATATTCCATATCTTGATTACTGAATAAACTGCTAAACACTAAAAACTGAAGGTGCTTCGCATAAGAAAAAATAAACTTATAAAGTTTAAAATAAAACTCAAGGCACATTGATGAATGTAGGAGTAGCTATAACTACACACAGTCAGACCACTAGAATCAGCTATGTGATCTGCTAGAAGACGCAAGCTGAACAGATTTACCGCATCACTTCTTCTCCCAACTAGACTATTAGGTAATTAAAATTGTAGCATATAAGACCATACACAAGATATTAATATAATATAATATAATATAATATAATATAATATATTATAATGCTCGTTAAGACGTTCCTGATGTTAGTGTTACAATCACTTACTCGATCTTTCCTTTTTTTAAAAACTCAGAAACAAGTTACATAGTCCTTCGTTAATGAGAAAAATAACACGAATATTTTGAAGTACAGATTATCTCATCGTTTTTTAACGATAATCACGCTTTCCGTTACGATTATTATCCCTCAGCTTAACTTCTAATTTCCCGAAAAAAAAACACGGCAGATATTATTTACGCATCTTTGAGTTGTATCAACATGTGCAGAAATAGAATTTTCTATTTTGATCTTCGGTAACAACTAGTTTATTTTCTTACCTTTGTATGAGTAATTGTTAGCATAGTAGTAAAGCATAAAACTCATATGCCAGATACCAGGGTTTGAATTACGTCGTAATATTTAGTTTTCTTTGTTGGAAGGTATTGTTTACGTAATTGATTGTTTACGCTTTATTATTATTATTATTATTATTATTATTATTATTATTATTATTATTATTATTATTATTATTAATATTATTATTATTATTGGAAAGTCTAGACTGGGCTTCATGTTTTATATTTTACGGAGTCTCTGGTTCAACTTCAAGTCTTTTGTTGATAAGGATGGTATATAAAATGATAAATTACTTTAAACATTTATACTTCTAGCTGAAGTAGCAGTAGAAGAAGTACTCGTAGTGGAAATATGTAAGCAATTGCAGCGAAACCTTTGTGGTTGATCATTCGTATATTTCACCCGTACTAACGTTATGAATTGTTGTTCGCTAAACTCGTTATATATACAGAAAGTATGAATCAAGGTTAAGACGGCTGATGTCATTTTTTGTAGTTAACGTTTCTATTCCTAGTGCACTAAAGAAAGTTGCCTCAACACTAAAATCGAGGGAGATAGAATTTTTTCTGTGTTATTTTACATTGGAAGTATGGAGTTTAAAAGAAGATGAAAAATTCATTTTACACGCAAAACGGGAATCGAACACACGACCATCGGGAAGTGAAACCAACGCTTAACCCACTACTCTAAGACACCGCTGAGAACCAAGGTGAGAACTTGGTGTGAAATGTCTTCTGCAAATTGCACACTTTTACGGTTCTAATAACGTAAAACTTGTCTCAGTCTTTATTAAATAGCAAGTATGATGAAGAAATAATTATCAAGGGCATCAAACCTATATTGTCAAAATAAATTGTTGAAAATGACGGTTACTGGTAGTATTAATAAATGTTGTTGCAGCATTTAGAAAGGGGCCAGGAAGTTCAACGCCCTACATGAGCATCGGATACACAAAAGAGGCTAAATTGTTTTGTGAAACTGCATACTAAATATATCTCTTTGGGCATTTCTTCATAATTATAATCTTTCACGAGCCATTAATATGCATTCCAGATAATGCAGATCTACATTTCTTGCTGTCTACCATAGGTGTCCAATCTCGCGAGCCCGATGCTCGTGAGCTCACCACTGTCGCTCAACCTGGCTTGGGCTCACAATTGCACACGCTTAGCGGGCTTGGGCTTACGCTCAATGAAATAAGTGAGCTCGATTCCGACTGAGCACGAGCCCACTTGAAATTAGTGAACGCGAGCTCCAGTGAGCGGGAGCCCAATTGAGAAAGTGAGTGCTAGCCTGAGAGAGTTCGAGCATAGTTAACAGAAGTTATCATGAGCCAGAGTGAGCGCGAGCCAAGTTAAGAGAAAATGATGGCGCGCTCAAATGAGCATAAGCTCATTTGAAAGTACAGTTGAAAGAAACTAGAGCGTTTCCGAGTGAGCGAGAGCCTTGAGAGAAATGAGCGCGTGCCCGATTGTGTGCAAGCTGAATTAAGAAAATTGAGCTTGTGCAAGAACAAGCGCGGGCTCAACTGAGTGCAACTCACGATGAATTATTTGGTTCACAGTTAAAAAGAAGACAGGAAACACATTCCATGTGTAGAATTGAAGAGGAAAATTGAAAGAACTTTACAAAAAAAGTGCATTCTTGAGGGCTAATCTGTTTTTTTATTGTCCAAAGTAGTTCAAACACCTTTCGATAGAAAGTCGGCTTTTTCATGGTTATTATGAGGGGATGATATTTGTTTGAGAGAGGTACACGTTTGTTTTATGTTTTAGTAACAACTACCATGGCCCAAGTTTTTATAATAATAATAACAATAACAGTAATAATAAAAATAATAATAATAGTTTTATTATTATTATTATTATTATTATTATTATTATTATTATTATTATTATTATTATTATTATTATTATTATTATTATTATTATTATTATTATTATTATTATTATTAAGATCATACAGTAAGGAAACTGTTTGACCATGGAAACTAGGAAATTTATATGATAGCATGTAATGAAGTTGTGCGTTCATAGAAAAGTTGAGCGAAACATGTATTATTTAACTGTAGCTTATCTAAATTCCAATAAAATAGAGTTGCTGTTAAACATGTTGAATACCTGCACAATTGTTTTTTTTTCGGCCCAATAAGATATATGAGGAAACATTTTTTTTTAAGTAGACAAGAATTTTTGCCAGTTAATTTTAGAGATTTCTTCCTAGATGTATTTAAATTTATTCTATGCCAAATGTAGCTACTGTATTATGCAATTTTAACATTTATAAATAAAAACTAAAGCAATATTAGAGTACATTAATATAAAAGAATATGTTTAAAGCTAGGAACACTTAAATAGGCCAGAAGGAGAAATTAGTAAAATTGAACAATTAAAATCTCGTATATTTAAAAGAAAAAATACTTCCTCATATAAGTCAATGTGCTAGAAAAAAGAAGAAAGATATCAATTCAACACCCGAGAAAATAACACACACACACACTTCTTTTCGTTAGTCTTTTTTCGAAATGTACCCTGAAACGATGGCGTGTTTTTTTATAAGTAGGGGTAAAAGTGAGGGGGCACATGGGACACCCACTTTCAAAAATATCTATGGCGTCCCTCCATTTCCCAAAAAATATAATGGGCAAAGATAGACACATGGGGAGGCGTAACGTTTATGTGTCCCCCAACATTTTCAGATCCATTTTTATCACAGGTTACAATTTTGGTGTTGTTTGACACAAAATCTTCATTGTGAATTTAACAAATCTTATTACCGTGAAGGTTAGCACTTACCTGACGAAAATAGCTAAGGGTTGCCATACATTTGTTCATATTGATTCACTGTGAAAATGTGGTAAGCCTTCTCATGTTCCAGATGAGTAAGGTCTCATATAACCTCACTGCTGATGAAGAATATTAAGCTCCAAACAAAACATTGAAAAAGATTGTAAATCTCACGATAGCTTATTAAATTGACATAATTATATTTCCTCTTCTAATGCAGTCCTTAATATTACCTCATTTTATATAAGGTACTATTTTACCAATATCTTATGCCATTAAAGAACCGGATTTTAATATACTTAAGGAAATGTACAGATGAATCGTAAACTAGAACCACACTACGCTTACCATTTTCAAAAGTATTATACATAACTTCTTGATTCAAACTGATGTTATATCATAATTAAGTTTTCATTAACTTTCAATTTTCTTTGGCGTTGTTTTAATAAAGTAAGGCTATAAACAACGCATACTTTCAAATTTTCAGTCTTAGTACGGTACTCTTAAACTTGGCCTTAATTAAGACATGTGCATATGTAATGTATTTTAACAGAAGAATATGCCTTTAAATACATAATTAAAAGTAGAGGCTGCTCCTGACGAATTAACCCTTTCCAGACCGATTTATTTTGTGAGTTGGAAAAACATATGTTGACAGTATTTCCTCTTGCAATGATGCCACGTCCTAGATCCTCTGTCTTGTTTCACCGCGAGCAAGTAGAGGTATCAAATTATGAGATTGACCCGAAAGAAGAGTGTTATGATTACATGTGGAAACGGCATGAATTATTATTAGATTTATGATTATAAAAATTTGTGATTCGAAATGGCATCATTGGGCTTGTTATTGCTTGAAAGTAAGGTGGAAGTAATCTAATGGACTTGGTTAATTCGATCACAATTGGGAACACTATTTTCGGGCTCCAGATTTTAAAAAAAGGAAAATTAAATAAATAAACCGCACTAAGACTATACCATCCCGGTAATCATAGAGGTGTCATATCACTTCCCCATTAGCAAATGCCGCCACGCGCTTTCGGTCCTCCGTCTACAACGGCGGCACGGCCGCTCGAATGTGTAAGCAAATGCGGATCAGTTTCGGTATTCGGGCTGCTGTCGCTAGTGCGTTTGGTGGTTAGATTTCGTATTCGGACCGAAGGCGGATACCCAGCGATTGGTCATTTCTGACTAAGAGGCGATATATGCACAACGGACCGCCGTCTGGTTTGCCGCCTTGTTCCGAAAGCTTCGGTTCGATGTATTCGCTTTGCGTTTGTCAATTGTCTATAACAGTCCGCGTGTGGGATTTTCCAAGACATTGTGTTTATAGAGTATAACATTCGTGTATGTACAGTATTACATTATGTGCTTTTTAGTTTCAGTTGTTTGCTTTGATGATGATAGTTTAGCTACAGTACCAGATTGTTGGATTGTAGAACAAGGCACAGAGTACAAATATGCATGGCCAACAACTGGTAAAAATTCGAATATATTTAATCGATATGTAAATTTCAGTTCAATCCTGAGCAATCCTGGAAACAGTACAAGATAAAGAAGCTTTACACCTGCAGTAAGTATATTTCATTTTATATATTATGATAGATTCATAGTTATTGTCCTTATTCCGATGAAATTTACAATACAAAACGGAAGCACAGACTGTTTAATATAAAGAGGCAGTAACGATACCGGCGGTAATTTCACTTCTAGTTGTCTCGTAATGTTCCATGTATATGGCAGAAGTCTTGTTTTATCAAATTTTTGGATGAATCGGTATGTATTGCATTATTAAGGTAACATATATGCCCTTGTACATAAGGAATAATTCTAGTGTAGAATGAACACTATTCAGTGTTCCAATGCACTACTCCGGACAAATCGAATTGTGTTTACCTATGTTGTTGCTACTGTATTGAGTGTACAAGGACATATCCGACTCAATACTATTTCATTTTGGGGTAGCCACATTGTATTCATGACATGTTAACAGGTCTAGTACCTTCGAGTAAAAACAAAATTAGAATTTTTGGAATCCAAAAGCCAATGTTAAAAAAATGAAATGAAATCTTGAAGTTTAACGTCCCATAGTTATGCCGGTTAGGCTAAAGGAGACAGACGGTGATAACGAAATGAGTGAAATGGTGGAGTGAAGAAAGTGGGAGGAAACAGGGGAACCCCGAGGAAAGCCACGAGCACGGTGTTTGTCCACCACAAAGTCCACACGGCGCGAGCTGGGGTCGAACCAGACCCCAAGCACCGGAGGTGAACGCTCTACCACTGAGCCATCGCGCCCCCAAGCCAATGTTAAATCGAGTGGAGTGTTAAATTCACGTATGACTTACATAATTTCTGTGTCAAGTCTTCCAATTCATAATGGCTAGTACATGTGTTGGTACTGGTTTACGTATGGCGCACCACATTTTTGAAGGTTTACAGGTAAAATGTACATACTTTGCATTATAAGATATCTCATTTCTGCAGGCGATAGAATTAAATATAGAGCAATATACCAGTATTTTAGCTGTACAGATGTTGAATTACCGGTACTAGTGTAAAATCATTACAAGTGGTTTACGACGTATGAAATAAATGAGTGCATATGAAAGGTGGCTCTATTGGATGCTGTTTTGCACGGAAAACGGATTTTTGCACAGTATACAGTTAATCTTCATTTTATGTTTACAAGTGGAGCGTTGCTAGGTAAGGTTCTAGAACACGTCCCCCTTCTCTCTTCGGTTCTGAAAGGAACTATTCTAGCTACTAACCTATATTGGGGGACTTGTGTTCTAGAGCCTTCCCGCGTTACTAGTATGAAACCATGACAAGTGCCATTGAGATTTCTATCATTGTCAAAACCCATTTCTTTTTACTATGCTCGCTTATGCGTATACCTGCCATCGTTGACGTGCCTGCGGCCTTCGGATGCACTCCCGAGCTGAGCTATAGCGTGGGCCCTCCAGCTTCGCTTTGAAACAGTTTCAGTTAGTTAGCATTCGTGCTTTTTAATGGCCACCTAGCAGAAGTTATGTGTGTTTCACATTGTAGTTTTTATGCCATACGTTCAGAACGGTATTTGTACGCAAATCGTAAAAAAAAAAGTAATTTTCAAAAATTACTTCTCATGGGCCTCCTTGAATTTTATCTATGTCAAGTAACATATTTTCATGTCGCCCAGCGCAAATCATTTAGGAAACAATAAAAAGAAAAGTAGTGAAAGAACTATAATTTTTCATCAATTATTTCGACTGGGGAGCCAAAAGAAAACCTGGAAGCACGCGTCTTTGGAGCGGAGGACCCTGGTGGGAGTAGTAGTAGTACGCGCTATGGTCGTTCAGATTTCACTTTAAACTGTAGGTCCACGTTTCTGAAAACCTCACTAATAAAAAGGGATATATCAATAACCACCCTTTCAACTCATAGAGCATATCATTGAAGCGTATTGTGAGATCCGTAGGGCATTATCTATTTCATTTACATTATTATTATTAATTCTATTTTTCTAACATGAGAAAGAAAGAATCTCACCCAACTCCTTCCATGCCTTCGGATCCGGTACTGCTACTCAGTGTACCGTTCCACACGATCAGTCGAAAACAAAACTAACAATTCCAAAACTGCTGTAAATGACAAATCCGGAACATAGATTCATATAAAGAAATTAATGGTTCGTATTCATCATTCAGTGCATTCGAAACTGTTAACTTTAATTCGACGTAATCGTTTGAAACGATTCAGTGGGATGCAGTACCGATTCGGAAACAATCATGGCTCTATCGTGACCGTGGGAAAATGCAATAAACGAAAAAAAAAATGTATAGAAAGGTTTTATCATGGCAGCGTTACGTCTGTGATTGTGCGGATTGTAATAAAGGTTAAAAAAAAAAGCCCTGCGGGGCCTCTCACGCCCTTTACTCGCTCAGCTATATCTTGTAACCTAACTGTTTGTCAGTAAAGTGTGTGTGCAACTGGCTGGGCGATTCGGAACAAATGCCAAAAATATAAACACCAGATTAGCAGCATTACTTACTTCATGTGGACACAGCCAACAACGTACTAATCATTTCCGTTCGTCACAGTTAGAAATCACGAATCATAATCAAGTGACTCGAAATTCCTACCGAACAAAACTTGGGAGGGGGTAGTTTCCCCTTAAATTTGTGTATTTACATTGTTCTCGTTGTCATTTTAGTTGGTTTTTCATCTCCGCTTTGTATCATCTTTGTAAATAGTGAAACAGAATAATGTAAACAACTCGAAAGACTGAAAAGTATAAATGCCATATATGAGAAACACCTCTTTGCGGCCAAAATAGCCTGGTTTAAACAAAGAATTGATTCACATAAATCCTGATTCGTGGTTAATAATATGTAATAGCACTCTGGAATAGTATGCTCCATTTCTTTCAGGGATGAGGGTGGACGAAAACTAGACGGAATAAAGTTTTCTAAAACAGACCTTAATGCCTCGATGACGTTGAAATCTGGCGATTGTGGAACCCTAGGGAGGCACGAAAGTCAATCGTGATGCTGTGTAAACCATGTTGTGAAAATAGTAACCATGTGACAGGCAGACAGATCGGGTTGAACCATAGGAAGGACGTTGCTCTATAAAATGATCTCAAAGGAATAGTCATCGTTCTAGGCAAGAGTAGGCCTACAATGCTCCTTGGAGAAAATCATAATCTCCCACAGTGTCACAGAATCATACCGTTCATAATTGGTAGTGAGAACAGGTAAACGAGGTCTACACGAATAACAAAAAAACATGCTCGCCAATCGCAATACATGCTGTGGAATAACGCTTGAAATTTTAAGTTGTTTCCGACTACTGTTCACGTTATTCTGTCCAAATTATGTATAACCTTCCGTTACATAGATGTTCAAGTAATGAATTCGTGGTATTTCATATTAATGGAATATATATAAAAAAAACTTACTGTTAATTGGAGATAAATAATAACGAACTTATTTCCTCTGTTTTTTTTTCAATTTCAGACAATTACAGAAAGGCAAGAGAGAAAGAGGTACTTGCAGTCGAAACCTCAGATTTAGCAACTACCGCCGACACAGAAAACGAAAGAAAGCGCAAGGCACGAAAACGTAGGAAAACTCGTCGTTATTTTCACGAGACTGACAGTGAGGAGAACATAAGTTCAGATGAAGACTTAGCGAGCCATCCGCTATTTGGCAAAAATAATGGCATTCAGGATCCTCCAGTTGGTCTGTTTCAACCATCATCCATAGGTATGTTCTCAATCACTTTATATCACATTTTATTCTCGACTGCACTTTAAGGGCATATATGATATACTTGTTGTTTACGCTGTTTTTTAATAATTATGTAATGTAATGTAGGATCACTTGTTTCAAATATCATAGTAAAATATACACTAACCTGAGATTGCTACTGCTACTTCAAGCATGATGCTTGAATTCTGGGAATATTTATCGCACTGCAAAACTAGAATACAAATGCCTTTAGTGTAAAATATTTTGCGACGAATTGTATAAAATTCTTCTTTGTATCCCGATTGTTAAGCATGCAATTGCAAGAATGTTATTTGCCTTAATGACGAATGATGTAGCCGTATCTACAAATCTTTCTGGGGCTAATGGAAAGTTTCCTTTTGGGAAATCTAATCTGCTACTTGTTATTAAAGGTAGTTATTTTCCTCACGCTTCTAGAACGTATTATTACTATATTTTTTCGTATTAAATATGGAAGAAGAACCTATTTTTGTAATTTTTGACATATTTACCATGTTTTTGCTAGATGTACTACTAGTCTACAAAATTTCACAACCGATTTCTTCTTCCATCTTTAACAGTCGCATATCAATGTTATTATTACTTTAATATATACTAATGAAGGGGGAAGGTTCAGTTACTGACCCCATTATATTTCTATACATCTGAGTAAAGGAACGAAAGTAAATGTGTTTGTTAGCTCTTCAAATATTTACATGAAATTACGATACATGTACGTGAGCTATTGTTTCTGTACATACGCGCATATAAACACTTCTACCAATACACTGAAAACTACAGTACGTATAACCTACGATAAAATATCTCCATGTAGTCGATTCGTATCTCGTCATTCATTTTTAAAAAGATGTGAGCAGTAGATTTTATGAGTTGAATTTGTTTTTGAAAACATTAATTTGAGCATGCCAAACTGGTATATTTGCCGTCGGGTGAAATATATTTTCAAAATAAATGTCTCAAATGCTCAAAATTTTAATGGAAAAATTAACAGAGATATTGACAAAAATATTGCGTGGGATCAGTCTCTGACCCCCCCCCCCGCTTCATTCATATCCGACTGTTAATAGAAATGTGCAATCCGTTTTAGGTGTTCAAGACGGACATTGAATTACTGCGAAAACAACACCAAACATTAAGAGTGAAAAGTTGTGATTGTTCCGAAAAGAGGACTCGCTGGCGCAGTGTTTACGCAACGGATGGTACACTGGAGACCCGGGTTTGATTCTCGGTCCAGTTCCAATTTTTCACTTTGTAATATTTTTAATATCATGGAGCGCCGTTTCTTTATACACTGCTTTTAGAGTGCGATGTCCCTCTTCAGCAATAGCTATGTAAGACGTAGCGCTTCTGTTCAAAGTATGATTTTTCTGCTTGAGGCCCCATGTTCGATCTCGCTCGCACCAAGTGAGTTTTGTAATTGTTTGGCGAACACCGTGTGCTAGAATTGACTCCCAGTTTCTTTATCCAGCGATTTCTTGTATCATAATACACACTCCGTTAGCATCAAACACAAAATTAAGTTTCATAAATTGTTTTCAAGTTTTCATTTTGAAACTTCTCGAATTTGTTAATATCCTCTTTCTTTACTTCGTGGAATTTGGTAACCCTGATTATCAGGGCCATCAAAACCACTGCTACGCAGTGATTTCTTTTTTCAAAACTGATTTCTTTTATTAGCATGGGATTCACTGGATGTGAAGAATTAAAGCTATGGAAAGAAGGACTCAGATGAAAACTAGGAAACTTGTCATTAAGTTAACTGTTAGACAAAAGTGCTAATTCGAGACTATGCAGATATTATTTATAGTTAATTCTTTAATATATAATGAAACCTCTGAATAACGGATCGCGATGGATATGATTATTTGTCTGCAAATAAGAGATATTCATTAACGAATTCCTCCTAGATAATTACTCTACTAGTGATTACATAAAGCAGAATTTAAAAATTCGCATTATTTAAGAGTTACCGAGCGGAATAACGGACGGACGTACCAACATTACAATCTTGTAAGCCCCACTGTGTGATTCTAACAGAGGCTAATATCGAAATACTGTACTCAGTGTTAGAATCGCTGGGGGATTTGTTTATATGGGCGTGTACTACAAAACATAATGCTTATAGGGTCATTTTTCTTTCAAGTGCAAGTCACTTCTATAGAAGTCTCTTAATGTGATTAATGACGAACGTAAAAGTAGAAGTAACCGAAGAAGAGTTTACTAAGAGAGAACCAACCACCCATGGCGGTTTGTGAACTTCTTAGGAAAAGAATACTTCAATAGTTGTCTGTCGTGTAGTCATTTGCACTAGCTTGTGATCAAAATTTGCTTCTAACTGTTGGATCTATTGAAACGGAATAGAAGATTATAAAATTAAATAAAGTATTTTCTTCATAAATACGTACAGGCTGAAAAAATTGTCAGTTATGAAGAGGTTAATGTAATTGTGTGGGTACAGCAAGACTGTCCTGTCTGCATCTGAGTGTTTCCGTAAAAGGGAAGGCTCTCTGCCATAAGAATAAACTATATCTTTCCCGGAACGAAATACATTTGTCCATATAATGGACGTGTCCGGTATAGAGAAGTGTTCGTTAAGGGAACTTTTACTGTATCTAAAAAAATGTCACAGAAGCTGGAGAAAGTACAAACAACTAAGTGCAGTTTACAGTCTTTCATAGTATAAATTCTACATATATTCATTAATTTAAAATGTTGACTGTTTAAAAAATTTGCATGCTAATTAGTTCATGTTGTTTAGTTACCAAACACCATTTTCTTTCACTCCTTCTACTTATTTATTTTTTATTTTTCAGAAGTATTTCACAAAACACTGAAGAGCCTTTCAGATTTTGACATAGACAAAATAACGGCACGATGGTTTAAAAATGCTGTCGACAGACGCGGTGGCAGAGCGAGAAGAAAAAAATCACCTATTAGTGAAGTGCCGGAATATTTCTGAATACCAATAGTGAATACGTTTAAACAATCTTTTTGTTAATAGAAAAATATTTGGCAGTAAGTAAAAGAAGATTTTGTTCTAAATTAAAATGCCTAAGTGCAAATTAAGTACAATAAAAAACAAAGAATATTATCATATAAGGAAATCAGTAAACTCACATATGTCTTCAGTAGAAAAGGAAGCAGGAATTAACCATCAGGTAGTGATGAGCAAGTGTGTTAGTAATACAAACTCAGGTATTAATGTAGAAGCCCCTTCTACATCAACTGGTACTGAAACTTTTAATAATGCAACCATTGACATTTCACATCTGAGTTCGGATTATAGTGATCTAGAATTCTGTCAAGATCTTAGTGCTGGTAGTTCAAGTAATGATCGTAACATTCCTGACGATCTGATTAATAATGTGAGAAGAGGTAATTTTGTTGATTACTGTGGTCGATCGTCTACAGTTCATACTAGTGTAATAGAAAAAGATTTGAGAAGGTGGGCTATTAAAAATAACTTAACGTATGGGTGTGTTAATCAATTATTATTAATATTGAGGAAACATGGACATGAAGATTTACCTAGAGACGCCAGAACAGTGTTCACAAGGGGAGTAATAAACTCAGTAGATGTCAGACAAATTTGTGGTGGTAATTTCTTTTATTTGGATCTCTCTAGAGGAATACAAAGATCCATTACTTCTGGTTTACGAAGCGCGACTTCGTGTGTATCACTGAAAATCAATGTTGATGGGCTTCCACTAGGTAAAACTGTTACTGTTACTGTTACTGTACTTATACTGTTAGTCGTCTCACGCTTATTTAATATTAAGGTTATACTTGAGTCTCAATACATAATCCACAAAATTACCTCTCCTTTTCCTTAAGTTGTCACAAATCTTTTTTTGCATCACTATGGATTTTGTCCCTTGTGGTCTTTCTTTAGGCATAAATTATTTTAACCCGCGTCAGGTACCATGGGGTCAAAATTGACCCCAGTGTTCTTCACAGTGCTGTAACTTTTAATATAGGCTATTCGAAATTGCTTCTAGCCCTTTTTTGTATTTTCACTTTGGTTTCAGACAGAAATTATGCTTACTACAGACTTGTGCTCGGGTTTACCTAAGGATATTTGTTAGTATAAGTGTTTGGGGTCAAAATTGACCCCATGGTACCTGACGCGGGTTAAGCTACTATCTAAATATTTTTCTTAGTATCTGTCTTTAGAACTCAACACCTTTCCTTACAATTAACATCACATACTGTAAACAGCACAACGAAGAAAGATTTAAAATTGTTTTCGTTTGAAAGAATTTTGTTTATATTTTTCCTTAGGTCACCCAAACACCAAAATTACACATTTTATTTCGCAACATTTTCAAAGAAATAATGCTGCAACATACGCAGGTGTTTCTGTCTACTATAAGATCAAAATAAAATCGGACCTTATTTGAAAGTGTTGCGAAACGAAAAGTTTCATTTGGTGTGAGGTCAACCTTGATGATAGTAGTGTTTTTGCGTTAGGTGAACATAAGCTGTGCAAGTCATCTCTTCGGAATATTTGCGAAGCTAATGTTCATCTCTTGCAGACGTCTTAATTATTTTGTATTGTAAACTATGTATGTAATTTTCCTTTTCTAAGAATAACAGTAAAATTTGTAATACGGAATAAAAGCTGTTATATAAAATAATGCCATTTAATAAATATATAGTAGAAGAAAAACTATTTTATATTTTCATAACCCCCTAAAACTGTATGCTAGTTCCCTAAGGACTCCCATTGCAGTGATTGTAGGAAACAGTGTTTCTCAAAATGGGGGTCATGACTAGTAGGATAATCTCTGGATGTATATAGAGCAATCGGGCGAGGAGAAAATTTAAACAAACTCTCAAAAGTAAAATTAAAAAAAAAATTGATGTTACTTAAATCACCAAAGATATGATTGTAGGTCACAGAATTAATAACTGCAAATCCTGTACAAGGATTGAGATTGCCATTTTTGTAATGTTTATTTTCTACTTACGAGAATGGAATATGCATATTTGTTTTTTTTTTAAATGTATTCTTTTCTTGCATAAAGATTTTGGTGAATCACTCCGGACATTTAACCACATATATTATTAGGATACGACTTACCCTTGCTTATTAGTGTTCCACGGGTTCCGTGCTTTTGTGTGAGTACTGTGATTCGAACATCGTGAGTAAACTACTTTGTTATATTTAAAATAAATGTTTTTGTACTCCCTACACAAAATGGGTTTTATGTCTCGTTTAATATATTTTTTGAAAGTTTGATTCTAATATTTGTGCCACGATTTGTAAAAGGAGTTGCTGAAAACTTTTTCTGGTTAACCCATTTAAATTTTAACGTTGCCATGTAATCAAAATGTAAGGTGTTTTTCAAAGAAAGCTAGCCCGTCCCTAATTACCTTACCTTCGTGGTTCGTGCATCATTATCATCTGCATGAACCTTGGTTTCGAATTATATTTACTTTCGTTACGGGTGGATAAACTCGGAAGAAATTCAATAAATTTTAACCCTCTCTGTTCTTCTAATTTGGGCCACAGGAAAGAGGTAACTACGTAGAGTAGGGGAAAACCATGTATTCTGAAGAATTCGGTACATCGATTATATCTTAAGGAGACTACAACCTATCACTGTAAGGTAAGTGTTTTTGGAAATTCTTTACATTTCGAAACTGAAATAAAATGAAATCTTTGAGTTTTACGTCCCACTCTTATGCCATTTAGGCTAAAGGAGACGGTGATGATGAGAGATGAATGAAATGGCGGAATAAAGAAAGTGGGAGGAGGGTTTGAACCCGGGACCCCAAGCGCCGGAGGTGAACGCTCTACCACTGAGCCACCGCGCCTACATTTCAAAACTGTGTATGTGTACATTCAGTTAAGTAAGTCAGTAATAATGGCCTAGGAGCTGATGTGCTGATCACGAATCACCCAGTTAAAGTGCACTACCTTGTGACCATAGCTGTTCCTTGCTGTAGAGCCACGTAACCAGATGGCGCATGTTGAACTTTGTGGTTCCTATCTGCGTATCAGCTTCGCTTCCAGGCGCCGTTATTTCTGTCTTGCCTAATTGGATTTCTTTTTGTATATCCTACTTAAGGTAACTCCCCAATTGCCTCACTATGCTAGTCCGATCTTACAAATCTGGAACTCTCGAACTCCAGCTGAAATTGAGTCGAATCCGGAATGACGCGCTAACCATGCAGCTTAGCGAACCCCCCCTCTCTCTCTCTCTCTCTCTCTCTCTATATATATATATATATATATATATATATATATATATATATATATATATATATAGGAAAGGGTAAAAGGGAACCTTCACCAGATCCGGAGCCTCCTTTTTTTTGCACTGTCCCTATATATATATATATATATATATATATATATATATGGAGAGAGAGAGAGAGAGCATTGGCGGGATAAGCGCGAACTCAAAGCGGAACTATGGCGAGGTCAGCCCTAAAACCGCCAGCGATTCGCTGGCGGTATAAGTGTAATTTCGTTGACGATCCGCCAACGGTAGCCGCCAGCGGTCCGCCATTTCGTGGCTTGATGTCGCTTGAGGTCCGCCAGCTATCCGCCGGCGCCTTGCTAATGGGGTTAATAGGCCTATTTTTTTATCAGAATTTAGGAACGTAAATAAATAAAGAAACTACTACAGAATTAACTTTAAAAAATAATGATTGTTTCTAGAAACACCATATTTGAACCCTCTGAAGATTCTGTTGAAGATTTACGCAGTCATCAATTGAACTTACGTTGGAAGACAATTTAGATCGTCGGCGAAAAAAAGAAGTTGAGAAGTTTTTATACACAGAGGAATATGATTAATAACAAGAAGAAACAATGGGGGACGTAGATTAGACTCTTTAGGGACTTCCGATATGGTATTAAACCTTTCAGTTACATACTCTTTGTATGAAACATATTGTTTTCGGTCATGCAAGTATGATAAATGATATTCCATTATTTGTTTCGAAAAATTCAGAGATGCTACTTTTACTAACAAGACATCATGATCAACGACTAAAAATACCTTGCTAAAATCGGTCGAAACGACATCTACTTGATCGCCCATGCCTAATTCTGTTGCTATAAAATTTATTAAAATTGATAAGTTTGTAGAAGTAGATCTCAATTTAGATCTACCACTTACGCAATAAGCCGTGCTGAGAAGTTGAAAGAACGGATTTTTATTATTTATAATTCGTGCACAAAACATACTTTCAAAAATTTTGGCAAAGGGCGAAAGAATAGCTATTTGTCTGAAATGTTCTATTTTTCTCTTGTTTCCAGATTAAGGTAACGGACCAACTAAACTTACTTTCTATTTATCTGGGAAAGTATTTGTTCTGATAGAAATGTTAAATATAAGGTTTAGTGGCTATTTAAATACATTAATGCAACCTTTCAGAACATAAGGAGGAATGTTATCAGGACAAGATGCCTTTGGTTTCAACGCTCGTATAGCATATTCTATTTCTTCGAGTTTTATTTCATCTCATTGAATATTGTTTAGTATATTACATTCGGTTCGATTAGAAAGCAAAGAGTCAACGTTTTATCTGATGGGTACATTGTTGTAAACTGAATGAAAATAATGTGCAAATTCCTATGTTATTTCATTGGCAAGGTAGATATCATGGCCATTCTGTGTAAGGGTGCTTGATAACAAATGTGTTTAGTGTTTAATAAAAGGACAGATCTGCCTTGGGCCTCTTCCGATAGCGCTTTCTGAATTTAAAATAAAAGTTTTTGGGTTATTTTTATATCATATTTTATTTCTTTAGGCACTGTTTGAAATTGATCGCGATGACAAAGTACATTTATTGATCCCTTTTTCCACTTGTTATAGTGGTACGTCTTGAATTTTATTTTCTTAATTTTACTTTAAGTAAAACAACATATGGATAACTTCCGCTGATATGTCTTTTGGTTGGAACACACACAGAAAATATGTTGTTAATCATTAGATAGAAGTTAGTTAATGCAATATTTGCATCATTCGTTTGCGAAAGGCCCTCCGAGTTTGCTTTAGGGAGTTCTATGTACGTCTTTTGGAAATCTGCGTTTCTAAAATTAAAACCGGATTACTTAACTTCTTTGTTATGTTTCTGCAGGTGATTAAATGAGAAAGAGATATGTAAAACTGTTTGCTGCCTGTCTTCATTAGAAAGAAGAGAACACTTTTATTACAGAAATGTCAATACAATTTGAAAGTACTAAGTCAAGTGTTCGACCATTACTATTTTAATGTCGTTATGGGACTTGAAGTCATACTGGGACATAAAGTGATTTAAGACTTTACATTTATTTGTTGAAAGTAGGTCAAAATTAAACTTGTTATTTGATTTATTTTAATGGGGACGCGGAGGCTCAGTGGTAGAGCGTTCACCTCAGGTGCTTGGGGTCACTGGCACGATCCCAGCTCGCGCCGTGTGAACTTTGTGGTGGACAAACACGGTGCTCGTGGGTTTTCTCGGGGTTCTCTCGTTTCCTCCCACTTTCTTCATTCCACCATTCACTCATTTCTCATTATCACCGTCTGCTTTAGCCTAACCGGCATAACCGTGGGACGTTAAACTTAAAGATTTCATTTCATTTTTTTTTTATTTATATTAAAGTCTTCTATGCAAAGAATGCTACTTCCTATTGGAACATTACTCTCAACAATTCATAAAACAATTCATACATTTGCATTCGTAGGAATGTAAGTACAATGCATAAATAGACATATTTAGTGAGAGACTGGAAAGATTGACAATTACACAAATTATAATTATTCCCTTATAAGTATTTGATAGTTCAATATATCTGTCTTGAAAAACTTAATATCTTTTATAAAAAAAATAGCGATCAATATGACAGTCTGTAAAAAAACTTTCAGAGATTGTGATTACATCATACTTATTTGATAGAGCTCTGGATCGTACGCCGAAGTTATTTTGATAAAAGACTGAAAACAATTTAGAAGTATGGTTTTGAAGCGTGGTTTCGGATATATATCTATTATCTACGGGGCACCACATTGTTTTGCGGGGTTTTGCAATATGATAACACTTGAATGTGAAGGCCTGCTTTTAACACGCCTGGGATTATACTTATTTTGTTGTACTTACTAATTGATGCAGTTCCCGAGCACAAAATTCTCATCGGTTGTAGATCGATTTTCGATGCACTGACTCGGGATTGGGTAGTTGGTTTCTTGACAATGGGGCTGGGGTGGGGAAAAGTTAACATTCTTCACAGCAATAACACTTTCATTTTTAATGCCTTAGGCTGACTTGGTGACAGAGGTCCAGGAAGTGCAACCTAGATTGTGAACCACACAATGGTTCAATACTTGCATTATCACATCACAATCAGTGTATCATACTGTAATTTGGACATTTTCGTTACGCTGACAAAACAATAATAAAATTACCTATAACTTATTGCCAATAAAAATCATTAGAGAACAATATTACAAGCCCTCCTCACTGGTCTAGTGGCTGGCAAGCGACCACGATCGTGTTTGGTGATTTATTCCCGGGGGGAGAGTATTGAACAGTGGTTCAGATTGCACGTTGAAACTGTAAGTCCACATCTCATATAGCCTCATTGATGAAAGGAGACTCTAAACGATTATGAACCAATCAATTAAGCAATCAACAGTATTGCAAATTTCAGCTGCATAAACAATCTATAACTTGGGGGACTAGTTAAGTCAGTTAGTTAAAGGAGCAGTTTCAACGAAAATTATGTATTAACGTGCCAGATATTTCTATGAGATAAGAGAAACATTATTTTGTAACTAAATGATAGCTCCCTCCACGTAGCTTCTGCAAGCAGAAGCAATGAAAATCGATATAATATTCAGTAACATTATTTTAACAAAAATCGATTGGTGAAGTTTGGGCTGTCGCAAAAATAGTAAAAATTATAAAATTCCGATTAATTAGCACTATTATATTAGCTATTATATTAGCACACTATTCTGAAAGCAAATGTCGTTATTATAAGTATAGGGAAATAAATCATTTTACTTAATTTTATTATTTATTATTTATGTATTTATTGGATTCAGTGTTATACATTTATTATTATTATTATTATTATTATTATTATTATTATTATTATTATTATTATTATTATTATTATTATTATTATTATTATTATTTTAACTTTGGATAAATACCCTATACGCTTATTGTCGTTTTCATTATTAGGAATCCCAAACAAAGCAGTATCTACCCTGTGTTCTATTCTAGGTAGTGATGTGAGGCGGAAAATTTTCCGCTATATTTTTCCGGAAAATTTTCCGTTGTAAAAAAATATCAGTAATCAAGTAAGAATTCCTCAGCAATCATGAAATTGATTGAATTCATGTATAGAAATGTTGAAAAGTGAAAGATCGTTTAAAGAATCTGAAAATTTTCATGGCTCAGACAATTTTCAGTACTATGTAGAAACACCTTAAACCATTTTTCATGAATCGAAATATTTTCTGCCTTATATTGAAAAATTAAAGAACTTTTTATGAGTCGGAAAGTTTTCATTATTTTGAAGGAAAAAGTAAAACAACCTTTTTATGAATCGGAAAGTTTTATATCTCTGTTGAAACAAGTGAAAGGAATTTTGATAGATCGGAAAATTTTCATCACAATGTAGAAACAAGTGGAAAACACTTTTCATAGGCCGGACAATTTTGGATATTATGAATAGTGATGTTAGGTGGAAAATTTTCCACTATATTTAACTGCACATAGAGCTACAAAATTGAATTTTAGTAGAGAAAATTTAATCACCAACAAATTATAATTTTCCAATTAGCTTTCGGGAACCGGAAAATTTTCTAATATATCAAGTTGGGAAATAAAATTTTACACAGTCTTTCCCTCTCTCTCTCCCTCTTCTTATGCGAGTTCCTTCGTTGCTAAGCGGTTAGCGTACGCGCCTTTGGCATGGACAACCTGGCTTCGATTCCCAGCGGGAGCTCATGTAGTTCGGATTACACGTTAATAAGTTGGTCCCGTTTTATATAGTCTCGTTGCTGAAAGGGACGTTAAACTTAAAATCAACTCAATTCAACTCCTCTCTCTCTCTCTCTCTCTCTCTCTCTGGGTGTGTGTGTGTGTGTGTATGCAAAGTGCAGAGAACACACATCCAGTTCGTAGAGTACAATTACCCCATTCTATTATTTAAAATTTCAATGTATTAAAAGTCATGAATATTTTCCGATTCATAAAAACATACTCCACTTATTCATTTGATTCATGAAAAATTGTTCCACATGTTCCTACATAGTACTGAAAATTGTCTAAGCTATGAAAATTTTCAGATTCTTTAAACGATCTTTCACTTTTTATCATTTCTATATATGAATTCAATCAATTTTATGAATACTGACGAATTGTTACCTAATCACTGATATTTATTAAGAACGGAAAATTTTCCGGAAAAATATAGAAGAAAATTTTCCACCTCACATCTTAACTAAACAACGATGTAGGAATAAGTGGAGTATGTTTTTATGAATTGGAAGATTTTCATCACTGTACAGGAGAGAGAATTTTTCGGTTCATGAAAAATTTGAAAATTGTCTAAGCTATGAAAATTTTCAGATTCTTTAAAAGATCTTTCACTTTTTAACATTTCTATATATCAATTCAATTAATTTTATGAATACTGACGAACTGTTACTTAATCACTGATATTTGTTAAGCTCGGAAAATTTTCCGGAAAAATATAGAAGAAAATTTTCCACCTCACATCTCGACTAAACAACGATGTAGGAATAAGTGGAGTATGTTCTTATGAATCGGAAAATTTTCCGAAAAATTTTCATCACTGTTTCTAGCTCACTACCTCAGAAATTTGGTCCTGCATTCTGAAAAATATAAAGGAATAACACCATCAGTCAAAATAAAATCATTCATTGTCATAATTATAGAAGCAATTTCTTTCTTTTATGAGACACAAACGCTTGCCAGAGCTCTTCCGTGGCTAAGCGGTTAGCGTACGCGCCTTTGGCGTGGGTGGCCCGGATTCGATTCCCGGCCGGAGCTCATGTGGTTCGGATTCCACGTTAATCAGTAGGTCCAGGTCTCATATAGCCTCGCTGCTGAACAGGACGTTAAACTCAAAATCAACTCAACTCAACAAACGCTTACCACAGTTAGAGCACTTCAAAAACGATTTATACTTGACACAATGCGCACATCGTTGTCGTTCATCTGTCCATAAGGGCCAGTGATCAATATGATCTTTCCTTATATCTGCAGAAGGCTTCAATGTGCGACTTTTTCTTTTCCTTGGTTGATCATTACGTGGAGATTAGTGGCTCCTCTTAGACATTGTCTTGACACATTTCAGCAAACTGTGTGCAATACTTGACTGGAAATCTCGTAGCTACATATGTTTCACACCATTTTGAGTACAGTGACGCTTATACAAGATCCAACTGTTCACTACACAAACCATTATGAAGTGAAATAATATGAATACATACCATCTATTAGAACGAATACAATACTTGTATTTTGCAGTAAGGTAATTTTGCAAATCAACTCCCTCCATTTGGAGATTATACATTCGCACAGATTTCGGTATTTCTACTTGAACGTGTTTCTTTGCTTTTCGATCCCATCGTAGGATTACATCCAAAGGTTCGGGTCCGTTGAACGTTGATAGAAGTGTCACCGCCCTGTTGTCATACCAGCGTACAACACACATTTCATGCTGATTGTTTGTTTTCCAGTCATACGAGCCACGTCCATTCTTATTTAGATCCTTTTCGTCAGCTAGTTCACAGTTCTGCGGTTTATTCGTGCGGATTGTTTCAAGAAAACGATATCCTTGCTCGATTAATGTTTGTGCTAGGGGAATGCTGGTGAAAAAGTTGTGAGCTATCACTTTATAGTTTTGACCTTTAGGTAATGTTTTACATAATTTCATAAGAACATCTCCTCCGGTATCAAGACAAGTTTTGTCTTCCGACGCACCCTCGTATATTTGAAAATCATGAAGAAATACTGACGTTCCTGCTCTTCTTCAAACTTTGAATTCCCACCTATGAACTTTAGACGGAATGTACTGCTTCAAATATGATCGCCCTCTGAACGGAATATTGATTTCATCAACAGCGTTGAATTCTTCCGATTCTATTTTCAAAAACTCCGTTCTCAGAGGGTTCAAAAAAGTACGTATTTTCCACAATTTATCGCTCTTAGTTTCCTCGGAAGTTTGAAGGTTGTCTACAAAATGGATATTCGTTAATAACTTTCGAAATCTATTTCTCGTGAAAACATCTGCAATCGGTGGACATCTTGTTTCACTTTGCCAATACATTCTCACATTGGGCATCATAACAAGTCCCATCATTACGTACGCACCAACAAATTGTTCTATTTCTTTCAAGTTACAGTCAAGTATTCCCTTCTTTTTGGAGATGATAAATATTGGTCCGCTATGATATATATTTTTAACAGATCATCTGTTAAGAACTGCTTAAAATATTCATAGGGTGTTTTCCCTTCATATGGTGGGTCAGAGAATGCTTGCTGAAAGATAAAATCTGGCTCTTTATAACGATTCTTTGACCACTTCAAATTGTAAGTTTTTCTGTTTGATTTCTTTGATGTTTCACTTTCTTCATTATTACCACAAGCCCACGTTCTTGCATCTTCTTTATCACTGCTATCTGCTTCTGCTTGTAACGACTCTATTATATTAGCAACTGTTACACCAGAAAAAAACTTCCCACTCATCATCACTACCATCTTCATCGCTGAATGGAATATCAATTTCACTGCCCGATGTATGCACTTCTTCCAATATATTCCTTATTTCATCCTCTTGTATTCCTTTTGGTTTCATTCTGAAACACGTATGTAAAATTTTACCATATAATCCTCATCCATTACCTCATTGTTATTATTATTATTATTATTATTTATTACTTATTATTTATTATTTATTATTATTATGCATTATCACATTATTTTATGAAAACATTACCTACTAACATTCGTGTTTCATCTTTAGGTAAACTTGATAAAACAAGAAGCCCTTTCACACTAAACTGGTCAACTTTACAGCAGAAGCGTAGGCAAAAAATTCTAGAAGGATGGGTCTGAACCCTTCTTCGACATACTCGTATGTTTTCTTCTATTTTTAAAGTAATGCTCTTAATTTATAAAAATATCAAATTGTTGTATTCAGACCCGGACACCTCTTCTTTACGCCTCTGCATAATGCCAACAAATGAAATCACTATATGTTGCATTTGGCTTCTTCTTTCTAAACGAAAAGCCCATTGGGACACCTGTGGAACATGGTGATTAGACACGTCATAACCTGAATCATTTAGCTATAATGAGCCAGTTTTCTATTTATATGTATATTAGAGTACTTACCTTTGAAGAAGACAATCAAACTTTCCTGGAAATACTAACCTGACAGACAGTTTTTCTTCTTTTATATTCACCACCGCACCCTCAAGGTCACAAATATCTGCATACAGTAGCAACTGCGTGAACAATACATCGAAAAGCTGAGAAGAAAACTGAACGAAATTCTCTTAACAAGAGAACGGGTAGTGTGCCTGAAGTGGAACAACGGGGGTTTGGCTAAATGAACGATATAGCACATGTAACGTAGTGAAAAATAAAGTGGGTCATTGGTGGAACAAGGAGCGTTCCAGCAACGACTTATATGTGTTTTCCAGCGTATAGGAGCACTAGCGGACTGTGAAAATATACTTATTGAAAATATTTGTATACGACCGCATTAGACTCAAAACGGAACTTATGTTAGGCAGGTTAGTACCGAGAAGACCACAAATAAAAAGTAAGAGTACGATGGTCAAATAGCTTGTGTCAAACTAAAATGCCCAATCGTTATCGGAATAATAATAGAAAATAGGAAAAATTATAATAATAGCAACGGTACAAATTATAATTATCGTACAAATAGAGGGTGCCGTACCCGGTCTAATGCGAAGCGACATTATTATAAGAATAGATCTTTTGAGACCAACGACCAAGATTTCAATGCGTGATATGGACAGGAATATCCATACCCTTCCAAAAATTCGAGGTAGAAAAACTTAGAAAGCAGTCAGAGTTAACTTAAGAGGGAATTCACCACTGCGACACCTCTATCAAAACTCATTTGGTTAGTTGTTTGGTAGACAAGAAATTACATAATAATTTATCCTTTCGGTAAAATTCGGGAGAAATAAATTTAATAGTAGATTAATACTTGAGATTTCTCCCGCATTGGTTATTCCTATCGATTGTGTGCATGAACTGATAAGTATTTCCAACTACCAGACTTTCAGAACTCGAATTTGAAATGTGTGTGATACTTAAGAGCTTTATATCGAACGGAACTTCATACATGATATATATATTGTGGGAAGTAGCACAAATAATTTTGCAATTTTCGAAGCTTATAAAGGAAGAGTTTTTTCTTACATTAGACCACGATAAAAATAATTTAAATTCATATTTCTGAAGAAATTATTAACATATTGTTTTCTTCTTTCTTCAGCTATTCTATTTATTTATGGGCATATCTTCATACTATTGCTCTCTTATGTACTATACGTTTGAGTAACAATATCACACATATTCTTATGAATATTTAACTCTATTGGCTTAAACTCAATCAATTGTGGAGAAGTACATATTACAGTTAGTTGTACATTTGTTCGTTTGTATGTACGGACTCCGTAATTTCTCAAATTTAGAACCTTATATCTCCCTTATTTGGCGACACTCATAATCCACATTTTGCTTCTTTTCTTTCAAGTTTAATGCCATCAATGGTGTAGGTTTTATTTCCTTAAAAATACTACAATTTTTTGCTGGGATGGCAAGACTACTAGTATGACACAACTGCTTTGTTATTGGTTAGTGTCCACCTTCCGTAGGTATCAGGTAACTTGCACCCATTTTTCATTTTCTGCCTTATTCCGGCATTTGTGAGGTATAACTCGGCATAGTCCCACCCGGTCACATTTCGGTAAAAGTATTATTAAAGAAGGTATTTACGGCCGTTAAAGAAGGTATTTCCTTACTGAGTGACTATCATTACGATGAGTAGCGATCCACAATTAGTCAGGGCACCAATTTTCATAAATATCGAGCTGCCACTGTTCGCATTCGTCCCTTATTAATAAATATATATTTATTGAACGAAAATCTTAACAAAATTTTCTTTGTCATTATGTTCTTTTAGTTCTTAAGAATATTACAATCTTAGAAATTTCCTACCGCTCTAAAATCAAATAAATACAAATAGCAAGAGAAGGAAAAGTGAATGGGATTGAATACAAGTTAAACGTTTCATGAGATTACACTCCTTCACTGTAATTACTCATCTAATTGGACTGAGTTTAAATTGCCTTTTCCTTTATACCACACTTTTAGTTTTCCCTGTAGTAGTACAATGCTTTGAGCACCAAGATAAGGGATTTTCTGTTTGTTTCCATTTTGGTGTATGTAATCTTGGTTAAATAAAGTACAATATGTTTTGGGCACATTCTAGGCAGTAGGTTTAATAAAATGGATTCAACATTTTAATTCCTTCTGTCGCTTCCTGATATTCCTTATCTATCTTATTTACTATACATTCCATATCTTCCTTCGATACTACAGAATCCATCGAAAGCGTGATTAGCAAAATTAACTTAATCGAGCTTACTTTTTTTTAATTCTAATGATTTGTAACGTTTCTGTGAACATTTTTTATATAGTGATTTTTTATTTTATATCCCCTTTATAATTACTCAACTGTACGCTAACATGGACAGGAAAAAGATAAACATTCGAAAGATCGGAAACTACAGTATACTGGAAAATTTTATGAGCATAGAAGTAAATTCAAAATATGCGTAAAATGAATTTAAAACCAAAGATTTGTACTCGCGTGGGTTCTTAATCTCACGCTGGAAGAGAATGGTACTACTTACTATTTTAAACTATACATAGATATTTTGTAATCGTCGGATAATATTGATACTACAACTCATTAGAATAACTAATTCATTAAAGTAAACTTAGTCAATGTAAACATAGAACTTGTAATTAGTTGGTATTGCCACTAAATAAACTAATGTTTCCTGCTTGAATTATAAAAGCTCGCTACGTTTAACGAAAGTGCTTCTCTGTTACTGTGCTTTGTTATATGCATTTGCTATTAACGTATATAATATTATAATTAAATTTTGTGATAAAGCTATATAAAATATACTTGGTAAGCCCTTACTAAAACAATTATTCTATTGCAACACCGTACAGTTTTTTCACGTTTTCTCCATTACTTACCCGTAAAGGTTGGCCATCCCATCTAAAGTAATAGCTGATATTGAGATCCATATCATGGGGTATCCTATCATATACTGTGGCTTCCCTAAAAGGTATGAAAAGTAGAACTGCAGATTACGGAGCAACTGGTAAACTAAGATTTATAATGAAAATAATATTCTCAATAATAATGCATTAACTGAAAGCAATTATTTGACTCTCCCATACTGACCTTAATATCGTTCTAGTGTAAGATATTATTAAATTTTGATATGCATTGGTGCCTTCATAAATAGAACCACTGAAGAGAAAAATACTTCTGAATGCATTGACATTTGTACTCAAAACACGTTTGTTAAATTAAACTACAGAAATCACTAAAGTAATGTTAATACGAAAATATTGCAGCATATTTAGCCTTGAGAATTGAGTGCTGAACTCAAGTATTCACGATTTCAAACTAACAAGAAGGATATACAAATTTTCCTGACTGAACTGTCTCACACCGTCTGACTCCAGATTCATAATATCACACAACAGCCTACTAATCGCAAAGAATAAAAAGACATGCAACATATCCCATAAATTTTCGATGAATCACATACCTGATTATATACCACTCGGGGAAACTATGGATCTAGTATTCCCTTAATATACTTTTTCAATAAATGTTACCCCGATCAATTCTCATTATTTAATGTGGATATCAAGTTGTCTTATGAAAGGGAATCATAGTGATACGGAATGAATTCTTAATAAGTACTGGTTCTTGAAGTTGTTCCCAGCAGCTATATTACCCGTGAGATATGCTGCTATGATTCTTTGATGTGAGGAAGCCGGGTTTTGATGTCGGCAGGAACTCATGTGATACAATCCCATTATGGTATATGACCAAGTCTGATAAATAGCGTCGCTGGTGTACGAGATGCTAAATTAAATTCCGACCAAATTGATACTGGTTCGTTAAGATCAATTCGTGCCATTTTCTCATTACGCGTAAATTATCACCAGAGTACGGACCCAACCCAGTATAATAATTCATTAGCCACCAGCGATTGTAAACACTGATGTAAGTGCTCACACTATTATATGCAAAAGATGGATCCTGTAATACTTTAGTGTGATCTTATTCATAATCATCATATAGGTGTTCTGCCATTACTCTCATGTCACTTGAGTCAACTGAGAAACGTCCATACTCCAAAGTTTCCATCTAATACCTTTATGTTGACGCAGCTACCTTCAGTTTCGATACTCTACATCAATTGCAGTACTCTTCTCACTTCCCTGCAAAAGTACTTCGTAGCACGTCCCTCATGACACAATTTCTAATTATCCAATACCTTAAGAAGTTCCTCTTTTCAATAATAATTTAAATTGATCTTTGTCCGTTATCACGTCTAAATATTGTTATTCGTTTTCTACTCTACTCAGCTAATTCTTTTCATTCTTTGTCCAAATCGTCGTTTCGAAAACGTCCAGTCATTCTTTATCATGCAGCACAGTACCACGATCAAATCATTTAATTCCATACAACAGAAAGCTGGGTCTTTTGAAACTTGCCGATAGACAATATTGGCATCGACTCACACTTCTCTTTAAGACTTTGCACCTTCAACCACATTCCTACTCATTTGAACGTTTGCAACCAGTAAATGCTCACAGCCATCAAAATACTAGGTCAGGTGTAAAGAAATTCCTTTCTTTTCCCTTACATTCGTCAACATTCTACTCAAATTCGTTCTTTGCATCCACTATCCTTACGTAGAATGACCTTCCATCAAACACAAGACAATCTTAGTCAATCAACCCATTTAAGAAGTAGGTTGAGCAAATCCTCCATAAGCCTGTCAAGACTTACTAATGTCAGAAAAAATGCTGATTTTTGTACTTAATACCTTTTATTTCTTTTGTTCACTAAGGGTATGTGACTATTTTATGTGTTTATCTCTAGTAAGTTAAGTAATCTATGTGCATGTGATGTGATGCATGTATGTGTGTGTGACTAGGAGTATTACATATATATATATATATATATATATATATATATATATATATATATATATATTATTGTTATTATTATTATTATTATTATTATTATTATTATTATTATTATTATTATTATTATTATTATTATTATTATTATTATTATTATTATTATTATATTACCAATCATGATACTACTATATCGCATAGTCAGGTGAGAGACAAGCCATGATTAACCTTAATTTTGCCATGTAAAAAAAGACTAAAATAAATAAATAAATAAATAAATAAATATCGCTTACAAAGCCTTTTATTTGCCTTTTTCTCAATCATCATTAAAGGTATCACAAATATACTTTCTTTCTTCCTAAAGAGTTATTTAACCAGCCTTGTTGTTGCTTTTATTTTAAGGTCGCCTTTTATATGATAACTATCAAAAGAACAGAGTTATCAAAGAAATAGTTATATTAATGGGAATCAGAAATATAAATTTGCAAATAACTATTAATATTAACATCCGAAAGCCACACTCTGTAATAAATTCCTTATTTACTTAATAGACGCTTTATGTGTATCACTAACCACCTATTGTCTTCCGAAATGATCAAATAGAATAAATGCAAAATATATAAATGCATATTCTGATTTAAGTAACAACAACAATAAGATTTACATCTAAACAGTGTAGCATAATTCAATTGATTTTAAATTCTGTTGGAGCTCCTTCGTGGAAATTGGTTAGCGGCGTGCGCAACTTTGACTAAAAAACCTGGGTTCGATTCCTGGCGAGAGCTCATGTGGTTCGGATTCCACGTTAATAAGCAGGTTTACCTCTCATATGGTCTCGCTGCTGAAAGGGACATTATACTCAAAATCAACTCAAATTCAATTCATTGTACCTGCAATTCATTTTAAACATAGAAAAAATGCTCACTTCTGTATAGTATTTTCTTTTTCATATATAAGTCATTTTAGTATTCTTTCGAATTATTAACCTACTGAAATTTACTTCCGATTTCATATCCTTTTGAAGACACATGTATTTATTGAAGGCATGTTCCATATTAACCCAAATTAAACTAGAATATAAGTTTCGTGCAGAAGATATGCAAGAAAATTCTGCGTTATACTTATTTTTCAACATCACGTTATTTTAATGCAATTTGATTAAAACATAATTTACTTACACTTGTCGTGAGTTCATAATGAAACAATTAGGAATATTTGTTGCTATCGGCTTTATGACTGAACCACAGCTGACAGATTTTCCTGAAATCATGCAGTCCTTAAAAATCTTGTCACTATCCCTAAATAACAGAAATGTCCGATTAGCAAAGAGTTTCAAAATCAAATAGTATTGCACATACATTAGATAACCTAAAACAAAAATTAATGGAAATGTTATGCATATATTACACATGAAAATTTCATATTTGTTTTCCATAAGTAGAGGCTTTGCTTTGTATATACTAAAACAGAAACAAAATATTTGTTGAGCAAAACAATATATTCACATTGAAAAACTACATAAGTATTATAGTTTCGTCATTTAGCACTTTGGCTTTATGAGACACTATGAGATACAGGAGAAATATAACGTGGCGGACAGGTTATGGTGACTAGTTTGAAACAAATGCAGAATATGATAATTATATCTGGCATACCTCTAGTTTCATGTGTAGAAGAAACAAAGTTGTGAACCAAAGTTTTAAGTACAACTCAAATTATTAATATAAATTTTGACGAATATTATTATTTACTTATAACATCATGAAAAAAATTCAAAAGACATGTTCAATCGAAGAAATATACAACTTAGCAAGCGGAGGCAAAGGAACCGGACGTAACTACAATAAAGACGAATCGTAAACCGCGTAGTGATTGCGGTTCAATCGTCAAGGTGCTTGATCAGTAATCCTAAGGATCTTCGTTTGAATCCACGTCGCGCAACTATTTCTACTTTACGTTTTTAGATGGCGATTGATTGGTGATGATATAAGTTTTATTATATTCAGATATTTGAATAATCGGATGTTTCAATACTTGAGCTATCAAATCATTAGAAATAATAATAGTAATAATAACAAACTTATTATAAATATTATTATCTCGTAGAAGATTAAAAGCTAGGAGTGAATTATGGCTCAGGTCATTCCATTGCAAGCAGAAACGTGACATTTGGATAGAGCATTTCGGTTTTGTTTAATGTTGTCCACGAGAAGTGGAATTTCACATCTCGTTTCTAAAACAAACAAAATAAAACTGGGAAAAAAATATTGGAGACGGGAAAAGGCTAACTCAAATTATTGTCTCGCTTTGGAGGTGAGATTTGGGAAGAGATGAAAAGTATCGTAAACATTTCTCGTCTTGTCCTGATTCTCGAATAGTGTATGTCCATTATTTAAGTAACAATTGCTCTGTAGAATGAATTTTGTACGCGATTTTGATACTTTGTGTTTCAGAGCTCATTGAATTATGGTCTGTGTAGGTATTTTTGTAGCAAAGCTTTATAATTACTTCTGCATATCCTAAAAATGTGTTTATTATATGCATTACTGTTGCGTCATATTAAGTTGTTTTTATTATAGTTCCTTTTCATTAAATCCTACAGCAGAATACTTTCTACATTGAATTTAAGTAGAACGCTTTAGTTTAAAATTTGGGTAGTTGCGGAAGTGTGTCCTGAGGGTAAGGATCCCCTCCCCGAAATCTCTACTTTTAAGTATGTATAGCCAAATTTTAAGGCAACTTTAAAATTTTTAATGCCACTATTCGCTCGTTCCCAAGGCAAGTAAGCTTGAGACGAAGAACATCGCGGTCCTGGGTTTTCTCGGGACACTAACTCTTTCTCATTCCACCAATTCGTACATCATAATTGGTTCAATCACTGCATTCCTCAACCTAACAGGCATAGAAGTGGGACATCAAATGTAAAGATTATATTTTCAAACTTTTAACCCAAACCAATCTGAACCGAAAAAGAGTTGTAATTTCTATTGCTCAATAACGTGTTTTGAGAAAAAAATATATAGAAGGAAAATTACTGGGAATCGTAGTTCCATTCAAAAGTGAAGCATCAGTCTCATAATGCGTATCGTTAGGAACCTTTCCAAATTACAGGGGTTGGTCAAAAAATCCAAAACGTTTGCAAAAGTGTGAAAATCATACCTAGTATGGTGTGGGGCCTTCTTTTGAATCCAAAACAGCTTGGATCTGACGTTGAATGAACTTATACAGCTCCTGAATCGTGGTGGGTGGACTGTTGTACCATTGTTTTTTTCAAAACATGCTCCAGTTTCTTAATTGATACTGGTAGAGGGTAATGAGACCGAACATGACTTTTTAACTCACACCACAATGGCTCAATGATGTTCAGTTCTGGTAATTGTAGAACCCAGGGGAGGTGTGATGACTCCTGGTCATGCTCCTCAAACCATGATTTTACCGTGCTTGCAGCGTGACAGGGTGCGAAATCATCGTGGTAGATGTCATTACAATCAGCGAACAATATTTGTGCCAACGGTAGAACCTGGTCCCAAAAAATTGCCTAATACGCCTTAGCACGTATCATTTCATGCAGGGCTGTGATGGGACCTGCAGAAAAACACGATACCACTGCCCATACTGTAACAGAACCACCCCCATGCTTTACAGTTGGGAGCAGACGGTCTGTATCGTAGGCCTGCGACCATGTTCTGCATACGTAAACACGATCGGTTGTTGGAAACAAGGTGAAGGTCGATTCATCGGAGCGCACTACGCGTTCCAACTGCTTATGTGTCCAAGCCTTGTGGTCTTCACACGACTGGTTACGCCTCTTCACATTTACTGCTGTGACCAGTGGTTTGGCGATAGCGGCCCTGCCAAAAATTTTCATTTTATGAAGTTCCCGTCACACTGCTTTAGATGAAACCGTGTTCTGTGCGCCGGAATTGAGTTCAGACTTAATCTTCGTTGCAGTTGTCTTATTTTTAGCTGCTACAAACCGTTAAAATGCCCTCCGGTCTCTATTTGACAGGATTGTCTTTCGACCACTGTTGTGCTTTGCGGACGTCGTTTGCTCATGAATTGTGTATGCCGTCCTAACATTGAATACAGTGCCTTTCGATATCACAACAATGTTCGCCACTGTTGTTACTGAAGCTCCAACTAGAGGGGCACCATCAATCATCCCTTTTGGAAGTCTGTTAGGTTGCACATTTTACCACACGACCTTCACACCACGACACTCACAGTTGAACAGGTTACTGCTGACATAAGAGAAACATCCACACAACTCATTGAAAATAAAAAAAAAACATTCGATCGGCAAACGCAACACGTGTTGTACAGTGGAGGTCCAAACTTACGTGTCCTGTATGAAGTGTTTCCAGATTTTTTTTGTCTGTCCCTGTATATAAGGATATCCTGAAAAATGCCAATATAGTGTCTGTTTTCAAACAAAACTAAACCAAATTACAGTTAGTTTTCTCAAATGAACGGACACATTCTGTTTCAAGCTTTAACCAGACCCAGACTTGTTAATCGTGTCGAGTGTCATTGAAAATCTAACCCACGACCCACTGACCCACCGTGACCCACGAACGACTAACCCAATGTCACCCACTCTGATCCACGATTCACCATGACCCACCACGTACCATGACGCACTCAGATCCTCCAGACACCATAAACCACTGACCCACGAAAACACGATTTCTTTCAGTTTGATACTTGATCCACGACCTCCTCTCTGCCGACTATGGAGTTCACACTTATAATAAAACCAGCTTGTGAAATTCTAACTAAACAGACTTTCATATTCTACGGTTAATCGCAGAAGCACCATTCTGTTACAATAACGATGTACTGTACCTGACCTTTACGACATAAAATGGTACAGTGCTTGTCATGAGTAAAATTACGATGAATTTCATTGAAATTACCATGGTCTAATCATTTTGTTACTGAATTATCGACACTTTTCAGTGGAAAATTTGTTGAAATTTTTCAAGTCCTAAATCGAGGTAAGTAAATTCGTTCCCAAAGTACGTAAGCTTGAGATGGATAACATCGTGCTCATGGGTCTTCACCGGACACCCCCGAAAACGTGTCTGAAAAATGTCCCATAGTTTTGGAACTGTGAGCCTCTTAAAGTTCAATGTTTCTCATTTTCGTCAGGCTATAACTCCGAAAGGAAGCATTCGTGCACCCACGCTGCTCTATACTTTCTGTGTTATATTGGTGTCAGGAATTACCACGTAAACATTGTCTTTGTTGTTTTGAAACAACATATATATATTAACGGACTATGTAGACAAATTGTAAGAGATGAATCCTCAGATCAAAATAAGAGAAAATTTCAGATGAATCTATGGGCGAAAATTGAATAGTTTCAGAGCAAGGCCTGCTCAAAATCTAAAGCTAAATTTTAACGGCTGTATTTCTAATTCCAGAAACTTGATTGTAGTCCTTATCAGCGTAAAAGAAGTCAGGCATACAATATCCAAAAAATGTATATTATATGAATTATCAATCGGTGTACAAAGTATTCCGCACAAGATATAATTCTCAAATATCCTCTAAGTAGAGTTTTCAGAGTTTTACCATGAGGGTAAAAAGGGTCCAAAGTAAGCATGAGGTAAGCCTTGACAAAAATCAACATCCAGTGCTTAGGAGAGAAGTGGAAAGTGTTTGGAACCTGCCGCTATATGATCTTGTGTTCGGAGTAATGTGTAATGCGATATATTTCGTCACGGTATGTTTCACGTTTTCTTCATTTATAAGCGTGCAAGGAAAAATCACAGCATACTTCTTTTCCGAGTACGAGAGACGCCCAACTTTGCGCCAAAGGATTCCGTGTTACGGCTGCATATCATTTGCCTACTTTTTACGAATCATAAAATCTGACCATATCTTAAAATTGGCTGATGGCATGTCTGGGAATTTCATCCTTCAGGAAGTATTCATCACACCCGTTGAACATTAATGAGATATTCATTTTTGGATTGTGCAGGCTATACTTCCTAATCGCTTGTAAGGACCGCTACTCCACGATTACTCGAATTCAAAATAGGGCCTCCTGAAATTTTGCACAGCCTTAGCTCTGAAACTATGCAATTTTTCCCACAGGATCATAGGAACTTTTTCTCTTATTTTGATGTAAGAAATCAGCTGTTATTGTTTGTCGGTATAATTCATTTACACCCCATATATATATATGGGGGGTGGAAGAGCGCACTATAGGGGACTTAACTCCAAATTTGAACAACATAATATCAGTTGATTTCACGAGACAATAGTAACAGTAACTACAATCTAAGTACTAGACGTGCTCCACCAGTTGGAATGGGTCATAAAGTCGGTGTGTCAAGTGAGTCTTCTTTTCTGAGTGGCTAAGTGGATAGTGGGTTAACAGCTTGTGACACACTAGGACCCACCACCTATCGTGGCCCACCTCAACAAACTACTCACTATGGCCCATTGCGATCAACTACCCACAGTGACACACTGTGATCCACTCTGACCCAGCGTCCATCTGCGACAGCATCTTCTGAACAGAATAATTTTCTTCACACTGTACCCTAACCAGAGAAACTAGAACACGTTTCTGATTATTTGCAGTTTGAGATTGTCGAAACCTTCTTGTATGTGTATTGTGTATTATAGTAGTAATAGAAGAAAATTGTCATCTTGTTGGAATTAAATACGAATGACATTGAAGAAGCAGTTGAGGTTAAGTTAATACAATGACAGTCAAGATGGAACAAAACAAGCCCCGCGGTCCTTCTAAACCATTCTTACTACCACGCTACTTCTAATACTCTTACTACTACTGTTACTTATACAGTGGACTCATATAGCAAAACTGCACACGTAAGGTAAGTAAATCACTTTTTGGGTGTTATTTTTATATAAAAATAAAAGAAAATACTTAGTCAAGGTTTGAACCCACACCAAAAGCAATTATAATTGCTAGCTCATTGCGCTAGTACGCTTTGACACCAAGACCACCATTCACATCCATTTTATTTCTGCTATATTTATGGTATGTGGCGTGAAACTGATAACTCCAACTATTCAGAACCGCGTATTTTCACCTATGAATAAAGTTGAGCGTAATTTAGAAATATGCTGCTGAACACTGCTGAATTGGTCTGCGTTTTACTTTCAAGGACTCCACTTCCCTTGTTATTTTTTTCAGTGTACTTACCCCAGATGAGTATCAAAAATTGAAAAATACAAATTCAGGCATTTTGGATATGATATTGTAATTGTAATATGAGTGATAAGACCTATTCTACTACTTGTGTTCCGAGACATACAGCCTGTGAGATTTTACAGCAGCTAACTACTGTAAAAAATACATTTTTGAATCACTCTAATATATAATTGTTTATATAAAAATTGAATATAAATATTTGTGCCTAACCATCACGGCCAAATGGCAGTGAAATGAAAGGAAGTTTGGTATATAGGTAGGTCCTAATCGCAACTGAGATGTTACAATATTACTTTCATTATAATAATTTCCTAAGGGATAGTAGGGATACGACTTTTTGCGAAACAAATTGATTATCTCTCAAGACGTTCAATATACGGAGCTCAAATTCAGTATGTTAAATCTTTATAGAAAATGAACAGATGTTTTCTAGCATTCTCAAACTTGTTCTTTACGGGGAGGGGCACTAGGATCATATATGGTAAACTGATAGTGGGTTAATTTGCAAAAATAATATAAAATGATAGATATTACTTGTAGTTGAGAGAAAAGCAATACAGTGCTTCGTGTCAGATATCCATATATGCTTACCATGCGCTTACTACCATAATAATTGCTGAAGCTTGTTTATTATATGAAGCGATTAGAGCATAGGGAAAACAAACCGAAAAGTTTGAGAAAAATAAACATAACATTTGTAATTGAAGATTTTGTACGTTGGTCTACTTACCTTGATTTGTGACTATAAAAATTACATCCGTTCTTTCCACTGAAAAGTATCAATAATTCAACGGCTCATGGTGCGTGGTAGGTCTAGTGGGTCATGGAGGTTGTGTGTCAGAGTGGGTCATGGTAGGTGGTTTGTCAAAGTGGCTCACGGTGGGTGGTGGGTCAAGTTTACATTGACTCATCACTCGGTTCACTGGATTGGGTTCGGTTTAAACAGCATGCGTTCGTTTAATTCAGAAAACGAACCGTAATTTGGTTCAGTTTTCTTTGAAAACAGTCACTATATTGCCACTTTTCAGAATATACGTATATATTTTTAAAAAGTTCCAACGATATGTAATGGTTTCGTTTTATATTAACGATTATGAGTCTCCTGTTTCATTTTTGAATGGAGTTGTGATTTCTCATGTTTTTTCTGTATATTGTTTTTTTTTAAAAAACATGTTAATGGGCACATTAAGGTACAACTGTTTTTGGGTTCCGATTTCTTCGAAATAACAACTTCTAAATGTAATCATTACATTCAACGTTGCACGATTACACCTGTTGAAGACTAAACCAAGTGAGTTATGGTGTACGAAATCGTAGAATGAGAAAGAGTTAGTGTCCCAAGAAAACCCAGGACCATGATGTAATTCGTCTCAATTTTACTTGCCTTCGGAACGAACCAAGGACCCCACCTATCAGATAGTTTAGTAGGCGGGGTCTCAGTTTCGATTCACGGTGGGAGAACCTTCGAAATATTAAATGTCCTCTATGTATCTCTGTTCCTATCCGTGTCGTTCGAGGTTACTGGAAATAACTGTAAAACGAGAATAACCTAATATAATAGAAATAAGTTACGGAGATACTGTTGGTGAATCAGAAAAAAGAGTGATCCTAGGCACCTGGTTAAAGATTTGAATTACCCTTAAGGCAAATTTCTCCTTCATGTACTTGCGTCTTTGTAAGCCTTTTTATTCTTAGATTTAAATTCATAATATAAATAAGTTACGGACTATAATAAGACTATAATATTTTATCATGACCGAAAACAGTGTTACATCGTTAATAACATATTGGAACCCTAATCGTGTGCTATTTGCTACATGGAATTCTCTTCAATGCGATTGCGAGAATCTAGGATGTTCTCATTGGACTGTTATACGCAGATGTACTTATATAAGAAACTCTAGCGCGATTGTCAAAGGTATTGTTTTCCTTTTTTGAGTCTGTGAGCCATAGTGGTTCCTCGGGTTGAAGCCGAGTGATGAAAAAGTGTCTAAGCAGGTAAAATTCTACAGAAGACTTGTTTTCAGCCCACTATTTGTTCCCACAAAGATGCGGTATATGTACAGAATGATGCAAAAGTTCGAGGCCATAGGCCAACTCGGTTACTATTGGATATGAAAACGAGGTAAGGATATCTTTAAATTCCAGCGACAGTTTTGTTGTGTACTAGTGTACCCCAATAAAGGAAATACGTTACCGTGCGTCATGTTGCACTACATAAATGAAATAATGTGTAGTCTGAAATTAGCTACACCAAGATGAATTGAAAAGGGAGACAATGGAAGGTAAACATGCGACTTCAATATTCACGCCAGTGCCGTAGCAACCACAGAGTTCGGAGAGAGAGCAAACACGAAAGACATGAAATTGAGTCCTGCATTATATCTTCCATTGTGTCTTTTTTTGCGTTCTCTTTGGTCCAAATAATTTCAAACCATACTTTGTTTCATTCAAAGTTGTCCAACAGTGAATGCATTGTACTATTCGTTACTATTGGGCAGTATAGTAATATATGAATGAAACTGCTGCTGGAATTTAAAAATATCCTTACATATCTTACCTTGTTTTCATATCTGCAATAGTAACGAAGATGGCTTACGGTCTCTGGGTTCTATCATGTACAGAAATATCCTCTAAATACATGTACAGAAATGTCCTGGTGACGTAGAAAAAATATCACTAAATATTTTTGTGATATAAGAATATATTGTCATAATATTTTTGTCATGTACAGAAACTATGTTTTCATTTGTGAAAAATATTTTAGAATTATTATTTTATAGAACATTAACCTTTGTTAAAAATGAATTAGAAATCTTCAGAAAACATTTCAACTAATTTACCCAATACATTCTGAAAATATTATTCGAAAAAAATTATTCATTCTTGACAAATTATGTCTGTGTTATTCGTAAATAATTTAAAATATTCCATGCGAAACACTTTAAAAACATTCCGTTAACATTGTATAAAACATTTCAAATAAAGTTTCAGTAATGTTTGGAAATCGCGCATAAAACATGTTTTCGAGAACTTTTCTAATGGTGTTCAAATATTCCTCCAACGTTTCTGAGTGTATTCAGAGAATATTTTCAGTAGTATTTGGAAAATGTTTTTAAAAACATATGGATTTCCTTAAGGGAAGTAGGATACATTTTCTGAAGGAAAATTATGGTACGTTTTAAAAACGTTTTGAAAATATTTCATTGCTGTGTGGGAAGTGGGGTACTACCTCTTTATCTTGCATTGAAGGCTCGCATGTCTTCTACGAAAATTGTGTCTCTTTATCTGCGTTTCTCTATCTTTCCGTTTCCTGTGGATCTTTGTAGTTGTGCTGTTAGGCATTTTTTTTCTGACAAAGAAAGGAAACTTCTTTCCTCTGATATGTTTTCTTAACGTTCATTATTCATCAACTGGTTAAGTAAGATCATTTTGTAACTTTTTGTGTCTTCCATGTCCCTCACAATAATAAAACCATCATTCTTAATAATTTATTTTATTTTCGTGTTTGCAATTTGCCATACTGATATATTTGTAACCAAATTAGGTTTGGTCCAAGAAAATAACCTAACATTCTAAAGTTACGTACCTAGAAATCCAATAGTAAATATAACGTTTTTAACGTTTTGAAAAGTTTTGTCAGACCTATTCGAATAAATACGTAGAGGAAGCCTGAAAAATTAATTAAGTCACTCTCAAAATGAATACCATACTTATTGATGAAATTAGGTACTCAATTTTCTAGTGAAACTGTAAGTTTCCGAGACACGTCAAGGATCATGTCAAAAGTTGAAAAGAAAATTGGACGTTGGTACATTAAAAAGCTAGCAAATCTTGCGTATTTCTCATTTCACACCTGGATATTACAAATTGAAAAGTTATAGGATGGAAACAAATTTTGTGTCAAATTAATATAAATAAAGTCTCTCCTCAAATGACCAAAAAACTGCCATTTTCTAGTCATTTTCCGAACATTTTTCTGTTCCGAATATCCACTTTCGATTCCACCTATTACGGGTATAACGATGTATTCGCAATTGTAGATGAAGACACTAGAGCAGAAACGGGTCATTGCAGTGACAATGTGACTCAATTGATATTCGGTAAACCACAGGGAAAAAGAAACTTCACTTGTTTCGTTCACATAAAGTGTGCTTTTGTGCTCATAAGATAGAGAAAAGAAAAAGATGCATGACATGATAAGGAAACGTCAAAAAAGATGGATAGAAAGAGCAAAGAGAGACGAATATAAATATTAAAACTACTTATCATTACTCTGCATGATTAAGGCTACACGCACTCTTTATTCGGATTCTTGCCTTGTAACTTCTCCAACCAACATTGTTTGTAATGTTTTATGAAAAAATGATAATACATGATGCGGATTCTAATCCTGATTTTCCGTTTGCATGTCTAGAACTTTAGTAGTACACCAACTTTTACTCTATCCGAAATATATTTAACAAAGGATATAGTGGATACTACAGACCAATTAAATGTTTCTAATTAAGGATGTGCATAAAGACTTTACTTTTTGAAAAAGGACATCTTCCTTGACCATGCGTTGAACCTACGTTTTGAGGCTATACTACTCCTGAGTTTAGGATGTTATCCCTGCCCTACTCTGATACCTGAAACTATAATTCAAATCTTAAGAAGTTGAGTTCTGCTCTTTGGAACAAATTGATTTCTTTCTGTAAGGTTATTTACAACAAAGTGCACACCGAAATTCATTTACTCGACGACCTGGAGACAAATTAGTGTCTACTAACAAACGAAATGACAAACAATCAAGAACAATTATAGAAAAATAACGTACTATGTACTAATTACACCGTACAAGTTCAATAGTACGCTTATAATAATAATAATAGTAATATTATTAATAATAATAATAATAATAATAATAATAATAATAATAAAAATAATAATAATAATAATAAATATTGAAATTCACTGTGTAGTTGTCATTTGAACTAATAATTTTCCTTTTAAACATTTGTAACTTATTATTATGATACAATTTGTATATTTAATGTGGGCTCTTTGTGATAGAAATTTAGCAGTAAAATAGTTCTCATTCAATTTTCTTCTGTGTTTTTTCCATATTATCTTTTTCTTTCTTTATTCAGTTTGGATTTATAGTCTAAATGCGAGGTATAACCTACCCTTCCAAGTAGGTTTATTATAATGTATTTCAGAGCAGCACTTTTAATGGTCACTACCAAATTTGAAACCGAACCACGAGGAAAGGTAGGATGTGTGTTAAACTTCTGGCTCCAAAATGAGTGCATGATCCTTGATATGTCTCGGAACTTCTCAGTTTCACTGGAAATTGAATACTTAATTTTATCACCTATTTTGGTATTCATTTTGAAAGTAACTTAATGAATTTTTCAAGCATCCTCTACTATTTATTCGCATAGTTCTGACCAAAATTAAGAAAAATATTTATATATTACTGTTGGATTTCTGGATACGGAACTTCATATTGTTGGCTTCTTTCCTCAGTACGTTTAAATTCAATATTTATACCTGTGCTAAATTTTCTCTTCCTTCTTCTATCTGTTTTTCTCTCTTTATCTCACTTCCATACCTTTAGTAATTACCTATTTGTTTCAGGTTTTGGTTTATATTGATATGTTTAGGTTCTCTCTACATCAACCTATGAATCTCGTTTCGTGTAATCTTTATTCTTTGAGACACTAATACACATTACTAACACTAATACATGCATATTTTGAAATTATAATTGTGCTGATGTTGTTTCTGATTGTAATATGGGAGAAAGGAAAGGAGAAGAAAAAGGGAATCTCTCTACCAGACACGGTTGTGGGATAAGAGTGTATATATTGGATGGCCTACGTACAAGGTGTTAACAGTCGCCTTTTGTTTTCTGAAGTGTGTAAGTTCAGTGATTCAGCATGAATATTGTCAATCAGAAGTGTTTTTGTAACGACGGAAAATAACAACAAGAAATGCGAAATTATTTTGCCAAACTGTGGAGATGTGAGAGTAGACAAGATTTACAGTTTTCGGTACCGATTACCTCGAAACCAAGTTAGCCAGAATTAACACAGTCAGGTGACTTACATTTTAAAAAATTAGAATCTCAGCAAAATGTAGGCGTCTTTTAGTATGAGAGAAAAGCTAAGATAAATCACTCATTTCTAGTTTTATCTGTGTTGTAGTTTTGAGTCTGTGTCACAAACACTGAAGAAAATAAAAACAATGAGTTATGAATATGTTGTAGAAAATTCCGCTTTATTATCACACGAATTTTATCCTCAGATTTGTTTCGCTCTGAAAAATTATAGAGTATATTGTTAAGAAGGTGAACTTTCGATGTTTTCTGATGACAATCACAAAGAGAGGTAAAAGATAAATTACAGTAATAGTTTTAAATTGAGGGTGAAGGATACCTACTTTTATTTTAAGAAATCTTTTTTGGCTTAGTTTTTTTGTTTAGGTTCACACCCTTCCCCCTCAATCTTAGGTATGGAAGAAGCAATTTAAATTTTCGATATCGATATTCCGTGTTGAGAGGGTGGGACATTAGGGGACCATACGACTTGCTATAGATCTTGTAATAAAACATATTTTTTACAATAATGTCTTCTAGTAACAATACCGATCTTCCATGCGGAGGGAGGCGAGGAATTAGGGGACTTGCTATAGATGAAGTAAAAAAGCTTAATTTTTACAATATTTTTTAAGTGACAATTTCTTGATTACTACAAGAACCAATGTAAATAAATCCACTCGCAAATTTGCAATATTATATATTGTAATTTCTGAGGCGTCAAAGTTTTTCTCTTCCCGAAAACAAAATGAGAAATGAAAACATCTGTCAAAGAAATTTGCTTCGAACTTTGATCTAGAATTTACAATAAAAATGCCTTTTGCTCTTCTTTCTTAGAGATTTCCATCCCATTCGTCCTTTGGGATCGCTCATTGAGAAAAATGCACAAATGACCGCTATATGCAGACATACCCTTAGGCAGAATCCAAGATCTTGAAAAGTAAACGAGTTTCTATAATCTATATATATAAAAGAGAACGTACAAATCCTTTGTCCGCTCATCACGCTAATACGGCTGAACCAATTTCTTTTATTTTTGGGGGGTTATTAGGATTTGGACCCTAGATGGTTTTTATCATATCACTTTAATTTTCAATTACCAGTGTCTTGAGATAATTGACCATTCAGGTGTCCATTACGTACAAATCCTTTGTTAGTTCATCATAGGTATAAAAATAAACGTATTTATATGCAACCCGCACGACCGTGTCACTCGGCGGGTTAACATACATGACAGGCGTTATAATGGTTTTTATCATATCACTTGAAAGCGAAAAAGTAAAAATTATCTAACAAGGAACCCTAGGTATCTATCAGAGCCCGATTTTCATGAAACTTTGTATATAGATAGAGTACCTTGGGAAACTCGCACAGCCAAATTTGTAGCTGCAGAGTCCAAGACGTTGGGGCACTAGGGCCCGAGAAAGATCAAAAGTGGAACCTCAGTACATTAAGGACATGGTGAGAAAATGCACGTTTTTCTTTAAAACTAATCATTGCAACGACACGAAATGAGCATACATGTATATGAGATGGTCGATATGATCTGTTGAAAGTTATAAAAAGAATATCCGCCATCTTGAAAGAGGCCATGTTGAAACTGGTGCGATTGGTGCAAATGAGAAGAGGGTCACCCGATGCATTAATTTGAACGTAAATATCCACAAAAACCTGTTGGTGAAGTCTGTTGTGGGATTATATTATTCCTGTGCTTCTGGTAGAATGGTTTAGGTACAAGATAAGCAAAGTGTATCCTATGACGCTCGAGCAGATGGAGGGTATGGAGCGCTATAGGTGGACTGATATGACGTTCTGATTTCTGTTCGAATTAATTTAAGTCTAATAAAAAGTTACAAGTTAATGTCAACCATGATATTATTATGAAGATTTAACCCGTCATATCAGCACATCCGACCAATTACATGTTGACTCTGACACAAATGATGTAGTGCTAAAATTATATTTCGCTCGGTTTTCTAGTTCCACTGATCCCACTCACAGCGCTCCATAATCTGCATCTGCTCGAGTGTCATAAGATACACTTTGCTCATCTTGTACTAAACCACTCTACCAGAAGCACAGGAATAATGTAATCTCACAACAGATTTCACCAACAGGTATTTGTGGCTATTTACGTTCAAATTAATGCATCGGGTGGCCCTATTCTCATTTGCACCAATCGCACCAGTTTCAACATGGCCTCTTTCAAGATGGCGGATATTCTTTTTATAACTTTTAACAGATCATATCGACCATCTTGTATCCATGTATGCTCATTTCGTGTCGTTACAATGATTATTTTTAAAGAAAAACGTGCATTTTCTCACCATGTCCTTAATGTACTGAGGTTCCACTTTTGATCTTTCTCGGGCCCTAGTGCCCCAACGTCTTGGACTCTGCAGCTACAATTTTGGCTGTGCGAGTTTCCCGAGGTACTCTCTGTATATACAAAGTTTCATGAAAATCGGGCTCTGATAGATACCTAGGGTTCCTTGTAAGTAACAAAGTTTATTGCGTTCGGGGGTGACCGCAGCGAAGCGGGGCGGGTTAACATAAATGACAGGCGATATAATGTTAACATTTACTGCAATCTTCTATGGTTTTTATCATATCACTTGAAAGCGAAAAAGTAAAAATTATCTAAGTAACAAAGTTTATTGCGTTCCGGGGTGACCGCAGCGAAGCGGGGTGAACGCTGCTAGTAATCATAATAATAATAATAATTACAATTATTCATGCAATTATTATGACAACTCGTTTTAGAAGTAGGGTTCCATGTCTTTATTAACATGGGATGATCGCAAGCCTGATACGCCAATGGTGTCCCTTAGTCCGCGTTTGTCTCTCCGTTTCTTGTGGATGTTTGTTGTTATGCTGTTAGGGTTTTATTTTAAACCTTTACACTATTTAAACTGTTTCCTCATTACATTTTTTTTTCATGAGACAAAGAAACTGTTTTTCTCTTATATCTATTTCGTAACATTCATCTTGTTTGAAGTGCTAAGTAAGATCATTATGTAACTTTTTGTGTCACACATTTCGCTCACAATGATAAAATAGTCATTATAAACAATTTATTTTATTCTCTTGTTTGCAGTTTGCCACACTGATATATTTGTAACAAAATTGAGGTTTGGTCCAACGTTTTTCGAATTCTCAATCAACTCGATGACCGAGCATTTAGGGTTGCCTACTATTGTAGAAAAAGGCGAATTGCAAGTGGTAATGCTCTTTTGGAGGTGTTTATAATATAAATTTTAACAATAATTGACTTAATGTATTTTGCAATTATGGCCAATAGTTTGCACGTATGTAAGTAGTAATAACAAATTGTTTGTAGGGCAGAGAGTTATTTAGAATTATACTATCTTCATATATTCAGTATATAAATTATATTAAAAATAATAACTGTTTCTTCAGATCTTACGTTGATGAGCTACCAACCCCAAATATTACGCCAATAAAAATTAATAATTAATCTGCGGAAAATACGTAATCCAACTTACTCATCTTTATATTCAACACCTACAGAACAAATGGAGAATGCAGGTGGTGCCCAGTACTGCTCTTCAGTGGGTTTAACCTCATAAGTTACAGAACTGTAGAAGTACTTGTTCCACAAAGAATGTGCTGAGATAATGGCAATGGTCAGCATACAAATATATAAGGCAAACCATAAAATCCTACGAAAAATCGGAAGAATATACATTAGTGTTTTCTAGACAAAACTATTTTAAAGTTTCGTATTTACTAATTAAATGGAAAATAATGGATAAGATCAGCAACATTTACTACAGTGTTGGAGTGTAGAATTTCCGGTGGTTTGTGTTACGAACCCTTATTCATTTAAATAAACCCAACTCGGCACAGTAGCAACATATGCCGTGAAAACATTGAATATATTCCCATAATAATTCTGATCTTAGTGATTGAAGGTTACATTAATGAGCAACTACTTAGTGATGAGAGGAGATTTTTAGGAATTATGTTCTTCGTAATCCATATTTTTTTTATTTGCAAAGCCTCTTTTTTTTGGATAGACGGTGGTAGAAATCGTTATGCGACCAACTACAATCTTATCTGCCTTAATAATCACATATTAGTAATTGACTTGGTCCACGTTTATTTCCATTTTACTAACTGATTAACCAAAGGAGTACCGGAGAAAGTTATGTATTAAAGCTATCGAAATGTGTAGTTAACTAAATTATTTTCACTATGTTCCTAAACAATTAGTCATAACCTTGTAATGTAGACACAGGTCTTAAAATTATTTTTAATTTTCACAATGTATTCTCTTGGACTAGGATACTATTTCCTACCCGATATTAATTTCAGCTCCAGTTTAAGGCAGGTTGGCTTCAGATTAACATCAGTAACATCACAATTTAAGTTAAACCGCAAATTGTGTGAACCCATAAACTAATGACTTATGGTGTACTATCAAATATTTATGAATTAATTTCAGATTTGTATGAAAATAAAATATTGGTTCTTGAATATACTCCTGACATTACACTTATTTATCAATTTCGTTTCTACAACTAGGTTGCTTTACACGTTTCATTTCATAATTGAATTCATTTAGAATCATTTGCGCACAATCATTCTTTGTGTTTTATTATACTATCATTCTGAATTTCCTCTATGGCAGCACTTTGTAGTATATGATTTAGGTTCGTTTATACATAATTCCTAAATATTAGAAACATAATTTAATATGTTCAGTTAATATTTACTTCAGAAAAACTGTATATGCGATCATTTCGTTTTATGCGGCTCTAATTGAAATACTATATCTAACCCATTCGTTAAAGTTCACCTTATGCTAGATCTAAATTTGCGACTTTGGTGCTTGAATGTTTCTAATTTAAAAGTGCACATCATTTTTCTGTCTTAATTTATGAATTATTTTATCACAAAGTCGCCGTCAGGAAATTTGGAAATGTACTTGTTGAGGTGATCGAAGTAGATTATTAAAATATAATAGTAGAAGGGATTCAAAGTAAGGTATTCTAAATCGAATGCCACAAAAAATAACTTTACACACCATCATCGAACAAAACGTGTAACAATTATTAAGGAAATGTTTGAACAATCGCATATTAAAGTTCTCTATTACTGTGACAATTAGATAAATTGAAAGTCTGATAGAAAGGAAATGAGGATAGGTTTGTTTTTTATCAATTCGTTGTATCTAATTGAAACAAAAAGAAAAAATCCCCATAAGAATGAGAAGAATAGAACGGATTCCTGTCTACTCAATACTCAGTATTTTATAATAGATTGAAATGAGCAATGTGTCTGTTTCGCTAAATGGCAGACTCTGATTTTATCTCCTTTTTTTCTTACGAAGATTAGTGCAGTTAGGTATTTGCGATATAGACTTTTCGCATTGAAAGTAACGAGTGAAGAGTAAGTTATTGGACGCTAGAGTGACCTTTCCTATGAAAGACTATGTCTCATCCTAAGAGCGTTGAGTTGATTTTAAGTTTCTTGGGGCTAATACATTCCTGTTTTCATTTCCATGCACTTTGAGAATTGTACCACTTTAAAATAATATATAGATTTGACTTGTAGTTTTTGTATAAAGGAATCATTAAATTTTGAACATAAGATTAATATGGAACAATAAAATTGTGTATATTCTACAATTTTATGAGAATGTAATTCGAAAATTATTTGTGATATTGTTTTACTATTTATTATGGTTTACGTGAATGACGGAATTGAATTGTGGAGTATGTTTCAAATGATTTCAATAAATACGATGATACTTTTTGTACTTACTTTCAATACGTAAAAGATATATATATATATATATTCTGTTAGACTTGCAAAGATAAAATCGTGGGACCAAATTATTATTTTTCTGATTTGTTTCACTTTAAGAAATTATTTTTGTTTATTATTACGTATCACTAGAATATAACATGTTGCTTTTTCTGCGCATCACATGTGACTTACGCCCTCTGCTATAAATAGGACGTTGGTCCTTTCTGATATACTAGAGAGGACATATTTTTAAGTAATTGCATTCTATTGTTTTAGTGATGCAATTCAAATTTTTACCGCTAAGTGCCTCAAGGCATTGAGTGATCACGGCCGGTCTATCGAAGCACGAAGTCTTTATATACAGGGCGTTCAAAAGTCTCTATACACCTGAATTGTCACATATTCAAAGCAACAAGAAAATTATTTTACTCAAAATTTATTATATTTTAAGGCATAAAAGCACTATGTACAGGGCGTAGCATATACACACACATTTTTACAGCAAATGTTGGAAGTGTCCCCCATGAGCCTCCAAACATGCTTACACACGTTTCTTCTTGTTCTCAAGTAGTCTCACAAGTTTTCATGTGGAATGCTATGAGCAAAATCTCGAATAGCTCTTTCGAGTTCGTGTAGTGTGTTCCCTTTATAAACATAATTTTTTTGCATAACCCCAGAAGTAAAAATCCGGAGGATGCAAGTCAGGAGACCGAGGTGGCCACAATCCCTTTGAAATTATTCGATCTCCAAAAACCTCTTGCTGTAATCTCATGGATTGGCGAGCTGTATGTACTTTGGCGTCATCTTGTTGTATCCAAGCATTACGAATTTGGTCTTTAGTTAGTTCTCCCATGAACTGGTGAATAATTTCACAATAACGAGTTGAATCTATGGTTTGTTTGAAAATTATGAGACCGACTATTATTCTTCCGAATATTGCAATCCATACCCCTACATTCTGGTCTTGCAGAGGAACTTAATGTATTACATGTGGGTTTTCTGCACACCACAAATATGAGTTCTGGGCATTGACGTAACCTGATAAATGGAAACAGACCTCATCAGTAAAAAAAAAAAAAAGCATTATCCAAAACATCGTCAGACTTGTCCATAACAAACCGTGTAAACAATTCACAATACTTCACTCGTTTTGCACTGTCGGGAGGAAGTAACTGCTGCACCGCTCTCATCTTATACGGGATAAGACGTAATTTCGTACGTACCAACACTTATTGCTTTTTCCTGGGCAAGTTTTCGAAGTGGTTTATGGGGGCTACGTTGCATTGCATCCGATATGTGTAGCATTTTCTCTTCATCGAGAACTGACGGTCTACCACTTCGATCATAGTCCAATACCGTTCCAATGTCTCTAAATTTATCGATCAGTGCCCTTTAAGTGTGACGATTTGGAACATGTATATTCCAAAACGTAGCTGCAAACTTATCTTTGACTGCCTGTTTGTACTCACCTTGTTCACGGAACACATTTTCAACCAGGAATATTCGTTATTCCAAAGTTAACACCATTGTTTCAGACACCTCTAACTAGGTGCAATAATCACTTCAACGTCACTTTGCCGACTGGAAACTAAGAAAGGAACTTCACTCAAGCCGATAATATAGCAGTGTTGCAAACCTTCGCATAAAATTTTATTTCATGTGACTTTGCATCCGACTTTGACTTGCCACCATTCAGGTGTAGTTAAAGACTTTTTGAACGCTATATATATGCGTGTGTGTGTGTGTTTTCAATTAACGTTTATTTACGAAAATTATACAAAATATGATATTTTACACATTACTAAACAGAACACCCAACAGTTACGTTTGAAGCACAGGTAATTGCTATTTTGTAATTTCGATTTACCTGTGCTAGTTTGTTACATGTGTTTGACTTTGATTCAAGTTTACTTTTCTTTAGTTTCGTGGTATTTCACGAAACGCTTTTAAACCTAATGTGACATTACAATTTTCAAAGTATGATATTGGTTGTAATGCATTTATTATCATGGCATCTTGACGTCTTCCTTTCGATAATGAAGTAATCTCTTCCAACGAGGCGCACATCATTGAATACATTTGAACAATTGATCACCAAGTTTGATATAATTTGGCAGAAATTTTGCTCCTAAATGTCAGAAGATCCATATTGGACTGAGTTGGTTTCGTAAACATAATCATGAGTTTACGATCATCATGTTATTAATTCGTGTAAATATCATTAATTGCCTCTTATATGAATTCTGATTTTTTGATGCAGCAAATAGAGATGGTCGATACCTCCCATCTGTTTGTCATAATATAAGGATGCTCAATTCTAATATGTTCATGATGTAGTTGGCTCACCTCTTCGGTCACGAAATAGGATGTATGCCTTAAAAAAGAATTGTGCCAATCACAACACGTCGATTGTCATGCCATTTGGCAATAAGAACTTACCTCCTAGTCGAATCTATTCATGTGAACTCCTACATACTTACTCAACTCTCCTGAATCAGTCAATGGATACTGAGACAAACAATTGCTTTCCAGAGTACCGGTTGCTCTGAATCCCAATTCAAGAAGATAAATTAGCAGATCTCTACTTGGGAAGAAATTCTCAAAATACAGCACAAGATTTTTCGAATCATCTACGATATCTGGTATATTGAGAACTACTCTGGAATCTAAAGAAAAAATTCTGTATCATTATGTATAGTGTCGCTAGCACTCTCCTTTTATCTCCATATTATTTCCGTAGTAGATATCAAATTTGTATAACAAGTTTTATAACTGCACAACATAAAATGATGGTCGTTCTTTATCTCCACACCATAAAGAACTGTCTCCCTCATTATAGCTGTATTGCATTGTGTCTCTGTTGAAAATACAATAGAATATCTCTGTGATTTGTTTTCAACATTTCTCTTTCAGTTCACTCAAGTTTCTGTCAGTTTGTAAACGAAATTGGGGAAGCTTTGTGTATGATGCGTCCATTTTCCTCCAAATTTGAACATTATTATAGAGCAATTTTCTTTTGCTACCGCTTATTTCTCTACTGTAGCTATACTAAAGCTTAGATAGAAATTGCATTCAATTGAGAAAAGCAAAGGAATTGATGTTTTGAAGTGTTGAACAATGAATGATAAGCGTAAGAACCCGAAAAAATAAAGAGCGTTGGCCTATCTATATATTCGCCTTTATTTCTTGGTAATATATTGCTTTGTACCAGCGTCCTATTTATATGACACTAATGTGTCAACATCTATAGCACTGAAAGTTATAACAAAACTAAAATGACTTTTCTAAAGTCTGATTGCCACATATCTATTGCTACCTGACACATATAAACCAAATGCATTGTTTGCATTAAAAAATAACGTTTCCCGAACCATACCCAAATAAAGTAACTCACACAGGTAAATTTCAGCTTCCATCTTTTACAGAGGGGAAGGAAAAATATATAAAAAATTACAGTGAATCAGGACAGGTCTGCAATTGCTCCCTGTAATTAGCAGAACTCGAAAACTTTATTCTTCTATGTTATAAAGTCTATTGCTCTTTGTAATCACGCATGCATGTTTTCTCAGGAGGTAGTCTAAATGTTGCCCATGCAAGTCCTAGAAGGAGAAAATTGGTTTGAAGTATTGGTTATTAAATTTAGTATCAAAATTTAATGTTCTTTTTTTTTAAAAAAAAAAAAGACTGGTATTCTTAATACAATTATGAAAACCCATACTTTAATTGCAGTGTTTTCTATTGTTTAGAAATAAATTGATGACAACTATTTAGAATCAGGATTTAAAACTTTAGTTATACGATTTAGTTAGATACGTGTGCATATTACCTGATACGCTATATTATTACCATATTTAATTAAATAAATTAGACTACTACGAAACTTAATTTATAGGAGGATTACTTATTTGGCTTTTGTATTTGAGGAATTAATAGGTGGGAAATTTTGGATCTAAGATGATAGTAAAATAAACTATAATTTCTATACAAAATAGTTTCCCTTTAAAACCTTATAAGTTTCTACTGTATTTGGTTAAAAGTAAAAGGTATAGTAGTGATTGTGTTGTTGAACGTGCTAAGTGAATTAAACATTCAATGACTTAACTGAGTTTGTCTTGTTCGAATTAAATCAGTAAGTTACTATTACACACTTAAATCCAATTTTCGACATTATAGGTAATTAAGAATTGATTTTAAAACCTTGAATTTGGTCTAGTATTCTTATTTTGAACATTCTATTTCATGAATATTGCAAAATACAAAAATGTGTTTCTACTTGGTAAAAAAGGGAATTGTATTCATATTCCATTTCTTGATTATATGTAGTTACATTATCCTCTTATAAAGAATACTTTTCACCCTGCTTTATCAAGATTTGTTATTAATGCTCCAAGACAGTTTTTAAAGTAAATTTATCTATTCAAATCTAAATTCAGTATTGTACAATTAATGATGGTTCAGTAAATTATCAAGCTGAAATTTGAATTTAGTTGTTAATTATTTAAATCTATTGAAGGCATATCAAACATTACACCAGCATAATTTGAATTTCAGTCATGCAAAGCCCTCATTAGCAGTCTCTCATGTAATTCATCCTTATGATACAATGGTCTATTATTACTGACACATCTAGAAATTCTGCAAATATATTGCTGTGTAAATACAGCTTTATTAACCTAATCATAAATAACTTGAATGAAAAATTACACTGTTTACTATGCAGGATTAATAATCTGTATTATAATATACTGTACTATGATACACTATGATAATGATATTTCTCATCTATCCAAGTTTGACTCAAAAGTAGTGCTTTTACGCCATGTCGTCAGATATAAATCTTATTAGCCAGAGAATCTAAAGCCATTTTATCATCAGTTATGGTACAAATATCATGATTATGATTTCGAGCTCGGTTTATATATTTATATTTTTAATAACTTCAAATAGACTTCTTTTGTAATCATTAAATTTAATTATATTCATGCTACTAATCTCATTATTCCTTTGGTTTCTTCTTTTCCTTATCATTCCAATTGAATGTGTATATATTTATTTTCTGTTTACCAAAACTAAGTATCGTTTTTGCTTTATTCTCCTCTTTCATCTTTGTCAGTACTTCGTGTTAATCAGTTATATTTTCATTCATCATTTTCTTCATATTTGCCTTAACCAAAATGGAAAACAAACCATTTCCTCTATATTTTTGTAATAGTTATTTCGTACGGAAAATTTTCTGTATCCACATAACAAAAATATTTTCCCATGTGTTGGTTTCACATTATTCTTGAAGCGATTCTTGTTTTTCGGAGCTTATGGTAGATCTCTATGTTTCTAATTTAAGTACATCGGATATTTTAAATAAACTTCTAAAGATTTAACCGTTTCAAAATCAGCTTATATACTAATTGTACCTATGTAACCAGGAATACATTTAAATTCTTTACAGGGCACTTTTAATTCGTAGTTTACCCAAACAAGTTATTTCTGTCTAATAATCTCAGATATGTAGAAAACTCATCTTTAATAAACTTATAGTTGTTTTCTTTTCTTTTTCACATGTCTTATCACATTGAGAGATTGAACCTCATATACCCTTTAATATAAATAATATCTTATAAAATTCTGATAACATTTGTAATTTATTCTTAGTCACTTTTGACATCGAATCTCACAATAAAACAAATTGCAGTATAATATCAAACAGTGTCTAATTCATATGCCTCAAATACATATTTCTACAATTCTAAAAAGCATCTGCGAGAATTGACAGATTGGCTTGTTATAAATTTCAGTATATTCTGTAAGGTTTTTAGTATTGGACAATTTCCAATTATTCTTCACCTTCATATTCTTTATCAATTATATAAGGTTTGGTAATTTTATTAAAGATTTCTTTCTTTTGGAAGTGGTTTTGTTGTTTTCAATTTAATTGAATCTTGATATTTATATGGATATACACCTTTCTTAAGTATTTAATCTTATAATCGGCACAATAAAACTAATATAAATGATACAATATAACTAATTCAATACTCAACCTTACTTTCGAGTAAGCATTTCGACGAAACCAGTCCGTACTATAGGCTAGAGAGCAAGAAGAAAACTGCACAAAATTTCGAGATAATATTTCAAATTAGTTCCGCGGATCACACGAATACTGACATTTCCTCAAGTCCTTAAAACCTTTTAACAACCGCATTTATCAAAATTCTGCCAAATCTATGTTTATGTTCCTAATTGTTTCGCACATCTCGAGAACACTCAAAATCACTCTATTTCACCAGCATCTTAGAGAGTGCAATTTTAGAAAGCGCCAATCTAGAAACCTGGATGCTAGGGTAGTATTTTCGAAAATTTGCGAGCCTTTCGTTCTGATTTAAATATCTCTCGAGGAGAAACAAATTATTCCCCTTCTGAAACTCACCTCAAGTAGCTATTAATTTTGCAATACATTTGTAATTTACAGTCTGGAAGTGCAAGAACGGCTATGTACTGTACAGTTATGTAGTTATGCACTTTGAGGGTTACACGTCCAATACAATCAAAAATAAAAAGTATAGTAAAAATAACATATTCAAAGGGCCCATTTCATTTCAAATATCCATCTCCCCAAATTCGATCTCATCTAAACTTAAACGCAAAGGAAAATTTCTGCAAATATTTTAAGTTGTTAGTTGTAGTATTTTCAATGGTTATTTAGTGAAAATTACTATTATATATAGGTGGAAGAACCTTCGCCACTAACTTATATTACTATTAATGGTACTAGAATATTTGTTATTACTAATATAATATTAATAACAATAATAATTATTATTACAAGCAAACACACAGAATGAAACATCTAATTGCTGAAAAGAGCAATATATAAAACATTTTAATATGTGCGGTCCAAATGTGTAATAGTATATCAATTACATTCATTCGGAATATTATTATAGTAGGAGTAACCATTAAACGCATCAAATGTCGATGTCTGGCGTAGATGCGTTAAGCTATGTGCCTTTCATAAGATTACAAGCAGTCTATAAAACTGAAAATAATTCCAGGTTATCGCTTCCAAATTTATTGGGAACATGTGCCATGAATGTGGACACTGGTCGAAGTAAGTCGGGATATAGAGGAATTAGTATGAAGTTTCTGATCTGTGACTAAATGCGAAATTAAGCTAATATAACATATAAAATAACTAATTTAGCGTTACAACACAAGTGTATAATAAATTATCTACTCAACATGCCTGGTAATCCAGTAAGATGAAGTGATGACATGCTTAATGCCGTCAAGATTTGACAAACTGAGAAACTCCTGTAGTACCTGACGAAATGATGCCCAGGCATTGTGTGCTGCGTCTTTTGCAAACTGCGTAAACCTACAATAGTATTAAAATGATAAAATATCTAATGTAGTGTTACGGATATGTTACTAACGAAGCATATACCATAATGACGAGGAACAGCTTAAACGCATCCTAATACTTAAGAAATATTAATTTAAGAAGGTGAGCACTTATCACATATGGTGTATATAACCGTTGGAATTTCAAAAAAAAAAAACAAAAAAAAAACAGATTTTTCCATCTGGCGACAAATATCAGTTCAAAAGCTAAAAATGTCAAACAATCTTATTCCTAGTCGATGCAGTGTGCCTATTATAAATGTGATGTCCTACTTGTACTTCCATTCAAACATACAATGCTTAAAATCAAACGGTTACCTTTTCCATATGGTTCGCTCTACGGGAAAAAAAATACGGATTGCAATAAGAGGTTTGTAGAACTCAGTTCAATAGCTAAAGAAAGATTACCTTATTATAAACGGAAGTGGTAAAAATGATTAACTCTGTTGTAAATTTCAACATTTATAAACCAAAAATGTTTAATAATATCGACAAATATTTTTAGTTGGTTCAGCATCCTACAAGATTCTTCGTTAATCTAGTATGCAAACTGGCAGTGATGAAATCATGCATTCCATTTTTAAATAATGATCGTCGTAGAACAAAAACAAGATTAAATATCGGCAGCGATTTTTCTTTCTTCTTTATACTTTTTCTAATAATTAGTCTATCTTCTAAAGAAATGGAACATTTATTCCTAATATTTATCTAATACATCAAGTTTTAAGAAATAAAATTGTTTCAGTTTCAAACTATAGAACAACATTAAAAAAAGTACCTACACATACGCATATGATATATATTTATATAAGTTCGTGATGTCCTAAAATTTGGGTTCCTGGGTTTTATACCCAGCAACAATGACCCAGAGGATTAAAAAGTCTCCCCTTTCCGAATTTGTCGTTGACTACTCCGGCCGACGCCCTCAAATTTTGGAAGGGTTGTATATTAACATGGTGTACATCTCTATAAGAGTAGAAAGCACTTCTCGTTTTCTGAGTACGTAACTACCAAAAATTCAAAACATGTAGGTCCTCGAGGTAATCAATTTCCTTTTGAGAGGGTTTATGAAGTAACGTCTGAATACAGGGTTTAATAAGCTGCATTGAACCTACTCTTCCAAATTTTGCCAATATGTACGTTTACTTGCCCCATCGAGTATTGGAAGTATGTATATGAAAGCTCGTTACGTTTTTTTTCCCTGAAATTATCACAAATTATATTTAGGTAATGTAGTAAAAGACCCACAATATATACTTGCATATGTTTGCTTGGTCGATTTCCTTTCGGGTTGTAGGTAAACAATTACTAAAAATCAAATATGTAAGGATTTTAACCGTAGCAGGACTGACCCCATACGCAGATGAAATTATTGGAGATTATCATCGGATTTAGACGAAATCGATCAACTATCGTCCAAATATTTACCATGCGCCAAATACTCGAAAAAAGTGGGAATACTATACCCCGGTACATCAACTATTTATTGATTTTAGAAAGGCGTACGACTCTGTTAGGAGAGAAACTTTATACAACGTTCTTACAGAACTTGGAATACCGAGAAAGCTAATTAGATTAATTAAGATATGTTTAAATGAATCCCAGAGTAAAGTCCGGGTATGAATATTTTTGTTCACGAGCTTTCACGTGGAAAATGGCCTGAAACAAGGAGATGCGTTGTCGCAATTATTAATTAACTTCGTTCTGGAATACGCTATAAGGAAAATCAAAGATAACAACCAGGGCCTTCAGTTGAATGGTATTCACCAGGTTAGAGTTTATGCTGATGATGTAAATTTAGTAGGGGATGATAGGAGAACCATAGATAGAAATGCAGAGATCTTATTAAACGCTTGCAGGGACATGGGTTTAGAAGTAAATGCAGAGAAAACCAAATACATGGAAATGCGTCGGGTCCGGAATACAGGAAATTATGGATGCGTTAAAATATTAAATAATACTTTTGATGAAGAGGATAGTTTCAAATATCTAGGATCAATATTAACAGAGAAAAATCATATTCACGGAGAAATTAAATGTCGACTCAATGCAGGGAATTCGTCTTACTATTCGGTTCAAAATCTCTTGTCGTCGCAAATTCTGTCGAGGAATTTGAAGCTTAAAATATACAAAACGTTAATCATGCCTGTTGTTCTGTATGGTTTCGAAACATGTTCATTACTCTGAGAGAAGAACATAGACTGAAAGTATTTGAGAATTGGATCCAGAGACGAATATTCGGACCCAAGAGGAACGGGAATGGAGAATGGCGGAAACTTCATAACGAGGAACTACATAATTTATATGGTTTACCCAACATTTTTAGGGTCATCAAGTCTAGGAGGCTTAGGTGGGTAAGTCATGTAGCTAGGATGGAAGAAAGTAGAAACGCTTTCAAAGTCTTGAAAGGAAGATCAATTGGAAAACGACCATTAGGAAGACCTAGGCGCAGATGGGAGGACAATATTCAGATAGATCTCGCAGAGATTGAAATACAAAGTAGAAACTGGATGCAGTTAGCTAAGGATAGAAGTCAGTGGAGAGCTTTTGTAAACGCGGCGTTGAACCTTCGGGTTCCATAGGCCATAGAGTTAGTTAGTTAGTTAGAATGTTGTGTGGAAAAGTAAAAAAAGTTGGTTTGGAGTGTACTTCACCTTACATGTCTTCTTCCTTGATTAGGATTATTATCTTCTATGGTGATATGAGTGAATACACGAGTTAATTCTATTTCAAAGCCTATTGGTAGTCATTACTATTTTAAGATTTTCAGAAATATTGGTTCGATTTTCTGTGGGAGCATATTAGAATCAGATTTCATGTTAAGCAATAGTTCATGTCTTGTATACCCATACAGTTGAAAATCAATATTAAACTTTAAGCCAGTCTTTAATTAAAATAATAGTTTAAGATTTCTTTATAGGTTTGTTTCATTCTTTTGTTACCTATATTAAAATATTAAGGCATCTTAGGTTTACCTTTTTTGGTAACGTTTTCCTTTTATTACTTTCATATGAATCACCTTCAATCTTGTTGTTCATTAAGTTAATCTTGAAGAAAACCATTACTATATTTTGCTGATATCACACGATCGTTCGTGGCTAAGCGGTTAGCGTACACGTCTTTAACGTGAGGGATCCGGGTTCTATTTCGGCAGCGGCTCATGTGCTTCAGATTCCGAATTAATTAGTAGGTCTTGTCTCATATATCCTGCTGCTGAAAGGGACGTTAAACTCAAAATCAAGTCAACTGAACTCTTTCAAAACAGTGCTAAAAGTTTTGTTAGGTACTTAAATTAAAACGCATAATGTACGAACAAACATTACATTATTACTTAATTATCAGCATTTAATTCTTAAACAATTACCGAAGGTGTTTCAGTATTTAAAAATAACGATCAATAAATGAATGATATTAGTTGTTTACACTTGTTAATTTAAATTACTCGATTTTTTTCACCTACCGATGTTCAGGGTAAGTGGATCAATGCCAATATCGTTCGGATTCCACGTACTTCTGTAGGTAATCGCCTCAGGGACACACAAAGCTAAGTTTGCAACAATTAATATCTAAAAACAGTCAACAAAGTTCGTGCAGTTTTCATTGTTCCCACAGCAAACACACTTTTCCTTTACCAGAATCAGGAGGTTCGTTTATTTGGATAAGTTGTTTTAATTCATTTTAAAATATAAACATAAAGAGTTACTGTTTTTCTTCATTCAACTTTTTTGAAAGTATTTAATGAAACTTATCCTTATTTATGTAATCGCAAAAGAGATTGCTGGAACATTAATAGTAGTTCTCAGATCCTTTGATATTTTTGTGCTGATGAAAATACATCTTTAATAACAACATTATTTTTGAAATTGTCCTAATTACTTTTATATAATTTTCAATACTTTCGAAGTCAGAAAACATATTTTTCTGAACAAAGGTGCTTGTTGTTAATTAACGTTTAGTACACTAAAATTTTCATTCTCACCTGCAAGATTTTTCAATTTTTATTATTTCATATTTTCTTTTCTACGAAATTTTCGATTTCTGGAAAGACTATTTTTGAGATTTTAGTAATGATGGAAACTTTTACTGGTTAAATGTGGTTCAGAAAGTAAGTTTAATTCGAATTTCGTTACATGAATTTTTGACGATACAATGTAAGTCAGATAAATAAACAGAGTTAAGATTTTGGGTGGGAAATATATTATATTAGAGGATCTTTCAAAATAATCTCTCTTTAGAGGATTCAAAATAATTTCAATCAATTCTGTATTGATATTTAAAGTAAAAACGATCTAAGCTTTGCTTTTCTACAGTATTAACCACCAATTAAGATGAAATGTGATGTAATAACAATCAATGAATGAAGAAACGTTGTGCAGGAAACATTCTACTCTGAAGAAAAGTTTCTGATATTTCACTGGAACAGGAAGAAATGAATTATTTAGAATTGAAAACGAAAGATCAAAATTTGTCAGTGTAAAAGTTAACCTTCTCAAAATTATTAATTTGTAACTTCATATTTATTTAACAAAGAAACTGTATATCATATGAACCTATAGCTTAACGAGAGATATGAAACAATGATCCATAATGTAAAATGTCCGTTAACTACAGCATGGACGGAGGTAGGCATACCCCTAATTGCTGTTTTCTCATGGTTTTAGGTTTTACTCACATTTGTTTGGTAACACTGCTTGGGATTATCTATCAACATTGCCATTCATGTTCATTTGTTTTCTGTTTAGCAACAGTTTAGCAGTGATCTGGAGTAATCAAAGTGATCTATATAGAATTGGACAAAGATTAGGAGTAATTTGGCTTTACGAAAGGTGTTACACAATTGACAACACGGAAAGTGTTAAAGTGAAATTTACACATCGCTTTCGTATTAATCCACCAACAAAAGCAACAATGTTTGGATGAGAATAATGTGCATTTGCAACGGGCAGTGTGAAGGATATTTCCTGAGACAGTTGACCGATAAAACGGAGGAAAACATGCCGTGAAGTGGAAGCATCAGTGAAGCAGTCGCCTTCAAAATCAACATGTAAAACATCTTCGGAGCTTAGTATTCCTCGGAGAGCCATGATGAGGCAAATGGAAGAAGATCTAGCATTGAAGGTCTAACTTCCAACGCATGTGAATGAACTGAGTAACGCCCACATGGACAAGCGGAAAGAGGCATGCAGAACTCTCCGTAAGCCATTTCCTTCCGAACGATCCCGTGGTGGAGTCCTCTTCACAGACAAGTGTGGTATCACCGGAGTATGCATTCTCGGAACGTTGTAATATGGTGTAAGGAAAAACCTCGGTTTTACAAAGACATGGAGAGAAACCCACCACACATGATGGTGTGTAATGAAACGAGCTCAACACTCATTTTCGGGCCTTAATTTTTCGAAGACAATGTTAATGGACATTCTTACTTGGAGATGCTTAATAAGTGGTAGGTGCCTCAAGTGAAGGAAAATGGTATCAAAGACAGTGATGTAATACAGCAGAATGGTGTGTCAGCGCACTTCGTGATTTAAGTGCGCAATTACCTCAATCAGGCGTTTCCTTTCCGCTGGATTGGAAGAGATTGTGCAACATCTCCTACTTCCTTTGTGTGACCTCAAAGAATTCCCGGTCAGACGACACCAAACTATGCTCTCTGGGATTTCATGAAGCAACAGGTAAGAAACACTCGATATCACACAACGCAGGAATTCGAGCTCCTCAGGAACACGCCTTCACTTTCGTGACTCCGGAGTATATACACAAAACATCTGCGAGAATTTAGTGCGGAATTCAGATATATTGCGACATGGATGGTGATCATACCAATGTGTGTGACTCTTAAAACGCTTAAGGCTTCGTGGTAACTGTCTAAAATCATTCTAGCATAACTAACACTGTACTGTTGGAACTAAATGGAGATACGCTCACTTTTGGTCCACGCTGTGCATGAATAAATATTGTATAGCATGAACTTAGCCTACAATATGTATCGGTTAAATTCCTGGTTAACCCTCACCATATCAACGAGAATACATTTTACAAAGGTTTTGCATAGAACATTGATGCCATAACAAAATGACATAAGCCAAGCAAACGTACTCATATGATAGTTATAATTCACATTTCAACTATTTAACCCATTTAAACCCAATTTTTTTGTTGAATTTAATCTTGGTTCCTGTCAGATTGGTAAAAATAAAGGTAAATAGCATGTTTAAATACATTATGGTTCACGAAAATGTCATGGACCCCTAATTTGGTAATGTTCCATTTTTGGAACAACGGGCCTGAAAGGGTACAGGTTTCTGAAAGAAAATATTTCAATTTAGCCAGGCTAAAGAATTATTTCCTTAAAATTTTAGGATGCAAATTTTACAATAATTTGCAATATTCATTAGATACAAAGTATACAAATATTGAAACATGTTAATATTATTCATATTCGCATAATAACAGATTTTTTACATTATACTTATTTTCCAATACATCACATTCTTACTACTGATAGAAGTAAAAGAAGGACTTCCAAGTTGTGTTACATTCACTGTCCACATCTTGATTGTCTTTCTGATTTTACAATGAAATGTAATTCTTTGTCATATCCCACTTCATTTATTGCTCGTTTGTTGACCGGTCGAAATTGGTTCGAAATAGGTCTTCCAAGAATTGCACGTTGTTGGGATTATATTTCTTATGTGACTTTGCAGAAGGCTGACTTTCATTAGATGTACTAGGTTTCGAAGAGTCATCATCCAACAAACTCTTACTTATAAATTCATTTTTCAGCTGGCCGCTTTGCGTTACTGCAAAAGAAGCCCTTTCCTTAGCGAGCAATTGATTTATAGATAGCCTCTCTATATCTGCTAATCTTCTTCCGAGAACTCTTCATTTTCTGGTGGTGTAATGATAATATCTGCACCAAGAATATTTTCTCCTTTAGCAAGCATATTGATAATTTCGTCAACAGTCAATCTGAAATAGGGAGGGAAGATTTAGATTTCTGGGCTTTCGGCATCTGTCGCCATGTTATCCCGTCACGTTGACAAATGACTTCCCTCGGCGAGAACACTCTCCAGGGAAAGGGAAGTCTAAAGTGCTGGGGAAGAAAGGAAGCGGCCTCGGACATATATGTTACGTATCACCCCGGCATTTGCTTGGTGTGAACGAGGAAAACCTAGGAAATCCTCATTCAGGATGGCTGGCCTAAAAGCTTCTTACACCTTTCGACCAAGAGCACGCACCGGGAATGGAACCCGGGGCCGTTCGCACTCAATCTGAAATAAAACAGTATTTCTAGAAATAAATAAAATCCATATGAAGTTGTGAAATACACATTTAAAATATAAAACAACATAAAATATTTATTTATTTACAAGCTACCAGATACAGCTCAAAGGCTGTATTGATCCATTTTAGTGACCAATATAATGATAACATTGGGAAAGGAAGTGAAATAAAGGAGGCCAGGGCCTGTAAAATAGTGTAGGCTGCTAATAATTCTCCTACAGTACCTATAAAATATAACTATATAATATGCCTTTATCTATGTCCAAAATTTACTGTTTTTATCTCACTGCAGTAAAGTGAACTCAATAATAAATGTTACAAAATGTAATCAGGCATTCTCAGGCATATATAGGTAAATAAATGTACGATCCAGTGAATGAGCGATCAAGACACCTGCAACTCTATTTGGCTATCGTCTTTCAACTGAAAAAAGAGCTCCTTCGTGGCTAAGCGGTTAGCGTACACGCGTTTGGCATGGGAGACCGGGTTCGATCCCCGGCGAGCGCTCATGTGGTTCGGATTCCACTTTAATGAGTAGGTCACGTCTCATATAGCCTTGCTGTTGAAAGGAACGTTAAATTCACAATCAACTCAACTCAACTGAAAAACGTACCGCGTGGGTGTAGCAATTAAATCAATTTTTTGTGTATACATTTTCCCTCTTCCATGATACCAATAAATTCCGAGTGCAAGCGCAAAATGCCCTCAAAAGCGGCACAAATAGCATCAAATTAAAATACGCTCATAAAATGTACGAAACAATTACTAACGCATCCAATAAAATTACCATATTATATAGTTTAATGGGTACATTTACGCCCATTGTTCCAATAATGGAACAAACAAAATGCAAACTTCATGTACTTGTTCGATCCCGTTGTTCCGATATTGGAACAGTCAAAATTATAAAACTATTTTATTAATAACAATCATAATCAATTGTTTCATTTCACATGCACTGAAAACTTAATACTTCTCCTACCTAAAGAGTATTATACAGGTAGAAAATTCATAAACGAACATAACATTTACTTACCTCCTTTGAGACACCATAATTTCTTCTTATTCAACGCAACTAATATCAACAGTACACATCATTCGCGCCAATTCAAGACAAAGATAGGTCATTTGGTAAACCATTGGTGCCAAATGAAGAGGTCCATACAAAAATTGTTACCTTTATTCACGTAATATGAAAAATAAAAGTAAAGTAAAAAATGTTCCAATTTTGGAACAACGGGTTCAAATGGGTGATAAATCAACTGTTAGTTTCATAAAATTGAAATGGCCATCTATGTAGGTATGTCTCTTAAATAAGCAAAGGTTTTTTACTCATTGATAAACGATATACAGTGAGAAATTTCATCACATAGGAAAATACATTATGTCAAAAGTATCCCAATTAACATTTATTTGGAATTTACCCATCTTTCAAAAAGACAAATCTCGGAAATGTGATTTTATCCGCACTTTTTAACTGTTAAAAGGAATAACATGGTGGTATGAAACGCACAAAAGTAGATACTCTGGTTTAATTTTAATTTTTTGACATATTTTTAATAATGTGAGCAATAGTTGAACGCACCTTTTTGGAAATTTGAGGATAGATTCCATGATACCCATTGTCGAATGTTTGGCTTAATGTCACATTAACATTAATTGACTCCTACTCTTGCTCCCAATGATAGGAATCATGAAATGGAAAAAATAGGCCAACGAACCCAAATTTTTGACATTTTTATAATTTTATTGTAATAAAAGGGAAAGAAATAGAATATCTAAAATGATACACACCATGTTCATATACAGCCCTGCCGAAATTTCGAACATGGAAAACCGTATCAAATGTCAAGATATGGTACAGGCCTCGGCATCAATGAAACATGCATATAAAAGTTAGGCTAAACCTTCCACTTACTATATAGGTACATATATATGGATGTCCTAATCTTTTGTCTCACTCATTAAATGAGCCAAAAGAAAGAGTTTATGCAAAAACTAATTAAATTGAGTAGTCTCAAATTATGCTTCTACTGACTTATAATTTCAAATGCAATCACACTGCAAAATATAAGGCATATAACAAATATAAGACAATGTATAAAGATTCCTTACAAATTTGGAAATGCAATTACAAGTTAATAAACACTTATATAGTCTGTGGTTTAATATTAAAATTGTAAATGAATTCAATAGTTGAAGTTGGGGCAAGATTTAAAATCATTCTCAAGAGCCATTTTTTTCTGATGCGCAATTTTGGAATGAACTGAAACCATTTTAAAGACAAGTGAATTATAATTATCCCTGTTGCACTGCACAGCTGCGAAACATATTCGCTACTATGAGGAAAAACGCATACGTAAATGTACGAATATAAAATCGTAACTTGATTATTAGTACCCAACGGAGACGGAGATGGATATCTTCATAATGAAAAACTCTATAACTCATACAATTTCACTAATATTTTTAGAATTAATAAATTTAGATGACTCTGGTAGTAATGGTATCTGGTTATAAGGGAAGAAAGAATAAACACTTTCAAAATGTTAAATGGAAAGTCAATTGTAAAAAAAAGGCTAGGAAGACCTAGAAGCAGAACAGAGGAGAATATTAAGGTAGATATCGCTGAAATATAAATATATGGTGAAAAGTTGATAGGTTAGCAAAGAACAGAAGTGAATAGAGAGATTAAGTGAATGCAATACTAAACCTACAGGCTTCAATATATATATTGTTAGATATATTGTAACACTTTTTGGGATAGAGACAGAATAAAATCTCGGAAGCCGAGAAATTAAGGACCAGTCTAATCAACATGCACGGCAGTGCATGGCAGCCAAGTTCCAGGAAGAAAATGAAAACTGGCCTGCAATGCCGTAAGCATATTATACACGAACAAGAGTTTTGGGTAAAATCGCCGATTTCCAGGTTTTGTAAAAACGATTCTATTAAGGGTAGAAACATGAATTTAGAATGTAAGGAGATATCCCACAGATGTACTCATATGCCAAGTCTCACATTCCTACCTTCAACCATATTTGAGTACTGGACCCCCAAAATATGCAGTTTTCAGGCTCACTGACTCACTGACTCACTCATCAAATTGACTAGGTACTTCCCAATGAGATAGAAACGTGAAACTTTGCACAAAAGTACCCTATAAAAACTTGAGTATGGAAAAAGTCCGAAATCTGAGGAATGTGCTGTGGGAAATTTTTTATGGACCAAAAACTATCCTTAGCCAGGAGAAAAATCGTTTCACTCACTCACTCATCAAATTGATTAGGTACTTCCCAATGAGATAGAAACTTGAAACTTTGCCTAAAGGTACCCTATAACAACCTCAGTATGGAGAAAGTCCGAAATCTGAAGAATGTGCTTTGAAAATTTTTTATGGGCCAAAAACTGTCCTTAGCCAGGAAAAAAGTCGTTTCACTCACTCACTCATCAAATTGATTAGGTACTTCCCAATGGGATATAAACTTGAAACTTTACAAAAAGGTACCCTACAATAACTTGAGTATGGAAAAAGTCCGAAATCTGAGGAATCTGCTATGGGAATTTTTTATGGGCCAAAAATTGTCTTTAGCCAGGAAAAAAATCGTTTCACTTACTCACTCATCAAATTGATTAGGTACTTCCCAATGAGATATAAACTTGAAACTTTGAATAAAGGTACCCTACAATAACTTGAGTATGAAAAAGTCCGAAATCTGAGGAATGTTCTATGGGAAAGCTTTTATAGGCAAAAAACTGTCCTCAGCCAGGAAAAAAAAATCGTTTCACTCACTCACTCATCAAATTGATTAGGTACTTCCCAATGAGATAGAAACTTGAAACTTTGCCTAAAGGTACCCTATAACAACCTCAGTATGGAAAAAGTCCGAAATCTGAGGAATGTGCTTTGGAAATTTTTTATGGGCAAAAAACTGTCCTTAGCCAGGAAATAAATCGTTTCACTCACTCACTTATCAAATTGATTAGGTACTTCCCAATGAGATATAAACTTGAAACTTTGCATAAAGGTACCCTACAATAACTTGAGTATGGAAAATGTCCGAAATCTGAGGAATGTCCTATGGGAAAGTTTTTATAGGCAAAAAACTGTAGTCAGCCAGGAAAAAATCGTTTCACTCACTCACTCATCAAATTGATTAGGTACTTCCCAATGAGATAGAAACGTGAAACTTTGCATAAAGGTACCCTATAGCGACCTCAGTATGGAAAAAGTCCGAAATTTGAGGAATGTTCTATGGGAAAGTCTTTATAAGCAAGAAACTGTCCTTAGCCAAGCAAGAAATCGATTAATTCACTCACTCATCAAAATGATTAGGTACTTCCCAATGGGATAGAGACGTGACACTTTGCATAAAGGTATCCTATAGCGACTTGAGTATGGAAAAGTCCGAAATCTGAGGAATGTACTATAGGAATTTTTTATGGGCAAAAAATGTCCTTTGCCAGGAAAAAAATCGTTTCACTCACTCACTCATCAAATTAATTAGATACTTCCCAATGAGATAGAAACGTGAAACTTTGCATAAAGATACCTCATGATGAATTGAATATGGGAAAAGTCCGAAATGTGAGGAATTGCTATGGGAGTTATTTATGCGCAAAACTGTCCTTCGTCAAACACAAATCGGTTCATTCTCTTCCACATCAAATTGATTTGATACTTCCCAATGTGATATATTCGTGAAACTTTGCATAGAGGTACCCTATAATGACTTGAGCATTGAAAAATTCCGAAACGTGTGGCATGTATTATGAGAATTTTTTATTGGCCAAAAACTGTTCTTAGCCAAGTAGAAATCGGTTCATTCTTTCAATCGTCAAATTGATTAGGTACTTCTGAATGAGATATAGACGTGAAACTTTGCATAGAAGCACCCTATAATGACTCGAGTACAGAAAAAGTACGAAATATGATTAATGTGCTATGGGATTTTTTTATGGGCGATAAACTGTCCTTAGCCAAACATAAATAGGTTCGTCCTCTCACTCTTCAAATTGATTAGGTACTTCTCAACGAGATAGAATCATGAAACTCTAATGACTTAAGTGTAAAAAAATTCCGAAATGTGAGGAATATGCAATGGGAATTTTTTTATGGCTGAAAAACTATTTTTAACCAAGCAGATATCGGTTCATTCATTCACTCGTCACATTGATTAAGTGCTTGTTTATGAAATATTGACGTAAAAGTCTGTATATTGGTACCTTATAATGACTTGATTATGAAAAAGGTCTGAAATTTAACTAATGTACTAAAGGAATTTTTTATGGGTGAAAACTGTCCTTAGCCAAGGAGAAATCGGTTCACTCACTGACTCACTCACTCATAGCATTAATTAGGTACTTCCCAATGAGATAGAAGGATGAATCTCTGCATAAAGGTACCTTATAATGATAAAAACGATTCTATTAAGGGAAGAAACAAGAAATTAAGAATGTAAGGAGATATCCCACAGATGTACTCATATGCCAAATCTCACATTCCTACCTTCAACCATATTCCAGTACTGGACCCCCAAAATATGCAGTTTTCAGGCTCACTGAATCACTGACTCACTCATCAAATTGATTAGGTACTTCCCAATGAGATAGAAACTTGAAACTTTCCATTAAGGTACCCTATAACAATTTGATTATGGGAAAAGTCCAAAACCTAGGAATGTTCTATGGGAATTTTTTTATGGACAAAAAAACTGTCCTTAGCCAGGAAAAAAATCGTTTCACACACTAACTCAACAAATTGATTAGGTACTTCCCAATTAGATAGAAACATGAATCTCTGCATAAAGGTACCGTATAACAATTTGAGTATGGAAAAAGTCCAAAAGCTGAGAAATGTCCTATGGAAAATCTTTTATGATCAAGAAACTGTCCTTAGCCAGGAAAAAAAATCGTTTCACTCACCCACTCATCAAATTGATTAGGTACTTCCCAATGACGTAGAAACCCTAAACTTTGCACAAAGGTACCCTATAATGAGGTAAGTATGAAAAAAGTTCGAAATCTGAGGAATGTGCTATGATAAATTTTTTATAGGCAAAAAACTGTCAATAGCCAGGAAAAAAATCATTTCACTCACTCACTCATCAAATTGATTAGGTACTTTCCAATGAGATAGAAACATGACACTTTCCATAAAGGTACCCTACAATAACTTGAGTATGGAAAAATTCCGAAATCTGAGGAATGTGGTATGGGAAATTTTTTATAGGCAAGAAACTGTCATTAGCCAGGAAAAAAATCGTTTCACTCACTAACTCAACAAATTGATTAGGCACTTCCCAATTAGATAGAAACGTGAATCTTTGCATAAAGGTACCCTATAACAATTTGAGTACGGAAAATGTCCAAAATTTGAGGAATATCCTATGGGAAATCTTTTATGGGCAAGAAACTGTCCTTAGCCAGGAAAAAAATCGTTTCACTCACTCACTCATCAAATTGATTAGGTACTTCCCAATGACATAGAAACCCTAAACTTTGCACCAAGGTACCCTATAACGAGATAAGTATGGAAAAAGTCCGAAATCTGAGGAATGTGCTATGACAAATTTTTTATAGGCAAAAAACTGTCCTTAGCTAGGAAAAAAAATTGTTTCACTCACTCACTCATCAAATTGATTAGGTACTTCCCAATGAGATAAAAACTTGAAACTTTGCGTAAAGGTACCCTACAATAACTTGAGTATGGAAAAGGGCCGAAATCGGAGGAATGTACTATGGAAAATTTTTATAGGCAAAAAACTGTCCTTAGTCAGGAAAAAAATCGTTTCACTCACTCACTCATCAAATTTATTAGGTACTTTCCAATGAGATAGAAACATGACACTTTCCATAAAGGTACCCTACAATAACTTGAGTATGGAAAAATTCCGAAATCTGAGGAATGTGGTATGGAAAATTTTTTATAGGCAAGAAACTGTCATTAGCCAGGAAAAAAATCGTTTCACTCACTAACTCAACAAATTGATTCGGTACTTCCCAATTAGATAGAAACGTGAATCTTTGCATAAAGGTACCCTATAACAATTTGAGTACGGAAAATGTTCAAAATTTGAGGAATTTCCTATGGGAAATCTTTTATGTGCAAGAAACTCTCCTTAGCCAGGAAAAAAATCGTTTCACTCACTCACTCATCAAATTGATTAGGTACTTCCCAATGACATAGAAACCCTAAACTTTGCACAAAGGTACCCTATAACGAGATAAGTATGGAAAAAGTCCGAAATCTGAGGAATGTGCTATGATAAATTTTTTATAGGCAAAAAACTGTCCTTAGCTAGGAAAAAAAATCGTTTCACTCACTCACTCATCAAATTGATTAGGTACTTCCCAATGAGATAAAAACTTGAAACTTTGCGTAAAGGTACCCTACAATAACTTGAATATGGAGAAGGGCCGAAATCGGAGGAATGTACTATGGAAAATTTTTATAGGCAAAAAACTGTCCTTAGTCAGGAAAAAATCGTTTCACTCACTCACTCATCAAATTTATTAGGTACTTTCCAATGAGATAGAAACATGACACTTTCCATAAAGGTACCCTACAATAACTTGAGTATGGAAAAATTCCGAAATCTGAGGAATGTGGTATGGAAAATTTTTTATAGGCAAGAAACTGTCATTAGCCAGGAAAAAAATCGTTTCACTCACTAACTCAACAAATTGATTAGGTACTTCCCAATTAGATAGAAACGTGAATCTTTGCATAAAGGTACCCTATAACAATTTGAGTACGGAAAATGTCCAAAATTTGAGGAATATCCTATGGGAAATCTTTTATGGGCAAGAAACTGTCCTTAGCCAGGAAAAAAGTCGTTTCACTCACTCACTCTTCAAATTGATTAGGTACTTCCCAATGAGATAAAAACTTGAAACTTTGCATAAAGGTACCCTACAATAACTTGAGTATGGAAAAGGGCCGAAATTTGAGGAATGTGCTATGAAACATTTTTATAGGCAAAAAACTGTCCTTAGTCAGGAAAAAAATCGTTTCACTCACTCACTCATCAAATTGATTAGGTACTTCCCAATGAGATAGAAACCTGAAACTTTGCATAAAGATACCCTATAACGACATGAGTATAGAAAAAGTCCGAAATCTGAGGAATGTGCTATAAAAAAAATTTATAGGAAAAAAACTGTCCTTAGCCAGGAAAAAAATCGTTTCACTCACTCACTCATCAAATTTATTAGGTACTTTCCAATGAGATAGAAACCCTAAACTTTGCACAAAGGTACCCTACAATAACTTGAGTATGGAAAAGTCCGAAATCTGAGAAGTGTGCTATGGGAAATCTTTTATGGGCATAAAACTGTCTTTAGCCATGAAAAAAAAGTCGTTTCACTCACTCACTCATCAAATTGATTAGGTACTTTTTAATGAGACAGAGACGTGGAACTCTGCACAAAGGTACCTTATAATGAATTGAGTATGAAAGAAGTCCGAAATTTGAGGAATGTTCTACGGAAAAGTTTTTTTTAGGCAAAAAAGCTGTCCTTAGCCAAGCAAAAAATCGATTCACTCACTCACTAATCAAAATCATTGGGTACTTTCCAATGGAATAGAGACGTGAAACTTTGCATAAAGGTAGCCTATAACTACTTGAGTATGGAAAAAGTCCGAAATCTGTGGAATGTCCTTCGCGGAATTTTTTATGGGCAAAAAAATGTCCTTAGCCAGGAAAAAAATCGTTTCACTGACTCACTCATCAAATTGATTAGGTACTTCCTAATGAGACAGAGACGTGAAACTGCACAATGGTACATTATAATAACCTGAGTATGGAAAAAGTCCGAAATTTTAAGGAATGTATAATGGGATAGTTTTTATAGGCAAAAAACTTTCCTTAGCCAAGCAAGAAATCGTTTCACTCACTCACTTATCAAGTTAATTAGGTACTTCCCAATGGGATAGAAGGATGAATCTCTGCACAGAGGTACCTTATAATAACCTGAGTATGGAAAAAGTCCGAAGTTTTATGTAATGTATAATGGGATAGTTTTTATAGGCAAAAAACTTTCCTTAGCCAAGCAAGAAATCGTTTCACTCACTCACTTATCAAGTTAATTAGGTACTTCCCAATGGGATAGAAGGATGAATCTCTGCACGGAGGTACCTTATAATGACTTGAGAATGGAAAATGTCCAAAATTTAAGGAAGTGCTATGGAAAACTTTTATGGGTGAAAACTGTCCTTAGTCAAGCAGAAATCGGTTCACTCATTCGCTCATCACATTGATTTTGTATTTCCAATGAGATAAGTCGTGAAACTCTGCATAAAGGTATCTTATAATGACCTGAGTATGGAAAAAGTCCGAAATGTGACGAATGTGCTATGGGAAATTTTTTATAGACGAAAAATTGTCCGCAGCCATTAGGTACTTCCCAATGAGATGAAGATGTGAATGTCTACACGAAAGTAGCTTATAATGGCTTGAATATGAAAAATATCCGAAATTTAAGGAATGTGCTAAGGAATTTTCTATGGGCGAAAAATTGTCCTGACTCAGAGATCGGTTCATTTACTCACTCATCATTGATTAGCTGCTTCCAAATGAGGTAGAGAATTGAAACTCTGCATAATGGTATCTACCTTATGTAATGACCTGTGTAAGTAAAGGTTCCAAATTCAAGGAATGTACTATGGGAATTTTTATAGGCGAAAAACTATCCATAGCCATTAGGTACTTCTTAATGAGATAAAGATGCGAAACTCTCCATAAAGGTACACTATAACGGCTTGAAAATGAAATTTGAGGAATTTGCTACGGAAATTTTTTCATTAGCAGAAAAACTGTCCTTACAATCAGAAATCGGGAATGATTCCGTTATTGAACACATCATGTGCATAGTGATAATGTTGTCAATCGTCTGAGTGGTCGAGTTGGTGCCCTTCTCCCTGGTGTATTGGCTATACTTAACATACGTTATCCATATGTACATACACACTGCCCTCTTTCCCGCTTAGATGTTACACAATGTCGTTGCAGGATGTCTGACATCTAACAGTCTTCCGTACATTCCGTACGTCAGCTATAAGTTACATACGGCCATCTGTATGTGAGATCCTGACCGCCTACATACAGTCTTTTGTTCGTGTGGAAAGTACGTTTATTCGGAACACTTATACGGAAAGTACGTTCAAATATACTTTTTCAGTTATACGTTTAGTACGTTAATTCAAACAACTACAGGATTTACACATGTAACAAACGCTTTTACGTACGCCACATACAGTTTTTCTCAGTGTGCGAGTAAAATAAGTGAAAGCTAGTAATAAGTAGTTAAGCAAGCTAATGAGGCACGTTCTGTGAATCAGTTAACTTTTAAAACCGTGGGCTAAGACACGTACATACTGCCGTAAATTTCGTGGTTGGAAACCCAGACAAGGAAAGCCAATATTTTGTCTTTTTTCGGTGAATATTTTTCCTGTATTGCAGTCATTGGTATTAAATAGATACTGAAATTAATTTGATAAGTAAGATAATGTAGAGGTGAGAATGTTTAAAATTAATGAAGTTTTCGAAATGAGAAATCCAATTGTTCGAATTTATATGAGACTAGCAACAAAATGTATCCGATTTCGTAAATATATTGGTACCAGAGTTATATTATAGTTACCACAGTCGTTGTGTAAAAATGTTCTTGATACTTCGTGTCTCCATCTGTGAACAGTGTGAGAATCTCTTACGTATCAGCCTTTTCATCAACAGTGAATTTCGTGCCTTTTGCTCTTCATATTTCCTGAATTTGCCCTTCGGGGGTTCGCCCCCACACCCTCGCCTTTGTTCGTCCTACTTCCTCACACCTCTTAAGCTTACAATTCCCGAATTTCAAGTTTCTTTTCCTATTTCAACTATCTAAAAGATAAGATTTTGTATTCCAGGAAAACGCCTATTTAAATAACATGGTGATTTCTTCATCTTCCTTTAGACTCCTTAAAAATTAAAAATATTCAATTTTAGCAATTTTCCTGTTGGTTAGTCCCGGGAGGATACAATCGTACCAAATTTCATCATTCTAACCCTGCCGGAAGTGCCTAAACATTTTGGGGGTTAGAAGACGTCCAATATAAATAACATGGAAAAGGTTCTTCTGTTCCCCATAAAACCACTCTAAATTTGGATATTTTCATTTTTACTGACTTATTTAGGTAATACTAACCAAAACGTTGAACCATACCGAATTTCACGTTTGTATTCCAATTTCAAGTACCTAAAATATGAGATTATTTGTCCAATAAAGGCCTATTTAAATAGCATGGGGAATTTCTTAATCTCCCCTTTAGACTCCCTAAAAATTAAAAATATTTACTTTCGGTAATTTTTCTGTCGGTTAGTTTCGTAAAACTACAATCACATCAAATTTAATCATTGTAGCTCTACAGGAAGTGCCGTATAATTTTGTGGTGTAAAAGGTGTCCCATATAAATACGTACCATGGGAAAGATTTTTCAGTTCCCCAGAAAACCACTCTAAAGTTGGAATAGTTTTTTTTTCTGATTTATTTAGGTAATACTAATGAAAACGTACAACCATACCGAATTTCAATTTTTTATTCCAATTCCAAGTTCCTAAAACATCAGATTATATGTTTAAAAAAAGAAAGAAAAAACACCCATTTAAATAACATGGGAAAATTCTTCATCCCCTTCATCATTTCAACTTTCCACATCAACCGGAAGCACCCCTTTAATTTATGCCAGTTCATGTAGCTTTATATACAGTTAGGATATGTTGGTGGCAAATATGATTAAGTTTACAAGCTATTTAAAAGGTGTATATCATTGGAAGGAAAACCCGAGGCAGTATGAAACTACGCAACATGCGCGTCATGTAATGAACTCCGTAATTTCGCAATGTGAAAAGGTAGAGAACAACTAGGTACTGTATATTGAAACACCAGCTATGTCTAGTGATGTAGCAGCGAGGATTCAGCATCAAGGGTTTTGGGCCCTGTTGATACTCTTCGTTTTTAGGCAATGAAAAATGAGATGTTAGCGATCGTGATTTTGTAGTTTGGGTAAATGAATTGGAATCTCGTTTGGACATAACGCTCTGACAGATATTTGATAGAAAAATCCTCCCCGCTGTTCTAATGGCTTTCTTGTACAGGTCTTGGGTTCGATTCCCAGTGGGAGAGCCCTTGGGAACTAATGTTGTATGTGACACATTATGACTCCTTTAAAAATGTACAATTTTAAATTTAAATCCAGCAATATGCAACAATTGAGAATTCCAATATACGATATTGACATGGTGAACTACAAAAAGAAGTGAAATATGAACAAAAACACCACAGGTGCAAAAAATGCAGCCAAGTTCGTCAGCCTCAAAAAGTGTTGAGATGAGGATAGATGAGCCAAGTTCCTTGGCCACTGCATCTGAAAGGAACACTGGAACTTGGCGCGAGGTGTAAAGGAAAATGATGTTAAGGAACCCTAGGGATAGTGGTGGTGGGCGTGGTGGGTTTGGGACCATCATCAACCTTAGGAATATCAACTTTGCTAATGAGCTAAGGCACGTATTCAGAATACTGCAGTAAGATTGGTGGTTCGAAACCCAGACAAGGAAAACTCATATTCCTCTACGAAGTGTCAAAGTAAATGATGTTAATGAGCCTTAGGGGTTGTGTTTGTGAGCGTGGTGGATTTGGGGGTCACCACTAGCCTTAGGACTGAAATGTCTCGGCCGTGAAACTAGGAACATACATCTTAATTTATTGGAATATGTTAGACACTTCGCGCCAAGTTCCAGTGTTCCTTTTAGATGCAGGGGCCAAGGGAACTTGGCTTATCCATCCTCATCTCAACACTTTTTGAGGCTGACGAACTTGGCTGCATTTTTTGCACCTGTGGTGTTTTTGTTCATATATACCAATACGTATATTCAAACTACAATCTGCGTTTAAATTTCCGTAAGTAAGAAATGTTGCTGTACGTACTACCTATTTGACATTCTAGGTCATCATCTGATCAAGATATAAGTTGCAATATTCCTTGTAAATATTTAAGTATCTATGAGCAAAGTAGAGAGTCAAACCGTATAGATAGATCAATATATATATATATACTAAGTGGAGTCATTTGGTTTAGTAAATAATTTATAGCTTTACGAACAATGCTTGGTAGGCTACAGACCTTGAGTTCCGTCTTCTGTACAGAGGCATTACAGGGAACACTTTCCCATTAAAATACACCTTTCCTCTTTGCCGTGTTGAGCTAGTAGTTGTTCCTCTGCCAATCTGATAAAAACGAAGGAGTATTCGAAGTATTTCTCGAGAAATGAGATATAGCAACTCAATAAGAGCCATCACACTTCCTCCAAAAAACAGGCTTCCAATTCCACCGAAGTTAACTGAAAATGTATTAAGACAATACGTATTGACTATCAATCAATTTATGAGAGTATTTAACAACTAAAACCAAATGTACATTTTAGGTGTCAATTATCAACAAAGTGATACAGTATAATGCAATAAATGTATTTACGCCTTTCAATAGTAGAACTGTTTTTATTTTCTTACTTTCAGCTATTAATCTACTACACAACTGTACATAACCTTTGCCATTAATACGTTAGTTTCTTCAGAACGAACCAGTTTAAATAGTGACATACAAATTTATGCTTAATATAATAGTAAACGAAACGAGGTAGAAAGTTCTACTCATGTATGTAAGTATACGTAACATTAACTAGCTTTCTGTATTAAATATACGCGGCTATGAATTCAGTGAAAGGACTTACGTTTGTAACAATGGATCTGCCGAGTAAAAACTCTTGTTGGTTAGGGGATATATTGGGCATTATATGCAATAATAGTTGTTGATAATGATTACTTCCAAACATTTTTGCTTTTGTGCTTAGTATGGCTGTTGGTTTGTAGATTTCGATTTTTCAGCTCCTTTACACTTAGGAATAGGGTACAGAAGGGTAGTTTTCTATTTTGTGGGGATCCTCCATTTGATAAAGACAAATTAAAGACACGAGCTAAAGGTAGCAAATAGTTGCATGCACCTCTTAATTTGGCTATGATGAGATTTCATCATCGCCAAAAGCTTTTTTTGGGTTAGAGTCTTTTAATGACTTTTTCAACTTTGGAGACAGAAAATTAGTATAGTGAAAGTGGATCAAGAAGTTTAATTTACTTTGCAAAAGTTCAGTGATAGGAGGCAAGGTGGGATTTGAAGGTATAAAGAAAGTGTTCGGTGTATTCATTGTCAATTTCCTGATTTCTTTTCAATATTTTATTCTTATATGTGAAAGTGTTTTTTTTTCCTGTTCTTTGTATCGTTACGACTTGTAAAACAGCATCAGTTCTTTATCTCAATTTTGATATAAATTTTAAACAACCATTAATAACATTTTTTTTTATTTTCTACTTAAATTGTGAAATTGTTTACGATGTTAATATCCTTTCCTATACCGCATTTACAGTTAGCCTAATGACTTAATTTATTCATGGGTGCTCAATTAATTCTTTCGTGAATATCAAGGAAAGTCAGAGATGGGGCAAATCGTTTTGTAAAGTATAGTTATTTTTTTAATGTCTAATCTAAACCTTTATAGCAACAACTACGAAACAATAAGGTGTCTCGTTTGTATGACATTGATTAAGTTCAACCCAGCTGATATTCAAAACTCCCTCATATATCAGTTTAAAACCGGTATTGTAAAAGTTCCGAACAACATTTATTTGCTTTTTCCTACTTCCTTGTTTCTACTATATATTATTTCAATGAGATGTTGGGATCATGTTCATTAGCTTGTACTGAAGTTTGAGTTTCGCTATGTAGTGCGAGTGCTTTAACATCGGTGGGAAATAAGTTTAATGTTGTGTTATTGCTTATAACAACATAGTTTTCATTTGTAAGATTCTAAGAGCACATGAAGTTATGTAGGACATTATATGTCTGTGAATCCTTACTGTGATATTAACTACAGTTTGTAATTTCAGATAACCTAAAATCAGCTATAAGGAGTATGCGTGGACTCACTGGACAGAATGTACAAATTGTATCAATTTAATATGCATACGTAATTAATTTTGAGGATAGGGTAAATATGGTATACAAATGAAAATGGCGTAGTATGATTAATTACAATTTTCATGATAATACATGATTTTCACAGGTCCAGTTAGTCAAGAGAAACTGAAAGTATTTTATTTTGTAATCAATTAATACACCACCGTTACGATCATGTTTTGTTCCTAGCATCTTTAATATTCAATTCTATCCAGATCTCAACTACGGCTATTACACTATAACATTGGATTAAATACTTTTATTAAGCTCTGTAATTCGAATACGCAGTCCTCTGACATTCTGAAGTGCAGTTCTAAATATAGTTTTATCTACATCGACGGTTGGGCGCCAAATGAACGTAACTGCCGAATTTTCATATTCTGATTTAATTCTATGAGGACATGTATCGTGGACTGAATTTTGTTGTGACATAATGCCTTAGCTAAAATTCGCAAATGTTTTAAAGTTACTCGAGAAAGTTATAAAGGTGTAACCGTTTTAGTAACACTTACGAGGGAACCTATCCAAGTGTAACTGTGACTTCGAGTCGAGACTATGGCAGTTGCATACCTTGTAACAAATGAACATAACATGAAAACGGATACATCCTCGATCGCAACCGTTGCGAAGATATGAGCGTGAAAATTTAGAAATTGAGCTCCACAATATACATTACAAAGTCATATTCCGGGTCAGATTTTTCGGAAACGGTCGGGTAAGGAAACTCTGCGAATACATATCAAATTAGTGTGGGAATCCTGGAAAATTTTGAATGAAAAATTGTGTCAACAGGGCACTCACAGGGTCCCAGACGGGGTCCAACTCAAAATTTGCAAATGGAACCTGCGGTCAAGCAGCATACAGCATGAAAGCTATGGCTAAATAAAAGAACATAGAAAATTCTCAACTCATTACGATAAACTTGTGCAAACGGGCAACTGGTCAAAATGTCAATACAACCTACATCAGAAAGGCTATGGCCACGATTTTACATCCGTTAAGTTGCGACAATAACAAAACAGAAAAACACGTTTAAAAGTGGAAGATGTTGACGTAAAGCAAATTGCTGCAGAGTCTCTCTCTCAAAAGCATCCTCCGATGTTTTATTTCTGCAGCATTATTCTAGGTTTCTCCAACCTCACTCCTCTCCAAGTTGCCTCACAGTTTCATGATCTTTCGTGTTCTTCTTCACTATCATGTTTCTCGTTCAGCAAATCCTCCGATAGAAATTTCATGTTTTAATCTATGAATCTGGGATCCCGATGCGCGAAGCATATACCGTTGCCTTTCCACCTTCTCACCCTCCAAGACGGTTGCGATTGACAATGTATACTTCTCTTCAAGGACACGAAATCCAATGGTCATGGTTATTCTATGGTCCATTGGTCATTCGAAGTCACACTTATGCTTGGATAAGGTCTGTTGTGCGACTCTATGAGAGACTGCAGCAATTTGCTTTACTTCAATACCTTGGACTTTTAAACGTGTTTTTTTGTTTTGTTATTGTCGCAACTTAACGGATTTCGAAGCGTAGCCGTAGATTTTCTGATGTAGGTTGTATTGACATTTTAGCCAGTTGCCCGTTGATACAGGCTTATCGTAGAGAGTTGAGATTTGTTGTATCTTCTTTTAATTAACAATAGCTTTCATACAGTATGCTACTTGACCCCAGGTTACATTTGCAAATTTTGAGTTGGACCCCGTCTGGGAACCTGCGAGTGCGCCGGGGACACAAATTTTCATTCAAAAGATGCTGGCCTCCCCCACTAATTTCATTCGCTGAGTTACCTTACCCGACAGTTTCGGAAAATCTGACCCGGAATCTGACTTTGTAATGTATAGTATTGTGACGCTGAATCCAAAAATATGGTTACATTGCTCTTTATTGAAGGAATTGAAAAATATTATTTTGATTAATATGCCTTTTAATAGACATTTTTCTCTCTTTATTTGTCAGAAGCTAGCTACAGAGAAAAGAAGTACGTAAAACCTTCTGAAGGTGACTGATGTTGCTTTTGCTGCGCAAATTTTTAGGAAGTTTACTTGTCGAAGGTTACTCATAGTCATCTATCGTATACTATGAGTAACTATACTATGAGTATACTACGAGTCATCCTACAGGATACATAATTATAATTTTGACAACGTGACGCCGCATTAATGTGCGGAACTTGGTTAAATAGTTAGGAATCTATAGATAAGTCTAGAAACCATGATATTGAATTCTTCCGGCTGTGACAATGCACGTGTTGTAAATGTGTTACACGCCACGTATCTTGGGTGCGGCAGTCTCTAGAAGCCAATCAGAATGCAAAAGAGCAATAAGTTTTCATATTTGTCGAGATGATAAAACGGATGAACTGACTGATAGGAGGTTTGCGTGTGTCCCTTGAGAATAATATAAAAGGATCTCAAGGTCTCAAACGGTTGTTCAGAAGTTCAGAAGGTCAGAACTTCTGAAGTTCAGACGTTTCAGAGGTCCAGAGGTGCAGAGGTTCAAGAAATTCGAGACGTCGATTGTGAGCTGACAGAATCATCGTCACAACTTCTAAGAGTTACAAGAATAATACCATAAGGCAGGTATAAGCACTTGTTCCATCATAAATTTCAGGTTTAGATATGTCATGCAGTACGTCAAAATGTTCCGTTTACCCACCATAAAATTCTGAAGATTAAGAACTGTTGTCGCATAGTTGTTTTTCATTTTCCATCTCCAATAACTTAAATATTTGAATATCTTGCCTGTTAATCGAACTAAATTAAGGTATCAATCTATCAAATGAACTATCAGATATCAAATCACTCTTGTTGAATCATTCAATTAAATGTTGTTGCATATTACCATTTTAGTTATGTAATAAAGTTACTTTTTAGAAATAGTGTTGTCATTCCCCTATATTTATCAACTTTTCTCATGAAAATCATAGTGTAATTTAATTAAAATACTTTTGTGACACCCGCTAAATCATAGCGTTAGCAGTTCTTATTGATATGTGGAAATTAACAAACTAAGTAAACAGAAAGAGACCAGCACATCGTCACAGTATGGAGCTCAATTTCTAAGTTTTCACGCTTATATATTCGCAACGGTTGCGATCAAGAATGCATCCCTTTTCGTGTTATGTTCTTTTGGGACAAGGTATCCAACGGCCTTAGTCTCGACTCGAAGTCAGAGTTACACTTAGATAGGTTCTCTCGTTAGTTGTGTGTCGCAGAGGCACATATCACTTGAGTTTTTCTCGTTCACAGTGTAAAATAATATTTTTTCCCAATATGTGTGCAAAAATAACTAAATATTCTTTTACCGTTTGACAACGCTGTACAATATCTTCATTGAGAAAAAATAGGCATACATCAGTAGTTTCGGAGGAATTGCAGTTTTGCACTTTTTCTTTCATCGCAGAAGCAAACACAATAGAAAGTAATGTATGAATTTGCCAAACTTCAGGTAACAGAAGACGTTATAATACCAAGGTAAATTCAGATGATTCAAATAAAGATACAGGTTTTATTTTTTCTGCTAAGGTTTTCTTAAAAATATTATTTAAGTTTTCTTTCACATAAAGGCAACGATACATTATGGATTTTCATGCCCGACTGTAACCAAATAGTCATACATTTTGCGTATTTTCGGGAAAAACTTTGACAATGTTTGGAATCTGATGTTAGACGACGGAATGTTTTATATTTCGCCGTTAGCCTCGTACATAGATCCGAGCAAGATTCAGGAAAATAAAAGTAAACGTACCCATTTCTGCACTATTGACAATAATTAAATTACATTGTACCGCACAATGTTAGAGCTTGCTTTTAGATAAGTTTATCCATAACTCTTTGAATAAGCTTAATGACATGGTTATCATCGGGATTACAGATCAACATGCAAACACGCTGCGTCTAATACATGCGAAATCAAAGAATGAAAATCACATTAGCAGTTTTCCATGAACGCGGACCCATTCTGTCAGAAAACCATCTTTATGCCTATATCTTCAATCACGATTAAAAATTAGAAGGATGTGCAATTTATAGAAAGAATATTGCCCGGAAAAATATTACCTATACCGTAACATTTTCAACAGTAAATTTAATCTTGTATTGCATAAACCCAGAAAGGATTAGTGTCTAATTTTTCTGATATTACATTCTTCTCTTATGATTGTAGTAGGCAAAAGAGGAACCAGTACATAACGTTCCTACTCAGCTGCGCAGTTCACAGTAAATTCAAAATACATTCAATAGAACAAAATACTTATCGAAAAGAGCCACTCTTACATGGTGTGGGATGCTACTCTGGCTACTACTGAACATGCAAAGATAAAATTAAAAGTATATTTCGTTCATGAATTGAAAAATGTTATCGCAATCGCCAGGAAGAAAAGTCTATTTAAGGTGATTCAACTTTCCCGTACAGACTTTATACAAAATAAACATTTGTCTTCCTCTTTATTAAGTCATCGCTGGCGAACTGAGAACAGTGGCAAAGTAAAATGATAAAAAAATGTATGTGTAATATTTTCAAAGAATTAAGAATTAAGAAAAAACACCACATTTTAAAACTCGATTTTCTCAAAACTACAAAATCTCCTGTTACGCACTTTTGGCGCTCGACCATTATCATGGTTTTAATTCTCCTGTCAGCATGTCAAATATTACAATTTCTTGGTCGTCCCTGCCAAGCCTCAGGCAGTTTATTGAAATGCACTCTATCTCTTCGGTTGCTGGTTTCGGTCAGATCTTCGAGTAAGTAAGATTTTTTTTTGTTTTTGTAGTTCTCTTTTGTTTATGTAATATCTTCACTAGAAGGGAATGTGAGAGCACTTTCTCTGTCGTCAAGGGAAGATGCTTCAGTTATTTGAGAAGCTGTTAGATGTATATTTCGAGGTGATAAAGAGGAACACTGATTCTGAGAATTCGATGCAACTGCAAGCTCACTTGTATCACCTGAATTGCCATCCTCAAATTGGTGTGTTTCTTTCCATAGACGCATACATATTTGTGCTGCACATTTGACCTCTGTCATTTCTCTCTCGCTACGCTGAGAAGCTTTTGAAGATTGTACATCTGGTTTCTCACTTCATAACTATAATCCAAATTGGAGTAGAGGGTAGTAATTTTTAATTTATTAAAGAAACTAACAATATTCCTTTCCATGTATCACACAGAAGCTTGGATACTATTGGTCTCAGTTTAGCGGAAAGTGGTCTTCCAGAACGATGAGCTTTCAGTATAGTCAGGTTGCAGCATAATGATTAGGTTGGGTTATTTGTTAAAAATATTTTGTATTACTTTTTCCTTAGTCACAGCCAATTCGTTCTATGTTTCACGTTTTCTTTTCTGATATTCCACGGAAAAAAGTAGTCTGCCGTCTGGATCTGTTTTCGAGGTCATCAATATGGTCGTAGAGAGATTATACCTAAGAGTGAAGGTTGTTTATATCATTTTGTTAATCGTTTGTGATGCATCTCTATATTTTATATTCGTTCAACATGTTTGTTCACTGTATGAGAGGGTTCTTTTACCTCGCTCATAATTGTCATAGAAGGCATCATTTGAAGTATTACCTATTAGAGTTCCGCTGTTTCAAACTGTCGACTCATCGCTCTGAGGAACCTGTTTTCGTTCAGCATCTCCTGAAATTACTAAAGAGCAATAATTCCACTTGCAAAATAGCACACATTGCCGCGAAAAGCTCTTTCACTTACTTTTACCAGAATCCATTGTTCCACTAAGTTCCCCATCTCGTTCCGCTTCGCAGGACACTTGAGTTTCATGCTGCTAAATGTGTTGAATCTCTCAGAAAAAACATCTTATTGATGCAAAACGATTAGATAGAACTTTGCAGAGAGATACTATATGTTAAATAAGAAAGAACGCGTAGCAGTTTACCGGGGTTAGTGAAACTGTGGGTCCTAAAGTAAGATAGTACGTGTTTCATATTGTCCTTAAGAAAACTTTGGATGAGCACATACCCTTCAAAACTTATCATAACGTAATATCAAAACCTGTAATAAGTGTAGTGCAAAATTAAATAAAGTGAACACAGAATTCCAACGACACTTCTTTTACTGATAATTAGGAAAAATTAATCAAACATGTGTTTTTAGATTATGTAGAAAACAATGTGAGGAACACTTCCCACTAACCAAAATTTGAAGAAATGTATCAAAGGGAATAAAGATTTGCTCAGATATACTACATATAAAACAAGTGGCACGTGTTTCTTATATTTTCTGGAAAAACAGTTGATTCCACACAGGTCTCTTCAAACTTACGATAAAGAAATATCAAATCTGGTAATCAATGTAGGTAAAAAATAACTGAAGTAAATGGGGAATTGGAATGAAGTAAATGGGTCTTAAGGGACAGTACACACAAAATTGAAGAACCCTTCTTTTTTATTATGCCCGAAAAAAGCTTGTGGAGGCAAATTCAGTACCAAAACTATTCAAAAGTTAATTGAAGGAATCCAGAAAGAAATAAAGCGAGGTGAATGAAATTGTGCATAGATATTGTAGATATTAAGCAATACTAGAAAGAAACCAAATTAATAGGCCTAAGTCCGGCAATCTACTTATATTATTATTATTACACAGGTCGGAATGAAAATACTCCCACGAGGGTGAAAGGGTGTACCGGATAGATTCCGAGACGGTGATTACGAATATCTCATCGAGAAAGTTCCAGCATGTAAGCTTTTTTCGGCGGGGTGCTTTTTACATAATTGACAGAAAAAATCGTATATTTTGTATCTAATATGTTTTTTCTCTGTTTGGAGTACATAATTCTGAATTTTTACGAGGCGAAACGGTGTGGCGGATACCCTTTGAGACGCTGATTACGAATATCTTATCGATAGAGCACGTAAGGTCTTTTTCCGGCGGTATGCTGTTTCCATAAATGACAGCAAAATCGTATTTGTCGTATTTAATATGTATTTTCATATTTAGAGTGCATAATTCTCAATTTTTATCTTTATCCAAGAACTGTTACTAGGCTATATCGCAGGAATATTCTTTTCTCTAGCTCACAAACGTCCGGAAACGTAACCCCTCCCCTTGGGTTGCAAAGATTTATTGTCGTCCCACACTCTATACACTAAAACCTAGGCCTTATTAACGGAGAAAGATTACGTAATTAACTTTCAATCATTCGTCGGATCCCTTTAGTCTAGACGACACAGATTATTAAAAAACGCGCCAAGACATACAGCACTTTGTCGCGTGAAATAAATATTTCAGTTTCGAGTTGATCTTCGTGTTAGAAGATGGTATCACGCTGTGTCTGTGTATACCGTAGGTGAAAAATATTTCTGCGTGAAATATTGACGTTTGTGTTAAACGAACATGTCGAGAACTTGCAACAATTCGACAGATTCATTCTGCTACATATGTGGGGAAATGATTTTGAAGGGAGAAAGTAGCCATTGTCACCGTTCCTCAAGACAATCTACTATCTGTACTTCGGGTGTAAAATCGGCAACCAGGATCGCGTTTGGCTTCGAAACAAAGTTGTAACTCGTGTGCGCGTACTCTCACAGGATGGTTGAAAGGTACAAATAAATCGATGTCGTTCGCCGTACTTATGTTTTGGCGCGAGCCCCGTGATCATGTTTCCGACTGTTACTTCTGCCTGATTAATATAAAAGGTTTCTAAAAAATATGAAGCATAAAATATAGTACCCCGTCTTGGATTCCGCGAGGAGACCTGTGAAACATGATGTTTGTCTGCCTGTACCGGTACCACCAGGCTCATACACCCTGCGAATTGTTTTATCTCATGAAGAATCTGCTACTTGTGAGGTTGTTGCACAATCTTCGAGTACACAGTCAGATCCGAATTACGCTGCAGTGCCTGACACTAATGAACCACATGCGATAAGTCAGGAAGAGCTGAATTATCTGATCAGAGACTTAAACCTTCCCAAGTCTAAGGCTCTGTTGCATGCATCACAACTTCAACAATGGAAACTACTAAGCCAAGATGTGAATATATTGATGTATAGGAAGAGAGAGGTTAGCCTAGTTCCTAATTTTATAGAGGATGGTGATTTGGTGTATTGCAGTGACATTCAATCGCTTATGGGACAACTGAAGTTGAACGACAATACTGAAGATTGGAGGCTATTCGTAGATTCGTCTAGGATAAGTCTCAAGGCAGTGTTACTACACAATGACAATGAAAAGCTAGCCATCCCTATTGCTCATGTTGTACATATGAAAGAAACATACGAGAACAAGCGGAACCTATTGCAGAAAATAAAGTACGAACAGTTCCAGTGGTTTGTATGCGGTGACCTTAAGGTTATAGCCCACCTCACCGGTTTGCAAGGAGGTTACACAAAGCACTACTGCTTGTTGTGTCATTGGGATAGTCTAGCCAAAGATCATTACACCATTACAAAATTGCCACCAAAGAAGCAACTGGTCCCAGGGGAGATGAACGTGGCTAATGAACGTCTTGTGGATACAGAAAAAAATATTTTACCACTCCTTCATATTAAATTAGGGCTCATAAAGGTCTTCGTCAAGGCCCTAAACCTGGATTGTGAAGCATTTAACCATCTCAGAAAACTATTTCCAAGACTCAGAAAGGCCAAGGTGAAATAAGGTGGTTTTACGACACCTCAAATCAGTCACGTTTTTAAGGATTGGGAAGGATTGGGAGGCCTTTCGAGTAGTGTGTTGTAATTTTCTAGGAAATCATAAGTCACCTGATTACAAAAAACATTGTGGACAGGTTAATTACTTCATTTCGTAACATGGGATGTAATATGTCCCTAAAGTTAAACTTCCTGCATTTCCTCCTGGACTTCTTCCCTGAAATGTACAGCTTTAGAGAGGTCTCTGACGAACCCGGGGAAAGGTTTCACCACCTAATATCTACCATGGAGAGGCGCTACAATGGTATATGGAGTGTGATTTTGTTGGCAGACTTCTTTTGGAATGTGACACGCGAGACACCTTGTGGTAATTACAAGAGGAGTAGAAAAAACAAGTCACACTTAAATGTTAAACTTCTACTTTTTATTCAATTTTATCAGCATAATTTATATTGATAATTAAAGTATAACGTGCAAATTATTATGGGTGCCGAATAGCATCTTTGGTCGGATATTGAAACACCCCCTCCTCCCTGAAAACTGGTACATCCTGGAGAAAAGCGGGTTACGTATTCGAACTCAGGAGCTCGAAACCTTCTTGAGAGCGAGAAAAGGTTTGATTTTGCCAACCAGTGTTATGTTTTAAATTAATAGCAGCCTGAAACATAAAGTTTGTTTAAACGGAAATTTTACATAAACAAACACAGGCATAGAGAGTGAAGCGTGGTACAGAAACTGCAGCATGACTACAACAATTCCTGTAAATGATATAGTTTTTCTACATCTTGCTTTCGACTTAATACTTCTACCGGACGTAATACTTCGTCGGAAAGATCAACAAAACCGCAGGAAACACACGTGACAATTTCACCACAGCATTTGTTGTATGGATAATGTAATCAAGAACTCTGTTACAGACGAAAATAGTAAGAACATTAGCTCTTATATATTACGATTGAGGAAGAGCACAGAAGACGTAGATTATTCATGGGATGGCGACGAGGAATATTGTGGTGTAAGAGACACCGAATGAAGTGGTCATATCTCCCTGGAATATAAAGGGAACCCCGTCACTTATTTGGAATATGGCAAGATGAGACATGTTTTTATGCTATATGTCCAATCTAAATACAATAAGGTTACCTCTAGAGAACAAATAGTGCGATGGGAGAAATAGATAGCTGCTGAAAGGGCATGAAAGGAAAAGATGGTCAAAGTGTCACAGTTTGTTCTTAATACGTTTCAACATGCCCTGAAGTCACACTTTCCCGTAAAAGTCATATGATTCCGGAGTCGGCGTTGTACTATAGTAACCAATTAGGTCTACCTTCATTTTCCGCATTGTATACATGGTTCTGGCACTTTAAAACTGCTACTATCGGATTTTTTCAGTACACCTTACACTATTATAGTCATTGACGACGGCATTTCATTTATTGAAGAAACTGTCAGTTTTGTTTGAAGAATATTTAATTGCGCCAAGCTTTATATTATATTGTGTATGTGTACAGCTTATATTATATATGATTACATAATATGCATAATGTGTTATAAATTGATAATATACGTGGAATTACATAAATTACGGAAGTTATGCAGATAATTTGGATGATAATAGGTAATTTTTCCAGTCTAATACAATATTTAAATATAATTCGATTCTAAAACAAGTCTGTAAATATTTGTTAGCTGTGAAGTAAGGTTTCTTTGTACAGTAAATTTTGATCTCCAAGAAACAAAAACCAATACTCACAAACGAACTTCAGCAAAATCATATTGTATTTTTAGTAGTTATCATATTTGGCAGAAACAATAGCAAAGTATTGCTACCACACGTATGTGTTGCATTTCGTTGCAGCTCATACTTCAGCTGGACTTAATTACGTTCACGGAGGAGAAAGTATGTTATGACAGGGATATTTCTATAGATTACAATAATAAATTCGTTCTGCGCGTACATGTGGATATTGTACCTGGGTGTACGTGTGTCACTTTCCACATGATTTTGCAGCGGGGCCTTTGTCTCCACATTGTTTTTTTCCTTACAAAACAACAAACACGTAATCGTTTATTTATTATATATATATTCAAATTCGGCAATTCTGCATGTACGATAGGTACTATCCAATAACATCTATTACTAATTTTGATATTTAGTGATCAAATGTTTGAATAGTGCCTGCCTTATCCAATCATTTTTTATAGGAAAACAAATTCCTTATTTTAAGTCTACAATATTTACGTACAATATCATTCAACTCAGTCTTCTTCTTGCTTTTCACACGTCACTTTCAATATTTTGGATGGGGATGTTTGTCAGAAGAAACCATCTTTCCGTCTAGTGTTCTTTTATTTTATGCATGTTGTCCCATCTGGCAGTTTCATTGCAATTCTTCACGTGTCTTAGGTATTTTTTAATTACACGTAAAACAAACTTTCATATAGCGTGGTCATATATTTGCAAGGGCATTGTCTCACTCAACCGCCTTTTTATTAGAAAATTCGAAACACGTATTTATTTATTTCACTCTACAATGTATATGCACAATTTCATTCACATTGGTAGACATCTTCCACTTTGGGTGTTTACTTTAAAAATTGTGGATGGGCCTTGTGTCCCCGAAACCATTTTAAAGTAGAAAATAAGAATAATGTATTCGATGTGAAGGGTAGAGTCTTAGAATCTCTTATTTGTTATAAATTAAGGCGCAGAATACGTTATGAAATTATACACATATTGTTGAAACAAAAAGAAAAGAAAGAAAAATTCAAAACTGAACATTCCAGAAGGTGATCGAATATGCAAGGTGTTGAAAACTTGCTCTTGAAGTAGTTCGTGGTGAAAGTGTTTCTAGTTATATAGATTTAAAGGGTAATACTTAATAAATAGTGGAAATAGTGTTTAGACGAAATATAGGATTTAAATATAAGTCTTGCCAAAATATGACAAATTTTGCAGTCGCTAGGATTGCTTGCTAACAAAACAATGTACGAAAAACCTCTTTTTGTTTACTTAAAATCTGACCAACAATTGGCCAAGTTTCTTGTTGATACTGGAGCAGCTATTTCTAATATAAGTCATCAATCGCCTTCATTAAATTAAATTTGGATTGAAGATTGTCATTCTCATTGAATAATGCTAACGGATCTCGTATTAATATTGTGGAAAAGTGTAGTGTTATGGTAGAACACTAAAATTACAGGAGTCCTTCAACGTTAAGGTATTTAAACAAGAAACGAGCTAGTATTTGTGTGGATGAAGCAATGGTTTGATATGTTGGATATTAATAGTTTTCTGAGACTTAGAGAAGCAGTAGGCAACCAAGCACTAAAAGTATTGCTAGGCATATTTAGTAAATGGACTTGAGAAAGTTTTCAAAAGATCCATTGATATACCCATTAAGGATTTTAAAGTTAATGTTCAGATTAAGCCAGAGGTAACGCTTACTTTAAAAAAAAAACGATATTCCTTATGCGTTACATGATCAAGTAACTTAATAAGCGTTTGGATGAACCATGTAACTCAGGAGGTTTAAGGAAAATTTTAAAAGCAGAATGGGCGACACCTTTGGTTATAGTTAAGAATGAAAACTGCTCTATAAGATAGTGCTTAGGCTTCAAAAAGACCAATAATTTAATCACACAATCAATTTACTATCCTTTCCAATTACGTACTCAATAAGGTGAAGGCAGCCAATATTTTGTATTGCTGTGTTTAAAGGAGGCCTATTTGCAACTTACAGTTCTAAAAGAGTTCCCTGAAATAGTTAGTGGACAATACTCCTTACATCACAGATTGCCTTTCGGGTTGAATTGTTTCTGCTCAAATATTTAGCAGTTCATTGATTTAGTTGCTAAAGATTTGGAAGGAGTAATTAGTTTCAGGATGATAAACTAATATGGGGAAGCACTTTAGAAGAATGTCATATGATACGTCTCAAGTTTTACAAAAAGATGCAGGTTAATAGAATCAAGAGAATTTCTTTATGCCGTCTATTGTGTATTTAAGTTTTGACATTTCGCAACAAGGTATTTTGCCTGCGAAAGAGAAAATACATCCAATTTTTGTATACACTCCCTTCAAGAATCTTCTGCAATTACAGTTGCTCATGGGAATATAGAATTTCTATCATAGGCATTTAAATTTATCTTCTTTACCTACTAATATTAACTATTTATACTTCTTTTTGAAGAAAGATGGGAGTGGTCCAGCACACACGGACAATAACTTCAATTGGCAAATAATATGACGACATGCTTAAAACACCTTTTCACCTAGAGTGGCAGAGAGATTGTATTTTTTTCTCTTTTGGAAATGAAGGGTATTAATATCTAGACTGTCAAGAGACCAATACTTAAGAAAATCACACCAAGATCACATGGGTGGGTACACTTCGCTAGAATTAGCATCTGAGGAAGTTTGGTGACCTTATATGATAAATGATTTGGATGCTCTTGTTATCGCTGGTGTGGAAGGTTTCTTCTATTTTTCCTTGTACTCAATAACCAAAGTGCATTGTAACTCTTACAATCATCTTCTTCCACCGAAATACATAATATGCTTTGCCAACTTTCACTCAAACTTGGGATGATTTGAATGAGAGTTGGTATGCAACGTGGTCGATCGTGTTCGAACTATCTGTGTGTAATGATTAACACTATATGTCCTCTTTTTACCTTTAGGACTTGGTACGAGGGATAGCTGACTGCTCCTGCAAATTATCAGAAAACACATACCACAACCTACGTCCTCGCGGTATAAAGGATTATTAAGTTCAAACTCAAATGATTACGTCAGTAACATATACATTTAAATGATCATATTTCAACTCCAAAATTACCTGAATTACATATTTCTGCTTTAGATAAGTAACCTAACATACACATCAGAACACAATAAGAAACACATTTCACATTTTACAAGAACTACTTATTCGACCGTGAGAAGTTTTTAAACAAATTCTGTCGTTCTAACCAAACTCTTCTTTAAAAATAGATTAAACCAAAATATGTAAATTCGACTCTCGAATCAAGTGGCTTATTTGCAAGATAATGTGTGTAATGAATCTTACTTTTTACTTTTACCTTTTAACAAATTCGCAGTAGGCGCGCTGGCTATTTGAAACGATTTGAGATCTTAACACAATTGTAGAAACATAGCTCTCGCGAGAGATAATTTGCTGAATTTTTCTATCACTGTCTCAGAACAAAATTGGCACTTTACTTACAATTGTATCCAGGTAAAATTGCATAGAACAACATGTGCTGTCGAGAAGTACGATGAGATGCTCCTCTGATGATTTGGTATCCTCCCAACAAAAATTATCTGCACATTGAGACCACTAACAAGTGTATTCTCCCTGATGACCAAGAGAGATGCTTTTCTCTTTGTAGAATTACAAACGACTTATATTCAAGAACTACCAAAATAATGTTCGTCTTTACCTGTCATTCGGTTAAAGCACTTGACTTAATTGTCCACTATTAGTTTGTCGGGCTACTCTCTACACAACCTCTCCGCTTTGAAGGTTTCAGTCTGTCGTCCGACTTCTTTCGCCCGATTTTTCCTCTCGTGGTGAGGGCTTCGCTACTAGTGCTTCTTCTGGTCACCATGGGTCAAGTGACGAGCAACCACTCACTGAATATAACATTGTCCACTATTGGTTGATGACCAAAATTGTCCAATAGCAAATTAGTTTAAATGTCACTTAGACACTTGGGGTGACTTGCTAATTTTCGTACTCATGGGAACTGAAGTAGAAAAGTATCTCAGCAACATTTCGAACAAAGGGTTATTGTACTACGCACACACATATACAGAAATAAAGTTAATTTTGTCGTCTTCAAGTCGGTATTTGAGATAAGACTGAGTTCACTGTTGAAGCTAGCGTCCTTTTCACTAAAATTAGTTGGAAAACAATAAAATAAACGTTTTAATTTTCTTGCTTCGATGAGCATCCCTCTGTCGATAGCACTCTCTTAACCAATTTTGATATTTGTGCTGCAGTGAAAAACAAAGTTCCTAAGACTAACTGTATTCTTGATCTGTTACTAGAAAACTTCTTGCTCGAATGCATATAGATCATTGCCGTTAATTGTATTTTCTATTTTAAGTTATAGTCGACACGTTTCCACATTGTCTTAAGATGTGGAGAGGGGATTCTACAAATCCAGATACTAACTTAAAATGTTTGGAATTAAATTTCTGCGTTAATCGTGTTTCCTTAATTTATAGTAAGAGATTACGGACCACTTTCAATGGTCAGAAATTCCAACAATATTATAGAAAGTGAAAGAGTAAATTTTCGAAACACCACCTTATTCGCCAGAGAGTAACGACATTGCTTAAGAGGGGTGTAGACATTTAAAAATATTACTAAGAAAACGGTATATTCAGAATGGATACAAAGTTAGAATACAAGTTGTGTTCTCTGGTTAAGGGAAATGAATTATGCTATGTTACACACTTCTTTGAAAACTATAAAATGAAGTGGTGTTTCGTTGACATTTGTTTGTAAACAAACTACGTCGTATAATGTAGTTATAAGAGTTCCGAACAAAGAATGAAACAGGTGTGTAAGTAAAGGTAACCAAATATACTTCTATGGAAGGAGAAAGTTTTGCGGGTAAGGATTTAAAAGACAAAGTTTCCTAAATTTAATAAAGGAAATTTCGTTAGATGCACTGGTTCTAATACAATGGCTGTTCTTGTTAATGTTTAAATTCGGATATGTAATATTTATCAAGTTAGAATGATGAATCAGTTTCCAAGCTAACTGAGAATATGTAAAAGATAAACTTCACAACACCATATTTCAAAAGAAGTTACAGTTAGGATTTTCTATGTCATTCTAAAGTAGATAGAAGAATTGATAATGCTTTAATTCAAAAAGAGCTTGTCAGAGAAACGGACATTAGAAGTTGAAGATAAAGGTGAAAGAGCGAGCAGAAAACCATAACGAATACGCGGGCCTCCGGACAGATGCGGGTATGAATAAATATTTTCTTGAAGGGAGGAGCATGTCAGGGGCATTGTTTTAGAATCTGTTACTTGTCATAAATTAAAATGCAGAATACGTTATGGAAAAATACACATAACGCAAAAAAAGAAAAGAAATAAAATTGGAAACAGAATATTCTAAAACCTTATCAAATATAGCAAGATGTAGATAATTTGCTTTCGAATTTTTTCATGATGATAGTGCTTCATGTATTATAGATTTAAAGGTCAGTACTTAATCCCTAAACGAGCACAGTTTTAAACGTAAAACATTTTTATGAAGATTATTAAACCTCTAGTTACACTAACTATGTCTTTAAAAATTCCGTTGTTACTTTGTTTTTATTTTGAGTGTCTTTTATCTTTGCATATGTCCAAAATTACACGTTTGTTTTAGAAAATATATAGAATAGTTTACAATATTGTAGATATTGATGACGGGTTTTGTTAAAAATATTGGTGAAGTAACTAAAACGGTCATAAGTAAAAATAATGTTTAAATGTTAACAATTAGATCTTTCAATTAGTGACAAGTTCAAGTCTGTATTGTACAACTGGGCTATGTATCATTTAGCCCAAGTCTTGCGCTGTTTTTGTGGCAGAAAAATTCATATACAGCGCTCGAACTCTGTTGCAATTAACTGGTTTCATAAATTTTCATAATTCCAGACTCAGAAAATTTCGTACTCCAGGATAGTTCATGTTGGCCGGTGTCATTAGGTAGCCACAATTCTACCTTTTTACTCGATATGTTGCTCTGATCTGCCTAACAACAGTCCGTTGGCAATTGCACAGATACACTTTTGAGGGTCCTTTATTATTAACTATTAGGCGCTCATTAAGAGAAATTAGTTCGGACTGGTTGTGGAAATAGTATTAAAATTTGTGTCACAAGCACGATAAGCTGACGGCATATGGATACCTTCGCTACCCTTCGAAAATAAAACACTCATAAGGTTTCCCACGTCAAGTTGTTAAGATTGTCCCAGTTTAAACACAGGAAGGAAAATCAGAAGAGCCTTTTCTCTTAATTTTATAAGACTCTAATCAACACTACACTGCATTCTCTGTGAGGGGATATATCTGTTATTGTCTTGATTGTAAATATTATGCCATATAGTACGCATGAATTGAATCTATTCAATAGTAGTGTTTACATGCTGATTCCCAATCAACCTAAGATCGCAGTTTCACTCGTATGTGTCCAACAGTTATGAACTTAATGTGCAACTTTCAGAATAATTGACATTTTACAGCTTGTAAGGACAATTACGTTATGCTACGAGTCATTCTGAATTCATATTGTTTAGTTGCTCGCAACCATTGTATAAAATTGCATCTTGAAAACTACGAAAGGAACATCAGCGATATTGAGTATAAATATTTTTATCACAGCCTTAATTTCTAACAAAAGATCTATGAGCATCTCATATCGAACTGAAGATGTTATCTTTCATATGTCAACATCTTTTCGGTAGACTAGTGCCACTAACTGCTATTTTATTAATCAACGAATTCGAGCTTTTATATGAGAAACTTCCAAAGACTGATATTTCGTAATATTATTGGGAACAACTTCCATTTTCGCGTGCAGAAGATGTCTATAGTTTTGTATAAGTGATTTTGCATGCTATCTGAAATCTTGCAAAAGTTTAGACTTTAAACTACTCCTTCTGATATGCCTGTCATATCCGAAGCATGGAGACGATAAATACGACATTTTCAAAAAATGCATAAGAGTATTTCTCTTCTTTGATTTTGGTTCGAGCAAATGACACTAGAGATACGTTGTACAATTTAGCCATCGGTTGGTTTCTAAGACATCTAATGGTCGTCAGCACCAATGTCATTTGTCATCCCTGGAGGTAAAAGAAGGATTGAGGTGACTTTAGCACCGGACATTAAATCTGGCATTGTCTTCACTGTAACTCAATAATAGTTTTGCTAATGTGTTCACATTGCTGAAATTTCTCTCTGAATTATTAACATTACTTGAAGACAGAATCACATAAGCGATTTTGAGTTGAGATTATTTTATTAAGTATATTCACTCCGTTATTTAATTTACACGACTTGTAATTGTAGCCTGCATCTACATTAAAACATGTGCTATTTTCAGCCTTCCTCTCAGTATATATATATGTCTTATAATGATATTATTATATATAATGGCTGTTAGAAATTACCCTTTAAATTTTGAAACAACTTGAATGTAGCCATACATTCGAAACACTAATATCAATTATGTAACTTTTGAGCATTATTATTATTATTATTAGTAGTAGTAGTAGTAATAGTAGCAAATGCACCATTTAGCACTATATAAGGATATTTTATTCAACCTTTTCTGTTTTATTATCTCACGGAATCATGTTACCATTATTCAATACTGGACACACAATATTATTATCACTGACCTCTAAATGTAGAGTGCATTATTGAACTATACCGGCATAGCGTAAAAGATAATTCGTCACATCAAAATAAGAAATATAAGTTCAGATGGACCTATTAACAGACGTTGCATATGATTGATTGCTAGGGCTGTTTAAGGGAATTCAGCAACTACATTGAAACCCCATTATTTTGATATTAAAACCATAGAGTAGCAATACTCAATAATACTTCATCCGAAAATGCATTTAAGGGTTTCCAACAGGAAGTAATTCTTGAATATGCTAATAATAGATTTATTATACATTTTGTCTATTATAAGTGTATAAAAAGTAGGTAAAAGATAAATGCTAGCAGTGAGCATGTAATGTGTCGGCGTGAAGTTAAAAGTGCTGCAGACCACCAGTTGCATGATTCATCATGCTAATAGAATATGTATTCTTTCACGCTTTTAAGTGTACAATAAATTAAAACATATTATTATAAACAATACCTAGAAGTGTGTAGTTTTTAGAACACGGACATAGGCGGAAATAGTACATAGTGGGGAATAATTAAATATATGAGAGAATAAATGTTATACAAATTTAAGTAGAACCTATGGAAGAACAATAATAGTGAAACCGATATCAGTTACAAATATAAGAAAACTCATAGTGATATGTTTCAATAACAAAAAAATCGAGAATATAGAGATTATTCTAACCCAACGATAAACCGTTGATATGTTCAAAGGAAAGTTTCAGGTTCATAATCAGTTTCTTGTAGTATTTTTTTTTTAAATTGCATTACCTTACACAAATCCCATAACACTTAACAGAACATACGTTCCCTTAATACACATGGCGATCCATTTCATATAGAACTTGATAACAGCAAATCAATATAACATAAATATGAAGTGACATTTTGGTTTGAAAGTGATTTCTGAATGGATTTAAAAACTATAAAGCAATCAATGGTTTCTAGTGTTGCTAAAATAAACCTGAAATTGTGGTTATGTTCTTTTAATTATGCTATTGTAACTAATTCTTGAATTGCATCTGGGAGGGAAGGATCGAGATCGTTTGAAAGTAATATTTTACATCTGATGAAAACCATTCTTACGTAATTCTTCCAATAATCACACTTTTATACAAATTTCGTGCATGTCGACAGTGTAAAATTATATGTCAATCGCATGACAGAAAAGCATTATACTGTTGGATAGATACTTTTTCAATCTTTCCCTGTTAGCTGCATAGCATGAAGAATCGATTTTGATTGTTGCAAAACAAAATGTTATTCCCCTCGAAACATGTTATACAATAAAATTTATAAATGATTATTGCAATCTGGCAATTATTATTTTATTATTATTATTATTATTATTATTATTATTATTATTATTATTAGTAGTAGTAGTAGTAGTAGTAGTAGTAGTAGTAGTAGTAGTAGTAGTAATTACAAAAAATTGTTTAAATTTACTAATATTTTTGAACGTGAATTATAATTTATGGCAGGTAAGTTTAACGGATTCAAGCTTTATTTGTAAGGTAATTCTACTACTAAAAATACACCATATCTACTATTATTAATGGGTAGCGGGTTCAGGATACCATCCAGCTGTACGATTGTCTATTTAAATGATGTAATTGTTTGCATTTTAATATATTTTTAAAATTATTATCATTTTAGCTAGTCCATCAATCACTGAAAACTCCTAATCATATTCATGAAGTTACTGACAGACTTTACTGCACAAAGCACTAGTTTAAAAAAAGGAAATTCAATGCGAACACGAATGCTATTAAGCGACCTAGATATGCAAAGATTTTTATAGATAGCGAAGCCAATTATTATGACTTTTCATTATTAGAAATTTCCGTGATGCAAACTTCGACAATTTCCCTTTTTTATCACCACATTGCTAATATTTTATTGCAATTCTTTGCACGCTTAACTTCAAACATAAGCTGATTGGTGAAATAATAGTTGACAGTGAAAATTCATTTTTTGACAGTATTGAGTCATTGCATTCTTTATGTTTAAGGTCTGATATGTCTAAAAGCCTATTTAAGCAGTTGAAAGTGCTTTTGACATCAGATTGTGCCTACAGTGAGAGTATACATTGCATCTTATTAGTAGTGAAATTCTTAAACCTAGGATAGATTCTACAATCAATCTATAAGCAGGTATTAACAAAAGTTGAGCTATGCTGCTTTATCTGTTGACTTCCAGAATAATCATATATTGACCAGAAGAAATTATATCTAAGCAGAGACTATATACAACGAACAATGCAACAAAGCATACACTCGAGCAGGTGGAAGACAAGATTGTCATCAACGTTCTGACTCAGACAATACAGTCAATGCATAAGGCCTCGCTCTCTCCAATACCTTCCTGCTTCCATCCTAAAATCCTATGGAACAATGGAAACGGAACTTCGGAAAGATTAGCGCTTTCTAAGACTAAATAAGTTTACACCATCTCAGTCGTTTGACGAATCCTTGCAAGCAGAGAGATGAGAAAATAGGACTTATTGTTGAAACATGAGATGGCACCAGCTGCCAAAAGGACAGTGTTCGAAGGTTTGAATATAATTAAATGTATGGAATAATGGAAAGAGTTTTCTGCCTGTATTACCATTTCTGATCAAAATTGAACAGCTATGATAATTGCAAAATTGTCATAGAGATTTTTTGTTAGCGTCCAGGATGGTTTCAAACCCTACACCCAATCATAAGAGATGGCTTTGCTTTATTCAAATTACATCAATTGTCACGAGATTTTTCTTTTTCTTTTCTTTCTTTTCTTTTTTTTTTTGAGAATATTGCTCGAGAAATGATTAAAGGTCGTATACAATATCAAAGCTCAATTCGCCGGGTTCCATTTGAAATTATTAAGAGGGACCTACTACGACTGTTATTTGGTGCTGAGGAAAAGGGAATTGTCGATCTTGAGAAGACATCAAGCTCTAGAGGAAGTTGTCATGTTTGTGGAAGAGGAAAACACAAAACTACTAGCAAGTGGTGCTAAAAATCTAACAAGGAGCAGGCAGAGTTTGGTAAGTGAAATTCGGGGCCACTTTTTGCCAGATGGTAAAGCGCATTTAAATAATTAATATTACAAACTCCTAGAGCGCAATGACCAAAAATAACGTTGAAAACCCGTCTTAAAGTTTTCTACTCGCCACATATATCGTACGACGCGCGGATTTACCAAGTGACGGTGAGGCAGAGTGAGTAAAATCTGTAACTTCTGTGTAAAGTGTTGAGGGTTTCATTCCTGTTCGAGTCATACTTTTTTGCTTCAACCAATAAAGTAACCAATTGTTACTAGAAGTAAAATACTAAATCACCGTATGTTTATAATGAATAAGAGAATAGAAATGTTCAAATCACTTGTAAAATTTACAATGTTCCATGTTAACTGTCAAACAAAATTTAATCTATTCCCTAAACATACAGATTTCACGAATTATATTATGGTTACGACCAGTGGCGTATTTACGATTTTATTTCGGGGGGAGGGTTGCAAATTTTAGTCCTGGAAATGTGAAAATTTTCCAAGATATATCGTTTACTTTAATATAGTAAATAACATTTCGGGGGTGCTTAAGCACGTAAGCGCTCCCCTTAAATTTGCCACTGGTTACAACAGTCGCGTAAAAAATTATCTTGACGCTTCCTATCTACATCTGTTGACATTGAGGGGAAAATTCCCCTTGCTAATACTGGATGTTTCTATAACCAAAGGAGACTTCCTCCTCGTTCCCCTTGTAATTCGCACGCTGTCTACAGATGTAGACACGAAACGTCAAGAACATTTTTTACACAACGACAGCGGTAACAATAATATTTACGGAATAGATTAAATTTTATTCCTACCTTAGTTAACATGGAACATTGACAGATTTTACAAATGATTTAAAAAATGTATATTGTTTTATTCATTATAAACATACAGTGAATTAATATTTTACTTATAGCTACAAATGGCTACTTTATTGGTTAAAGATGAAAAGATGCATGACTCCAACAGGCATTGAACCCGGATCCCTTTACTCATGAGTCAAAGTTTTACCTTATTTTGGCTTGCCGACACTTGATAAATTTATGCGTCCTACAATGTATATGCATACAGTAGAAATATTTAAGACGGTTTTTCTCCCTTTTTTGGGGGGCCATTGCGCTCTCCCAGTTTGCAATATTAATTCCATAAATATGCACTACAAACTCGCAAAAAATGGCCGCGAAGTTCACTTACCAAAGTCTGGCTTCTCCTAGTAAGATACGGATGTGTGGAGATCATCTCAAAGACATTTGTGTAAAATGCCTGCAATGAGTCTAGTAGTGTTGAAGAAATGTCCGTTATATTCAGTAGTAGATCGTGAACAAACAAAACTGTAACCAATGATAAACCTTTTATCAAATAAAGGAACGAATTGTCTTTCAAAGATGTTTTATTTATTCTAGATATATTTTAATAGATGGGTGACACCTGTCGCTCACGCGCTTATATAAACGTACGCGCATAACGCAGGGTTAGGTATTAAGCTATTGCACCCATCATGAAGGTGTTAAGCTATTGACAAAAGTTCCAAGATATCTTCTAAATATAGAATTTTACGTAATTAAACTTACCTAGCATTTCCAGGTCTCCGAATATTACATCACGTGAGAATCGCATCTTAGGAAATTCCGGCATTTTGAAGAAAACTGCATGAAAAGGATTCCTAAAATACGTAACAAAAGATTTAATTATGTTCTTAGTATGTGTTCTTAGTATGTGTTCTTAGTGTGTGTGTGGGTGTGTGTGGGTGTACTGGGTGGACAATTTATCTTGTACACTTCCTATAACGAAGATATCAAAAGAGAGAGGAAAGCGAATCTTTGCACAAATCAGTTATAAAGAATGGGTTATCTTTGCATATATTTAGCAGGAACACCTAATAAACTGTTCACAATGTTCGGATAATATAAGATAATAAGTTGATCGTCCTTATGATGTGTTCATTTGTTTCCAAATATTTCGTTAATAACGTCAATACACATGATATAATTTGTGATTAGAATCTATTTAAGACTTTATATTCAATAAAATAAGTCATAATATGTCACATGAAATCATTATTTGTAGTAAGGACAGGTTTAGCGATCACTTTATTTTTCTCGTTCTTTGAAAGACAATGAAGTTTGCTTCTAGGAATTGAAGATTTTAATGAATATAATAATCAATTTTCAAAATCAATCATTTGTAAAGAATTCTTGCTGGGAGCATATTCAAGAATATTTAAGTTTAGATCATCTAATGTAACTCGTGAAACACATAATATAGATTGGCCGGGTACACGATCTATGCTTGAGTATTATGAAAATCATATGAATAAAGAAACACAGCACTATAAGGCGGAGTGTAGTTTTGATTTCAATGTGCCAGTGAATGTTGTAAGCGTCAGTAAACATTTTCTTAAGAATGCTTTTTATACAAGTGACGATAAAATCAATCCGTGACTTTTAACCATTTCTGACTTCCGCATATTATGATGAAAACACATTAAACATTTAAATAAATATTTTCCTTGACATACCTGGGATGTTCAATCCAGTTTTTATATTCCTGTTATAATTGCGCAAGGGGGCACAACGGCTTAGCGTTAGGGCTCTTACCTTTGATGCCAGGCAAGTAAGTTTATAGTGAACAACACGGTGCAAGTGTTATATTTTCTCTGGGTATTCATGTTCCTTTCCATCTTCATTCCACAAATTATTCCATCATCCTTCACTTTCCAAAATCATCGGTCTCCTTTAGCTTAACAGGGAAAAGCATCAGATGATTTTACCTCTTTAATAGAATCCTTTAACGCTTCCGCGACTTTAAAATACTCTGTACATTCTAAAGCAAAAAATAAGAAATTAATTAATTGTCACTATATCGTTAGTTTCTGAACGCACAAACTTGAGGCTAATCTTCTTCTATGTCTGATTTGCGAATACTGAAGTAGTTGATGACGTACTAAATCTCACCTCCCTTATATATTTAAAAAATGACAGGAAATTAATTCGGGCAGATCGCGGTAAATCAGTTAAGTTCTCATACTTGATTTGATTGTTGATCCTACAATGTTGTTGGATTATATACAAGAATGTTGGTGTACTGTGAGTATTACCACAATGTTTGAATCATGAAAGTATTGCATTTGGTTTCATCAATTGTAAAAAAAGAAGAATTTCTGAAAAAATACTGTCATAGATAAAGCCATTTTTAAACATATTTAAATACAAAATACTTCGAAAAACTTTACGAAACTGGTTTGTTTTAGTAACGAATAAGATATATGTTCCCAAATTCAAAAATGAAATATAATATTTCGTTAAGGTATGGAGATAAATATAAAAAAGGAGAATTTAGATATGTAAATAATACAGATGTGAGCTTCCTATGCGCCTACAGATGACAGCTTCTTTGGCCCCTAATGTCCATTCGAGATTCAGTAGAAATATTTATATCCAAATGATTATCCTCGTTTTAGGAAAACGCTACACACTGCCTTATTCGATTTTTTTCTCGAAATATAATGGGGTGATTTCTAACGCAGTAATATGAACACCAATGCAGTATGAATCAAACTTTGCAAATTAGTTGGTTAGAGGGACAGAGACGTAGGTCAATTTAAGTTTACTTTTAGCTTAGATGATGCAAACTAACTATTCACTGAAGTACCAGAATACTCACATTCGCAACCACACTATGCAAAAGTTTTCTATGACAATTTTCAAAATATGTTCGAAAATTATTTTAACAAAAATGAAATCAAACTTTCAGTAATGAAATACAGTAATGTAAAAGGTACATTGATATTTAAAATTACGTTACGTACAAGTGATGAGATATTGCTATGTGCTTAGAAGAACGAAGGATCGCATACTCTGTCAACTGAGTCTGGAAAACTCAGTCTCTACATTTCTTCTATTTGGCAAGAGGTACATAGGATGTTGATATTAACAGTTAAATTGTTTTTAATTTTTTTTTTAGTTTTATATTATTAGTGTGTTATATTTGGACTTGCCGACGAGTTTATATCTAATGTATCATAATGTCCCCTGGCTGTAGAATAATTCTGGTAACTTTCGTGGCAGTTTTGAAGACATGCAGATCCTACATGTAACTTAATATACTCGTCCGGTGAACCACACTTAGCTACACAATTTGAAATCATGGATTTCTTTAGATATTTGCAGTTACAAAGGTCTAAAGCAGAATTGTTCAATCCAATCTGCAGTAATGTAGTTCTGTGCCGATACAGTAACACCTTCGATTTTGTGGGAAAAGAAACTAAAATGTATTCGTTTAGCGTGTCACGATTATCCCCTTTTATATAAGGGACATGAGGATAACACTACCATAAAAATATCTGAGCACTGGTACAATGGATGTGGATTGAATGTATTTTTTTTACACATAATACAAATTTCGAAATCCTTCGAAGAGACAATTCTTGTCAATTTTTTGTTATGGGCGAAACACTTCAGCGATTTTCGATATGGAGGATACACGTAATACAGCTACGCAAGAAAAGAAAAAAGAAACGAAAGTTCTCTTCAGCGAATCCTACCGCATAGATTCGATGGATTTTGCACACAAAATATAGATTTCAAAACCACATGATGATTGATATTGTCAATTTTGTTTTTATGGGCGAAACAACTGTGACCTCCCTTTTTAAAATCGCTCATATTATTTGCTCAGAACCAAAAGTTGCGACGGCCAAATAATGTTGTTTCAAAATTTATATTCTGTGTATCATAATATATCGAATCTATATCATGGTGTCTGCCGAAAGGAACTTTTTAGTTGCATTACGTGTAAACTCAGACACAAAATTCGCACAAGTTGTTCGCCACACAAACAAAAAAAAATAGTCATTCGATCTCCCTCGTGTTTCGAAATTTGATTATGTGTAACAAAATACATCGGATCCATACCCTCTTGTCGGCTGCACAGAAAATCTGCTCTTTGTATAGCTCTGTTACGTGGATTCGTCCTTTGGCCTCTTGTTGCATAATTGCTAATGCTCTCGCCTTCAGGGTGATTCTCGGTGGTGCACTAGATAGATATACCGTAAAAAGTTTCTCAGGCCAGCCATCCTGAATGTTGTTACCTTGTGATTTCCTCATGCCAGCAAATGCCAGCATCCTGGACTTGATGGCTGTAACAATGTAAATGGTATAAATTATCAGTTCATCCTTATGACGTTTCCGCCATTCTTCACTTCCGCTCCTCTTGAGTTCGAATGTTCGTCTCAGGATTTTATTCACAAATGTTTCTAGTCTACGTTCTTTTCCAGAGGAAACAACCACATTTGGAAATCATATAGTGCAACTGTATTGTGGACAGTTTTATATATGTTCAGCTTAACTTTCATGACATTTCTTCTTTCAGACAGCATTCAATTTCTTTGTTCATGTTGGTTTGATCTCTTAACTTTTACCCTAAATATATGAAAGTATTTATTTTGTCGAAGGTATTTTGTTTATTATTGGTACGCATGTATAGTTTTCAGTATTACCATTATAACTAACTTACTTGAATTAAATTTTCTTTTCCTAATATATCCAAGTTACTGAAACAATTTAATGACATTTCTGAATTTTTTCTATTGTTTTTATCCATTTTATCCATTTATCCAATTATCCATTTTATAATTACATTACCAACATACGCAGTTACCTGAAAAATACCATCAGCTCTAGGCCCTGGTTGCTATCTTTGATTTACGGTATAGGATGTTCCATAACAAAGACGAATAATATGGATGACAACGCATCTTCTTGTTTCAGGCTATTCTCGAAGAGAAAGCTCGTGGAAAGGAGTTTTAATACTCGAATTTCACTTTTCGATTCATTTGAAAACACATTAATTAATCTAAATAACCTTTTGTCGCTATTCGAAAACCTATAAGAATGTTGCACAATGTTTCCCTCTTGATCGAGTAGTAAGTCTGTCTAAAATCGAAAACAGAAATATTTGTACAAATGTAGGGCATTCACTTTTCTTTTCCAGTATTTCCCATATGTGATCGTTATTGAATCTATCTTCCTAAATCCGCTTAGGGTATTTCCAATAATTTCAGCTGCGTAGGGAGTTAATTTCGAAAATAGCTTGTCTTAGAATATATTTGCAGTATGTTGACAGACGATATATGTCTAAGCGACTCTTATTCTGTGTCATCACATTTCTTCGGAATTGGAATGATTGATTCCTTCCATTCTTGTGGTAATGCATCCTTGTTAGAAAATAATTAGAAGTAGTTCTTGTATATATGTTTACACTTTCACCCTCCAGCTAAATTCCATTTACAACTTCGTCTACAGTCAGAAATTTATTTATGTTTAATTTTATTTAGCGCTTTCTGTTTCTGTTCGGTTAGGCTCTGTGATATATGGTTCTACTGCTCGGATTCCACTTTCTACATGAACAATAGGTTTTAGTTAGATGTTTTGTAAGTAATCAAAAGATCTTTCCATTTATTGAACATACTAACTGTATAAGTGAGATTGTTTCTGTCGATTTTCTTTAACTTGCAAGTGCAAGGTTTATAGTATTTCTTAAAGTCCTTGATTATTTTATATATGTCAAGAATGTGTTTATTTTAACAACTCGCTTTCAAATCACTTATTTTAGCTTTAAAAGATTAGCGTTTGTTTTTCCTAGAACTTCTAGAAGTTTCTCGCTGATGTCAGCAAAATTTTGTGTAATTATATCGGTCAGGCTTTATGGACATCGTAATTTTTGCTGTTTTCTCTTCTCTACTTATATGGTGCATTCGTGGTCGAATCATGATAGGTTCCTATATATTTCCGCGTGCCTTAATTTGTTTTTTTGCTGACATTTTAATCATAATCTTAATAAAAACCAAAGCATCTTCAACACTAGCGACCCTCTAAACCGAGAATCTATTCAACCCTTCAATGTGGTGTTTTCTTTTGTTTTAGCTCTCCTCTAAAATCTTCAAATTAAACGTCTTCAAGTTTAGAGGTTGATTATTTCTTTTATTCAACGATAATCAATTTCATATTATTGCCGCTAAAGCTAGTAGTCAGTGTCATTGTTAGATCCAATGAATGACCGAACATCAATTATCTAAACTGATTATTTTGTCTATTAAAACGTGATATATTTCCTTATGTGGTTTACTATCTCCTAAGGCGCAACTATATTTATGAACGTTGCGATATAAAACTTTTCTACTCAATTCTTTTCTACTCTTAATTTCTTTTTGTATGTTGCGAAGCTTACAAGTATTATGCCCATCTCATGCCTTTCCTTATGCAGACTTCCGTTACGTATAATTTTTTATGAAAATATTCCCCATCCTACCTTCGCATTGACCACCTGTAATAGAATGTTTATACCATATCCTGATAGTTAATCTAATGTATATTCTAATTCTTCGTAAAAGAACTGTCTTTAATACGGTCTTAGATATTGTGTTCAGGCATGCATATTTAAAAAAAATATCATACCACCGGCCCTTCATTGTAATAGAAGGTCTATCATTCAAATGGTCAACCAATTTAATTGCTGGTATTATTCGTTTGTGAATGAAATGGCCTTTTCTTACTTGATGATATTTATTTCCTTGCCCCAAAACGAATGTAAAATTTGGGAATTTTACTGCTAATTTTCTTTCGAATCTAACATCCTGACTTCATAATAGGTCCGTCCTATTTTAAATAATTCACCGTTTACATATTTTATAAATAGATCTTAAGTTCCATGTTGCAGATCCCATGTCCATTTTACTTTACTGAGGTCATGCCAAGTTAGAAGTTATGGTCCGAGACTTCTGTGAATGTTTCTGAAGAAGTGCCTATTTTACAGGATGTTGTTTTAAGTCCTCACCTGCAGGACCCCGCTTATCGTCACCCTCGATTGCTTATTCAATATATTTCAGCCAGGCCCTCTATATGAAGAGGCCTTCTAATCGATCCGCAACCTGAGGATGTGCCATGTCGTGGAGGTATAAAACCACCGTTAGAAGGTTGCAAAGGATATGGGGTACAATAAACATTAATAGTAAATATGCAGCCATCTTGAGGTCAGTGGGGTTTCCTTCGATTTGGAAGGAGGGAAAGCAAATATTAGTTTTATATATGTGAGCTGGACAGTCGTATAACTAATAAACATTACAAGCAGATTGGTTGGTCGTGTCAATCAAGTTTGTTAACTGCCGCAAACATATATCGTTCAATCTTTTAATGGATTATCGGCAAATTGTACTGCTATCGATACATAGAAAGCTAGGTCTCAATAAAGACATTCAAAACATCAGAAATAAGAAAAAATCTGCTTCCGGATATTTATCTCAGAAGTTTCCACAGTTAAGAACTTAGATACCAAGACAACATACATTCAAGGATCACAGACATTCTAGTGTAAACTAAATCTTACTCCAGATGATCTATATGACTAATATTACTTTATGAATCTTTTAGCAGCGTTCTTGGGAAACATAACGCTATCAATTCCATAAACTTGTAGAAGAGTTGATACTTGTTAATGAGAAATATTGCTGAAGATGACACTTAAGGCTCTTTTCCTATATTACCATACATCTTAAGGGAAAAATGTGGTGAGATTGGTGGTGAATACTGAGAGCAATAAACTCTGCTTATTTCAAACTTGAGAAACGAGATAAAAGATAGAAACATACACTACATTTTTCCCACTAGAATGGGTGTGCAAATTAAGAATATGAATTAAGTTGTCTGAATCTCATTTCTAATATTTTACATCATGTAATTAGATATGCAAAAGGAAAACATTTTATTAGCTTGAGAAGCTGGGCTAGTAGATATTTATTAGATTTATATTAGTTTTAAGTAATCAAGATACATACAATGAATAAATTCTTATTCTATCTTACAGAGTTATTGTTTAACTGGGTAACCTTATTATGTCCTTGCTTGCAAATTCAATTGTTTATATTTACTTTTTTGTTCACTTCAGTTTATCTTTACTTATCCTATCAAACATTGTTCTAATAAAAAAATGTAGATTAGAACACCAAAAATATCTATGAAATAGCAAAATATTGAATATAATATCTTGGTAGAAATTTACTTGTTTTAAAATGTGTTTTAACTCTAATATTTTCTGTGCTTTTCCTAACCAAATCATACAATACCGCTTCTGTGCTTTATCAAATTGTCGGCTTTTCACCATTTTGATTTTATGCTATAAATATTTAGCTGTAATTGATTATAATATGACAAAAATCTTACGAATTGGAGACTATTAAATTAGATTGAAAATTATATTCATCACAACCAGCTAGACATTTGCAGGCTTTCTTCGAAACTTTATCTACAAAAAAATAAATAAATAGAAAAATTAATAAACAAATAAACATTAAGACAACATGATAAGATTTACTACTAAAATATATTTTTCAATATGATGCTTCATTGAAAATGAAATAGTAAATTAATATTATAGAACTTTTAGAAAATACTAAACACACAATTGATACTGAGTAAACGAATTAAACACGTCAGAAATAAGTAATTTTCAATTATAAATATATTATTACCATATATTCTGATATCATAAGTCATGATGTAATAGATCATGGCAATTTTTCAGATGTAGATTGCTGAATTTGACACGTAATAAGTGCATAGATATAACCATTTGAAGCTTAAGAATGTTGAAATATCATCAAAATCATTTTCAAGCGTTATAATCTGCATAAAATTGATTTGTAGGTTAATCAGTTAATTATATTTCCATAATATCACTAATTCCTCACAAAATATGCAGTACGTAATCTTACCATAAGCGAAGGAAACTCAACTGTGTGACCTGGATACAATCGAGACAGAAATTCAACATCCTCTTTTCGTAACTTCAACATGTTTATGTTTCTAATATTGGCAATAGGCAGAAATACAGTACGCATATGTAAATTTTAACCGCTACAAGGGTTATTTCAGTATAAACTGCGAGATACCAAACCAAGAACAATAACATTGCACTAAGGAATGCCATTATATTAGTACAAGCAGGAGTCGTTCCATAGGAATGAGTTACTATCCTTAAGAAAAAAGCATTACATATTCTTGAAGAAAGTAATAATCGTATGTTTGAGCCCCAAAAGTGATGTTTCACGTCGAAACCTTGTACAACAATAACAGGAAGCTCTAGTTGATGGTACAGCTGAAATAGATTTGCTACAGTTAATGTTTCAGATTTAGGATTTTAAATTAGAGAGACAAAACTCTCATCTCAATTCCATCGAAACATGATTCAATGAACGTGCAGAAACAAATCCGTATACCGATGGCAATTCTAAAAGAAGCTGGGCAATCTATGTGCTCATCACTAATGGAAAGCTGAATGAAACCCAAACAAAAGATTCGTCGGCTGAAAAGGTGGCTTGCTAAGAACATAACAGACAGTGATTGCTAGGATATAATTTGATTAATTCCCTAAGATAACTGCTAAACCTGTATAGATTCCATAGTAAAATCGTGTAATTTGAAATATCAAATATTAATTCAAACTTTTATCCGTCAACTATTTCCGTTCAAACACTATCACATTACTTCATTCTCACCATGTAGGATTTCAGTGAAAATTATTGTGACTTTTGAATTTGCTGATGACTAGTTTAATTTTAGATAATTAGGTAATGAAATTGACATCATATATGTATAATTTAATGATATTAAGGTATAGGGTGTGACGATAAGATGACTTATTTTTTATACCAAGCTTATACACCAAGCTTCAAAGGATTCTATTATCAATGTAATGACTGAAACTTTCGGTTCATATTTTTTTATACTGGAATCTCAGTTTCTATAAAATAAGATATTTGAATTATTATGTCAATAAAAAGTTTCATCTTGGTAACATATTTTCTTTACAACCAAGAAATTTCTGACGTGCTCTTTTCGGCATAGTTCTAGAAAGTATCTATGTGAACACAAATGCTCAAAAATTTATTTAAGCAATAAGATTTAGTGGTAGTGCAAAGATAAGCATACAAACTTTGGCTGAGACATTTTGTGTCAAGAGTTGCGTTACAAACTACATTACTCTGCAAAAATTCCTGAACTGAAATCATATGAGAGTACTTGGTATATAGAGACTGTCTCTTCGTTTGTACTATGCAGCTTTGTCAATTTCCAGTAAAAGTAGTCAACTGAACATTAAAATCATTGATTGTTTACTTGACTTCAGTTTATTTCTAATTCCCTCTACGATAAATAGTTTGCTCACTGTGCTTTGGTCTCTTCTGAAGCATTTAAGAGTACCCAAGATGAACTAAATCATCTTATTCATCAGTAATGTTATTCTTCTACGGATAAGAAAAATGACTCAATTTCCTTTAACTTAATCAGCTCCAGAAAATATTTCCTCTATTAAAATTCCACTTATAAAACTCTTTATATTGTTCATATGTTCGGTTGCGTAGTTTAACACTGTTCTAATTAAAGACGGTTCATATTATTTATTCCAGTCACGCAATTATTCAAACTAGCAGTACTCTTAACGTTATTTTTTTTAAATAATCACACTTAAGAACTATAGGCTCGAGATTTTGTCTCATTAGGTTGAACTTCGGTTTCGGTCACTTCATACAAAGACTTTCTCATGGAGATAGATTCAGCACTCAAAGTGAAGCTTCAAGCCGCCGTTCCGCATGCGATTTATAAATATAAAGAGCTTGTCATCACGTCAGCACCACAACGAAAAGTTTATGAGAAGTAAAGCTACTCACCTAAGAACCCCTAACAAAAGTGATTAGAATAGGATGAACATGGTCCAAGAAAATGAAAGTTTCACCAAACTCTCATCAGATTTTCAAAATACTCCGGAATAAAATGGAAAAAGTGCAAACGAAAGCAGAATACAATAAACAGACTCGTCATGAAAGGAAAGGTAGAGCAAATAAAAGACATGAATTTTTAAAACGCTTTGTATACACGTAAGTTTTAACACAAACATATACCATTGGGTTTAGACGCCTGTAAGGATGGAATGGTGAATGGAAATTGTAAACAGAGAAAGCCATCCACTGTGCATTCAATTCCAAGTCCCATAGGAACTACTTTCGAGTAATGCAGTAATATGTAATTAAGATGTCAGTGAAAGAACCCCCAAAAGAAATATGATCCAACGAAACATTATTGGAGCCGTCTTCTTAGTCGTAGACCACTCCGTAGTAGGCATAGATGGAAAAAGAAAATATATGATTGCCCTCGAAAACGGTACAAATATATGTTTTAAAGTAGTATTTACACGTGCATACCATGTGAAGTGGTTGTTTGTGATGACATATACGAGTATAATACGTGATTGTTTGTCGTATATGGAAAAATTCAAATCAGATCATGATTTTCATTTTTGTAATTATGCGACTCTGAGGATATGATAAGAAGTTGAACTTATAGTATGTTCATACTTCTAAGTTACTGTTAAAGTTTCCGTCCTAAAGATATTGGTGCAGCCCTTGTTTACTTTCACCAAGAAAAAATCGTAAAGAAGACTGAAGATGAAGAGAATGGACTAAGACAAGAAATGGAATTGGAGAAGAGCAATATTATAAACTTCCTGGACATGACTATACCAACTTGTTGTTAATTGTCTACCATTTTTTTTTTATAGTCATGTCCAGGAACTTTATAATATTGTTCATCTCCAATTCTATTTCCACCCTTATCCCTTTCTCTCCATCAAGGAAAATTCGTGAAGAAGATTGAAGACGAAGAGAAAGGAATACGACTTCAAATGGGATTGGCGAAGTACGATATTATAAATTTCCTGGACATGACTATAAAAGAAACGATGGACGATTAACAACAAGGTAGTAAAATCATGCCCAGGAAGTTAACACTATTATTCTTCTCTAATTCCAATTTCAGTCTTATTCCTTTCTCTTCACCAAGAAAAAAAATCTTAAAGAAGGTTGAAGATGAAGAGAAAGGAATAAGACTGGAAATGTAATTGGAGAAGTACAATATTATAAATTTCCTGGATATGACTAAAGATAAAAGATGGACGGTTACAAAACAAGGTGGTACAGTCAAGTCCAGGAGGTTTTTAATATTATTCTTTTTCAATTCTATTTCCTGTCTTATTACTTTCTCTTCATCAAGAAAAAAATTGGAGAAGATTGAATATGGAGAGAAAGGAATAAGACTGGATATTTAATTGGAGAAGAACAATACTATAAACTGCTGGACATGACTATAAAGAGAAAAGTTGGACGATTAACAAAAAGATGATATAGAAGAGAATGTGCTGCAGGAGCTTACTGTCACGAGAGAAGTGATGTGGGTCACAGCACCAAAGGAATTTCGTAAGGAATTTGCAGAGGGGGATATAAGAAATAGATACTAGAGAAAAGAAAAACAAGGCGGACATAGAGAAATTCCAGAATCTACTATAGAAGAACGGGAGAACAAAGAGAAAGTAAGAAAGAACAGAATAGAAGAGGAAAGAAGGAAAGGAATTAGAAAGGAGAGAAACGAAGAGGAGGAGAAGTAATGGCATGCCGAGCATTCGGGTGAAGTCAGAAGTACTAAAGAACTTACTAAGCAGAGATGGTGTAAAGACGTACAAAAAAGGAGAGTACGTAAAGAATTCTAGAAATGGTTAAAAGTAGAACGAAAGAAATATGTAAGAAAGATGAAAATGTAGTGTATAAATTGTAGTGTAAGGATTGTGATATGATATACATAGCGGAAACTGGGAAAAGATTTAAGGAGATAATAAAAGAACCTGGGGTTGATGTGAGACTTAAGACTGAAAAAATGCAAACATGTTAAAGAAACGGGGTATGATATAGATTGGGAAGGTGTAAAGGTGCTATAAAGGAAGAATAGTCCAATTATAAGGAAATGGAAAGGAGCGGAAAGTATAAAGAGTGAAAAAAAAACTGACAAACTAATGAACTGGGCAAGTGGACTATTGTGATAACTTATTAAAACAAATTGAAAAAAAGAGAAAGGCTAAACATATTTACATGTAATTTATAAAAATACATTTAATATTATATATAGTTTCATATTATATACTGAATAGTTATATATATATATATATATATATATATATATATATATATATATATATATATATATATATATATATTATTTTAAGATGAGTTATATTTAGTACAGTATGTTACTTTTAAGTTATGTCTAATAAGCATAAAAGAAAAATTAATTTTCTTAAGAAAATTAGTCAAGTATAAACAACAGGTAGATTACAGGTGTTTGAAAAGGTAAACATAAGTAGGAGTATAATTAAGTCAGGGCAGGTGGATGACAGATGATGCCCGGTGAAGTATGTCTCAGGTGATTTAACATGCAAACAATTGACTTTAGTAATTTCACTTTTAGTTTAAATTTCTATGATATGGATATATCTATTTCAGTTGTGTCTGATGAAGATAACGTTATTTATACCGTTACACTGTATTATAGTTTTTTATCAAATAAGTGTATATACACTGGTCAGAAGTGTTAAATAATCGTTTAGCGAGATCCAGAGTCGTCATGGATAGAGTTGTAGTGGACATAATTATCCATGCGTTTCCTCCTAGTATTTGTGTTTCTCTCACATTATAAATACACCACAGATTGCATCGTCATTTATTTGTCTGGGTAATTAGTCCGTAAACCTAAGCGACATAATCGTGCGACGGTTAACTGAAATATTTTGTTTATTCTGATTTCGGTGAGTTGAAGTTGGCTTGAGATGTTTTCGGGACTTTAGTTTTTCGGGACTGTAAAACAACAGAGTCATTAAAACAGGGTCGAATAAATAATTGCCTTTATGGCACAGTATGGTGATTAAAATGTGGTGGCGTTAGCTTGAAAAAAAACATTATGAACATATTGTGTTTTTTAAGGTTTAAGAGATAGTGAGATTATTGGGGTTTTCGATTCAGTACTCATAGCTACAAAGATAAATTTCTGCGTGGAAATGTCAAGGCTTTGTACCTACTTTCAAGCAATTGTAACAACCATGGGAAATCAAAAGGGGACGAGAAGTTGAAATGTTCGCTTTTAGTATCATCTATGAAATTATTTTGGACAATCGTATTCTGTCGGATAACATTTTACATTGATAAGGCTGCCATCCAATTTACAAAGTAACTTATCACACTTTCATTTGATACAAAGTTATCTTGATTACTGTACGTTGATCTGCAGGTACCAAGAAAACAATTCTCAAAAATAGTAGCCAACACATTGCTATTCGCAATGTGTACCTGGAATGCCAAAACTGAATATAACCTACAATACTTGCAATATCAGGTTGAACTTCCAGTCTATAATACCCTACCTTTAGAGATTCACAGAACGTAAGCAAACTAAAATTGAGAATCAGTGACAGATTTGGAAGCATTTCCTCTGACTTCATACTTTTAATTCGAGTTACTGCTATTGTATGTTGATTGACTACATTCTCACATATCTTCAATAGTGTTTAGGAAATCCCAAAATATAATAACTCCCCAAATTACACCCATTGGACGACGGGATTAAATGAATATAAAATTTGTTCACTGTTTTCCCAATTAAGTATTGTTGAGTTTAAGTTTAACGCCAATTTTAGCAACGAAGCTATATGAGATGCGACCTACTAATAAACGTGGAATCTGAGACATATGAGTTCCTGCCAGGAATCGAACACGAGTCTCCTTTGCAAAAGGTGCGTACGCTAACTGCTTCCACACGAAGGAACTCCCATATTAAGCACCATTGCGCATTCTTTATATTTTCCCGGAGCCATTAACAAAGTGAATTTCACAGTTCTAGGATATCTAACATATCCAGTTCTACACTTCATAAATATATATGGTTCCAAAAGGTACGGACTCTTATAAAAACCAGAAGGCACATTTACTACTGTTTTCAGTTAAAATTTCGACGAGAAATTTGTATGTAACTGACGCCACACTATATTGTTGCGTTCATGAGTGGAACTAAACCTCCACCCTGGTAATTCCGAACACACGACCTCAATGAGAGATAATCCATTTCCCAATCCGTTCAAAGAGAAATAAAAGAGAAAAACCATCATCCCAGTTTACAACATGCATGGCAAGGGAATAACAAGGATAATAGCCAGAAGAAAAATAATTGCAATCTGAGTGAACTAAGAATAACACTAAATCAGCAACGTTAACCGTAATGTGGGTTGTTTTTCATATTTTGTATTTGCATAAGTTTTAATTTATTGTTAACATAAAATATAAATAATAAAAACAGAAATCATACTATGTGATGAAATACTGCACATTCATCTCTGTCAGAGGATGACAGGTACATCCTACTTCTACGAAACCTTGTATTACCGATATATAGTCCCCTAATGATAGTAACGGCTGAAAACCGTTCAAAAACACTCAAAAATGTTTATTTATGATCCATAGATAAGATTACTTTCTCAATTTTTCTCTCATTTCCGAAAATGATGGTCTGCTAAATGGATATGGAGGGAAAATAGTTTTCAAATTGGTTATGAACTTTAAATATGCAAGCCAATTCTTATGCAAAATTAAGAAGTATGATAATAGCATTTTTCGCCTACGTTAAACTTTTAGTATACAGGAAACCATATATTAATAAAATATTATATATTCTATTCCCTATATTATTTTCTCTGTTTATTTGTCTTTTGTGTATTTGCCATCAATTTATTTCATTTGTATATCAGAAATACTACGCTACGGAATTATTTATATAAAGCATGTTTATGATTTAAATCAATTTGTCTTTAATGTCGCACTATTATGTCCTTTAGGCTCAAATATACCGATAATTGATTAATGTGAATCATTGTGAACATATTTATTCTGCTGTCTAACTGGAAATTTAATCCCCAATCACATGTACCAAAGGCGTATTATCTTTCTTTCCGGAAACATTTTGCGGATGTCGTCGTTTAAAAACTCTGCTTCTGCTTTAATATTTTAAAGTTTTATGGCATAGTATTGGGGTCAATATTATTAAAGATTTCAACTAACGAAATAATATTTAATGAAATCAAATGTTAGCAAATTGCAATATTATAGTTGGCGAGCATATGTACTATAATACGTGTACTAACATTAAAAATAGCTATACACTTCAAGATTTTCTTTCCTGAATAGTAGATACAGAACATTCAAAAATAACATTTTTCGACAAATTACAATTTTTTTTCTTATTACCTTGGAAACTTGCAATGCATCCTAATCCTCTGGTATCACAAGGCTTGTATAGACCTGGAAAAATACTGTCACTTTACGTTTGAAATGTATTAATCTTTTTGATACTCTAAATTCCACCAAGTTCTATTACGTTATATTGGCCTCTCGTTTTTTGTAAACAAAAAAACATCCTGATGATAATTTAAAATATTTATTAATTATATTTCAGAAACATTACTTATACATTATGATCAAATGTAAAATTCAACGAATATTTCATAATGACCTTCACTAATTCGGAAACAGAAAATCATTCTGTTTCCTGTTTCTTTCATGGATAGCTTGGGTCAGTCAAATTAGGCGCTGCAAATAATTATAAAACAAATAAAATTCTAACCTTCTGTGCGCTAGCCTTAAGTCTTAAATTCCTTGTAAATCAAAACTTCGAATCTGGTATTCCCAATTTTAAATATTACAGAACTGTACATTTAATCACTGATACTGTACAAAGAGAAATTTATATTTCCTCATATCCAAATTTAGAAATAAACACACTAAGCAATTATATCTTACTTTAAAAGTTTTTTTTAATATTTCGTTTTCTAAACTACACTCCACGGAAGCATAAACCTGCTCGAATCAGCTGCCTAGAATCTCGGAAATTTGTTGAAAGTGATAAAGAAATTTACAATTCGTTCATCACTGCCACACTTCAAATTCTTAGCATCTCCCTGATTGCAACTACTGATGCTGGAAGTACTCCAGAATGGTTTGTGTTAGCCTGGAAAGGAATATACTTCCTCATAGTAGATTTTTCGTCATCTTGTTTGAATGTGGGCTTGGTGTGTTTCATTGTAGTTTCGGATAATAAATTGAGAATATTATATATTGAACGATGAGAGTGTAATAAATGTTAAAATACGTTTCTAAATGTCATTCCAATTTGAGAAATGTTATTTGTTCCCATGGTGTTTTACTTATTAACCCCTTACTGCATTCCGTGCAATATATAGCTCATACGATTTTTTTCAGTTTAGCTCTTTTGTGGTTTATCAAAGCCATCAAATTACTGTTTTGTCTGTTGTGTGAGATATTGACGTGTATGAATGAGATTTTGGTGTCATCTGGCACGTTTTTTGTGAGTTGTAATTCTGTCATATATGGCATTTAGTTATTTTTCGTCGGGATTAAGTGAAAAATCTAAAATTCAAGTTTCAATTCATTTTTCAAGTTTCCATGTCAGGATTTCCAATACTGATTATTTTTTCCTTAAAAGACAATAATCATGCAGAAAGGGGTTAATGTTTATATGCTATTTTTTTTCTCCATATCCCGATTCCATTGGAATACATATGTAATACTGATCTAATTTTTCTTTATCAAGTGTGCGCCATTCATATCAAGCAGTGTTGTTGTGTCTTTGGAATACAAAGTCTGTTCCATATATATATATATATATATATATATATATATATATATGTGTTCATGTGAAGAACATCAGTCTCCCTTAATATTTGCAGTTCAAAAAATGCATCGATCTTACAGTTTTCATAATTTCTGGGATTTTCTGTAAATTGACAAGAGCCGGTTTGCCACATATTCATTACAATACATGTGGCAGAATATCTTATTACTGTACTCAGATTCTTTGCTAATAAAAAAAGTCAATGAAAACTCTAGCTTGGGTACTGACCAATTTCTTATCATAAATGATTTAAGTATAAAAATGGAGAAGTTAACAACATTCTAATTACAAGAAATATGGTTATTTGTTGAAACCATAACTAAGAAATGTAAGGAGATTCTATTCAAGTTCAAACGTATTTTTCTACTACACACATCTGTAAAATCCCGGCGTCTACTGTATATCAGTCGTAGTATGATATTATATTCAAATATGCTAATCGCTAAAACAGTGAGAAAATTACATGACAGTTAGGTGACTGAAATATTCGTGTAGTACATATTTTCAAATATAAAACTTAGTATAACTGCTCAATGCTGAGAAAGTTCAAATGTACAGGCAAATTGACGATCCAATGACGAATTGGAATTAGTTTTGGACACGTAAAGATAGAGATTATTAACGCCTAGATAATTTACTTTTTATAGGCTCTTCTACTTTCTGATGGATACGTAACGATGATCTCCATTTCACATCCTCCATAAAAAGAGTCACGAGTATTCAATGGTATTTTCGTTATGTATGAATGATTTATAACACATTTCATCTCTTCATTTCCTGCCAGCTATTTCGTAAATTCACACAACCATATTTCGTGTACTTCACATTCGAAATTCCTCAATTTTTTAAACTTCTTGTTTGTTGCTTCATAACAAAATTCCTGTTGTCTATTGCATTGTTATAAATGGGATTATCTCAGTTTATTTGGTTAAGAAAATTACAACCCTTTGTAAACCAACCCTCATTTCCCACTCATATATTCATTCTGTGTTGTCTGCTCATTCACCAACTGCTATCAGTGATGCAATTCGCTTTCCCTGCCTACGCACAACATTGATAATTAGAATGTTCTTGTTTTTCTTTCCAAAATAACAATTGTATTGCTTCAATTGATTGTATATCTCTCCATCGATACCCAAACTTTGGTATGATGCCAGTAGTATTGTATGTTAAGCGATCGTTTTGATACACGAATTTACATGGGCTACCGATTATAATACATTCAAGTAATGGATTTGAATTTCTTTCTTTCTGACTCAATTGTATTTATAAAAGATAAACAAACTTGGCGTGAAACTTCTACCTCTTGTATGGAACACCTTATGAGTTCTTTTATTCTAAACTTGTCATTGCGATGTTCATTGTACAATTCCAGGAACTAAATTCTTTTTTCTACTTTCGTGGTACCTGCTCCATAATACCAAATATCTGAAAAGTGTACCTTCATACGATTTGTTCTTTCTGCGGTTAAACAGAATAAAAAATACTCTTTTCAATTGTGAAGGCCAATCGCACCACTTTATTTACTTAATGACATAGCTAGAAAAGTTAGTAAATCTATAAAAGTTATATTGCCTAATGTAAGAGACTGAAATTCGTCCCATTAATAATCAGTTCAGGAGTCCAGTTCATCTTCTCATAAATAGTTAATATGATGATGTGTGCATCACGACCTTTTGGAATTATGTGCTAATCGCGTTATTGAGTTGATTTTTGGTCGTCGTTTTCGTACGTGATTTAGGAAGTCTTCTATTACATTTTCTCCATCAAATGTTTATTAACGTTTCCGATAAATGATATACATATTTATTTTGCATGTTTTTAAACAACCACAACTTTTTGTCCATTATTCGCAATTTTGATTTCTTCCGCTAACTTCCACATAAAATATGTACGATAGTATAAAACTGTTGCAATACGTCTCTCCACGTACTTGAGATCCTTTTCCTTCTGCAGATAAATTTTCAAAAACTATGCACAACGTTAAACAACTAAACATAAAATCTTTCCATTTTGATAAGGAGTTGACCTATGACAACCATATGAAGATTGACCAAAACATTCTCGATTACATTCATTGTATGTAATACGGTCTTGTCTAATGTCACGTGATTGGTGTGATGACAAAGGTAACACACAGCTATACATTGTTCCAATGTTCATGCTTTGCTGCATATTTCTTATGATAACATTCACAAAAATAACTGCAGTTAAAACACCTTTCAATGACGTTGAAATGATTATTTATGAACAGTAAATGTAAATATGTTGACTCGTTATCACTCGCTGGTGATTCAAATATAACATCAAATACCTGAAAATCTATGATTTTATATTACTTTAAATGTAGTTGAAATTTAGGAATTACAAGAATTCTACTGCCATGACTGAGGTCTACATGGGCAGCTTCATCCACATCTACTCCTTTTTTCTATGGTATGCTTACTTTGATTTTATATCTTCTGTACTCTGTTTTTTAACCTTCTTTATCCGATGACAACGAAGACTAAATTTGGAAAACACTTTGTACATTCGTTCTTAATTGTAATAATACCTCATCTATTTTTAAATATTTGTTCGTATTCATAACATGTTGTTTTAAAGGACCTTGTCCTTTTGGCGTGCGTACATGATGGAAGTTAATTATTCAATCTTCGTTCGCACTATAGAGTAATGCGAGAGAAAAGCCGCATTACTGTGTAGTATTTTTTCATAACTCAGCCCTAACAGATCTGGTGAGAGACTTCTGTCATCTGTAAACGACACCCCAAAGAAACGATGTCCTTCTCCTTAATTTATGATTGTTGTTCAGAGATAATCATGTTGTTCTACATTATGCAACAAATAATACATTGGAACACGTAAGCTTGTTTTAATAGCGGTAAAAGCATTTTCATCTGCACGTACGGAGGCTAAACGGATTCTTGGCATTTTTACCATCAATATTGTATCTTTTGTATTGTTTTCTACGTTATTTTCTTATATTACTCTATTGTTATCAGAAATGTATCTACTATTTCGAAATCCGACTTGTACACCTGTGTTGGGATCTGTTTTATGTCCACACAGCAAACCATTCAAATAGCTTCCCTGTATCTACTTATTTTTCTGTATTAACCTCTACTAGCACTTCCATAGAGGATTAATATAATTATTTCCTCTCCTTTCTCTTATTTCTTGGTTTGGACATAATTCGTTAGGCCAAATATATATATATATATATATATATATATATATATATATATATATATATATATATATATATATATATATTCGTTACATTCTTATATTTCTGCATTGTTTTCTTCTCAAATATAATCATTTCTATCACCTGTGAGATATTTAAATTGACTACTTTTTCCCGAATTCTCATCTTTTCTCCGTTTTTATCTTGTAATTATTTCCTTATTTTTTGTGTACAAACGAAATCGTGACATTGTTCCTCTTTCTTCCATCAGCTTCTTTTATTGTTCAACTTTCATTTTCTAATATTTCTAATAATACTTCGTATTTCTCTTCTTCTCCAATATAATTTCCTAAATTTTGAAATATACATCTCCAATCGTATGTTGTATTTAATTTTACGTAGATCAGTTTTTCTTCTTCTGTATTATTTTCTGTGTCATTATGATACTATTCTCCTATTTGTGAGACCGTTAAAAATTTTTACCTCTTCATCAGCTAGGATCTCTACTTCTTCTTGTAACATTTTAAATTTTTTTATACAATCGGATGCATCACTGTTTTCCTCATCATCTGTTTACATTCTACTACTTTCATTTTCTAATATTTCTAATAATACTTTATATTGTATTTTTGTTTTTCTTCTTCTTCAGCTTCGTTCATCAACTCTTCTTTTATCTTTTCTTCTATTTCAATTTCATTATCTGTATCTCTTTCTTCTTCTTCTTCAGCAATTACATCTGTTCGTATTTTTCTTCATTATTTGTCTCTTCTTCAATCACATCCTCTTCCTTATGTTGTCCTTTCTTCTTACTCTCATAATCTTCATCATCTTATTCTTCTTCCTTATGTGTTCCTTCCTTCCTATCATTATCACCGACATCTTCTTCTATCCCAGTTACGTCATATATATATATATATATATATATATATATATATATATAGATTAATAGATCTTATGTCTGTTTGTTTCGTACATAGTCTTCTTCTTCTACGTCTTCAATAATGTCGTCAATATATTTTAATTCTTCTTCTGTTCTATTTATCTTGTCATTCATTTTTAATTTATTATATATATTTAGAAAGGAATAACGATAACAATAACGGATAAGAAAAAGAAATATAAACTTTATTTTGTTTGTATTCAATTTGCAATTAAATAATTCATCTCGTTACCAATAATTCCATTTCTTCTAAACACGTTTACATATTTACCAAGGCATGGACATTCTTGTTTATTCAAAATAGATATAAAAGGGGAAAATAAGACAACAATGTAATTCGTTGTATTTCATTTTCCGTTATTTCTTTCCCTTCCTCTTTCTTCTCTCCTTACGCAAACTGAGCTTTATGATGACGAGGAACCTTACCTATTATCCTCTTCCATTATCACACGCGTACCAAATTTTTTACTTATGCGATGATGAACGTTAAACGTGAAAGAAAACAAATGTAGAGCCGCAGTTTCCTTCAAGTGTATTTTCAGGCGGGAAGCCACTCTGGTCTAATTTATCTGCGGATTCAACGGTTCTCCGAATTTTTCATTCCATCCGAATCCCTGAGATGATGATCCAAAATTGATTAATGCGTATATATTTATCATTCTAATGACAGCAGTGACTCAATGGTAGAGAGGCCACCTTTGTTGTGTGAATTTGCGGCATACACGAAATGGGTATTGTAGGAAGCAAACGCCATATGCTTCTGATGTTCTTTTTCATTCCACCATTTTATTCATCAGTATAATCATCGTTTCCCTTAGCTTCAAAGCATTACCGTTAAAAGTCTTTATATATGAAGCTCTATATATACTCATTCTTGGCATGGGGGTTCTATTTTGAAGTCGATGCCTCTGGGAGCATCACTATCCACCTCAGCGACCACGAAAACTATTTATTTATTCACTAATATCGATTTACCATTGATCTCGTGCGACCCCGGAAACTACGGATTTAAAACTAATATAGCTCATCTACATGTCTCGATATCATGGAAGTTTATTTGGACGTCAACGTGCGTGGGAGTACTACTATTGATCTGAGCAACCACGAAAGCTATGTATTTGGCACTAATATCAATCATGTTGTACTTCTATCTTTACATGTCTTGGTAAACGCCCCCAACCTGAACCCCTGTTTCCAATTATGAAAAATACCTTTCATGTTGGACTTGGCCTGGACAAAGGTACACTCAGGTCCAAAATTACTCTCCCATGTCTACAAATAAATTGTTGCACAAATAAGTTACAGTTTCTTCAGGTAGTCTTTTCCTTAATCTGGTAAGGTGCATATACCCTTGCTTTTACATAATGCCCTAACCTGCCTAATCATGTATTCATTAACATTAAAAACATCATACATTTTTTGCGGGATCATGACTGGAACAATAGTGAGAATTTGAAGTTTTTCATGTCTATTTGCTATATCTATCTTCTGCTTCATTAACAGAGCTAACGTGATCTAGGCCTGCTGCTTTTTCTTTTACTTCATTCGCACTGGTTCTTAAATCCGAATCACTGGTGTCAGATAACAAGTGTTCTGTGTCATCAAGCTGTAAACTGCATTTCATTGTTAACTTCGCTGTTTCGTATATCACTTTGATTTTTTACATCGCTGCTTAGTACATCACTTCAAATTGTTTCCACATAGTAACTTCCATGTGAACTAAAAGAGGCAGGAAAAAATTTCGACAATTCTTTTCATTCATTTTGACTTTTTTGAATGTAGTACATCACATGCTCAAATAACCAACACGATTTTCACATCGTTTTATAATAAACTTCATCCTCTTTCAGAATACCTAAGAACTATTTCTGTGAATTCTGTACTTTTTGAAATAGAGGCATTCTTGTACTTCTAGTTGAGGCTTATTTTTCAAGTATATCTTTTACTAGTTTTTTTTTTGGTACAAAAGTGCAATTTAGGTTGATGTTATGCCAAATCTGACCACACATTTGAAATCTACAGACAATTCTGCATCGTAATGGATAGGTCTCTTGCCTCAAAGGATTCATATAAGCATGTTAAGAGGGAAATTTTCAACCTTGATGCACCATTACCGGCTGGTGCGAGTAGAATGTTGGCCCATCATGTCCAAATTTTGATGGATCCTAACATGGGAACGGGTTGAGCGAGAACTCTGAAGTTTTGCACAAGTTAGTTTTGGTGGGTTTATACTAAGTGAACCAAATATCATTAAAATCTGAGTCGATGTGTGACATTTCGATTTTTCTCTGGATGACTTGACGCGGAATGGGGCTACATTTAAAAGTAAACGGGATCTAGAGTTTCACCATTGAGCTCAGCGACTGCGAAGTTACGAATTTAACAATGGTATTAGTCTCGTTTCGGATCTTTTACATTTCTCGGTATTCTCAATCTTCAGAGTCTGAGTAATCCCGCCCCTTGGTGACCCTCAGCCCGTAGACAATGAGCTGCAAATGATCGGAGTTTCACCACTGATCTCAGCAACACGGTTGTTCTTGGTGTGAGGTCTAGAAATTTGGTAACTCTCGTTCCACTCTTCTGATCACACAGGCAAACGCACATTTTATTTTATTTAAATTACACACGTCTGCTCAGTGTCAGAGCATTAAACTTTGGTGTGTGAGGCCCCAGCAGCAAATACTGTGTGCTTGGGCTTTTAATGTGTCCTGTCAGACGGTTCTGAAGGGAGGTAAATACTATGAAAGCCTGCTAGGCTAAAAGGAGACATAGAAATGAATTCACTTCCATCATTCAGTTGTATCATGCAACAAACAAATTTAACTTAATAATTATTATCAGAATTTCTGTTCGTATAATATAAATAACTGTCAAAATAAAATAAATGAAATCTTTGAAGCCTTCCGTCCCAAACTAGGTTTTCAGCATAATAAGATCTATCCTTTGCTATGAGATAAAACATATTATCATAGCCAAAGCATTCGTTTACATTTATAATATAGTAATGCTTTTCTTACTAACGTACGACAACTGATGTGTCTTTTCCTTTAGCGACTATTTATGTTTCTTCATCTTAGCTTCAGCATACATATATCGTTCACATGGAACCTAAGAAGGGGTTGCATTATTAATAAAATCTGAAACGAATAGAGCTCACAGAGACACTAACTTTGTATTGTATTTCTGGAACTGTAACACGTTTGTATGTATGCGTATGCTTAGTTTCAACGCTAGGATGCAATGTTACTCGTTTATCATTCATTCATTTTGCTTCGAGTACAAGGAAAAGACGTAATTATTTTTTCGATGAAGAAATATTCGTTATTTATTTTTTGATACGTGCCTGGATGTGTGCTTTGTTCGATCCCAGTTCACGTATTATTATGATATAAGAAGAAATGTACGCTATCAATGCTTCAGCCATAATCATGGGGCGTAAAACTAATGAAATTTGAATATGATTTCTCTTTATATTTACCTATATTAATAAGAAACGAGTCGGCAGACGCACAAACAAATCCAATTCTTAGGAATACACAAGTAACCAAACAAAGAGACAAAAAACACTTTTCATCAACTATCAGTTAAAATTAACAACATTCGTTAATACGCAAGCTTCAATGAAACACCACACACACACACACACACACACACACACACACACACATATATATATATATATATATATATATATATATATATATATATATATATATTACGCTATGGCACATAGGAAGTAATGTGTTTCAAGTGGAGAGGTCACGGCTAAATTCGAGGGAATCTGACACCACACACATAACCTGGCACGGACTTCTAGGCAAAGAAAGTGACTTTGAAAGAATAATCACAGGAACATCCGATTTTCCTACTTTGAATTTGACCATCTCATAGCCACGTCTTCAAAATTATCAATACAGTCATCTGATACAGTCATCTAGTACCAAGCACGTGGAAGCCAAGACGAATTCGATGATGTTTGACACACATCTTCACAAGATCAAATTGGACGGAGTTTGGCAACGAATCCCATTCGCATGGGAACTTCCTGACTTCGACAGTGGGCTGAGACTACCAATTTGTAATATCTAAATCATACATTGTCGTGCACCTAGCAATTAGCAATTAAGGAGGTTTTCAAGGTCTAATTAGAACTAGCCCAGATCTCCTACTCCAGAACATTCGCCTAATGCTTAACTTTTCAATAGCATTTCTATAATAAAAGCTTTATCTTAATTAGTTTACATTAAAATTGGGCAAATGTCACCTTTCGTTTTCCCTATTGAAGTTACCAATCTTTATTAGTAGTAGTAATATTGTAGTGTATGTTTATAAACTTGCCGATAATTGATAAAAGTTTTTTCGCCTAATGTATATATTATTCGAGAATTTTCTTTTAACAGGCCGTGTTTTTCTTTTAGTCTTTAGTTTATTTACATGCAGAAACATCTGTAGGGAAATTTGCTTTCAAATGTTTACTAAGAAATATAACCAACGTTACTAAGAAAGGTAATTGAAGAACCTTCTGTCACTTTTGTGATGGTTTGTGTTCCATTGACGCTCATCCATCGTGAGTTGAATGAGAATGGATATAAGACGAAGGTCAGGTGCTTTTCTGAGTATATCGAACATATTACCTGGTTGCGGCAGTTCAGTTAAAATGTGAACTTGCATAAGGACAGAGTGAACATGACATTTCTACAAAGCGTCACAAGGGCGTGTACGCTGTACGAGTACAAACTAGGAACAAACTCCGCTGCAGCGGGGCGAAAGATATACACGCCTATGGAAAGGGGGTCGTGTCTACGTGTACATAAGGGCGGTGGTTTAACAAGTTAAGGACGGTAACGAAACACTCGAAGAGGCAATAGGTGACGTAAGACCAACGCATGTACAAAATGGTAACATTGAAGTAGCAATTCAAGTGAACAGTTGACAGGCATGTGAGGAACTGGGACTATAATTCGATATGAGTGGAAAAACCATTCGGCAGAGCCCCATCAACTTGGAAAGAACCACAAGTTCGGTCGATGAGTCTCACATGAAATGATTTCAGGCCAGAAGGTAGGCAAAGCAGATACCTGTGATTCATTGCTGTCTCGTCTAAGGAAGGAGCCATTTCTGGAAAGAGTGTAGATATATGACGAGAAGTGGGTGCACGGCACTGTCTTCATTCGTTACCACCCCATGAACAGGTTCCAAAACAGCTTAAACCAGCACTACACAAGTGAAAGATCATCCTGTGTGTTTTGTGGACTGATCGCGGCATCTTCCATCCGGAGCTGCTACCAGATTGTCAGAGCATCAATGCAACTCTGCACTATCTGCCTTTGAGTCCTGTTCAAGAAAAACTCAGAACTCTAAAACCAGTATTTTTGAATCTCAAATTGGTCCTCCCGCTACAGGACAATGGCAAAATGACCCGCGACAATATTTTGCGACTAGGCTGGGAAACACTATTGCATTTACAATGCTTCCCAGACTCTGCACCCTTTAATTATCACTTCTTAAATTCTTTGAACAATCACCTTTGAGGAGGCCAGATGTAATCCCTATTAGAGCCGCAAAATGTACTTAATAATTTTTCGCTCCAGGGACCACCAAATTGAATCCATGGCCTTCCATAATGTTGTCGAGATGTTTTCAATGCTGATGGGGAACATTTTTGATTTTCCATTTACGTCTTCCGTGACATATTGATGTTTGAAGGTGGTTGGTTAAAAAGAGAAAGAACTTCCTTTATTATCTTTATAAACTCCCATAAATATCCTACATGTTGCTATAAATTTATTGTTGAGTATGCAAAAAATAATAGAGTAGCAGTTGTGAAAATATTTATTGTTTGTAACTGTCAGATATTTGAACTACGACTACTAGAGTTATGTAGCCTAATGTACACTCATATAGGCAACGGACCTTGGTAGCGGAATATTTATGACGTCAATATTTTTCAAGTTTATCACAACCATGAAAATTGCGATTTTAATTATTTTATTATCCTTTTCTTTTATAGCATGTGTAAATTATAATTATAGAAGATTTAACTGTATTTAATTTACTCTCCCAAAAGTTTCCTTCGAATTTACCATAATTTAATAAAACTGATCGTAAACTTTATTCTGGCTAACTTTCATAACTCTGGTTCCAACATTTGTCTTGTAAATCATGCGCCATTAAGATAAATACCAAGAACAAAGTATTTGGTCACTGTTAATTAGCTTTTTCGGAATTTTCATGAGAATAGTACCTCGCTGATTAAGAGACAACTTTTTATATTTAAAAATGTCGATCTGAATACCAATGTTATTGTAAAAATTAGTCATTAATTTATTTGATACAATACGACTATCTAATACAATATATTTTATTATAATATTATGCAGTTTGATACGTACCCAAGTTGAAAGTACCTCTGGAGAACATTGACAAAGATTCATTACAGCAGTTTTATACGTACCCAAGTTGTAAAGTATCTGTGGAGAACATTGACAAAGTTTCATTGCATCTTCATATTGGCATTGTAGATTGCAAGCTACTCGACTGTAGACTCTGCTAGTGTCCAATTTCATCTCATCATCAAACAAACAATGTCTTTGATGTACTGTAAGTCTCCGTAGACTAGGAGTACTTACTATTGGAAATAAGTTGATTATATAGATGAACAAAACCTTCTCGCCAACTGGTTTATATGTAAAGTAATTGGATAACTTCACAGGAAAGTCGTATGTTGAAGAGATGAATACCTGTAATATGGTATTATAAATTCGAACTGTAAATAAATGCAAGCATTGTTTAGATTAGGAATGGAGTATTGCACGAACTATTCAACACAGAAACAGAATCGTTAAACAGCAAGTGCGTTTTGAGTAAGACACCTATGTAAAAGCAAGCTTTTGTCTGTCGAATATTATATGATGATGGAAGAAATTATTTTTTAAGAAATTACATTATGATCCCAGAAAAAATGGGTGACACTGAATATATTACCGTAGAATAATGATGATCATGTTTACTAAAAACAAATAAATAGTATACTCATATAATCCTTTATTCAGATAATTCATTAACAAGAATTTATCACTATTGGACACGTTACTTAATTCAAGAATATAACTGTTGATTCAAGTATATTCAAGTATTTTTCGAGTTTATAAGTAGATTCATATATTAAACAGAATCAAGTTGAAGGCCTCACAAATTCGAATTCGGTGTGCTGCTGTTTATCAGTGTATTAAATCCCCAGCTGAAAGTAACTTCGCTGAAGGAAGCTATACATACTTTGCACTTAACTTATGGATTTCAGAGATTGTTTCATGTATACTCAGACTTATTTTAACACTAGAAGGACCAAGCCGTCATTTTGACGGCATCACTTAAAACAATTTTCGATATCTCATATATTTATTTGAGTTACGCAACCAAACGTTAGGACTTTTATTATTTTAAAGAGATGTTTCATATAAACATTGTGTGTCTGTTTGAAATAAATACATATTTTTGTTGTATACCCCTAGAAGGACCAGACCGTCAATTTTACTGTCTCATTTAAAAATCTATATTTTGTTGTTGATGTGGTCAGTTTTATAGTTTGTACGCTATACGGTAGTATTTCTGTTGGAAATAATGAATTCTGGAATATATTATATCATTTTTCCAATGAGTTTGCTATTTTGTATATGTTTTATTTCTGCTTTTCATTGCTGTAAAGGTAAAATATATTTGGTACTTCTTTGAATGATCTTCAATAATGTTCATATCTCGTTGGTAATACTGTCGAATGTACATATGAATCATTACAAAAAGCAACATGAGATTTGATAAAATGTTAGTGCTTTCTAAGATTTGAGTGAAAATGAATTTGGCTTGAAAGAACAACAGAGAGACTCGTCCGATGAATACAGCAAGTAATCGTGAGAATGCAGTGTGTGAAGCTACTTCTTCGGATAAAATGAAGGAAACAGATACAAAAGTTACCAGAAATAATCGATCAAATATCTTTGTAGTATCTGATGGGACACTTTACAGTATATAGACAGACAGAACAATTCTGAGCGTACTGCACCACGACATACTTCGCGAGAAACCTGGTTTGTTATATTATGAGTTACATGATATTGAAGATGATGATTTTGTTAGTGCTTTTCGCTTATTTATAGACGAAAGAATGTTGAAAAGCATTCTGATATGCACTCATAGACAGATATTGAGCTGATAGTTATTGAAGGTCATAGAAAGCGTCAAGATTCTTTTTGGCTGCTGTCAGTTGCAGAACTCGTTTCATTTCTAGTAATATTGATATTTCGTGTAGCTTCAGATATAACCGTAAAGGAAGTACGGAATCAAATCAATAAGTATCTTCGATTTGATGAAAAGTGCCTTAGCTCTTCAAGGCTGAAAGCAGATAAGTTTGCTTTGGCATAATCTATGTGGAATTTATTTATTGATAATGGTATCAGGCACTATAAAACCCACGAAAGTGTCTGTGCATGAACAATTATTATCTACTGAGATGAGATGCAAATGCCTAACAAGCCTAAAAAAATTGATTTCAAATTTTGGCTGCTTGCAGATGTAAAGTCAGTGTATGCACTAAATGGCATTTCCTACCTGGAAGAGGGCCATAAACGACGAGGAGACTTACAGTTACGAGAATATATTGTTCTGAAAATTATGGAAAACGATACGTTCACAACAAACGTATATGAAAATCAATCAGGAAATCCGCTCACACTATACAAGTGTAAATGCGAGAAGTGTTGCTGTCTTGAGTTCAATGCATACGAGTTGAAATAAAAAATGAATTGAAAATGTAAATTCATTTTCATGTAATAAAAAGTTCGAAATAAAAATTATTATTTCGGTGTATTATACACAGGGTCTGCTATATAAAAAAGAAGTAGCCCAGCCAATGTCTATAAGGCAGGTAGGGTGATACCGTGACTGGTGAAAAAATCATACGTACGGATGTACGTATATTTCCATTATTTTAGTTTTTTAATCACCGTCCTTGAGCGATCCTACGATATTAATATTATATTTAATATATTGGTGGGTTTTTTGTGGCCCACCCTGTACTATATCGCGAGAACAACATACATGAAATATAAGCCAGTCGATTAAACATATTAAATTATAGCTCAAAGAACAGAGATATTTTTAAAAGAAACTATATAAATCTCTTGCATTTAAATAGCCGTCAAAATGACGGCTCGGTACTTCTAGGGAGGTAAAAATGTTGGTCCTTCTAGTGTTAATGTGATAGTTACCTAGGAAATTCGATGTTGTGTTCGGTTTACAAGTCACCTCTAGTGATTATTACCTGGGATTGGAGTTTCCATGCAACATACCGCGTTACAACTGGACCATTCGTTCACCATATTACCCCTCCTACAGACTTCCTGTATGGTGTACGCGGTGTAGAATCCATGACAGAACAGGCTCTTCTTGAGGAGACAGAAAGAAGAATGCTTCGATGGATTACCATCGAAACTCGAGACATGGGTGTCTTAAAGAGGAATTGCCGAAATTCCAGTTTTTTGTTCCATTGACGATAGCATTCCGGTAGTTCCTTCTTCGCTCTGCCACATGTCACTCTTTTAGAGCATAAACAAACATTTTGTGAACGATCATGAGGTTAATGGGGTGGGTTGTTGAGCCTAGGATGCTTTGCCGCAAATTTCCGTCACTAGGATTTACATGGACATGGTCTACACTAAAAATAACCACTTACACACAATTCTACTGCCTTGAACTTGGCGTAGAAAAGGTCTACTATCTAACCAATTTCAAAATACGTTCAATTTTTGTGGTGTAGAGGCTATACCCGACAACACTGCTCTGTTGTGTGACGAGCGAGATATTTTGTTTTTCTCGTGGCAATTTCAGCTGGTTACCTTGCGCATGTGCTGTAAAGATTGTAATTGACTTCTGTCCAATGAAATACAATCATCTTCTATATATTCGTATGTTTCTTGTGGTATAATGGTTGGAAACTAAATCATCATAATGAAATCTCACTGAATTCTTACTCATATGATAAGGTTGCGAAACATGTAATTGGTTTTTAAAAAATGTTTCCAATTTCCTCGTGTATTTCCAAAAAAACGCACTCTTCGTTCGCCTTTCACAAGATGTCTTGTAGCCTTGTAAAATATAACGTTCAATGTTTATACATTAGGTATTGTATCAGCCTCCTTACGGCTAAACTCAGCGATATAGATAATGTTAACCTAGAGTGAAGTAAGTGTTTGTGTGGAAGAAATAAAAGTCAAACAACCTGTTTCAGATAACAACAACAAAGAATAAATTTCATCCCAACACTGTAAACAATAAATATATTTTGAATTTAGTTGGCTTTTCAGTCGTTATGGTAATATGCATTACTATTTTTGAACCAATGAAGGACGAAGTAATAAACCGTCATCAATGGTTTGGTGTTAATCTGAGAAACTGGCTTAATTCAACAACCATATTTCACTTATTTTTTCTGAATCTTCTTGTATGACATCAGTAGTTATGTGACACTTGCCATACAATTGGCCTACAGCTCATGCAAACTGTTCCGGTTCGGATTAAACAGCACAGGAACAACCGCAGAATACGCAATTCCTATAAACACAGCAGAACAAGTATGACATATGTGACAGCGTTTTTGTAGCCTTTTACAACCACTTTTTTCCTCCATTATAAAAGATTATTGCCTATTTTTTATTTATTCTATAACATCTCAGGTATACTTGTGTTACTCGTTCACTCTTCTACGACAAACATGACACCCTTATTTAACATAGTTGAGCAGAAATGTAAAAAATAACAACCGCAATTTCTCATTGGTTTTTTGTTCCAGGCTAGCGTGTGGTTCATAAACCGCTTCAGTGGGCCGCAGTAGCTCAGTGGTAGAGCGTTCATTTCTGGTGCATGGGGTTCCGGGTTCAAACCCTGCTCCAGACAAGTGAACATTGCGGTGGACAATCACCGTGGGCGTGGATTTTCTCGGGGTTCTCCCGTTTCCTCAAACTTTCTTCATTCCAACAGTTCATACATGGCTCATCATCACCACCTCCTTTAGCCTTGCCGGCATATACGTGGGAAGTAAAACTCAAAAAAATCATTTCATTTTTAAAACCGTCTTCTTTAGCCTACGCAGCATAACATTTCAGCTCACTTTCTCTCTCCTTCTCCCTCTCACACACACACTCAGACACACACACACACACTGCGTAATTGGTGGCGCATGAGCAGTAAAATTACAGATCGAAATCCGGTACCAGTGTCAATTCCGGTTCCGATTGAAAACAGCAGCAGCAGCAGACAATGTAACAAGTAGAGGAAGACTATAACATAGAAGAACGGCCATGACATTTGCGGCGCTGTTTTTTCGAAGATCATAAAAGACTATGAACAACTTTTCATTCCGTTAGAAAAACATGCAATGGCTATCGGTTTGCTCCTATACTCGTACTATTTTAAAAGCTATTGTTTTGGTGTGAAAAGAGACTATGGAAAATTGCTTAAATAACATAGTGAATCTGAGACAAAATAGACATATTATAAGTCTGGTTATTCACAGTACACACACAGGCAAACACGCTTTACGGTTCAATTAGTGGCGTGTGTACAGTTCCAATTCCAATTCCAATTCCGGTTCTAGTAGCAGTTCCGGTTCCAATTACACACCTCAGCTTGCGTCAGCTGAATAAGCACCGTGTGCAAGAGATGACATTCAATTTTTACATTATTACCATCTTATTTAACCTATTCCGCATAACGTGGAACGTTAAAACTTAAAAATATCATTTCAGCTTACACAGACACACTAGTTTTCGTTTCAACATTGCAGAATTTACATAGCCGTTGCAGCAAAATTGCAAATCTAAAAAAGAATGTTGTGGTGTAAAGTTTTCGTGCTATATGCGGCTTCCTGTCACTGCTTCTGACACGACTGTAAAACAGTTTCTTTTTCTAAGAAAAAACAGTTGTTGTGTACACTTTTTTATGGCTGCAGAGGTTTTGCCTTGCACTACAAATACGAAAGGGAAACTACAATTTTGAAAAGCTTTTGTTATACTGTATTTTTTCAGCAACTTGCACCTTCCCTGGCAATTACTACTGCTACAACACGAGAACTGCGATTTGTACTGTGTTGTAGATTTTCTGTATTCTACACGTGTCAACAAATCACATTCATCATTTACATTTCATTAAAATTCATAGTGCTCAACAAAATGATATGACACTTATGCCTAGTTTGTTGTTTAAAAATTTAGAAAATATAAATATTTTTAACGTAAAATCTGGTGATATGCAGCAAATACTGTTGATACTAAAATTAAACTTGTACTGGATGATACTCACATTCTCCAATTTATGACCACCGTATATTAAGGTTTCTGCTTCTAGTTTTTTTTCTTTTTTTTGAAAATATTACAGCGTCTCCGTCGAAGTAAAGGATAGACACACAGCCCCTTTCAATATGCCAATATGCCAATTCGTGGTAAACGGGGCTCACGAGAGCTTAGTGATAAAGATTTCCTGTGGTACTCCCGTTTCCTCTTCCTTTCTCATTCCACCAATCATCCACCTATTATTCTCTCTTACAAGGAACCCTAGGTATCTATCAGAGCACGATTTATTTTAGAACTTTGTATGTATATAGATTACCTCGGGAAAGACACATAGCCAAAATTGTAGCTGCAGAGTCCATGACACTGGGACACTAGGGCTCGAGAAAGATCAAATGTAGAACGTCAGTACATTAAAGGCATGATGAGAAAATGCATGTTTTTCTTTAAAACCCGTCATTATAACCACTCGAAATGAGCATACATGAATACGAGATGGTAGATATGATCTGTTAAAAATGATGAAAAGAATATCCGCCATCTTGAAAGAGGCCATGTCGAAACTGGTACGACTGGTATAAATGAGAAGAGGGTCATGCGATGCATCAATTTGAACATAAATATATACAAAAACCAGTTGGTGAAGCCTGATGTGGAATTACATTATTTCTGTGCTTCTGGCAGAGTTGTTTAGGTAAAAGACGAGCAAATTTTATCTCATGACATTCGAGCAGATGGAGGTTATGGTGCGCTATGAGTGGGATCAGTGCAACTAGAAGAACAGAGCGAAATATAACCTTAGCACTACATGATTTGTGTCAGAGTCAACATATAATTGGTGTGGATGTTCTGATACAACGGGTTATTCATAATAATGCCATTGTTAGCATTAATTTGTAACTGTTTATTATATTTCCATTAATTCGAACAGAAATCACAACGTCTCTCAGTTCACTCATAGCGCTAAATACGCTCCATCTGCTCGAGTGTCATGAGATTGAAAGGTGTTAAACTGAAAAATTAAAATGAGGTATCACAAATGCATTAAGTGTAATTTTTGAGAGAATGTGAAAAAGAACGAACTTTAATGATGTTAAAAATATGTTATTTGGATTCAAAAATAAATATATCCTCTTTCGTCCCTCCCTGTTTTCCCTACCAGCAATTTTCTTGCACTTCTCACGATTGAAGAACGTTCTGATTTGATTTTCGTGGACTGCTCACGGAATTGTGGAATCGGAACTCCTACCAGCTGGTGAGAACATGAATTAAAACAAACTCGAAGCGTAACTGGAGTTTGCAATGTAACCCGTGTTTGGACATGTGTTAGTGTTAGTTGATTTTCATTCCTTTAAATGAGAAGAGGATTGTCGTCGCGATCGAAACCTGAATACCGATCGATTTTTAGCTACAATTTTACGAATGGTTTGAGCTTTATCAGTGTTTAGAAGAAATGGGTCCTGTGCTTGGAGAGGATTTTCTTAATTCTACAACGACATTTAGGTATTACCAAGAGTTTCGAAAAGAAACTTTTTTCTCTATGCATTCTCCAAGTTCAGATCGTCCATCCTCCTCTGTGACTGAACATAACATTGCTGCACGAAGGAAAATACTTGGGACAGATAGACAGGTTACATACCATCAAATAGAGGTATGCTTGCACATTAATGCACCAGCAATTTCTGCTATTCTCCGCGATCACCTTCTACTTAGAAAGCTTTGTTTCCTTTTGGATACTGCATGACTTGACCGACCAACGGAAGGCACAACGTGTTTCACGGAGCCATGAAATGTTCGAAAAATTAAAATGGAAAAATCTTCCTCTGTGAATAGTATAGTGACAGATGGCGAAACTTTTCCCTATTACTATGATTTCCCGACCAAGGCTCAGAACGTAGTGTGGGTGTTCCAAGATGATCAAATCCCGGTGGCTGTTCGAAAGTCCACAACAGTGAATATGAAAAAGGTGGCGGTATATCTTAGTGTGTGAGGAATTGTCAAACAGTTACCTTAGAAACAGAGAAGACAGTCAAGTAGCATGTTATTGTTACTACGAGCATAATTTTGACCCGTGATTTGTGACCAGATTATTTAGACATAAAAATTCAGTCGTACTATGCGCAATGTATTTCCATAACAACAACTCTAAAGTGAGATTGAGTAATTGCACTGCACGTAGATATTTATGACATTTAAAGTCGTAAAAATTTATATCTAAAACTTATAACTTATAGTGGTGTCTTTGATTGAAAAAATAGTTTTTTGTGCGCATAGGACTTTATGATGTTATAACCATAAAGTTTAAATGATTAGAAAATACATTTACAATTTAAACAATTCTCATTACCACATAAAGACTTGGAGTTAATAAACATAATTCTATAACAATTTCGATTATATTCATTTTGGTATATGTGTAAGTTTGCATTTTAAATATTTTTTAAAGGTGATCATAGTGCTTTTCTTCTCTGGATGGTAGTTTTAATAGTTTTTTCTTCTTCTTCTTGCGATTATAAAACAGCATAAATTTCACCATTAATAATTACATAATCAAAAATAATCATAATCATAAATCTTGTAGCCCTTCTAAGTGAGTACCTTTAATTATAGTATATTTAAAGTCTGGTTTATTTTTTCTACATTCTATACATTTTTTAGCATTTGCACATTTTGGATTTATTTTAAATTCTTTTTGACACATTAAACATGTTAAGGGCGGTAATGATTCGTACAGACATTCACGACAAAGAGAATCTTTCACTATATATCTAAACTGAGCTTTAAATTTTTCTTTCTTACATTTCTTACAAATTTTAGTTTTACTATTTTCTTTATGTGTTTTAGTCTTATTATGTTTTTCTATATCTAGTAAGTATTTGTTACATGGTTCACAAAGCGTTTTGCTCATATTTGTAGAAATAGATATATTTTTTTTATATTTAAATTCATTTTTATATACAGCCTGCGAAAACTTTATAGTTATATTCATAAAGTAATACTTATACCTAATTTACATCTAAAACTACATGTCTTCTATCATATAATGTCCCCATGTAGAGTATTTACCCCATTGTTTAAAACACATCTTTTATGGTCTACACAACTTAAAGCTAACTTATTTACTTCTATAATGTACAAATCGTGCTTATAACTTCTAATCAAATTCAAAATTTTATAATATTCTTTTTGACTGAATAAACAGTCATTATAATTGTTAAATGATAGTTCTTTACTTATAACATTTTCCTTAACTCATTTTGCTTTTTTAGAACCTTTATCTTTTTCGAATCTGATTGAATATATTGTTGATCTTAAACCAACAAATTCTTCTATGATTGTTCCATTAAGTTCATCTTTCATCTTACAAGTATTTTCTTATTAACCTGTGGTATCTTATATTTGTTACCTTTAGAGTAATCACTCGTATCGAAGTAATCAATATAGTTTTTCATGTCCTCGTACACATCTTCTGTTTGAATATGATATATATAACTATCGGTATCTGTATAAGATACTTCTATTTTGTCTTGGTATTTCGGTTTCATCACATTATAATCGAAATCGTACATTAAATATTTCGATAAATCTAAAATTGACATACCCACATAAATCGGTTTGTTAAATTGCACTTTAATCTTGTTCATGTGAACTGCTACTAAATTTTCCTTAAAAACTGTAGTACTCTTATAATTTGGTTTTGTTACAAGGTTCTCATATTTTTTCTCATCACTTACAAGTTTAATATTAACTCTCTTTGTAATATTCTCCATAGTCTTCCCAAATACTGAATTTTTCATGAGCTTATAGAAGTCTTTTTCAAAATCATTTGTTGCTTTCGTTCTCATTTGTGTTTTTAAATCAATATATTTCTTTAACCAATCTGATTGTTCGAACTCTATTACCCGATATGTCTTCTTAAGTTTCATTCCAAGTGAAAGACATTGTTTTAGGTTTCGATAGTGAATTACAAATTTATCTTTATCATATAGGGTTGTTAATTGCTTTTATTTTTTTGAACCAGGTGGACATATGTTTTGAGGAGCTAGTGGATAGTCTTTGTGATAGTTATGGAATTCTTTTGGATATTCAAGATCAACTTCTAATATAAAACCAGTATCAGAATTATCATTTATACTTGTAAAATCTATTTCTCTTATCTCATCTTCACTTAGCCACCTAAATCCCTTATACGGTAGATATTGACTCATTGTTCACCCATACAAGTTATTGGCATCTAGATACATTAAGTAAGAATCTTCTTTATTCTTATCGTAATCTTCCATACACTTATATTTGCTTTTACATATCTTTTTGAGCATTGACTAATTCCACCCTTCTCTAACATTAATATCATATCATAATTTGTTAATAATTCTAATTCTGTATTTGTCATCTTTAACATTGCATCCCAAGCTAAACCTGGGGCTGTCATATACCAAGCAGGATCAGGGTCATAAGCTTTAAGACATGTTTCCCTAAAATTTTCGAATATATCTGCTAACAATAATGCATCCGTTCTTAAATATATATCATGGTAATTTCCGAGATTTTTAATGTCAAATGTTTCCCATACTTTCTTTGCATGTTCGTAATCTTCATCATTTATATGTGTGTTCATAAGCTTGTTGAAGAATGCTTCCTTTAGCTGTAATTTTCTTTCTCTAAACCTATTCCAATTGTTAACATAATCATATGGGAAAACACCTTTCTAATTACAAGTTGAAACTTTTCTTGATTATGATAAAAGTGTTGGGTATGTATCATTTGTTCAGGTTTTAAGTTTGATGATAACTTTTCTAAATTTGAAGCCATAAATCTAAATGAATCTAAAAATTTCAATTTAATAGTTCCAACCTTTTTACTGAATGATATGTATCTTTCTTCGTTATTGGATCTAATTTTTCTTTATTACATCCAAGCTCTTTTATAAACAAGTGCGAGTCATATCCTGTCAAGTTATCCATGATCACTGGTACAAACTTTGGTACTCTAACTTTTAAATTGCAGTTATTCGATAGAGGTGCTACCAATTTTCCTGTTATATGATCATGATGCTTAACTTTATGATTTTCTTTAGCATACTTCTGCTTACAGTAATAACAACATTTAGATTTATTGAACTCTTTTCTCTGACTTTTTGTTAATGGTAATTCGTTATTTTGTTTATATATGTTCGATATTTGTTTGGCTTCTTTTCTTAACAGTCTTATAAATTTCTTAGCAGCGTTCGTTCTTACCTCTATATCAAACAGGGTTGGTTTCACCTCCATCGCTCTTTACTACATAATAACAAAATTCAGATGGCTTATGTTGTTGATATTTTTTCGTATATGATTTGTTATCTGGATAACATTCTTGACAAAGCATAACTTTACGTAACAAGCATTCAAAATCAGCATAAACCACACATGGCATTTTCATTGTTTATTAGTAGTTTCTAAATTCAACGTGTTTACCTTCTTCAGGCATTATTATTTTTACTGGCTCATTTGACAAACAATCTTGCTCATGTTTATTTAAAGCGTCTTGAGAGTAAAAGTATAACAAACATCTATCACATAAATATTTTCGAGCTCTCTTTTTAGTTAACTGTGCACATACTAGTCTGCTTAAATCCTTAATCCAGCAATAATGTGTTTTAGCTTGGTCTTTATTTTGTTCTTTTATATATAATAAATTGACATGATTTTCTTTCTTGTTTTGTGTGTGATGTACTATATAGATTGAATAGTCTTTATCATACGCATAGACGTTTATAGAAATATTAAGTAATTTTTCGGCTTTTGGAATATCGCTTAGTTTTACAGGAAAATGAATATGTTTTAATTTTTCTTCTAAGTATTTAACAACTTGCTTGTACTTGGAAGGTCGTTGTGGATCTTTATTAGCTGGATACAGTGCAGAGCAAATGGAATATAGGAAACATTTTTCATCCTCGTTCTTTACATTTATGACTGCTTGTTTATTTTTAATTCTATCAGTTAGATCTGTATATGTTGATCCTCTATATGGTGTATATATGACGATTGCTAGTTGTAAAAAGTTAATGTTTATAAGAGCCCAGCCAGAACCTCTAGCTTGGAACTCATCCATTCTTGTTCTTAATCTTTGTTTCATCTTAGTTATTTCTTCTTCTAAATTACTTGATTGATATATTTCTTGGTTTTCAGTGTTAAAATAGAAGTTTTGAGTTTCTTCACCTTTCTTATATGTACAACTTATATAAAGATTAGCTTTCAATGAATTATGTTTACTTACGCTAATTTCTAATCTGTTTAACCCTTAAAGTCACACACCTTCTAAAAGTTGGATGAAATTTTTTTCACTGCGCTAATTAGAGTCTACTGAGCTGGAAATAATGAAAATTTTGCTAATTGTTGTTGATTGTCTATTTTTTGAATTTTTGTCCATATGGCAACATTGTAACTTAAAGGTCATATGTATGAATACATTCAGATATATGGAAACTTAGGTAAGATGTTTATTTTATGGTGTTTATTGGCAGTATTAGTTGTGATTGATTGATACAAACAATTTAGAAAATATATTTCTATATGCATTGTTGCAGAAACCAAATATACAATACTAGCATTATATCACCAAATTTCTTATACCAAGGCATACTTACATTATAGTTTTAGATTACATGAAATTAGTTTACATCCATTCAATCATTAGCACATTAGTCTTACATGGAGAAGGGTAAAATAATCTTTTTTCTTCTGTCATTTTGTGAAAAACAACACAAGATCAAACTTCGTACATTTCAATCTACTCATTCCTTTAGGGTATGATCTGCAACGTCCTTTTGATCAGCATGATAGCCAATGTAGTATCTGATTATCATTTAGACTTGGAACCAGTACAACTCTTATCTTTCGAGTAGGCTGTGTGCCATTATCTTGTGATGGTCTACCACACTTTGGTCTTCTCGCAATACATAAAACTTATGATCTGTTTTCGAAATTCTTTGAGAGTCATTTCTTTGGTGTCCAAACCCGCGTTATTGTCCTTTCTATACAACTGCCATGCATTACATACGGACAAGTCAAGGAGGTATGAAAATATAGAGAAATACCACAGTTTAGAGTTTGAGGGGGTCTTATGTTGTTCCAAAATCATATCTGATACACATACACTACCTCTATGGCTATTGTATTCTTTGACGATAGCTGGTCAATGCACATCCACTTTTTTTACTGCCACACCTTTTGGTGTTTGTCATAGGTTCTATATCGCAGGATGTTCCTGCTATTGTTACGCACTTAGCATCCCCATAGCAGAACATGCCGCGTTCTGCGATGTTATCGCAGAAAACCTCCCGCACCTGTGCAGAATAATTGATATTTAACGCTGTAATAAAAATAAGATAGTATCATCTTCATTTATTTTGGAATTCCTGCAGAAAGGTTTTGCTTACAGAACCTCATAGCAGAAAGGCAAAGAGAGTTCTGCTATCGGATAGTGCATAATAGCTATAAAATCTTTCACCTCGTTTAAAGTGCAGTTGATCGAAGAGTCCGGTAAACAGAATATAGGTGTGACTGGCGCCCTATGTTATGTATAAGATCATTCGAAGAAAACAATTGAAAATGTGAAATTGGAGATTTTACTTGTATATGTATATAGTGAACTTTATGGTGGGCAAACACCATTTGCGTGGGTCTTCTTGGGATTCTCCTGTTTCATCCCACTTTCTTCATTCCACCATTTCATTCATTACTCATAATCATCGTATCCTTTAGTCTAACCAACATAATCGTAGGACGTAAAACTCAAAGATTTCATTTCATTTTTTTCTTTCCTACATCACATCAATTGGTATCTCCTATTTCACAATGTGGCCATATAGAAACACTCATATTCAAATCGCTATCAGCAATCTATTAATCATTAGTAATATGTTATAAGTGTTGCTTCTTGACTCCTGTTGTCATTGTGATCACTCCACTCAAAAAGATAATCAATTCATAGTAAATAATAATATTAATTAATTAATTATATTACCTCTTTTGTAATCTACCATTCGACCTACTAAAAGCTACATTTCAGCCACTGTGGAAGCTACAAATTTCTGACGTAAGGTGGCAGCGCTTGCCAGTTGGGTGAAAAGGTTGTAGACAAGTGTCTACAACGCGACATAACGGGCATGAAACATCAGAACTATATATTTAGTTTCTAAGAAACCAATGTTGCCATATGGTAACAAAAATACTTTAAGGGTTAATATAGCTTTAGATGTTGCATTAATATATTGTTCGAGTGGATCTTGTGGCTTGTAATCTGTTATAAATCTCCATGTTTCTAATCTTGATTTTAATGCAATATTTTGGCGTTTTACATCGATTGGTATTGATTGAACTTTGATTCTTTGTTCTTCAAATACATCTTTTTTGAATGGAAATAGCTTTAAAGCTTTCTTCCTATCTTATCGCTTAGCTTTTGGGTTTTCAAAAATGTCTTCTTGAAATGGAAATGTTTGATTAATGTTTAATCAGTTTTGTTCGTCTTCATGTTCTTTAATACGGGATCAATAAGTTCTGCTTTTCTTAATCGGGAATTACCCTTTATTTCCTTTCCTTTACATAATTTTTTTAATTCAATTACTGTACGTTTAATTAAATTACTCATATTTACTTCATGTTTTTTTATTCTATAAAAATAATTTTAATCATTTTCGTTATCTACTACAACAGCCAATATTCATGTTACGTGTAAAATCCCGATGTTATTAGCATATTGTATTAGAACACGGCTTTCGTGGTAATAACCCAGCAAAGCTACTATTGATCTAATGAAAACCAATTCATTTTTGTTTTAATAATATAAATCTCTCGGTATTTCTACATTTGTGCATACTTCCCAATACGCTTTGTTTTTAAATTCTCTCACAAATGCTTCAGAAAGTTTATTAGTTCTATTATCACAATATTCTGCTGTTATCCCCCAATCTATCTTGTCAGCATATTCCCTCATAATAGCCACTGAGAACTCTTGATGATATGATAAAGCATAAAAGTTAAATCTATCAACATAATCTTTTATAAAATCATCTGAAAAGTATTGATACTCTGATATTAGATCAAAATTAATCTTGTTATCATAATCTCTCATAAAATCATCTGAAAGGCATTGACACTGTGATATTAGATCAAAGTTATTTTTTTATCATAATCTCTCATAAAATCATCTGAAAGACGTTGATACTCTGATATTAGATCAATGTTAATCTTGTTATCATATTTTCTCATAAATGTTTCAGATAATTCACCTTTGCAAATTTGGTTCCATTGTTCTTTAGTTAAATTCTTTAAGACTTTATCAGATAGCATCGCACCTTTAGATTTTAATATGACATTCTCTAACTCTTTATTGTTTTCTATTAATGATTTTTAAATAAATGCTCTAGCATGCTTAATGATTTACTAAAGTTAATTTTATCTTCGTTGCTTAAATACTTACACATGTTATCAAATTTGGGTTTAATACTAAGTATTAACTCCTTTTCTGTGCATAAGTTTTTTAATTCAATTACTGTGTGTTTAAATAAACTCATAACTACTCCCTCGTTTTTATAATATACAAAAATAATTTTAATCATTTTCGATATCTAATACCTATATCTATTAGCATATTGTATTAGTACAGGACTTTAATGGAAATAGCCAAATTAAAGCTGCTAGTTTATTTTCACTCTTTACACAGCTTTTATTGTAATAATTCATAAAACATCGCTGTGACTTAAGAAGAATCTACTTCATCATTATCATTTTCACTTTCACTTTTACTCTCACACTCACTTTCGCTATCCCAATTTGATTCTGGTGTAAATCTTTCTAGTGCTACATTTTCTTGTTCTTTTAACATGTCTTTTTATTTTAATAATATTTGTTTTTCTAATAGGGTTGCTAAGAGTTTAAGATCTTTGTGAATTAGTTTAAGTCTATCATGTAATAAATCAAAATGTTTCTCCATTTTTATTATATAGAAAATCTTTGATCACTACGAATTAAGCTTCTACATAGGACTAGATATTAACCGATCATATAAACCATCAATTTCTTTAACCAAATCTTCTTCTGATAGGGGTGTCCAATACTCATTACCCTTAAATTTAAGAATATCTAGTTCTTGCTGCATTAGGTTGAATAACTTAATACTGTTAGGATCTCTAAACTTTTCGTACATTATCTCATGATTCTGATATTTTTCTTCTGCTTCATTAAGAGGCTTATATAGAATTCTCTTTTGACATCTGATAGCATAATAAGGGAAAGGATCATTCAGTTTGTTCTTCTTGTATATGATTAGGCAATTATCTTTCGAATTATCGTCTGTATATGATGCTGCAATTTATTTTAAGCCCTCGTTTTGAATTCTCAATCTTTCCATTGTTTGCTCTATTTTCCCTACTCTTATTTGCAACTCTTTTTGGTCTTCTTGAATGTGTTTAAAGTCTTGTGTCAAGTAATCTTCGATTATATTGTAACACTTATCATAAAACTCATTTGAAATCCAAATTGATATACTCAATATTAATTCTTTTCTTACATATGTTCATGATATTAATAGATCTTGTTTATTTGTTCCTTTTGACTCAACTATGTAAAATGAGTTTTGGTGGTGCAGATCTGGCCCACCTAATTTTTTGTTATAATATCGTAGGAGATCTTTTGATTTATCTAACCTTGCCCAATGTTTAAATTCTTTTCCCTCATTTTGACACAACTTAGTAGCATTGAAATATCATGTACTCTTATCTATAATCAATTTGTAATCACCAAAAATACCATACCAATAATTGTCTTTAATCTGTTCGTAACAAATATCATTTAAACTGAGAGAACTATCCATAGTACCCATATTTATTGTTTAGAAAATAATTTTTAACATATTTTCCTCGCTATCTGCAAGTTTTATTTCGTAAGTTGCTTTAATAAAGTTCCTAGAATTAGAAGGATGAAGATTTTCGTTACTGTGTTAGATGAGCTTTCAAAGTAGTCCAAATTCGGTTCACTTACTTTTTGATTATAATATAATAGCCTTTTATGGAATAATAACCATACAAGATAGCATTTATATTTACACTACAACATTACTTTTATCTATCCAACAATTATGTGAATCATCAAATCCTAGCCATTTAACGTATACTTTGTTACCTTTCTTTCTTAACACCTTTTCCACCAAGTATTCATCTTTGTGTTTCGTCTTTAATAGCCCTGGTTCGTAAAATCTACCTTGTACATCCTCTTCTTCTAAATCTTTCATTCTATACGTAGGTGGATTAGATGGAATAACTTCGCTAATAACAAATACTTCTGTTGACCAATTAGGTGTATATCCTTTCTCAAATAATCCTTTCGATTTCCTTATACGAACATAATCGCCTAATTGGTATTTGGGTTTAACATACTTATATTCTTTTTAATAAACTTTCTCCAATATTGTTCGTTCATTCTTCTTGCTAACTTCTATAGGCTTCAAACCAATTGTTGTATGAGTTTGATTGTTATATTCGCTAACTAGTGTTGGTAAAATCTCTATCCATTTATAATTTCCTTTTGTTATAAGCTCCTTCCACATGCTTTGTTTAAGTGTTCTATTGAATCTTTCAACAACAGAAGCTTTCTTACCGATATAGGTTGATTAATGATTAATCTTATTTTCCTCCATCAACTTCGTAAATTTTTATTGTAAAACACTTTGCCTTGAGCTGTTTTTAAGTTATTAGGTTTTGTAATTTTTAATATTGGTTCAAACGCTTCTGTAACATTTTTACCACTCTTATCTTTAACGGGAACAACAAAAACATATTTCGAAAACACATCTATAATCGTTAGCAGATACTTATAGTCTTTGTTTAATTTGAAAACACCTTTTAATACTCCGCTATCCATTTCTGCAAGATCTGCTTGCCAGAAATCATCTATACCTTTAACAATAACACTTAACCTCGGGTAATACTTTCTGGAAGGTTTGTGAATTTCTTCTATAATGTCTTCTCTAATACCATTACCTTCTTCTTGTCAATCTTTCTTTTTAACGAATTGAGTTTTAGTAACACCACATATAGAACAAATACATCCCTTCATATATTTTCCATTCTTTGTTCTATTTTAGTGGTATTTCTTTTGGTATCTCTTGATTTCTTACACTTAACACAATACATCCTGTTTATTATATAGAAAATCATTTAAGTTCTCTTTCTACGTACATAATAACATATAGTAATTGTCCTTCTTCGAAAGCTGAATTTTTATCTGCTTGAAACGTAATTATATCACCATTTTTAACGTCTGAAAAAAGTTTCAACTAAAGTATCGTTCAAAAATATATGTAGATGGCATTTATAAAAACTTAATTCCATATGCATTATTTTCCCATTATAGAGAAATTTATAAGCATTCAATAGATTAAATATTCTAAAGATTCGGTCTTTAACCTCCTTAGTTCTCAATCGACATAATAGATTTATAGTTTCTTTCTTCATAATGAACATATTTGTTAATTTGTTTGAGTTTTAGAAATCTTCTTTTGTAACAAATATATCTATATCATTCTTTCTAACAACATTCTCTAATTGCGATGACATTTCCGCTTTGTATTTATTGAACTCTGATATAGGAACCATTGCACTAAATAAAAGAACTACATTATTAGTAGTCTTTTGGATTTCTTCCATATATTCTTTCCGAAAAGCGTTCATATCATCTATCTTTATGTATGTGTTTTGTAATGATTTTAATACATCCTCAAATTTGTTTCTATCACTTTCTAATTGAATATTTATTGAATGAAGCTGATGAAAAGTTACATCTTGTTGGTCAATAGCATGAGCTACATTAGCAAGTCTTTTCCTCTTAAAATCATCCATGTTCTATTATTTGATGTAAAAACTTTATCTAGATCACTAATGACACCATTCTTCCTACTTTTAACATTACCAAAGATATCCATATTTATTATATACAAAATTTATACATATTTAACAGCGAGAAGAACAGTTATACGAGCTCCACCAAAATCAATCAAATCACCATTCTCATCTCGAAATGAAACTCTGAAATTATTAGATTTGTTGTAATGTATTGGGAAAAATATTTTTTCTCTAGGCTCATATATAATTTGCTCTCTAAATTCTGCATTTGTTCTAAACGTTGCAATTAAATCTGTTTCATTATGTGTTGTATCATTATGTTTTAAAATCATACCTTCTGCTACATCACAGTGAATACTTATAGTATCAAATGGATGAAACTTTGGTATCTTATCTCCAGCATGTTCTATGTTAATAGCCAAATTTTTCACATTATAACCTAATACAGTGTTAATGGTATCTAATATTATATCACAAAGCCCGCTAAATATTTTAACTCTATTTTTTCTCTGTCCTCAGTAAATTTAATATTTTTAAAAGCATCGTTGAAGTATTGAAGATTTGATTTAACATATTCTTCTAATTCTTTTAAATTATATTGACCAGGTTGAACTATGAGTTGTTTTTTAAGAATAGGATAGTCAGGTTTGTTACTACAAAATGTTAGTTTATCATTTCTTTCTGCAATGTTTGGAGTTAAGTATGTTGTATAAAATCCTGCAAGAGCTATTTCTAAGTTGTTTTCAAATGGATAATGCAAAGACATGTTTAATACAGATGAATAACCGTTTAAAAGTTATTCATTTATTATGAAATAAAATACTTTCATTTATTATGAAATAAAAGTTGAAATGAATAAATGGGATATCAGGCCAAGGGATATCGAGTAAGGTTATCAGACCAAACTGTAAAAAAGAAGAATGATATATTGCTACCTGGTGATATAAGATGTTTAATAGTAGGACCTAGCGGTTGCGGTTAAACAACAGTTATGATTGATAACTTTTTACTAGCACCGCATTGGCTTAAATATACAAATTTTTATATCTATTCTAAAAGTTTACATCAACCTAAATACCAACAGCTAATACAACTTTTGCAAGACATAGAACGAGATATTAATAAGACAATTACAATAGTAAAAGGAAACAACGAAGAGATTATTCCATTAGATGAGTATGAGAACGATTCAGTGGTAGTGTTTGATGATTTCATTTTAGAACAACAAAACCACGATAGAGACTATTTTACTCAAGGTAGACATAAAGGTTTAAACTGTTTCTATCTTGGACAAACATATTCTAAAGTACCAAAACAACCAATAAGAGACAACTTAAATTTTCTTTGTACCTTTAGGCAGGATAACACAAATTTAAAACACATATATGACGAATTTCTTGGTTCTGATATGTCGTTTGAAAAATTACAATCACTCTGCAATAAGTGTTGGGAAGAAGAGCATGACTTCTTAACAATAGATATGACAAGGAAAACGGATAGTGAGAAATATAGAAATAAAATTAGAAACTTTTTAAAAGTATATACCGGAGTGAAACGTGATTGAACGTATCTAAACCTGTATGTTGTATTACGTTAGGTTGCGTTTTTATTTTTTTCTTTATATAATAAATGAGTCAGTCAGATGCTGCTGAAGCTAAGAAATATATAAAGTTAAAAGAAGATCTTGTTAAAAGATTTAAGGAAATTAAACAAGCTAATCGTAGCAAATATGAAAAATATAAAGAACAAGATCAACCTGTTAAAGATGCAATTGAAGGCTTAGGACAAAATATATCAAAAGTAGCAGAAGAAAATAAAAATTTAATTCAAGAGTTAGTTCCAGATGTAAATAAGAGCGCAAAAGTAGATTCAAGGTTATTAGTAACACCTCCTATCTATGAGAGTTCAATAAGTGAAATCGATACCCCTATAACAGAAGAAATAAAACATGAAAAAGCAAATTAAGTACAAAGTAGACGGAATAGAATCTTTACCAGCTACCCATTTTGGTAAGATTGCTTCGAAATATTATTCAACCAGAGATGATAAAAGTTTTAGAATTCAACCATATGGTGATGATGGAAAAGTCGTACATATGATTGGGGGTACGGAAGTTAAAATTCATGATGATGATTAAGTTATTAATAATCGACGTTACACAGGAACAGAAGGCTTATGGGAATTACTAACAAAACATAATCCAAAAAACTACAATGAAGATGATCTAGAAAAATATACACAAATAGTTATTGATTCTAATGTAGTATTTCATAACAATGATTCAAATAAAAGAAAACAACGATCTAGTAGAAGTGAAAAATACAAAGAAATTATCAAACCTATTTCGGAAAGATATATAAAACCAACACTAGAACCAACACCTTTAAGAAAGAAAACACCAAAGTCTGGAGAATGAATAAAAATACACAAAGAATTACCTAAAGAATATATATGGATGGATGATGTGAGAAAATTAATAGATAGGTTAATAGTTATAGATGGAGAAGAAAAAGCTGGAAATGATAACTTTTATAATGAGAAATTAGGCATAATAGATATGATTAATTCTAAACTCACACAATTTATTCCTAATGATTCAAAGGGTATACGTTTTTTGATAAATATATTGAATACGCTGCCACCAAAATTTTGGAATAGTGAGAAGTATGGAGAAGGAATACTGAATGATTTGTTCAATAAACTTCCATTAAATTACATATTCCAGGATTTTCGTACTGTGGTCTGTGAACTAATCTACAAGAAAGGTTAGAAAGAGGTGATAATGGTATTAATCCATTAGATGAAGCTTGTAGAGAACATGGTAGTTACTACAGATATAATAAAGATATAGCTTCTAGACGTATTGCAGACAAAGGATTAGGAAATAAGGCATAGGAAAGAGCTTTAGCTAAAGATGCAAGCTTGATAACAGAACGAATACCAGCTTTAGGAACTGCTTTAGCTATGAATGCAAAAGTAAGTTTTGGTTTAGGTTTATAAGTATTTTTGTTTAAGTTTTATGTTTTTTCCATAAAAGTTTTATAATAGATATAAGTATGAAGTTAAGTAGTTTTACATTTACAAATCCTAACGAGGAACTTAAACAATTAAAAATTGATCACATTTTAACTAAGAAACAGATAAATGATAAATTTCAAAAGATGAAAGAAGGAAAAAAATGCATTTAACTCTTTCTATACCTCAAGTTAAGAATATAAACAAAGAAATAAGGGCAAATGATAATAAAGTTCACTATGGAGGCTTTGTATTTACTATTCCAACCATTCTAGCTTGAATAGATGCTCTTGGTTCTCGTACTGCTGGAGTTGCTACTGTACTCAAAACGGTAGAAGATGTGAAAAATAATAAAGCAGAATTAGAAGAACAAAAGAGACATAATTTAGCAATGGAAGAGAAGCAAGATGGTAAGCTTCCAAAAAACTTAAAGCTTAAAATAGTAAAAAAAGAAATCCAAGCCTTAAGTAACATTGATCTGATTCATCTTGTTAAAAAGCTTAGGATAAATAACTTTAGAGGTGTATTTATGAGTGATGATTTACCTAAACAACCAAAGAAGAATGAGTGTGGTATTGTTAACTTTGATACGTCTAAAAATATAGGAACTCATTGGATTTGTTATTGGAAAGAAGTAAATAGAAAATACGTGTTTGATTTAATCCACCAAAGACACTCGTAAAATACATTGGTCATAATATAAAGTACAGTAGCAATCGTATACAACATTTTAACGAGGTAATCTGTGGGCATTTATGTATTGTAGTATTAAAATGTTTAGAGATGGATGTAGCTTTTGAGAAATCATTAGTCAGGTGAATAGAAATAAGGATATTCGGAGAAGTTATATTAAAGTTTGTTTTATGGGTTGAATTCATAAAACGATAACGGTATTTTTTCTTTATAATAAATATGGATAAAATAGAGTCATATGAATTACAATCCTTTAAACCTAATCAAAAGACAATCGAAAATTTAAATAAACCAAACAGATCTATTGAGTTTGATATAGATGTTGGGAATGTGTTCGTTTGTCCTTATTATGCTGATATTTATGAAACTTTCGAAATTAGAGGTAGAGATGCTAATGGAGAATATACTGCTGGTCAAAATATTAGATTTATTCATAGCTTCTTCCCACATCTTTTTTCTCAAATACAAGTTAGAAAACATGCACAAATATTGGACATTATAGATTATCCTAGTTTAACTTCAACAGCTGTAAACACATGTACAATTTCAAAACCAGAAGAAAATCATTATGATGAATGTGGATGGGAAGGAATTACATGGCGAAGAACAGATGAAGAATTAGTATTTCTACTAAGACTTTTACCAGGATTTTGTTCTGATTATAAAGATGTTATGTGGAAAGGAGGATTGAAATATACATTTAAAAGAAGTGGTTCTGATGATAATGTATTTGCTATTTGGAAAACTAAAAAGCAGAATGGAACGTATGAGAATGATCAACCACATCCAGGTAAAGTTAATATTACAAATATGGAGTTGAGAATGTCTATTGTTAATTATGAACCTAACTGTGCTAACTTGATAAAATCTAACATGTTAAAAGAGGGTAAGATTCCTATTTCCTTCAACACATATCAATGTTTACAAAAATCAGTTACAGATAAATATTTGGAATTTTATCTAACCACACAATTTAACTCAAGTGAATTTGATATGCCTAATTTTGTAATTGCATTTTTGCAAACTAATAGGAATGATAATCAAGAAAGAGATTCAAACTATTTTGATCATTGTAAAGCACAGAATATCCATTTTCGTTATTCTAGAAATGAGTCTTTTCCTTTAGAATCTTTAAACTTAGATTTTGAAAAGCACAAATATCTCAAAGCTTACGAAATGTATACGATACCCAAGGGAGTTACAATTGTAAACACTGAGATATTTTATTATCCTAAAGAGTTTTTAGAAAATAGACCGATGTTTGTGATTAACACAAGCAAGCAGAAAAATCTTGAATATGATGTTGAAAAAGAAAAAATAATCGAGAAGATATAAATTAGTTATGTTTAGTTTGTAAGTGTTTTTATGGTAATATAAAAACTTATATATAGACCAAGACGATAAACAGATTTTGATCCAAACCGTACAAACGGAGCGAATCGTTCCACTTGTGTTTAAGCTAGATGACTAGAATAATTTGTTTAATAGGACGGAAAAGTTCCACTTCTGTTTAAGCTAAGATGAATTGTGTTTAATAGGACCGAAACGTTGCACTTGTGTTTAATCTAAGATGAATGATGAATAGGACCGAAACGTTCCAGTTGTGTTTATGCTAAGATGAATGATGAACTGTGTTTAATAGGAACGAAACGCTCCACTTGTGTTTAAGCTAAGATGAATGGTGATATGTGATTAATAGGAACCACTTGTGTTTAAGCTAAGATGAATTGTGCTTAGGACGAACGAACGCTCGACTTGTGTTTCAGCTAAAATGAATGATGAATTGTGTTTAATAGGAACGAAACGCTCCACTTGTGTTTATTTAATGAAACCGATAATTTAAAAATGATCATAAAAACTTATTTAATAAAATGAATATTCCAGATAACATTCCACGAGATAATCTAATTGCATTAATTGAGGATACAATATTAACACTTCAAAACTTACTAGCGAAAAATAAGAGGAAATTTAAGAGAGTAAATGTATTTATGTTACTCTTATTGCATTTTCGATGCTGCTTTCTGCTTCTACAGGGTTTATAAATATATTTATTCCAGTTAGAGTTTATGCAATTATTACAACAGCATTTGCATCTGCTTCTGCCGTTACCACTGGTTTATCTACACGATTTAATATAGATTCGAAGAGAGAGTATTATAAGAATATGGTTACTCAAATTGCTATGTTTATCGATGAGCTTAATGTTATTAAAGTAATGAATGGAGAATTACCAGACGAACATATAAAAGATATTGTTGATAGAATTAACTATATATATATAACGAGATAAGATCACTACAAAAATGAACACATTTTTAAAAGTTTTATACAATAAATCAGAAATGGCCTCACAATTAAACAAGGAAAACAATATTAACATTTTAAAGCTTGTTAAATAGCAAGATCTGGAAGAAGAAAAATCATAAGAAATATTATCATGGACATTGACACAAAAAATACACTGGGGAAAGGGTATTAGTATATCAAAATGAGAAATACAAAACCTTATTGCCACAGAGATATAATGAAGATACTGATCAAGTTTTAAAAGAGATGAAAACTAAGAAACTATTTATGAGATATGATGGATTGAAGGATCTTTCTAATGGTTATAAAATAAAGCAGCTGTTCTTTAAAATGAATCTAAGAAGTAACAAAAATGATTTTAAAAAATTTCTAAAGTAAAAAATGGAGTTTAATATGGATCCCCAAGAGAAGTTTATACTTACTAATAATTTCAATGTAATTGTGAAAATTGTGATAACCGAAGTCCAAGTAGTTTTTGATATTAACGGCTGTCTATTCAGCTTGAATTATGATCAGTGGACAGAGTTTAAGAAATCATTGTTTCCCATAGAGAACGAAGTTAGCAGAAGATTCCATTATCAGTATCAAAACTTGTAATTTTAAGTATGTTTTAATTTATAGTTAATTGATTTTGAAAGTGTTACGGTTACAAAGCCCTAAAACTAAGACCTTTAGACATACAAAACACAATGCCATTTGAATTTTAAAAATCCATATACAAATAAGAAGGTTATTTGGGTTTTTTGTAATTATATCCTATAGTTGTGCAACCCACAAGACATTCAATATATTGTAATTTTTTTCTCTATTGATTGCCGTTTGAGTTTTGAAAATCGGTTAGTAAACAACGGAGATATAACAAGTTCAAAATTTCGGGATTATTTTACAGGTTTATCTTTGAATTTTCGGGAAAATGTTATTCTTTAAGAAATAGTCTTAGTAGATTATGCTAGTATTTTTTATTTTTCGAAAGTGATAAGAAATTAGTAAAGTTATTAAAAATTTAAATCGCATCCTTAAATGTAGGCAGCCAGCTAGGCATTAGAAAAATAGCACCTTTAATTATTTATAGATTGTCGTTTGAATGTTGAAAATCGGTTAATAAATAACGGTGTTACAGCGATTTTAAAAATAGTATCCCTAGAATACACCATTGATTACAGGGGCGGTAATCGTGTTCAAAAAATTATCTTGTTTACCTTAGTTGATGGTAAGTCATTGGTAATAGTTTCAAAGTCCAATTCGCAATTTTAACAATTCTGGAAAAACGTGTAAAAAATTAGTTTCCAACCCTGTTGTTATAAAATTGTCTTACAACTTAGGATTTAATTCTAATATTCTGGTATTATTGATTGTCGATGAGAAGGAAAGAGAGAGAGACACTAGCGCATGTATGGGGCAAGTTTTGGAACTAGATACTATTTCCGCTGATTAAGATTATAAGAGCGAACATGCATTCGCTTGAAAGCTGGCTGTTAGGAGAGAAAAGTTGAGTGACGAAAACCTCTCTGTCGTTCAGAGCTGGGAAGGAAAGAGAGAAAGAGATCTAGGAGATATTTCGTCATGAATTCAATGACGTCACGTATTGTCTCGTTCAGGGAGACTACGCCATTGATACAGCGCCCTCTCACGACTGCTAGCTAAAAGTTCTGTTGAAGGAAGAGAAAAGAAAACATGTTGTCGTAAGGAGAAGGAAAAGAAAATCGGATTGTATGTCACGTTCTAAGAAGAAAAGAGAGGCTATAAATCTAATACATGTATATATATATATATATATATATATATATATATATATATATATATATATATATTCATCCTCACGGCATTGTCAAGGCTCTATATTTGTATTTTACATTTATTATTGCAACCGGGTGTTTCTGACTTAAGAATACGGTAGCCCGATCATCACCCTTGTTCTTCGCGCGCACAGTCATTCGAAGAACTGAAAACGTACTCTGTACACAAACAGTTTATGGTTGTGAACTCGGAAATCCTGGTACTTCTGCTTGTCAAAGTCAAAAAGTGGGAGAAAAAAGGATGTGTAGAATGTAAAGAGGGTGCAACAGTGACTGATGCTTGTAAGGGAACATATTCATTTGTAGTTCGTGCACATTCCGCCTGTAGCGCTACTGTGGCACAACGTATATTGTAACTGTATAACTCTTGTACACCGCTAGTAGGTCTATTCGCGTTAGTGACGACCGAAACTATGTTGTCAGCTCTGACTGCGATAAGGCACTGCCGTGCTGCTTTTCCTTCTCTTTTTTTCCCCCTTTTCCATTTGTGAGACGCCAAACATGTTGTTTTTGCTTGTTGCACGCGCTGAACGTGTTTCGGCGAGCGAAGTATTTAAGAAGTTGACTACATATTCTTGTTTGTGATAGTTTTAAATTGGTTAACTGTTGAAAAATATACGAAAATAAAGCTGTACATGTTAAGGTATATTAGTCGAGGACGTAGCTACTGACAGTGTTGATTACAGATTTTCTCGAGGAAGAATTTAATTACAGTAGAGGTGAAAAGGAGACGTCCATTTAGACAGCCCCCCCCCTATCAGACTCAATCAGAAATGGTCTCAATCGTTTGTACACAAATGTGCAGGCGAAATTTTCGTTTGTACACAATTAGGGGCGCCGTCAGAACGAAAACAAAGTGGGGGCTGTCTAAATAGTAGCCCCCCATCAACATGTCCTATTCAAGCACAAATTGTCGCAATCATTTGTACATCGTTTCTACAGAAATGTGAAGGCGAAATTTTCGTTTGTACACAATTAGGGGCGCCGTCAGAACGAAAACAAAGTGGGGGCTGTCTAAATGGTAGCCCCCCACCAATATGTCCTATTCAAGCACAAATTGTCGCAATCATTTGTACATCGTTTCTACAGAAATGTGAATTCGAAATTTTCGTTTGTACACAATTAGGGGCGCCGTCAGAACGAAAACAAAGTGGGGGCTGTCTAAATGGTAGCCCCCCACCAATATGTCCTATTCAAGCACAAATTGTCGCAATCATTTGTACATCGTTTCTACAGAAATGTGAAGGCGAAAATTTTCTTTTACACAATTACGGGCGCCGCCAGAACGAAAACAAAGTGGGGCTGTCTAAGTGATACCCCCACCATGTCCAATTCAATGACAAATTGTCGCAATCGTTCCTACATCGTTTCTACAGAAATGTGAAGGCTAAATTTTCGTTTGCACACAATTAGGGGCGCCGCCAGAACGGAAACAAAGTCGGGGATGCCTAAGTGGTAGCCCCTCCCACCATGTCCAGTTGAATCACAAATTGTCGCAATTGTTTGTACTTCGTTTGTACAGAAATGTGCAGGCGAAATGTATGTTCGCACGGAACTAGGGGCGCCGCCAGAACGAAAAAAATTGGGGGCTGTCTAAGTGGTAGCCCCCGACCATGTCCTATTCAATCACAAATTGTCGCAATCGTTTGTACTTCGTTTGTACAGAAATGTGCACCCGAAATTTTCGTTTGTACATAATTAAGGGCGCCGCCAGAACAGAACAAATGGGGGCTGTCTAAGTGGTAGCCCCCCACCATGTCCAATTCAATCACAAGTTGTCGCATTCGATTGTGCATCGTTTGTACAGAAATGTGCAGGCGAAATGTTTGTTTGAACAAACTTAGGGGCGCCGCCAGAATGAAAACAAAGGGGGGAGCTGTCTGAGTGGTATCTCCCCCCACGATGTCCAATTGAATCACAAAGTATCGCAATCGTTTGTACATTGTTTGTACAGAAATGTGCAGGTCAAATTTTCGTTTGTACACTATTAAGGGCGCCGCCAGAACGAAAACAATGTGAGGGCTGTCTCAATGGTAGCCCCCCCCCCATTTCCAATTCAATCACAAATTGTCACAATCGTTTCTATATCGTTTGTACAGAAATGTGCGTGCAAAATTTTCGTTTGTACATAATTAGGGGCGCCGCCAGGGCGAAAACAAACTGGGGGGCTTTCTAAGTGATAGCCCAATCACCATGTTCAATTCAATCACAAATTGTCGCAATCGTTTGTACATCGTTTGTACAGAAATATGCAGGCGAAATTTTCGTTTGTACACAATTAGGGGCGACCTCAGAACGAAAACAGTGGGGGGCTGTCTAAATGGTAGCCCTCCCACCATGTGCAATTGAATCACAAATAGTCGCAATCGTTTGAATATAGTTATAAAGAAATGTGCAGGCGAGATTTTCGTTTGTACACAATTAGGGTCGCCGACAGAACGAAAACAAAGTGGGGGGCTGTCTAAATTTTAGCCGTCCCACCATGTTCAATTCAACCACAAACTGTCGCACTTGTTTGTACGCCTTTGTACATAAATGTGCAGCTGAAATTTTCGTTTGCACATAAATGTTCCCCCCCCCCAAAACGATAACAAACTATGGGCTCTCTGGTTGATAGGCCTCCCACCATGTCGAATTCAACCACAAACTGTCGCACTTGTTTGTTACGGTTTTGTACAGAAATTTGCAGGCGAAATTTTCGTTTGTACACAATTGCGGGCGCGCTAAAACGATAACAAAGTATAGGCTACCTAATTGGTAGCACCTCCCTACGTCCGATTCAAAAGAAAATTATCTCAATTGTTTGCACATCGTTTGAGCAGTAATGCGCAGGCGAAATTTTTTTTCTAAGCTATCAGATGCGTGGACAGAACGAAAAAAAGGGGAGTTGTCTAAGTGCTAGCCCCACCATGTTCGATTGAACCACAAATTGTCGCGATCGTTTATACATAGTTTGTGCAGAAATGTGCAGGTAAAATTTTCGTTTGTATTAAATATTATACGGATGTGAGTATTTCTAATATCTGCGATCAACATTAACCGGTTTGAATAACGGTTGATGAGTTTGAAAATGGTTCCTATTGCACTAGTTGAAAAAAAATTCTTTTTCTCTGGCACACGGAAGAAAATGCCTGATTCTAATAGAACTCTTCACGTAGAATTCGAATCTGCAATCAATTTTTCTCCATCACCCTCAGTTTTCCCGTGACAGAGGTGTTTTCGGAAAATTTCCTCTGAAATTTCTTTTCTTTTTCTTTTTTTCTTTTTTTAAAACCATTTTTATACTTGTAGCTTGGGTACCTTAGGTATATAAACGCACAAATTATATTGTATGTTAGCGTGATTTATACTTAGTAAGCCCTCTAAGTTTCATAAGAATAGCATTATTCTATCTAGAGAAATAAACATATTTATATAAAAAATATGCTATGTGTACTGTTCATTTTACAATATTCATTAGTGCAGATAAAATCACATATAACTTCCACGAAAATTACAATATAAGCATGGTTTATATCTTATTGGATTTAAAATAAAACATATTTTCAATGATGTATACACCGTGTCACCATTTTATATCTACTTAATAAATAATACAAAAGAAGTGAGTGGTATCTTCTTAATAAATGGACACTTACTTACCTCAACTAATGTGTTTTAGTTGTCGACTTTCTTCTGTGTTTGCTTTCTGGAACATCTCTTTTAAGTGTCCAACAGTAATCAGCTAGCATTTTTGAACTACACTGTCACTGGTACCTCTTCTCCATGGAGGAAATGTCCTGATGAAAATGTTCCCCATACTCATCACTAACAGCACCAAGCTTTTCAGGAAAGAAATGCAGGTGGGAGTCTAGAAAGTGAACTTTAAGGGACATGTTGCAACACATTTCATTGAATGATTGCCGGAAATCACTCACAATTTCACGGTAATTTGGGGCTTTCTTGTTTCCTAAAAAATTCTCTGTTAAACATTTAAATGGACACCAAGCTGCTTTCTCAACCAGAGTTAAGAGATCCTCAAATTTTTGGTCACGAATCAAACATCTTATTTGGGGGTCTACAAAAATCCCTAGCGTCACTAACCGGAGGAATTTTTTCCTTGAGGTAACAAGATCCTGCGTTACTTTTGTCCATTGCCCTAACAAAGTTTTTGAAGAGCCCCAACTTTATGTGAAGAGGATGTAGAATTATCTAATCAGGGCTCACCAGTGAGGAATAAACAGCATTCTTCTGTCCAGGAGTTAACATGCGTTGGCCATTCCTTCTTGATGTAATGTTCCGCTTTGTTCCTGCTGTCCCATTCGCAGAGGAAACAACAATATTTCGTATAACCAAGCTGCAAACCCATTAACAAAGAAATGACTTGTAAATCACAGCAAACGGTTAACTTGTATTTCTCATACTGAATTTTTTCTAACACTATTTCGATGTTTTCATAGGTTTCCTTCATATTAGTTGCATAAGCCTAAGGCACTGAAGGAAATTTGTTGCTATTGTGCAAAAGGACAGCCTTAAAACTAGTTTTGGATGAGTCAATAAGCAATCTCCACTCTGTACTTATATGTGCATGTCCAAGCCTATCCATCACAGCACAGACATTATTACAATACACTAAATCATTTTCTTGAGAATAGTAATTTTGAAACTCTGTATGAAGGTTTCGAAAAATACACACTTTAGTGTCACGATGGAGCAGATTCCAGCCTTAAGTTTAGAATCAAGAAGTTCTGTCTGTGTTTTGGAGAGTTTTAAATCCCGTATGAGGTCATTTAGTTCACCCGGAGTTATCAGATGGGAATCCAATGTAGATGTGCTTCCTACATAAGTAGGATCATCATCTTCATTTGGAACTTCAATAGTTGCCTCAAGTACGTAATCCTCATTTTCTGTAAGATGAGGAGGAGGTACCGGTACAGGTAATTCTGCACTGTGTGGAACTGGCCTAATTGCTGATGCAAATTAGGGTACTGTACTGTGTGGTTAGATTTACTGCTTATTTCTTTTATCTGTGTCATACAAAAGTAGCAGTCTGAAGAATGATCTTTTGGTTCCCTCCAGATCATCGGTACTGCGAAGTTCATGTTTCGTCCACCATTTGCCCACCCAGTCAGACGTTTCACGCAAGTACAACAAATGTAGTCAGGAACCCAGTTCTTATCCTGGTCTCCTACACAGCAACCAAAATATAACTGATAACACTTCCTCACAAGTGGAGTAAAACATCGACGTTGTGATTTAAATATCAGCTCCCCACATACATAACAGAAATTGTCCGGTTTATTTACACACTTCCTCGACATCTTGTATCCTGTAAGGTATCACACACATACACACACACACACACACACACACACAGACACACACACACACACACACACACACACACACACAGGAATCTACACTCTATCAAATTCCCACAAAATCCCTCTAGACATTCCCTCATACAAAAATGGTGACATGGTGTACACATCATTGAAAATGTTTTATTGGAAGTCCAATGAGGTATAAACCGTGGTATATTGTAGTTTTCGTGGAAATTATATGTGTTGAAGACCGACCCGACCCCACCCGTGACCCAAATTGACTGACCCGACCCGACAACCCGACCCGAGCTGACCCGATTGGCCCGACCCAAAGTGACCCGAGTGAACCAACCCGAGGTGACTTAACCCGACAACCGACCCGAGTGACTTGACCTTACAATCTAACCAGTTTGAGAGAGCTAGAACTTTACAAAACTGCCACCAGAAAAAAATGCTGACCAATTCGTATGCATAAACCATTGTTTCGGCTTTTTTTACTTGTAGTATAATTATCCTCCTCCTCCTCCTCAGTGTTCTCCCATTAATAAACAGGCCAGTTTCCGTGAACTAGGTAAGAAGCTTCCATTTTTGCGATTTCCCGCTAATATCTGCCTCGCAACCCAACATAAAGTACCACCCTCCTTATTACAATCTATCAATTCCAACCTTCTTACACACTCTCGCTCTCCTGATATCACCCCCTTTACTACATCCCTCAGAATGCAATCCCTTAGCAAGATCAAAACTTGTGATCCGTCCATTTTTCGCTTCCTTATATCGTCTAATATTGCTCTCGTCTCTTGCATTTTTTCAGCATTTCCTAATTCGTTTTCCTCTCTACCCTGCTAACCTTCTTTATTTTACTCCACATCCAAATTTCCAAGGTTAAAATTTAGGCAATCAAGTTCGAAACTCAAAATAAAATTTGACTGAGTTCTGAAGACAAGTTCTGAAGGCTAAAAGAATAAAAGTTCTGAAGAACATTATTTTCTAGTAAGGAATGTATATAGAACTTCTTTTAATATTTTTTGCTGTGTAACAAACAACAATTTCATCACGTTAACATTCCGATTTTTCTATTTAAAAACAACGTTGCTGTCTGATAGAATCATAAGGAACTAATTGCACTGAAATATCATTCTGTAGGGAATTGCCTTTTATTTTTTCTTGATTAATTTATCTAGAAGATATTTGCAACGTTATATAAAATTAGCAATTATTGCGGAGAAAGTCAAATCACTACCCCAGCAATAATAATAATAATAATAATAATAATAATAATAATAATAATAATAATAATAATAATAATAATAATAATAATAATAATATTTGAAGGTGACCAAGAAAGTTCTGTCTCTTTGTGGAGGTCTGTGTTCAATTTGCCTTCACACCGTGAGTTGAATGCGAATGGATATAAGGTGAAGGTCAGTTGTTGGACGAGACGAGACGAGACAGAATTTTCATGAAAGGGTACGAGATGAGACAGAGCTCTTTCAATAGAAACATATGCACTTTTCCACACGAGACTACCTTCACGACACATTTTCGAAACGAGAATGCCCCAAACCAGGTCTCGTGAGCAACGCTAGTAAGTATATCCAACATACTACTTGGTTGTGGCTGTTCAGATACACCGTGAACGTGCGTAAGGACTGAGTGAACATGGGGCCTTCACAGAGCGTCATAAGGGCTTGTTTGCTGTACGAGTTCAAATTGCTGCTCCGCGGGGCGGAAGATATGACAGACCTTTGGTGAGGGTGTCGTGACTACGCGGAGAGTGCAGTGGTATGACGGTTTAAGGACGGTGACGAAACACTCGAAGACGCGCCACGTGCCGGAAGACAAACAGATGTTCAAAATAAAGATCTTCAGGCAGCAATTGAAGCGAAGACAGACATGTGAGGAACTGGTACTACATTTCAGTGTAAGTGGAGAAACCATTCGGCACCACCACCATCAACTTGGGAAGCACTGCAAGTTGGGTTTATAGGTCCTACATGACTTGACTTGGAGCCAGAAAGCAACGCGAGCAGACACCTGTGTTTCTTTGGTGTCTCGTCTGAGGAAGGAGCAATTTCTGGACAGGGTGTTGACATGTGATGGGAAGTGGGTCCTGTACGAAGCTCCACGGCGCCGTCATTGTTGGTTAGCATCCCATGAACCGGTTCAAAAACAGCCCAAGCCAGCACTACGCCAGAATAAGGTTCTCCTGCGCATTTTGTGGACTGCTCGAGGCATCGTCCATCGGGAACTGCTACCAGCTGGTCAGATCATCAATGCAACTGTGTACTGTCACTGTGTACTGTCTGGATCCAGCAGTTCTGAACCGCAAAGTGGTCCTCTTGTTACAAGTCAACGCTAAGTCCCACGTGGCTAAAATGACCCAGTACATCATTCTACGCCTTGGATGGAAAACACTATTGGATCCGCCATACTCCACGGACATTGTACCGTCCGATTATCACCTGTTCCATTCCTTGGGCAATCACATTAGAGAACGCCAATTCAAATCGCTAGTAGAGGTTCAATATGCACTTGATACCTTCTTCACTTCACTTCCCATCAAGTTCGACTGCGATGGAATCCATGGCCTTCCAGAACGTTTTCAGAAGGTCGTCGAGGCTGATGGAGACGATTTTTGATATTCCAGGTACGTCTTAGGTTACATACCAATGATCGAATATGTTGGTGAAAAGGCGGCGGAACTTTCTTGGGCACTCTTAAAGTTATAATAATAATAATAATAATAATAATAATAATAATAATAATAATAATAATAATAATAATAATAATAATAATAATAATAATAATAATAATGTGTCCTGCCCAAAGGCAGATGTTTGACCCGAAGGTCCATGGGTATTGATTCCAGCTCGTACCAAGTAAGTTTTCTGGTGAACAAACCCCATGTGCATGGGTTTTCTCGGTGTTCTCCCATTTCCTCTCACTTTCTTCATTCAACCACTTCAATTATTTCTCATCATCACTGTCTCTCTTAGCGTTGGTTCATAACGTGGGACGTTAACTAGATATTTCCTTTCAATTTCACTTAATGTGACATTTAACTTGACATAGAAACGCAGAAAGGAAAAAAGTCAGTAGTAATATTAATTACAATACCAATTAGTTAATATAGGGTAAAATTAAAATTTTATTACTATTTCACCTTCAATTAGTCACATTTATCATTCATACACCAACTTCGAATTCAATTCTACAACAAAGCTCTTTATAGTATTCCGTATAGAAAATAAGTGAAGAATGTGACGACCCGACCCGAGTGACCCGACACGAGCTAACCCGACTGACCCGACCCGACAACCCGACCCGTTTGAGAGCACTATCAGAGAGGTACTATTTACAGTACAATTTATTTTGTATGGTTTAGCATACTTTAAGGCTACCATACTTTTTGAAAACAGAAAAAACGGGACGTCTTACAAATTAGTAGTAAATATTGCATTTTGTATTAATTTTATCTTTCGAATTTTACTACAGTATCGCACTAGTTATACAACTTAAAATAATGTATTAATATAGTCCATACTCAGTGGCGTATTTAGGGGGAGGGCTTCCGGGCTCAAGCCCCCCACCGAAATCTTACTTACTATAGTAAAGTATATGAAATATCTTGCAGAATTTTCATATTTTCAGGCAAAGCACCCCCGGAAGTTAGCAAAGCCCCTCCCGAAACAAAATCGTAAATACGAAACTGTCCATACTTAATCAACAGTGCTAAAAATTATTATAGAAGCTAGAAGCTGTTATACAATATAAACGCAATCAGTGAACATACAATATTTAGGCAAAAATTATATTTTCAATATTATTACGCATACCACCTTTATATGCTCTACATGTCTATAAAGAAAAATATCCAGATTTATGAAGTTGTTTCAAAATTTCAATAGGCTGATTTATTTTTGTTAACCTAAAATGCGAACTAAAAGAAAGCAATTTGCATAATTGTTTTTCTGAAGCAGAAAAAAATGTGTTTTCGGGGCTGGTCTGCAACGTCACAAGAATTTGTTGCCACCTCGGGGTATATATTCTTACTTTTAGTGATAAGAGTGCTACTTAGGAGGATTTAAACATTGCATGTTATATCCGGGGAAGCAGCGATTGCAATAATAATAAAGATTAGAATGAAATTGTTCCTATAGTATTGTCGGAATTAAAAGCAAAAGGAATAAGTCGATTTTATTATATTTTCAGAAATTTTGATATGTAATTAATAATAATAATAAAGAAAAAAAACAGGACAAGAAGGAAAATTTCTGCACACCGGGACAAATTTTAAGAAACCGGGGCGTATGGTAGCCTTACATACTTATTTGCATGCGGAGTGTCAGTACGGAGCCACTACGTAGCAGAGTTGAAACAAAACCTCGTAAATAGGTTGCCAACTCAGGAAAACAAAATTACCGGCACACCCTCAAAATTCTCTGTACAAATGAGAAACTGAAGACTGTATTGATCGTTATTGTATTTACCAGAAATTGCCACTTGTTTAAAATTATCGAAACAGATGAATAATACTGGATATTAATCTTTATGTAACAATAGTTGATTCATAAAATGAAATTTACTCTTCACTTCAAACGAAGGAAATTGCTTTAAAAAGTCATTTTCTACTCTCAATAAATGAATAAAATTCTTTTACAATAAAATATAAGTGTTATCAAATTTGTTATATTAAATAAATAAAAAAAACTGCCATACATTAAAAAAATATCGATAATGTATAATACAACGAAAATTTGTGTTTGTAAAGGCACTGTTGAAAAATTTCGATGTTCAATGTTATATTCTGGATTGCAGATTCCAAAATACCGGTCAGAAGGGGTCTAATAAGAAGTTTGTACCGGTCACGGCCTTAATCAAAATCACAGCAAATACCGGCCAGTTAGCAACTCTACTCGTAAATCAGAATGCTGAATGCACCAAAATACTTCACCATGCATTCTATAGTTTCTGCAAAATGAATTTTAATGAAGATGATCAAATAAAACAAAATACTGTGTTATAATTTTCCCTTTAACAGTCTACTTTGTGAATTTGTTATATCTTCCACTTATCAATTTCCTGTACGAGATGAGAATAACGGTTTCTGCGCAAGATAGAAAGAAAAAAATAATTTTTTCTCATAAGGATTCAGTTCACGTAAGAAATAATGAATAAGTTTAATAATAAGAGCCGAGGAGTGATAAACTCACTCAGCAATAATGATTGTAAGTATAAATATAAATATAAAAAAAACAAAAAAACATTTAATTCCATCATCGTTAGGATGGATGCCATTAATTGTGTACAAACAAAAATTACGCATGCATATTTCTGTACAAACGATGTACAAACGATTACGAAAATTTGTGATTAAATTGGACATGTTGGTGGGAAGCTACCACTTAGAGAGCCCCCAGTTTGTTTTCGTTCTGGCGGCGCCCCTAATTGTGTACAAACGAAAATTTTGCCTGAACATTTCTGTAAAAACTACGTACAAACGATTGCGATAATTTGTGATTGAATTGGACATGGTGGGGGGGGCTACCACTTAGACAGCCCCCTTTCTTTTGTTCTGGCAGCACCCCTAATTGTGTACAAACGAAACTTTTGCCTGCACATTTCTGTACACACGAAGTAGAAACGATTGCGATAATTTGTGATTGAATAGAACATGTTGGTGGGGGGCTACCAGTTAGAGAGTCCCCCACTTTGTTTTCGTTCTAGCGGCGCCCCTAATTGTGTACGAACATACATTTTGCCTGCACATTTCTGTACAAATGAAGTACAAACGATTGTGACAATTTGTGATTCAATTGGACATGATGGGGTGGGCTACCACTTAGACAGCCCCTCACTTTGTTTTCGCCCTGGCGGCGCCCCTAAGTTTGTTCAAACAAACATTTCGCCTGCACATTTCTGTACAAACGATGCACAAACGAATGCGACAACTTGTGATTGAATTGGACATGGTGGGGGGCTACCACTTAGACAGACCCCATTTTTTTCTCTTCTGGCGGCGCCCTTAATTATGTACAAACGAAAATTTCGGGTGCACATTTCTGTACAAACGAAGTACAAACGATTGCGACAATTTGTGATTGAATAGGAAATGGTCGGGGACTACCACTTAGACAGCCCCCAATTTTTTTGTTCTGGCGGCGCCCCTAATTGCGTGCGAACATACATTTCGCCTGCACATTTCTGTACAAATGAAGCACAAACAATTGCGACAATTTGTGATTCAATTGGACATGTTGGGAGGGGGGCTACCACTTAGACAGCTCCCAATTTTTCTGTTCTGGCGGCGCCCCTAATTATGTACAAACGAAAATTTCGCTTCACGTTTCTGTACAAACGAAGTACAAACGATTGCTATAATTTGTGATTGAATAGAACATGTTGGTGGGGGGCTACCATTGAGACAGCCCCACTTTGTTTTCGTTCTGGCGCCGCCCCTAATAGTGTACAAACGAAAATTTGGCCTGCACATTTCTGTACAAACAATGTACAAACGATTGCGATACTTTGTGATTCAATTGGACATCGTGGGAGGAGCTACCACTCAGACAGTTCCCCATTTTGTTTTCGTTCTGGCGGCGCCCCTAAGTTTGTTCAAACAAACATTTCGCCTGCACATTTCTGTACAAACGATGCACAAACGAATGCGACAACTTGTGATTGAATTGGACATGGTGGGGGGCTACCACTTAGACAGCCCCCATTTTTTTCTGTTCTGGCGGCGCCCTTAATTATGTACAAACGAAAATTTCAGGTGCACATTTCTGTACAAACGAAGTACAAACGATTGCGACAATTTGTGATTGAATAGGACATGGTCGGGGGCTACCACTTAGACAGCCCCCAATTTTTTTCGTTCTGGCGGCGCCCCTAATTGCGTGCGAACATACATTTCGCCTGCACATTTCTGTACAAACGAAGTACAAACAATTGGGACAATTTGTGATTCAATTGGACCTGGTGGGGGGCTACCATCTAGACAGCCCCCATTTTTTTCTGTTCTGGCGGCGCCCCTAATTGTGTACAAACGAAAATTTCGCCTGCACATTTCTGCACAGACGAAGTAGAAACGATTGCGATAATTAGTGATTGAATAGAACATGTTGGTGGGGGGGCTACCAGTTAAACAGCCCCAATTTGTTTTCGTTCTGGCGGCGCCCCTAATAGTGTACAAACGAAAGTTTGGCCTGTACATTTCTGTACAAACAATGTACAAACGATTGCGGCAATTTGTGATTCAATTGGACATGGTAGGGGCTACCATTTAGGGGAACTCCCTCGAGAGGAATCACTCTACTTATTTATTGCAAAAAGCAGAATTTAAAAATTCGCATTCGTCCAAAGTTATCGTGTGAAGTAACAGCCGTTTGTATGTACGTACTAATATTGATAAGTTCCACTACGCGATCCCAATTAATAGTTCATATACCCGCGCCACACACACACACTAGCATTTGTACACACGAAAGTATACCTGGTAGTATCCACACGCTTACGCCGGAACTAGAAACAAACAAACAAACAAACACACACACACACACACACACAGGGAGAGAGAAAGAGAGAGAGAGAGAGAATATCTTGTTGTACCTTTATACTGAATGTACCATTACTCACAAAATCAGTTAAAAAAGAAAAAAAGAAAAAAAGTTGTAAATGAAACTTTCAAAGATTGGTACCACTGCTGCGTGTCACACATGAGATTGTTCCATAATGATTGATTCGTAATATGATGTATATGGGTTTCTTAATGGTAGTATAACAAAATGCCTTCAAATTGACCACTAAATAAAAAGTGAAATTTATTTCTCAAATTTTGTAAAATCGAAGTCGGTGGGCATTATGGGAACAGTCTACAACAACAATATATGCAAATAAATATTAATATACTTCACGTTTTCCAGTGGGTGCAAGAAAGCTTCGAATAGTATTTGTTGCCACAAGCATTAGCTGATGTAAATATATATATATATATATATACTCTTGCTTCCCTCAACTGAAACTGGCTTGCAAACTTGAATGCATGTGTGTTCGTGTGGTGAAAGTGTATATATGTATATAACAGCAAGTCAGATGAGAGGCAATATATACAATTGACTGTGTTCATACTAAACTTTACCTTCTCATCATTCAGCCATCTGCGGACCGATTTGGATCAAATAATAACTATTTGTTCAATAAAAGACCGCACTATAAGTTATAAGCTTTAGATGTAAGTTTTTATGATTTTAAATGTCATAAATACCTATGTGCAGTGCAAGTACTCAATCTCGCTTTAGAACTGTTGTAATGGAAATACTTTGTGGATAGTACAACTTCATTATTTTTTATGTCTAAATAATCTGGTCACAAACCAAGGGTCAAAATTGCGCTCGTAGTAACCAAAACATGCTACTCAGTCACAGGGAAGTAGTATTCCTAGGAATATCTGCCTAAAATTCTTACAGCTCTCAAACTGTTGTGTGCAACCTCAAGCATGGACACATGGTTTTTGCACCACGTTAACGCTCCAGAACACATTTCAGCGTTTGCTCGGAGTATTTGGATGGCTTTGATTTAAACTGTTAGATCATACTCCGCACTATCAAAATCTCGCTCTCTGTAACTTCGTGCTGTTCACTGTGTGAAGAGCAGACCGAAGGTGAGGCGTTGTTCAAGCGATGATACCCCATTGAGGTCTTGGAACGATAGCTGTGCCCTGATCTCTGCCAAAAGATGGCAGAGTTTATTTGATGGCAGTTTCTATAATGTAAAAATGTGCAATGTGTTGTAGAAAGTACTACGAAAACATATAAGGAATAAGGCCGTATTGCAAAACTTTGCTAGTACATACAAATTAAACCATTCTGGCAAAACTGTACCACAGAAGAAACTTTTCTAATTAAATAAAGGTATATACTGAACAACAGTGAATACTGCTCTTTTCTTTTGCTTTCTTAATGCACTGTTTAGAGGAACAAGTTTTATTTTAAATTTAATATTTAAATCCAGTTAACTATTTTTAAGTTCGTGTTCTAACCCAGCTCCGAAATGTATGAAAACTTTAACACATATCGAGATTTACTTCCATATCCACATAATTTTATTGGATCTATTAATAATGTTTGTGCTTCCTATAAATTCCCAATTTATTGGCAAGATCTCACTTAAAATTATTCTGAATTTTTTCTATTAATAGAATATCGATTTCGGCCAAAGTGTCTTGGTTCCAATTAAACTCCTCCTTGCTACTTTATCCATCTACGGTAAGACTACTAATATATGTAAAAGACTAACCGTTACAATAATTCATACTACTTTCACTAAAGTAGCAAAACTGAGAGTGTTCGGAGAATAAACAATTGTAAGCTCATGAGGCTTACGAAACGAAATCCTTCTTAATTTATATTGGAATATAAATTTTAAAACATAGCCTTGTAACCACCTTTTATATAACAAACAAGTTTACTTTCCGGCTGATACTTTTTAGCTAACAATGCACCTACGTATTTAAAAGATTTAACATCTCTAACAGTAAAATCACACATAACGTAAGAATATTCAGTATCGAGTTCGACCAAAAGTTAGAAAAGGAAATCCATTAACTCCTCTTCTTTTTCTTCTCTTCCTTTAATAAAGACTAATAATTCTAGATATCTACAATTTATTTCTTCTACAGCTTATTTATTTAAATCTTAATATTCTCCATTCATCTATGGCATTTTAAGTTCCTCTAATTTTGTAGTTCTCTTCTTAAAAGACTGTAAATAAACGTAATTAGGTGAAGGTATTTCTCGAAAAGAAAATGGATGCAATCGCTGGGTAACATTATGCCTTCCTCGGAGTACATCTACACTTATCTACCTAACCAAGAGTTGTTAGATCAACGTCAAGAAATATTAGACAAAAGACAATTTGTCTTAGTAAAATATGTATTTTTCTTTTTATATAACACTTTCACTGTACAGAAATTCGATTCTGCTTATAGTATGTTTAAAAATAAAGTAATTAAATAACGTATTTAACATTCTATGACACTTATTGTTATTGTTTTAAACGTTTTCTACCAATATTCTTCATTTTCCTTTATATTAGTCGAAAAGAGCATATTTTAAGAAAATAATCATGCACAACCAATGTTTTATTCTTTTATGTAGATTTTGGGTGTCCGGGACCAAGAAGTCATGTCAGGTAAAAATTGACTTACTTATAATAGTACTATGTCTTATATAGTTAAAACTACTGATGTCATTGTAATAATCCAAATTTTTGGTTATTTATACCATGAGAGTTTATTCTTCACCCCTTGTCTTATCATTTGTGATTATTTTAGTTTTAATTGTTATTTGAATTACCATTAAATAACAGTTGAAAACTGATAGTACTTCAATTTCAAGGCAAAATACAGTACTACCCATTCATATTTATTTATATGAAAATTTTGTTTTGATACTTCACATTTCTATACTCAAATTACTGATTATTTGTTTTCTTTAACCATATATGAATACTGAAAATGAGTATTTAGTATGTTGGAACCACATTTTGGAAATCAATCTACCCTCGTTTAGTCACTCATGGTGGAATTCAAACAAAGAGTATTTCTTTCCATTTACACATATCAATCTGCTTCAAACTACATTCCTCTTCTACACTTTTTTCTACGGATTTCGGCCAAGGTACCAATCGATTTTGGAGTCTAATATCGTTGCTTACAGAAAGTGATGCTTTCCTTCTCTTGATCAGTTATTCACTTCTTGATGTGGACGCCAGGAAGTGTCAAGAGCTTGAACAAATACCCGGCAATGTTTGAGCCTCTACATCGTTTACATAAAGTTCATGTAAGTATAGAGAGCTAAGACTCTATCAGATCCCTAATAATGTAGGCTCTCAAATTGTAGAATTATTATAGTAGAGGGCTATGTCACTTAAGCCCCAATCTATGCGTATGTTCTAAATGAAAAATATGAGTTAGGTAAGAGCTCGGTACAGTTTCCGTACATAGATTTCACTACTAGCAACCTATATTTAAAATGTCGAACAATGCGTTTGCTCGAAGGAAAATAGCAACATCTCCATTCACTGCCTATAACACGATGTGACTTTGTGGTTTACATGTAATTTTACACCGTAACACACATAATAATATGTAAATATTTGTAATGACTATTCCTATTAATCATACATAATCTAATAAAGTACATAAAAATCCATGTGTATCTGCGGCTAAAAATAATACAAAAAATAATGTTCAAATGTAAACCCACACGGTCACTAGTCAAAAATCAGCCACGTAATCCAAACCGCGAAATTACGTTAGTCACACACCCACGTAAACCCCTAAAGTCTTTGATTGTTCATTCTTCTGTCGCTCATAAAGGTTTAGTACTAATAGGATTAATAACGATGAATTTGTAGGGGTTTAAAGATGCTCTTTCATTAACAATTGCACATGGAATATGTTCTTAGAGATTATTTCATCTTGCAAATATTTCTTAATAGCGTGTACGGAGTCGGAGATTATTAATTAATTGTGGGATATTATCTTTAATGCCAAGCATAGGTCTATGATGATTCTTATTGAGAATTGCTAATATGGCTGCCCCGCCTACGTTAAGTTTTTAAGAGAGATTAGTTTGTTGAATAGAATTGTTGGTTGATCATAGTTGAGTGTGTTAGGCTTAGCTTTACTTTTTTTTTTTGTACTCTTTATACATTATATTTATATTAATATACTAAACATGGTATATCTTATTGTAATGTATATTCTTGTTGAGTCGGAAGTGTTCAGGAGTATTTATTATTAATGTTACATTGGTTGCCCTTAAATTAATTAATCTTTTTTGTAGGGCCGAGATTTTTATGACCATAATTGATTGAGTAGTTTAAAACAAAATTGCAGTTTGTGCACCTAAAGAAAGTTTAGTGCCCCCAGGCCGCGGTTTGACGTTTTCAATTTGTGTAAGTAGATTTGCTTTTTGAAAGGTATAGGTATTTTCTTTTCATAATGTGCTTATTTTTTAATTATTAGATATATCGTATACATTGAATGAAAAGTTATTTCTTTCAATATAAATATAATTATTATAACTCTATAATTTGATCCAGATATTTATTTACATCTCTGGTTTAATGATTTATTATAGTGAACTATATATATTTTCTGAGCGATATGGTAACCATTTTATTATATTAGAGTTAATGTTTGTTTCAAAAGTGTTTTTAATTATTTCCCCTAATGTAATTAGAATTCTTCTTGGGTGAAACGGATTGTGGTTAGTATCATATTGTTTAGTTATTTATTATGAGAAAATTCTAGAATGATTTGAGAGGGACTGCAAAATCAAAGTAAAGGTATGTAAATTCGAATCTAGGGACTTCTACTTACTGATCGTCAGCCTGACAACAACCCTAACCCTAACTTTAGGACTAAGCAAGTGAACCTTCCATGATTTAGACCTTACAAAATCTCCGATCCTGGTTGCACGGTTTTCAATGTCTTATTAATGAATCTTTTACAGATATTTATAATATTCACCCATTTTGAAAAACCTACAATGTTAGCGTGTTTTTAAAGAATAGGCATACACTGTTTCGAGAATCGAGACAAGACGGGAAATGTTTACGATACTTTGCGTCTGGTGTCGATTCTCATCACCAAAGCGAGACGATATTTGAGTTAGCCTTGTCCCGTCTTGAACCTAAAATGTTCATTTCCATGTTATTTTTTTTTTGTTTGTTTTAGAAACGAGGTAAGTAATTTCACTTGTTGTGGGCAACATTAAACAAAACCGAAATATTCTTTCCAAATGTCAAGTTTCTGCTTGTAATGGTATGATCTTAGCGATAATTAGCTCCTAGTTTTTAATCTTCTACAAGATAATAATAATTATTATTAGTTTATTATTATTACTATTATTATTCCTGAAGGTTTGATAGTTCAAGTATTAAAACATCTGAATATAATAAAACGTATGTCATCGCCGATCAATCGCCATCAATAATCCAAAAGGAAAAAAAATATGGAACGTTGATTCGAACAAACACCTTGACCACTGAACAGCGATCGCTACGTGTTAAACGAATTGTTTTTAGTCTGCATACGTTAGGTTTCTTTGCCACCGCTTGCAAAGTTGTATGTTATTTTTCTTCGATTCAAAACGTCTCTCGTATTTCTTTTGTGAATAATCTTTGCCAAACTTTATATTAATAACTTGAGTTGTTCTTAAACCTTTGCTTCACAAGTTTGTTTGTCTCCACACGAAACTACAGATACGAAGATTTAATTCTCATACTTTGCATTTGTTTCAAAGCAGTAGCCATTATCTGGTCAAAGACTTATGTCCGCCACGTTACAGATTAACGAACAGAAATTCATTTTCCGTAAAATTATGTAATTCTGTAAAATTCCGGAATTCAGAAAAATGCCGAAACTCGGAAAGAATCCGGAAATTAGGAAATTCAGAAATTCAGAAAAATTCAGAAATTCGGAAAAAATTCGATTTTATCCGAATCTCGGAATGTTTACGAAATCAGAATTTCCTAAATTTCGGAGTTGTTTCGAATTCCGGATTTTTTCCAAAGTCGGATTTTTCCGAATTGCGGAATTTTGCTAACTTTTCAGAACACTAAACTAATAGCTGTCTACAAACAAACAAGTAATGAAAATCATTTTTTATTCTGCAATATGTCATGTATTAAAATCCGACACCAGTTTCAGTATCTAACAAGTAATTACATGTATCTGTCTAGTGGAAGCTGAGGTATGAAAAATTGTATTGTGTCTTATCTTTTTGTGTCTTATACAACCCTGGAACCACTTAATGTCTAAACGGCTTTCGTTAAATCCAAGTTGTAGTATTCATAGTTACATCCATTTGTGTCTGTATGATCGGGTTAGTAGAGTTTTCTATATGATAGGGTTAGTAAGTTTTTCTCTGCTCTCCAATAAAGTTGTGATACGATCTACTACAGGATACAGAACGAAATACCAATTTATCCAAAGTTGTTGTATTACTACACATCTGCTTCCGTCTCTGTCAACTCTGATCGATCTCGTTGACTCGACATGCTTGCTTTCTATACCCCTTCTTCGTTTACTGAACTAAACAGTAACTATTCTGATTTATATTACTGCGCATTAATCGTAGACAAATATTTCTGATACCAATAGTTTCCGTTTTGTCCAATGAATGTTCTTTTTCTGTTTCCCAGCATGACCATTTTATTACATTATATGAAAAGCATGTAGGTCTAAATACCTCATGTATTACATAGCATGTAGATTTAACTACTACATGTGAGAACATTGCCGACTTCCAGCAAAGAACTAACATATGATCATAGTATACAACCCACGGAAGTGATAGCTGCTAATGCAGTGCTTGTAATCCCTAACGACACAGTGGGTGAGTGGACAAAGCACTGGCTATACGGGCCGTCCACCCGAGTTGAAAAATATATTGGTTTGATTTTCTATCCGTTATTGCATTCACAAATAGCGTTATACATATGCAAATAGATAGATAGACACACAGAGGTAGAGAGAAAAGTGCGTTGCATCCTTCTCCCTTCTCGCTCCTGTAATGTCTCAGATCGAAACCGGGCCTCTTTGCAAAACGTATTGACCAGCCTAAGCTAAACACAAGCCTCTTACTGCTCAACGTAGAAACGTGGTCGAGAGGTTTAAGACATGTAGTGATTGTATTTCTAATAACTATGAGTATGAGTTTCGAACCCTTCCAATTCCATTTTTTTTACTTTTTGCAGCTACGTCGGAAGGTTTAAGTTGTATTCTTTACAAATTGCAAATGGCGTTTACATTCAAAATAAGAGGAATTTTGGTGGCAATTGTTCGGATGTTCTTCACTTTCAAAATGAAGACAAGAATAAGAGCAATGCTCAAAGACAACATCTATTATCAGTACTAAACATTAATAACAATAGTTGCTACGAAAGACTAAATACGACCTCTTTTAAGATCTCTCATGAGCTGTATGTATTATTAAAAAAATAAACACTCCTTGCAGGGGATCCGAAATGCCGTCCTTTCCATTTCTAAGCATTCACCTTAACCACTACACAAAGATCATGGATTGATGAACGTTTAGTTGTGGGTGTATGTGCTCTACTTGTGTTTTATGTTCCCACTTCGACAATTTCTACTCTTTTCTCTCTGTTTAGCAGCTGTTTCTGGCTTTCTCTTTCGGTGTCGTCCTTTATTTACACTATGCACTATTCGTATTCACAGCTTGTGCCCCTCTGCAATATCTTATTCATATTACACTTTTCTTCTTGCCCCGCAGTAAACATTTGATTCATTTAATTCTCATACTCTCCAGGGATGGAGCACAGGAATGCCAGACTCGAAAAACAGGTGGACATTTACTTTCCTAACAGACTATACATTGAAATGTTGGTTCACCCGGCTCATACCCGGAGTATTTCCACTACACGAGTTCTCTCCATCTGCTGATAGAGCCAACGCGGTACTTTATTTTGTGATGCAGTTAGCCAAAGGGTCATAAGCTAGTCAGTAGTCGCACAAGGACGTTCTTAGCGTGTAGTATGTAATACCTACGGAAGAATTCTGCACCTTTTAAGAAAGCATCATAACCAATGGTAGAAACAGTTTTCGTTGGAAATGACATTTTCTTTTGGGTTTAAGATATATCATGCATTGGGATTTTGTCTGAATAAGAATACTTACATTCAATTTCAAAATATTTATAACAACAAACCAAAATGTTTGTGGTTATTTGTTTCTGGTACAGAACTTAAAGTAATACATCCAATGAGAAACAGAAACAGTTTTTCTCAGGAAATTCTCACTATAGAAGTACTGAAGTGTACGTTAAAATGCATATATTATCAATAATACATGAAGAGTCGAAGCTTCCATCTGCGTATAAAGAAACTTCTTATAAAGCGACAACCGTAAAAGCGTATCGAATTGGAATTAATATGCAAACGATTGGCCTTATTTCGATAATGTGATTGGCACTTAAATATATTCCGTAAATTTTATTTCGCGTACGAAAGCTATGCGAACCCCTTCCTGTACAAGCTTGGACACAGTCCATTCCAAGGTTTAATTAAAACTATTTTGTAGGAGTAAAAATAACTTAAACCTTTAGCTTATAGAAATGCGAACTATGTTCTTGACAGAATCGATTGCATTTTAGAAGAATTTGGAGATTTTTCACACTTGAAAGAGTAAAGATATTATGTTATAAAAACGGGTGTACTTGTTGACTGATAACAATCACATAGCTCTGTTACAATAGTTACATAGTATATGAAACTCGTAGCTCTATGTTGAACTTCAATCATCTGGTACGATCAACACAAGATTGCGTACACATATACGAGAGTTGTGCGGAATGTTTCGGATGCCACGTAGTGGGAACAATGTAATCTGTTAGATGTTGTAGTTATAAACTACCATATTTGTCACTCATAATGCGAATTCGTATGTAAATTGGATTTCTTCCCTTTGTTGGCACCAGATTGAAGTGAATTGGTGGTGATCAAAAATTGACCTTAGGAGAGAGTACTTGCATGATATGATATATTATGATTTTCGCCAAAGATTAACATAGCAAAAATGTATAATTTGGATGAGTGATACGTTTCCTGATGAAGCCAGATGCTACAGAACATTTTACATTTCCTTCTAGAAATTAAGATGCGATCGGATCAGCCTACTGATGAGTATCGTGCCCAAAACCATTGAAACTGTTTGGAAATTAATTAGCATTGATTGACATGTGAGATATCTCTAAATTGAGCGCACTTTAGGCCTTGCTTGATCATTGAGGTGGGAAATAACTTTGTGCTCGATGGATCCCATGTGGATATATATAGGTGGATTTATATAGGTGTGTGTGTTTGAGAACTTCAAGCAATTAAAAGGAAATCATTAAGTTTATACAAAGCTAGACATAATTTACTAGAAAATTTCTTATATGTTTTATTAGTGGGTTCTTTTGTAATAATCACGACTATGATAAAAGCATCATACAAAAAGTTTGTATCAAAACTTTAACTAATTGTCCGAAAATACAAAATTATATAGTTTAAAACGAATAAAATACCAAACATGTAGTGTTGCGCCCCTTCTGTATTTCGTTATCTATGTTTAACTCTATATACTTAATTTTAAAGGGTTATAATTACGCCCTATTTCTGTGTGTATACGCCAATATATTATATCTTTATATAATATACAGGATTTTAAATTCAAAATTAAATATAATGATTGATTTTACAACAAGCAGTACATAAATCAAAATACAACGGCAAAACCATTACTAATTAAGATGTATTCAGCATTTGATGTTTCGATGAATCTATGAGACGGAATTGGTGTTCCTATTAGAAAGTATTGAATGAAAACTATACAGAGCATATCCGAAATTGTAACTTAAACACATGTTTCATGTTTCCTTGCGTAAAATAATATGACAATTGTTCACAATTATATACGTAAGATATTGACATTTAAATGTGTCCCTTGAAACCTACTCTCTAACAGATTACCAATAATTTTCCTGTGAGAATTATTGTTTTAATATACTTTGACAATATAATATAATATAAAGTGACAGTTACACATTGAATACCTATTGCAATTCTTAATGCAACTCGTTTAGTGAATCTGCATTTAAAATCGTACTATAAAAATTAGTCTCCAAAAATATTACCGCTATATTTAGTTAATATTTTTGACGGTTAATATTCAAAAAAATATTTAATAACATTTCAGTTCATTTTCTCTTCTAGCCTAATTGCTCAAATTAATATTTACAAATATTTCCTATGGTGAAACCTTCTAATTTTTATATAACTAAATATAAATGTTCCGTTGTATTAAATAAAGCTGGATTTCTAACGGTTATATCCCTGTTTTTATGTAAAATATTGGATTCAAATGTTATTTACAATGCTGAAATCTTCATTAAGATATGAAGTGAAGAAAGATTTTGAACATAAAGAATAGAAGCTTCTACATACCTCCGTATTGGTAATGATATAAGCTGCCACTATTTGAAATTGTTTGTCACCACTTTCAAGTGAATTGTTGTTCACTAATTCCTTTCCAGCTGCTAACCCATCTCTGGAAATTAAATTTGAATTCATTGCGAAAGCTCATCTAATAAGTACATTCATTTTCAGAGAGAACTAAGTCCTTGTGATCATCTGAGTACTATTTATATTTATATTATAACCTTATTTAATATATTAAAATATTACTGATTTGGTATAATTCCTGTAAAATTTCAATCTATTTTTTTGTTAATCAAAAAAGGGTGATTTTTGTAAAAAAAAAAAAAAAAGAGAACAAAAATAGTTCCATGATTGACACTTTCAGTTATATGAAATGATATTTTTTCTAGTACAAGTAGGGCATTTGTGAAATAAATTATTAAATGTATGCTGAAAACACACGTGTTATTCATATTACGATTATACAGCAGGAGCATGAAACATATATTTTTACGTAACAAAGAAATAAAGCCATAACTTGTAGACGGTCATATACTTACCAAAGACTAGTACTAAATAAAGATTTCCATAATGAACTCAGCGGACATGGAACGCATGACTCCAATTTGTGAAATCTACCCATAAGACACTACTCTAAGATATTGCTGTTAAGCAAGAAGACATAATCCTAATGTGACCTATATTTAGAAAATTGCACACTTTTACAATAGCAATGTTGTAGATTGGGTTATGTAGAAACAAAATTATGAAAATTCCATTTAAATTGAAATAGGAAAAGACATACAGACATACAATGTCACGAAGGGGATTCTAAACCATAATTTGGTTTGGCTCAGATTGAAAATAAACATTAGATTGATATTTTTCAGAACATGTTTACATAATTTGGAATAGTTCCGAAAGTTATGTAGTAATGTCTTTTGGATTAAAAAGGTGTCAACTGTTTCTCCTTTGAACCAAATTACAATTTCCTATGCTTTTTCCTTATATTTTAAAGATAAAACCTCAATGATAAATACAAAATAGAATCATTTTCTTTGGTATGGTTTAGTTTCGTTTAACCGTTTGATAGTTGAAACTGCAACTACACTTTACAATTCCTCAAACCATTCGCTCTACTAGCCACAATTATAATAGACTCTGTTTGCGCGTCTATATAAATGGTCTCTGTGTAGGTCAGGGATGCCCAACGTTATTTTCAATCCATTCGGCCACTTCAGATTTCATGTATTATATTGCGGGTCGCAAAAAGACACTAAAAGCAATATCCTTTACATATTCCATATTTTTTACGAAAAAAAAATTGGAAACGTTTATGTAAAAATTATATATCACAAACAGAACTATTGTAGTTGTGAATGTACTCTAAATGATAAAAGATGTTAATATGGATTTAAAAGTTTACTCGTGTTTTATTTATATGGAAAAATGCCAACTCTCGAAATATCCTTGTGCTTAAACGTTTATTTTTCAATCTCGGACAATATTACTACAATTGTTATTTATATTAAAACAATTTTAACTTTCCCTTTTCGTAAAAAGCAAATGGCTTCAGTTTTCAATTTGTTTACATTATAGCTTGTAATTTTTATATTTCGCAAAAGGATCATACAAAATACATTAATAAACAGAGAAGATGTTCTATAAAGCGTACGTTAAACGGCCACTCATCACAGCTTCGCGGGCAAAGTTTAGACATGCCTGCTTTCTGATTCCAGTATATTCCGTTCTTCATCCACTTCCCAGAACTTCCATATTTCTCTTTTCCTCTTTCCAGCAGATTATTCCATTGTTTCCATTTCCACAGCTCGAACCTTATTATCAATGACGTAGTCAGTAAGACCGTATGTGACAGTGCACTAATGAGGGTATGGCTATCCAGCTTTGCAATGTTACATTGGACCGAAGTCCACTCTTATAGCCTCATTCTCCAGAGCTGGCATTTATTAAATATGTAACTATAATTGTTTGTGTAAAGTTTTACCTTTTGTTTAGTTAATTACAAAAATTGTATTTACAGTAGCAAAAGGATACGTTTGGTATGGTTTGTGTTTCCTCTGTTCGTTCTCGTCCTTTATTGAAACAAGCTATTTATAAACGGGGCTGACTGCCGCGTACATCATACAAAGCAAGACGAATTTTATGGTTCATTTTACTATATATTACCACCCAAGAGAAGAGAAATTTCAATTGCACAAGGATGCTTACTAGAATGATTTAGTAATATATATGCTCCACATAATACTCTTTGAGTTCTTCAACTTCAAATATCTCTCTTCAAAGTAGAAAGCGAGAGAAAATTGAAAATCTTGAGCACTTTTCTTCTGTAGCTGTTGATCTCGGAAACAAAGCAACTGATAATTACTGACTGAGTGTCGTATTATAAGGTTGTATTCTTAACAGCTGCCTCAAACTTTTTTATTCACACGATACGTCGAAGCAGTGATCCATTGTTTCTTTTATATGAAAAACACGTACTTATTTATTTAGCAATTTACCAATCATTTAAAACGTTCATACCAAATTATTATGTACACCCAGCCACAAAAGCAATTCCTCCCCTAAGCGCTATAATTCCATTACTTGGGGTCCAGGTTATATGCACTTGTGAGAACGCCTAGAAAAAAGCATTCAACTTACACGTAACTTTTCTTGGCTCAGACAGCAGTTGGTAGCACTGAGTCAAGTCTGTATGGAAGTAAAATTGTGAATGGATGACGCACGAAACATTGCTAAAATTCTGAGATCAATCTGTCTGGTTCAGAGCGTGTTGTCCAATTAACATCATATGTTAATTTCAATGTTGTTGTGTATGTATTGTGTTTTCATTATATATTGTATATTCAAAGAAATAAAAGCACTGATCAAATATCAGTCAGACAAAGCTTGAAAGTAGCTTAAAATATTAAATCTAGAACAACTGCTGGAAATAATTTTGTAAATAATTGCCTACATTGAGAGTCCTCCAATTTCCCTCATTCCAACATCTTTTTCTTTCTGCAGAAGAAAAGATCTTGCTTATCACAATGAGTATGCATTGGAATTGGAATTGAAACGGAAACGCTTGAAAAACTTTCAGCCTGGCCAAGATTCGAACCCGGATCCAGCAAATAGAAGTTCAATTAGCTAACACTCACCCGTCGCGCCATTTAAACTTCCACCCCAACTAATATCTAGTTAAAGTCGTTTCATGGAAAAATATAAACAACATACTAAAACAAAAAGGAAACAAACAAATATAAATATAATATAAATAAAAATATAAACAAGAAAATATAAGCAATTGGTGTGTCTTAATGATTTACTCGAGATTTCAGTGTTTTACTAAAAAGGAACTTATTTCGACGTCCCTCAATTAGGAAAATAACACGAAACATTCTTCAAGTTGGGGCTACGCCATCGGCACAGTAATAACGTATGGGGGCAGGAGGCAACTCCCGCCGAGAAAAGCTCCCCGCCGTTTGAGGGGCTCCATTTTGAGAAAAATGTTCTTACGTTTATACGATTGGAACATGAAATTAGAAATGAAGCATCAAATATGGTCGCCACATTGCATAAACAAAACAGCACACAGAAAGTAAATAGAACAAAAATGAATCGTGGACCCATTTCATTAAAATTGTCTATATTAGGGGCTCTAGAAATAATATTTATTCGTATGGCTTTGAGATTATCAATATTGTCTCCTTAATAATTTTGTCATAAGCGCAATGAACCCATGGAGTAACTAACGTAACCCCAGACGTTCCTGTGCTGGAGGGCCCACAGGCTCCGGGGCGCCCATAAAGAATAAGAGACAGTTGGAAAGAAGGGGTCCAATAATTAGAAGAAAACTTTTCCTAGGGGTCCGAAATAAGATTATTAATACTTGCACCCCCAGAAAAAATCTAAGTTAGAGCGCTGGTAATGGGTTGCAGGGATTGTCCCGATTTACATTACATTTCGTCTTTAGTACAACTTCTAATTTCGAAAGAAGAAAAGACTAAGAAATTATTTATTTATTTATTAACAACACAACAGGCTGTAGCCCAATTACAGTGTTGTAATTACGCAATTACATGCTCATAACTCTTGATAACATAACTTCAGTTCACAACTCTTGATAACTCATGTTAATGGCATTTCTAATTGTCTTAGGCGACATACACATATAAAAAACTCATTGTTATTTGAATACATTCTAATACACAAAACTGTTGTCCTCCAGATTGGTGATTTCATCATTATATTAGTTCTTGATTTCTTGCAGTAATAAAGACCAGTGTTTCTACGTAATTTTAATGTGGGGACATGAAAATTCAATAAGGAAACTAAATCGGGACAATCCAAAATATTTTGCTTTACACTACAGATGAATAATAAATCAATCATATGTCGCCTTTGTTCTAGTGTAGGAAGATTGAAGTTAGCAAGTATGGTTTTACAGCTGTCAAATGTAGGATAAATTTGAGTTTCTTTATATGTTAGAAATTGTGAAAAAATGTCTGTATTCTTTATAATTGCTTACGATGTTTTATGTGAGTCGGATTCCAAATAGTAGTGGCATACTCTAGCTTTGAAGGAACATATGTATTGCGCAATTTCTATAATGTTGAATATTCTTAAATTCTTATCCCGTTCTAATTATGAATCCTAATAGCCTGAATGCTTCACTTGTTATATTTACAATATGATTGTCAAACGTTAACTTAGAATCAAACGTAACATCAAGATCTTTAACTGAATTATGCCTATTTACTATATATTTATTAATTTCATATTTAAAGTGACGAGGTGATTTGCTCCTAGTGAATGATAATACTTTGCACTTGCTTGCATTGACCCCAAGTTGATTCGAAGAGCACCAGTTATCAATATGATATAGAACTTGCTGCAGCTTTATGTTGTCTTCCACAGAACTGATTTTGGCATATATTTTTAGATCATCGGCCGATAGTAATTTTTCATGGTCAGGAATATAGTCAGGTAAATCAATAAAAAAACAAGAGAAATAACAATAACCCTAAATGTGAACCCTGAGTGACTCCTGAGGATGCAATATCTTCTTTCGATTTGTATGCATTAGAAAGAACGGATTGTTTACGATTAGATAGGTATGATCAGAAGAATTTAATCAGGTGCGGAGAAAAGTGGAAAAACTTTAATTTTTCTAGTAATGTGTTATGATTAACATTATCAAAAGCTTTTTCAAAGTCAATATAAATCACATCTACTTGGCTGCCTACATATAATGAATTCGCTATAAGATCGGTAATAATTGCAAGATTCGTTGTTGTGGATCTTTGTGAAATAAAGCCATGTTGTTTAATTGAGATAACCGGTTTGACGTGATTAAGCATTCGTCGATACAAGATATGCTCAAATGCATTGGCACATTCTTTAAATTGTGTCAACACGTGTAGAAATAGACAGTTATAAGTTTATGTTCATAACTACTAGTTTATTGTCTTATGTTCATATGAGGAATTTGTGGCATATTGTGGCCACATGATCATGAGACTGCCGATCATGAGGCGAATACACTAGAGGTTCGAATTCCTCTGAAGAGCCTCAGTCCTCAGTATTTCTGTGCTCGTGCTCCTGTAGTGTTTGCAATACGTCCAAAGCACATGAGGTGCCAGTAGCGAACAATACTCCGGTTGTTACGATTTGTTTAAAAAGAAATTGTGAAAGCAGGAAAGTCCCATTGCAGCTACCTGAGTTCAAATCCCGTCGCAGCAATTATTATTTTTTCTGAATGGGATGATAATGTTTATGTAATTGGTATTGTAATTATTTCATTCCTTTATTATTATTATTATTATTATTATTATTATTATTATTATTATTATTATTATTATTATTACCACACAAAGAAAGAACAAGTAACATAGTCGAAGGTATTCATAGGAACAGAAAAGATATAGAGTATGTCAGATGTTTCTTAGGTTTATACCTGAACGCAATAATATTATTACGTTTATTGATTTACAGATAGAATTACCATTTTATGACAACAAGAAATGGAATATAAAGATTTGTTAGCTGATAACAGTAATGCATTTTGTTTCGCCCTTCTTCTATGTAGAAAGGTGAGGTAACATCTTAAATAGGATCATAACAGTACCAAGCGTTGTAAGTTCGATCACAATTTGAAATTTGTACACAGCTGCGAACAGTTACTTGAGCTCATTTTTGGCCAATATTACAGGAGTAAGGACGTGTTTAGCCCTTATGTATTCATCAATTCTTGTCCAAACACGTTACTTGTCAGACGGCTACGAATAAAGTTTATACCCATGCCATAATTTTGTGTTGTTGGCATATCACCTGTGAAGGAGGTCGTCTCAACTCTTACACCCAGAAAAATTGAATACTTTTTCATTTTAGTATACATCAGAAGTATCGTAGATTGTAGATTTAAATATTTACTGAATTGCCACACCCGTAATTGAACTCGCGTTCCCAACATTACGAAACTAACGCTTAAGCAATTACTCTAAGACATCACTGTTCTGGGAAAAAGAAAAATGACGCTGCATTGAATTTAGTAATTACACGCTTTTACCATTCCAGTGTAATAATGTTGAAACTTTCTGATTTCAGTCATGGTAAAATAGTAAAATATTGTGGAGAAAGATTGGTCTAGAGAAGTCAACTTTAAATTGACAACTCATATGTACGGGGGCGCTGCCATATGCTGCCATATGCCATATACGAGGCGACGCCAGGTTTTTCACGGCACGGCATTGGACAGATACTTATATTGGTTGGAATTTGGTGTTTCAGGGCACTGGATTATTTTTTAAGTTAATTAATTTAACGAACTTTCCTCAGTACCTTGTTTCCTATTTTTACGCGTTTTACTCACTTTTACAGTTTTTCCATTAACTCTTTAAGAAGAAGGACAAAAACACTGAAACATTGAGGACAGTCAAAGTCACAAACACTATTCTCGCCTTCTTTCCTTGCCTGAAGTAAGACAATAAAATATGGTGCACATGCAATTTTTAGTCTTCCATCTTCTATGTGTTATCAAATCTGTAAAACCAAACCAAACAGAGTGCAATATCACTAAACAAAACGCTCAACATGTTAGCTATTCATGACATAACTATTGCATGATACGAATAAGTCCAGTATATCCACAAATCATCATTTGTCATATTTTACCGAAATACATCATGACTTTTCTAAGAACCTGATACTTTAAATGTTAATACGCAAAGTTAATTGATCTCAACACTTATACCTTTACTCTCTTATGATCATCGCAAACTGTAGGGTACTTCCCGTAGATATAGAAAGGTGAAATGTAGAATCCAGGCTTGGTGTAGCATGCAAGTAAACAAATAAAAAGCAAGAGGATGATAGTTCCCACCGCCGAGTTTCCTTCAAGCGAGTGTGTCCTTTATTCAACAAAAGGACGTGAAATCCAATTAGAAAATTCATAAAATGTAAAATATGTAGCTGTCTCGACTTTGCATTATTATTATTATTATTTATATTATTATTAATAATAATATTAATATTAATAATAATAATAATAATAATAATAATATTAATAATCATAATAATAATAATAATAATAACGGAATAATATAATTATAAATACAATATCAATTACGTAAACAATACTTTCCAATCAAGAGAAAATATTAAATGCCACACCGGGATTCGAACCCGGGTGACTGTAATGGCAGTAATTCCTCAGACAAAGATAGGAAAATAAACTAGTAGTTATGTTAGATAATCATAGCACACACTATTTCTACACGTGTTGATATAATTCAGAGAATGTTAAAATAATTCCTATTGTCTTTCATTGTTTGGAACGTAAAGCAGAACTGTAAGAATCGACACGAGCGAGTTCGTTCCAGTTTCCACTCAAACTCGACTAGACTCAAAACATACATCTTTGAACTCGACTCGAGAACTCAACTCGAAAAATTTCCTCCAACTTGACTCGAGTCGAGTCGAAATGAAGAAAATCGAGCCAAATACTGTGTGTAGTTTCAAGTACTTTTATCAAGTAACCTACATAAACAATATAATTATTATCAATGGTGTTAACACTACTACTACTACTACTACTAATTAATATATTATTATTATTATTATTATTATTATTATTATTATTATTATTATTATTATTATTATTATTATTATTATTATTATTGCTTTTACTATGGATCCGTATAGTAAAATTGCAAGCTTATTATAATGAAAAAAGTTTTATGAAAATTTAAAAAATCCTTGGGCAATTTTTGAATACAAACAAAAATGTATTTTCATTACTAGAACGTTGTCCTAGAACGCTCGGCCACGAGGGCCGACAGCAGTTTGCCTTAATTTAAACTGTATATAGGTCATGACTTTTGACGTCCTATCTGTATCGAGCAACAAGATCAGAGGATATCTGAAATTCTTGAAATCTCCCGCATACCAAAATCTGATGTGTCGTTTGTTGAGCATCTCTTGCCGTTCCATACACGACAAATTTATTAAGGGGACCATATTGATAAATCTGATAATAATATACGAATATATATTATTTCTAGTGCTTCTAATAGTAGACATTTTTTACTGAAATGGGCCCACGACTCATTATTGTTTTATTTACCTTTAGTGTGCTGTTCTGTTTATGTACTGTAGTGAACCTGTTTGATGCTTCACTTATAATTTCAGTTTCGTATCGTGTATGGAGTAAGAAAATTTTGTCTTAAAATAGGAACCCTTTAAACAGCGGGGAGTTTCCCTGGGGGTGGGGAGCAGTGGCTCCCCTGCCACCACAAGTTACGGCCCGTCGTCTTGACAATCATTTTTTCTAAATTGGAAGGTATTGTTTACGTAATTATTTTTGTAGTTCTGTTATTTCTTTATTATTATTATTATTATTATTATTATTATTATTATTATTATTATTATTATTATTATTATTATTATTATTATTATTATTATTATTATTGTAAAGTCGAGACTTGGCTACATATTTTATATTTTATGAATTTTCTGATTGGATTTCAAGTCTTTTTGTTGGATAATAATCAACACACTCCACTTTACGGGTTTGGAGGAGGAAAAAATTCTCCTGTATCTTTTCATTGGTTTACTTGCACGCTACATCACGCCTACATACTACATTTCACCTTTCTATATCTACGGGAAGTACCCTAAAGGTTGTGATGATCATAAGAGAAAAAGTGAATAAGTGATGAGATCAACGAACTTTGCGTATTAACAACATTTCTAATATCAGGGTGTCAGGAAAATCATGACGTATTTCGGTAAAATAAGACAAATGATGGTTTCTGGATATACTAGAATTATTCGGATCATGCAATAGTTTGTCATGCATAGCTAAGATGTTGAGCGTTTTGTGTAGTAGCATTGCTCTTTGTTCGGTTTGGTTTTATACATTTGAACACAGGTGATTTGGATCAATGAAAACTTGACCCAGTATCCATCACGACCCACTCTGACTCATAATCCACCACGTACTTTAGCCCACTCTGACCCATGATCCAAGAGCTGCTTCAGCCCACTCTGACTTACTAAAAACCATGACCTATTCCGACCCACCACCCACTCTGAACCAGTGACATACCAAAACACACCGTCATCAATTGCGACGCATGATTCATGACCTCTTTTCTAGCGACTAAAGAGTTTATACTTGTATTAGAATCAGGTTGTCAAATTCTAACTAATCGGAGTTTGAATTTCTACGGATCTCACAAGCACCGCTCTGTTACAATAATGATGGATCCGACCTTTAGGATATAAAATGGTAAAGTGTTTGTCATGGGAAAACTTACGACGAATTTCAATTAAATTATCATGGTCTAATTATTTCCTTGTTCAATTATCGATACTTCTCAGTGAAAAAGTGGATGATATTTGAAACTCCCAAATCAAGGTACGTAGACCAACATAAAGAAGTTTACATTATAAATTTTATGACTATTTTTCTCACAACATTATGTTTTCATTGCCCTTTTCTTTAAGCGCTCTATATAATAAAAAAGTTTTTAACAATTATTATAAAGCGCATGGCAAGCATATATGGATATATGATGCGAAACACTGTATTTTTTATTGAGTTGAGTTGAGTTGATTTTGAGTTTAACGTCCCTTTCAGCAGCGAGGTTATAAGAAAATGGACCTTTCCCGTGCCGTATACATCACCAACACCCAGTGGCCCACTTGCCGGTGAACATCGATTATCAATACAGAAACGAGTCGAAGTATTACCGCTAGTGTCCCACTGCCGGCAGGGTTTCGTCGAGTCGAAACAGATATCTTGCATCGGAGTGTTGAAGTTCCCACCGAGTCGCAGCCAGCACTTCATATTGGTCCGCTTCTTCAATTCGTTGCGGAGAATCGCGAAGGGACCAACACGAAATATCGCTAGTCATGTGCATGCGGTTATTATTATATATTATTTTTTTCTGACGAATTGTTTATGAAGTGTACTCCGGAGGTCAAGAATAACCGCTGCCTCAACATCATGAAGTGAAAAATCTTGACTGCGATAATTGTATGAATCTAGATGGCAACTGTCGTCGATCATTAGAAAGTGAGTATGTGAGAACTATGATATACAGTAAAAAGGCAAGCGTCATTTTGTTATAAAATATCTTCCATATATACGGTTAAAAGAGCACTATGATTGACAAAATTAAAACGACGATTTCAACGACTTATCCCTTTACAAGCGACGTAACCTTCATCGCCTCCGTGGTTCGTATACTTTTCTGGTTCGTGTACTTTTTTTTAGTGTTTTCTAGACTCACCCTAATGTAAACAATATAGGCGATTTAATATATTTTCGGGAGTAATTTTGTGGTTCATTGGCGTTTTTTCGCGTCAGAAGATGCTGTCTAGGATGTAGTGAGCAGAGAGGGTCGGTGGGTCAGAGTGCGTAATAGTTATTGGTGTCTCACGGTTGGTGGTGCGTCGCAGCAGGTCACGTTGGATGATGAGCCGCAGTGGGTTACATACTGTTAACCCACGACCCACTGACCCACTCCAACTCTGGATATGTCACCACATAGAAAATGGAAGACCAAAAATTGCGTGTGCACCATATTTTCTTGTTTTACTTCAGGCAAGGGAAGAACGCGCGAATAGTGTTCGTGATATTTTCTCTCCCCAATATTTCTGTTTTTGTCCCTCTTCTTAAAGAGTTAGTGGAAAAACTGTAAAAGTGAGTAAAACGCGTAAAAATAGGAAACAAGGTACAGAGTAAGGTTTGTTAATTAACTTAAAACAAATAATCCACAGTCCTGAAACACCAGATTCCAATGAATATAAGTATCTGTCCAATGCTGTGCCGTGAAAAATCAGGGCCCGAGGCGAGAGCATATGTCTAAGAATTGAGACACCTTCCTTTACAGGTGGAACGCCAACAACACAAAATTACGTTATCTGTATCAACCTTCGTAACTGTCTGCCAAGTAACATGTTTGGACAAGAATTGATGAACACGTAAGGACTAAACACGCGCTGTAGTATGGGCCAAAATGAGTTCCAAGGAATTGTTCGTAGCTGTGCACAAATTGCTTAGAGTGAACGAACTTACAATAGGTTACGCTAGTCATGACAATGATCCTATTTAAGATATCACCTCACCTTTCTACTTAGAAGAAGGGCGAAACAAAATGCAGTACATCAGCTAACAAATCTTTATATTCCATTTCTTGTTGTCATAAAATGGTAATTCTATCTTTAAGTCCATAAACGTAATAATATTATTGCGTTCAGGTATCAAACTAAAAACATCTGACATACCCTACATTTTTTCTGTTCCTATGAATACCTTCGATTATCTTATTTGCTCTTTCTTTCTGTGGTAACAATAATAATAATAATAATAATAATAATAATAATAATAATAATAATAATAATAATAATAATAAAACAATACCAATTAAATAAACAAAATCTTCCCATTCAGAACAATTACTAATTACTACGACGGGATTTGAACCCAAGTAGATGCAATGAGAGTTTCCTGCTTTCACTTTTTTAAAAAGAAATCGACCAACCGGAGGATTGTTCGCCACTGGCACCTCATGTGGTTTGGACGTATTCGAAACACTACAGGAATACGAACTCAAAAATACCGAGGACAATTAAAATTACGACCTTGATCTCAGAGGAATTCGTATCTCTAGTGGATTGCGCCTCATGACCTGAAGCCGAACGCACGAGATAATTCGGCTAGTGCCACTGGTTCAATTTGCCACAAACTCCTGATATGAATATAAGGAAAGAAACTAGTTGATATGGAACATAAATATAGCACTGTCTATTTCTGCACATGTTGATACAATTTAAACAATGTGAAAATAATTTCTGTCGTCTTTTCTTCTTTGGAAATTAGAAGTTATGGTAAAGACGAAATGTAATGTAAATCTTGAGCATCCCTGCAACTGATGACCAGCGCCGTAAATTAGATTCTTTCCTGGGGGTTCCTTTGGGGTGGTACACCTGGTTTCAATTCCTGGGGGGAGCTAATGTGGTTCGGATTATACTTAATCAGTAGGTCCACGTCTCACATAGCCTCGCTGCTGAACAGGACGTTAAACTCAAAATCAACTCAACCCTTTTCTGGAGAGACAAGCATTAGTAAGCTTATTTGGGCCCTAGAAAAAAGCTGATTTCTAATTATTGGGTCCCCTCTCTCCAACTTTCTCTTAATCTTTATCTGCCCACCGCAGCCTATGGGCCCTCCCGCACAGGAAGGTTTGGAGTTCCGGTAATTACTCTCTTGGCCAATTTCATACGTGGAAAAATTATTAAGAGGACAGTATTGATCAAACTCAAAGCCAAACGAATAAATATTACTCAAATGGGTCGACGACTCATTTGTGTTCTATTTACCTTTTGTGTGCTGTTTGGTTTATTTAATGTAGCGACCCTATTTGATGCTTTATTTATAATTTTATGTTCGTATAGTATATGGAGTAAGAAACTTGGGTCTGAAAATGGGCCCAATGGATGGGCTGGGAGCTTTATCTGGGGGAAGTTGCCCCCCACAATTTACGGCTCTGCGATGACGTAGGCTCAACTTGAAGAACATTCGTGATACTTTCTTCATTGATCAACGTGTATATAAAATGGTTTTGAGTTAAACAAGGAACTCTCGAGTAAGTCATTAAGACACACAAGCTGCTTATATTTTCGTCTTTATATTTTTATTTATATTTTGTTTATATTTGTTTGTTTTTGTTACATTTGTGGATCTTGCTTATATTTTTCCAAGAAAGGATTTTAACAAGTTATTAGTTTTGGTGAAAGGTTAAGTGGCGCGGTAGGTGAGTGGTTAGCACACTGCTCTAATGTTCGGCAGACCCGGGTTCGAATTCTGGCCAGGCTGAAACTTTTTCAATGTTCCTGTTTCGATTTCATTTTCAATGCATACTTTGTATGATAAGCAAGAATTTGTCTTCCCTACATGGAAAAAGATGTTGGAATGAGGAAGGTCTCTCAATGGAGGCAATCATTTACAAAGTTGTTTCGAGCAGGTGTTCTAGACTCGATATTTTCAGCTACTTTCAAGCATTTTCTGATTGATATGTGATCTTTTATTTCTTTGAATATACAGTCTATAATGAAAAAATACATTACATACACAGCAACATTGAGATTAACATATGATGTTCATTGGAAAACACGATCTGAACCAGAGAGATTGATATCAGAACTGTTTCGTTAGTCACTGCATTACAATTTTACCCTCATAAACATCTGGATCAAGGCTACCAACTGCTGTCATGCCGAGAAACGTTACGTGTAAATTGGGTTGCATCTGTCTAGGCGTTCTCAATACTGCAAATTCCTGGACCCCAAGTAATGGAATTAAGGCACTTAGTGGGGGAATTACTTTTGTGGCTAGGATAGGTGTAAAAAATTTGGAGAGAATATAGAAATTGTTCACAAAACTGCTAGCACAATCCTTCGTTTAACAGTGATAATAAACAAAATAAAGTTAACTTCATTGTAATGAGTGTAGTTATTCAAAAATAAAACTCTTCTAATTTGTCAGTATTGCATGATGAATTGAGTATCAAAAATATTTCAGTAGAAATGCATATTATCAGATATAAAACTAGTTCGGAATGTACATATTTAATTTTATGCTTCTTTCCATTTATTTCACTTTAATTTAATAACAATCCAAAGTTAACAGACTATTCTAGAGATTTTAAATCGAGAAGCCTTACAAGTAGAGAGGCTCTACGGATTCCTGGCAGGCAATGAACTGCATTCTTATTTATTAAAGAAGGACGTTAAAATAGTTCTCTGTGATACAGATATCATCTTAAATAGGGTTATGGTACTGTATATCGAACACTTAAGGGTATTCGTATGGATGTATAATCAATACTTTCTGTTGGTGAATAATATACCCCTAATGAGCGATTAAACTTTAAGGGTGTCATTTATTGGTTGAAACCATCCTATTATGAGAACCACATTTTAAAATTTGGAAATTTCAGGTACATTTTAATAGCAAAGTTTTAATTCTTCTTGCGCCGAACGGGTTGTGCTATATATCGAACAATGAGATTTTAATTATCGAACAGGATGGTTTAGAAATTGAACAGCGAGATTCAAATATCGAACATAGTATTTTATTTTTAAGCAAGTTCACTTTAATGGTAATATGGATGTAGTTACACTGTAAACACATTACAATAATTTTCAAATTAAATTAAAATAGAAAATGCAAAGACAAATGCATATTAAAATGTTCTAAATTACAAAATATTTGTTTCATATGGCCACTTTTGAGCAGATAGAGAAGCATGTCTTGCGTTACTGGTATTTGTTGTCTTTCTTCTTCTTCAGTTCTTCCTGCTATTTCTCGGAAGATATTGCTTGTATTTTCTTAAACGTAAATTGATTAGCTTTCCCCGGGGCTTCAGGAATTTTGAAAATCTCTTTGAAAGAATCCTCACTACTTCGTGAGGAAAGCGAGCATGCTAATTTCGAAGCGCCCTTATCTTTGCGCAATAATTTTGGTTTATGAATTTTTACCACACTTTTCGAAATGACGGTCATTGAAAATTCTTCTTGGGTGAAGGTGCCTACTCATCTAAGGTTTCTTATTCAGTGTGAATTCACGATTATCGCCTTCAAGCTCTTTGGTTTCTGCTTCTGAGGTTGAACAACTTGTTATTTAGTTTTGATCAGCCTATATAATTGCATGAGTCACACAATACCGGGGTTTAATACTTTTCCAATAAGCATTCAAATCTGGGTCACTATCACTCTGTTCCTCTTACTCCTTTGAAACATGGTGGTATATAAAAAGTGGTATAATATTAGTCCCGCTGTGCTTCAAATAGTTAATCACGTGTTAGTTTATCACAATACAACTTAAGAATATGAGAATGAAGGAATTCTTTCACATCATCAAGCACGAACTTTATTTCTGATGAGGAGTAGGGAACAGTTGTTAAGAAGGTTATGGGGTATTCTGGTCAATCTCTTGCTGTGGTTTTTACACTGGGGTCCTCAGAAGTTCAGCAATAACCTTGCTATAGTCAACAACACCAGGATACAATGTACAAAGACCACACTTACAAATTGCGCTTTTCAGTGTTTGTGGTCTAACGACATCATCTCAAACTTTCTTCCACTTGGTTGCAAAGTTTACCTTCGGTGCCGATGATGCGAAATTTTTTTTTTCGTGCTAAAGAACTTCAATGTTCGTTTCAAAGGTGAAAATACGCCTATGTCTGCTGGCTGCAGAAGAAGAGTGACGTTGGGGAAAAGACAATACATCAGTATTCCATGATCGTGACAATAGTCACTGACCTCAACTGATTGATAACTTCATTGCCCATCAAGAAACAGAATGACAAGAGTTGTGATTTCTTAGTCTCCAGCCTCAATCTAAAATGTTGGGATTATGTCAAAAATGTTGTAGTCTTCATTCCGCCAGTTTCTGTTTTCTCATAGAGCCATGACTCAGGTACACTATTTTTCATATTTTTCTGAAGTAGTATGTTGCTGTAGATGACCACAATTGGGGCGAAACGACGCCAGCACAGAAATTGCCGAGTACTGTTACGCACTCTTTTTCTTTAGATTTTACTGTATTATGAAGCTGTTCTCCTCTCACATAAAGATACCTTCCTGAAACCCTGTAGAACAGTATTGCGGATTCTTCTTGGGTCTTCCATAATTGCTATTAATCCCTCACATTCAAAATATCTCGATAGTTTAGCATAGCAGACGCGTATTCTGTCCTCCGAAGCCGTAACCATACCCATGCTAATAATTCAGCCTTCTTCTGAAAGAGGAAGGTGTCGTCTCATAAAACACCTGAACCAAGCTTTTTCTGCCTTCCATACTTGAACAGTGTGCTTCTTCATGAAGACTGCACAATTTGCTGAACAGTGTCCATTAAATTACTTCACCAGAAATCCACTCTTTGCAATGTTGATCATCCATTCAGAAATTCCATCTTCTAGCGGGACAGGAGCGGCTTCCGCCCAAGACCAAACTTTATCTTATGATGCTCAGATAATTTATCATTTAAAGTTGTTACAGGAAACTGGAAGGTTTTCAATGCCTTCCTTTGGGACATCAAACCGAACCTCGCCTTCTGAACAGCTTCAGTGAAGGCAGATAACGAATACTGCCATTATTACATTTTCCTTTGACAGGCCTGGTTCTAGTTTTGGGAATAACTTCCTTGTTTAGGTTCTTAGTATTTTCCATTATCAAGTTCTGAACATTAGTTAAGGAAACTCAACAAAAAAATCTAAAATAAAATATTTTTAAGATTAACTTCTACTGTGTTTACTACTCTATACCTTGAGGAGGAAGACAGTCGGGGAACAAAAGTCTCTAATAATGCGACCAACACATCGTAAGAGATTAGTTAGGCTCTCTATGACGAAACATTGCTAAAAAAAAGGTAATTTAAATATTGTTTTAACGGATTTGAACTATGAACTATCAGCTACAAGGTGAAAGCCATAAAAGTTAGTGCAACACGTGATATTCAGGACAAAAGGAATCAACGTAGCGAAATTAATATTTAAATCACCAATAGCCCTTCCAATTACAATAATATTCGATATAAAAGAAACCTTTTCCTTAAAGGAACCTTTTTTATCGAACGTCATTTCGATGAAATGGCTCTCGAATATCTTACACTGTTTTCTTTTCGCATCACGTAAGATGATAGCTGAAAAATAGCATTATAACAAATAAATATACATATATTGATATTAACAGATCGCATTAATACAAGGATATTTATGATGATACCGATACAAAGGGGGAAAGGATTATTACAGCACTGCCGCGCCGTACAGAAAGTATAGTGATTTTTCTAATCTCCTGCCAACACTACAGACTAGAAAACTTTCCCGCATTCACTAATATCGACACATATGACCTATTGATTTTCATAAGGCGATGTTTGAAAGGGTGTGTTCGCAAATTTCAGATAGTGCGCAATGTTTTCGGTATTCTTATTATTTAACGAAATTACCAAGGTGTTCGATATTTAGGGAGCGTTCGATATTTACTGACATTACCCTAGATGGAAAGATTTGTTAAACAATCCCCTTAACTCACAGAAAAAAACTAATATACAGTGGAAAACCAATATAACTAATATACGGATCATTTTCGATTTAAAAGAAAGGAAACAAAACTGACTATAATAATTATCCATGCAATTCTGTTCTATCAACAGTCTATTAGCAGCATTGATCCTACACGCAGAAAAATTGTTGGAGATTTTCAATGCAAATTTATAAGAAATAGATCAACTATCGATCAAATATTTACTATTGGACAAATATTGGAAAAGAAGTTTGAATGCAATACTCTGGTACATCGATTTTTTTTTTTTGAATTTGGAAACGCTTACAAATTGGTTAGGAAGCATTTAATACATTCTTATGGAATTTAGAATACCGATAAAGTTAATTAGATTATTTAAGGCATTTCCTAATGAATCTCAAAGTAAAGTCCGGGTAGGAGAATTTTTATCCACGAGCTATCACATAAAGAATGGCCTGAAACAAGAGCAAGTGTAGTCGCCATTATTATTCAACTTTGTCTTGGAGTAGTGGAATGCTTTGTAAAGTTGAAACTATGTGGCTTTCAATACTCGTACTTTTCTCGAATACAAAGTTATCTAGGTGAAGTGATTGAAATCCGTATGAAAGAGGAAGGAAGGAAGATTACTACAAACTCGATTGACAGTTCTTTACTAAGTCTTGTGCCGACTAGTGTTCGCTATAATGTTTCATTCCTAAAACGAAGATTTTCTTATGGATAACCTTTGAGTTTCGTGCTCTTCATTTTTTGTAACTTGTGATAGTTATTTGTCCAAACTTGGGTTAGAATGACTGGTGAATATAGCAATATTTTTATTTTTAACTTCTGTGTAATATTTAAGCTAGTGGATAACTTTTTTTCGTAATGTCGACCCTCTTGCAGTTATTAACAATAATGCATCGCTCATAACCTTTGAGCGGTAAATAACTCTGTTCAAAGATGCACGCTGTAAGTAATTAAAGCAAATGATCGAGTTTCTAAATATTTGCTTGTTTTACCTGTGTTTCAGGTAAAATACCAATAGGTAAAGGAAAGATAAAAAATAGTCTGTTTATCATGAAGATATGAAAGAAGCTGTTGCTTCAGTAATTGCATCTGCAAGAAAAGTTAACTAACATCTTTTCTGAAGCGTGGAGGATCCATGAAGTAAGGCTAGGTGCTCTACATAATCATGTGGAAATGTACTTAATGTAGAGGTTTACGGAACCCTTTTCATACAGCGTTAGATATGATACAAAGAGGGTGTTTGCAGAGAGTGAAGAGAACGAACTTGCACAGTACCTGAAAACATGTGTAAAGATGAAATATGGTTAAAGCAAAAAATCTGCAAGAATATTACTTTACAAGTTTGCAGTTACTAAGAGGAAAACATATACAAGTCAATGGGGCTTTAATCAATTGCAGGGGAGGCGTGGATGAAATAGTTTGTGATAGGACACACACATAAACTTTCATTTGGAAAGCCAGAAGCAACTAGTCTTGCACGGTCCACAAGCTTTAACAGCGAAAACGTAAATTACTTTTTAGAAAATTTAAGAGAGATGCATCGTAGTTACGGACCAATCCCACCAGAACGAGTGTATATGTAGAGTAAAGAGACTTATCAACAATTCAGGATCCCAAATGTATTGTAACCCCTAAGGGAATAAAGCAAGTCTGCACAGCAAATTCAGTTGAACGTAGAAAAACATTGGCAATGGTAAGGGAAATAAATTCCATTGGTAACCACGTACCACATATGCTGATTTTTTTCAGAGTAAGTGTCAAACATATTATAGTAAAGGGGAACCAAGTGGGGCGTTTGGAGTGGCGAATCCTAGTGGTTGGACAAGTGAAAATTGATTTCTTCAGCTTTTACGCCATTTTATCAGTCATACAAAGCAAACAAAAGATCAACGAATTCTGCTTGTTCCTGACAACCATGAATCTCGCCTTAATTTGCAAGCAGTTGGAAGAGCACGAGAATTTGGAGTATTAATGGCGACTTTAACTTTCAATACTGCAAACAAGATACACCCAGGTTATGGCGTATGCTGCTGTAAATTTAATAGCGGATGATAAGAGAAGAATGGAAAGAAATGCAGAGCTCTTATTAAAATTTACAGGGCATGGGTTTAAAAGTAAATGCAGAGAAATTAAATACATGGAAATTCGCCAGGATCGTAATACAGGAAATTAAAGATGCGTTAAAATATCAAATAATACTTTTCAAAAAGTGGATTCTTTGAAATATCTACAATCAATATTAACAGAAAGAAAACCTTATTCATAAACAAATTAAATCTCAGCTAAAAGCAGGTAATTCGCGTTATTATTCAGTTCAAAATCTCTTGTAGTCGCTAATTCTGACTTTTCAGGAATTTGAAGCATAAAATATATAAAAAGATAATCTTGCTTGTTGTTATATGTACTTGCGAAACATGGTGGCTAATTCTGAGGGAAGAACGCAGACTGAAAGTATTTGAGAACAAGATCCAGAGACGAATATTGACATCCAGGAGGAATGGGAATGGAGGACGGCGGAAACTTCATAACTTATACTACTTAGCAACCTTCTTAGAGTCATCAAATGTAGGAGGGTTAAGTGGCCAGTCCATGTAGCCAAAACCGAAGAAGGTAGGAACTCTTTCAAGGTCTTAACGGGAAGAGCAATTGTAACAACCATCATTAAAACCTAGACGCAGATGGGACAATATTAAAGTGGATCTCACAGAAACAAGAAGGCAAAGTAGAAACTGGATCCAGTTGTTTAATGTTACAAGTGAGTGAAGAGCATTTGTGAACGCAGCATTGCGTTTTTGGGTACCATAAGCCAAAGAGTTAGAGAGTAACTCTTATAAATCTTTGTTTTGGAACTAAATTTAAGCGACCAACACTAAAGCATTATATTTAAAGTTTACATGTGAACTGATATTACAATTTTAATTACTGCCTCACATCTCCATGTAAAACCATTAAATTAAAAATACCCCTGAATCCGAGTTTCGAACATTCCATCTTCAAGTTTTACAAGTTCTTCACGAAGAGTCAATTCCTCACCACGCTCGGCTACCATCGCCTCTTTATAAAAAGTGTGGGAAATACAATAACCTAATTACAATTCTGTAAAAAGTATGATTGATATTGGCTCACTTTTCTGTATTAAGTTTCTAAAAGTTTTTTTAAGCTTCTGTGAACAGAAGTGTACAATTACAATAATTTTCATTACATTTTAATGACTAAAATATAAATTAAATCAGTCAATAATGAAATCGACGCCTTCAGAAATTGATTGTTCCACAGTTAATTTCCATTGTCCTTGTTCATATTGCAAATACAGTGTGTTAATTATAATGCGCATGCGTTTTCCGACTTTGAGGAAATGTGTTTCTATCGCAAAGCCGCAGAATAATTGACATAAGGTAAAAAAATTCTTCCTCTTGTAAAAGTAATAGGTTTCGAAGGATTTTTGAAAAAAATGTACACTCGAAAAGCTGCAATTCTAAAAACGGAAGTTTTCAAAACCAAAGTTATACGTCATCAAGATATTGAAATAGCAGAAGATAGCAGTAAAGAAGTAGAATATATGCGCTGTGATGGAAAATGGATGAATACAGCTGTGATATTTGGGATCAAGGTGACAGCTGCAGTGAATAGTTTCGCGCTGAGTGTATTTGTTTAGAAGAAAACTTTGGTATCTTTGTATCTAATTTTTGTAAAGAATAAACGAAAGTTAAATTTAATATTTCTTATTTTTTTTTCAAAACAAAAGATTGAAGTCATCAAAGACAAGCGCTTTATTACATTAAATGTATTTAATATTTGCATCAAAATTAGAATTTAAAACATTGTATTGTACAGTTTGTCTTATAAGTTACACGAAATACCTTTTATGTATCGAAAGTGTCAAAAATATTATCTGTGCAGAAACTTTTTCAAAAGTATTATTTCAAATTGTGTAATGTTTAGTAGTGCTTCACTTTATCGACATGTTTTATAATCAACAGGTTTATGATATGAGAAAAGTACACATATAAGTATGTTAAACGAAAAATGTATGTAACATATCAAGAATATAAATAAAAAATGTAAATATTTATTTATTGATTTTTCCTTTAACATTTCATAAATGATTCATAAAATAAGATAGTCTACGCTAAACGCGATGCCTCTTTTTTCAGCAAATAGTGCACTTTTGCTAATCTATTGGATAGAGCGTGCGCCGTTTTTAGGACCACCGAGATAAAATCTAGAAAAATTTAATGCAATACAATGCTTCGAATTCCACATTAAATTCTACGTCCTCGTCTAATATAGCCTCTATACAAAACAAGTTATTACATTTTTATAAATACAAGGACATGTATTTATTTTAGAAAAAACGGTACTTAATATATAAGGTAACCAGAAAAACGTATTGCTGTGTTTGACTCCCCATTAATCATGCGCACAAAGAATGGAAATGTGCCTGCCAAACGATCGAAAGTTAACCTGATAATCGGCGCTCTCTGATACAGGCACATTGAGTAAATTTATATTATACATACAAAGTTGAGGTTGGTTTTGTATTAGTAATTATATATTGAAAGCAAAAATTTAAGATTTTACCTGGCTATAGTTGGGAGAGCAGAATTATAAGCGATGCAACTACCATGAACAGTATTTAAAAATTCTCCTTGGATGATGGTGTTTTCTTCAAAGTGAAGTACTGACCATTTAGGAATAGATCGGACCTGAAAAACACAAATATTTAGCAATGAATTTAGCATTCATATGGATTATAATTAGCATTGGTAATAGCTTATTATAGAATAGAGATTAAAATGGTTGACCCAATTGTTTTTACTCATTAAATCCCATTACAAATTATAGGGAAACATTGGTAAGATATCAAATATATTATCAAAAGCCAATAGGAAATTTGATAAAACTCAATAAGAGATTACTTTGAAATTATATTTTTATGACATCTGCACTGTTATTACTTATAAATGAAGAAATAAATATGAAAGTGCGAAGAAAATATATTTTGTACGAGAACAGTGTTATACTACTGTATTATGTAACGCCCCCTTCCACCTAGCCTCGTCTAATCGAATTCACATGGAAAACACACTAAACATAAACTTAAAGAACATGTACTACAGTGTTTCAAGTTTTAAGATAACAACTTTATTTCCAATATAAGGAGGTGTATATGAACTAAAACGTTTGAATAGCTTATATACACTCGTTTGAAATGTGCAATATACAACTATTCTAATATACAATTAAAACTTTACTAGTTGATTCTTATCTTCTTTAAATTTAATTTCAATTATATTTCAAACAGTATCTCCAATCAATAATTACTAATTCTCTTCAAATCTTGACTTTAACAGTTAATAATCTCTCAACGACTTTTACGACCATTAACTACTCATTGATAAATTTCTTCAAACATGAATAATATTTCTGAACTAAAATCTTACAATATTTTTAGATCTTAATTAGTTAATTTATCAAATTAATATCAGTCAAATTAATATCTGAATCAAAATCTTAACTTTCAAACTTATGACAACTTCGAGAAAAAATTTATATATTTCTTTCGAGAAAATAATATCTAAATACGCTCTCCTTCTGACATATGGCTAACAGCTGAAAAAGAAATACTTAATTTAAACGAAATATCGGATCCGCAGGTGGTTTATATCTTGTTTCAACGATTAAGGTCAAAGTAGAAAGAATAATCGCCACAATTTCTGGGAGGAAAAATAACTACTGTTGGAAGGCAAAGGTTCGCGAGTTTTAAACCCTTTGGAAACAAACTATCAACGACCTCACAATCAACAGTTTTGACAAACACAATTACTATAATTAAATATAATATTATTAACTCACCAGGTGTCGGTAAACTCAATGGTTTACCTATTTCCTTTTTTCCTCTCGTTTGGTATTTGGCCTCTTTGACTAACTGTTGACTATGCACGTACGCAATTCTTGCTCTGTGCCAGAAATTATACTATCACGTTGTTACAGAGGATAAATTCCAGGACAAATCTTTAGGATTGCCAGAATAAGCAGGTATCCAAACTAGCAATCTCTACGGACTCTACTAAGAAATGTCCCACACTACAAGAATTCTCTCTCTCTTTAATAAATTCCTTTTTTTTTAAAGAAATATTTCAGAGAGATTAATAAGTAATGACACAGGACCAAAATGCACAATGAATTCACTCACCAAATAGAACTGAATTGAGCGAATTGAGGGTTCACTTTGCATGCACACTTTCCCTCTCTGACTCTGTAACAAGCACAAAAATAGGCTATTTCCTTGCCAACTTCTTTCACTAACACTGTGAACTTGTTCAACACATCGTGATATTTAACTTCGCTTAACTCGCAAAGAACAAATAGTAGCAAAAGATTTTCTGGCACGGAACTTAGACTTGCCCAGGTATATTCACTCACAAACATGTCCTACTTAACACAAAACAAAGCAAGAACACGTAACCACCAAACAACTCCATCCTCTCTGGGCTAAAGTAGGGAACAAGATAACGGGTCCCTGAGTCACCGAGCCAGGAAGAGTTGACGGGACAAGCCACGCCCACCGAACAAACACGCGTAAAACCTTTTTTCCCTCAAGTTGTCATAGCATATAGTTTCTCAGTCAATTCCTCCTTACATTATTCCTATCAAACTTTTTTATATACTTTTTTCTTTCTCCTATTTTTCTAAAAAGAATACTTTTTACAAAGAGAAAAAGATAGTTTTTCAATACTGAAATTGATTAACAATAGGAGTCTTAATAGACAATATATCGCTCAATGTACAATTTTCCTTCATGTAACCATCCATTCTTCTTCTTCTCAAATCCAGAAGGATGGTGCGTTACAATTACAAAAAATAACATTACATGGCTATATTAAAATAAAAATGCTTTTTTTGTGTAAAATGAGAGCAAGGTATTTAACAAACAACCCAATTGATTTAATGGATGCCAAGAGGGAAGAATGAGATGAAAAATAAGAAACAAATAAAACCTTCAAGCTTTCCGCCCCACGAGTATATTTCTTAAACTAAGGGAGACGGATGTTTAAGGCAAGTGAATGATAACGGAAAAATTGCAAGCAGAAGAGTGGAGACGTAACGGAATTCCTACCTACGCGACGCTGGCCGCCACAAACTTCAATGGACCAGGATAGATAGGAGAAACCTACTCAGTAAAGATGATTGTTTTGGTACTGGTATACCGTGCCCCCTATCCCAAGGAAGAGTTTCTTGGTATAGTGTTGGAGAATAACCAGAAACGTTTACGCGATTGTTATAATTTATTATGTACGACCATAAGATTATCCAATAATATTGAAAAACTCTGCGTTGTTACATAAGTTTATAGAAAATTGGGAATCTTGCTGTAAATGTAAGCCGTGATGTACGTAGAGCAATTCTCGAAACATCCCAAATTACTTTTCATTGAGGATAGTGATTATCAGAACAGTAAAGTGACCTTAGTGATGTACTGAGAAAGATTCGTTAAGGAGTGCGTTGCTCTTTAACGTAGAGTACACCAAAGTGAAGCACCAAAAAGTTGTAGAAAAGACAATGTATATTACCAACTCATCATCTCAATATTAATATCAATAAGAAGAAGAAAAGAAGAAAACGAGAAACTAAATAACAATAGAAGTTTTAGTAAAGAAAGGATGTGTTTCAAACAAAATGGATTAGTTTGCTATCGCCGGCATTACCAGGTATCTGCTAGCGATGTACCAGACTTCGTACCCATGCTCTGTTACAATATCAACACTATCACAGCATACTACTACCGATGAATTTATATAATTTGTCACATACCAGGCATTAAAAAGCTCGTGTACATTGAATTTCTGGCCTGATAATTTTAGGATATGTGTTGAAACTGTACGCTATTAGCCGCATTTCACAAGTGATATCTGTAAGTTAAAATTATCTAGTAGGTCAAATATTCCGGGTGCATTAGAGATAAGTACTGCAGATATCTTAACACGTACCAGGGGTTCTTCTACTGTTTTGTTTAAAGTTTCGGTGACCAGACATCCCGAGAAAAGATCCCGGAAAAAACGGGAAGACGGAAATACACATGTCTAGGTTGCCTTGTTACAAAGGCCCAACTCACGAGAGTCCATCTTAAAAAGGGCCTCGCTTCAAATTTGGCCGAGTTCAAACGGGTCCGCTTGAAAAGGGATAATGTCAAAATAGTCCGGCATCAAAAATAATCATGGATTAAAACGATACGTTTCAGGTTAAAAAGTACGATATTTACTCACAAAAAGGGCCTATTGTCTCACAATAGACAATCTAGTCATAACAGTTGGTAACTGCACGCTACAGATTATCATGAGGAGATCATCTTGTTTCCTTTGCAATGCGATGCAGTTATAGATTCGAGGTCTGCGGTTTGATGTGATCATCTTCATCTATCGCCTTACAACCTTCTTAGTGAAAAGGCTTTCTTTACACTAACAATTCAATAACTGCGAAGCGAACTACACAGTAAGAGTACCAATGATGACACATTATGTCAATCATGTACAACTAAAATTAATTCAATTCTCTTGCCTAGTTCGCACAGCGTAAGCCATATCAACTCCTAATTTCAGAATGTGGGCCAGCATTTTGAAACACGTTCCTACTTATTGTAAATACATCTCCGTAGATTGATATACGGTGCCACTCACCGAGCCGCCGCCATGTTTCACAGTTGGGCAGAGACACTGCAGATCATAATCTTCTTTGGGCGTTCTCAGCCCGTGGTTGGGAATAGGGTGAAGGATGACTCATCCGACCATATCACACGTTTCCAGTCCTCAACGGTCCAAGTTCCATGCTCGCGGCACCATTTGCGGCTTGCGAAAGCATTATGGTCCCAGATGAGCGGTTTGGCCCGTGCAACACGACCCCGTAAGTTCATGTTATGTAATTCGCGGAGGACTGTGATTGTCGAAACAGGGGGGAGGTGCTGATTGAGTTCCTGCGTCACTTGCTCCGCGGTGGCACAACGGTTCTGCGTGACAATGCGCTTTAATACCCGGCGTGACCTATAACTCATGATTTTCTTCCGCCCACTGTACCGCTTCCCCGATGTGTTTTTTCCTGTGTGTTGTGTAGGCCGTCATCACCTTCGACACTGTCCCACCCGACACACTTAACACAGTAGCCACTGCTGTCACACTCACTTCACATAACCGCGCACCAACAATTTGCCCTCTTTGACAATCTGAGAGGTCTCCCATTTTACACTCCCTTCGTCTGCTGCAGCCACTGAACACTGCTGTTCCACTGCGCCTGACGTAGTATGGAGACCTACCTAACACACCACCACCAGCGGTCCAGCGCTGCGGGCGCCATGACACCACTGCCAACCCATACATCTGACGTGTTGCCAACTACAGGTCTTTCCATTTTGCTGATCACCATGTATATATATATATACCAAAATATTAGACTTCTTCTCTGTGTGTTGAAGAACCCGGAGGTTCATGATCTTTAGCTCTTGATCTACTTGTCCAAAATCTATTATTAAATATTTTACCCATGCAGGTACAATTTAATTTCGTTCGTTACCCACATATGTACTCGCTACTTTTCGAGTTTATCTTAAGTAACTAAAGCAAATTAATGTATCTTATGTTTTCGTTTTCAATTTGGACACTATATTATTTGTTTCTAGCTATTCTACTATAACCTTTCGTGTACTAATATCTCTCAGCACAATACACTATACAGGCAAAATAGTGTTAATCATCAACTATTTCCTGAAGAAAGTTGCTGATCCCTACTAATGGTTAGAAACTTTCCACATTAACAACATTTTACTGTTTTATGGTCATAAAGTAACAACCACAACAAAAATGAGTTCTTATTGTCAACTTCTCCGCAATATTTTAAAGCACAATGACAGAAATTCAAACTTACGAATTTATGAATTATGTCCTTGTTTATTTCTTGACTATCAAGAGTTTATATTCTACTACAAATAAATATCAAAAGTAGCAATGTTACCTCTTAAAAATGAGGCAAATTCAAACTTAGTTCATATTCCCGATTGTAGAAAGATTCTAGTCGTAGATTGTCATAAAATACTCATGTTGTTTTACTTTAAAATATTTGCTACATCAAATGGCCGCATTTAAGATAGCTCTTATGATGCATACATATCTTTGAGTACACTTTAGGACTATTATCAACTTGCAACATATTCTTATTCATCAATGATGATCCCCTCTTTCCTGTTTCGATACTTTTATTACATATATTAATCTTAAACATAGACTATGTCATAAACACTATTAATGTTAAACACTATGTCATAAACTAACGGCGATTGGACAAATATGAATCTATATTCTCATTTGTATAAATATTCAAGTCTAAATTCTTTTCATGTGTGTGATCTATTTCCAAGTGTTGTAAACAACATTTTTAACATGATTAGTATATCTTACCTCCCAAAATGTAACATTGACTTCTTATTTGTAAGATATGTCTATGATCACAATTCTGATAATGGATATCAATATAAAGAAGGGGGGAAATAATCTCATTGAAAATAATTTTTAGAAAATGAAGGGGTCCATCAATTCTATTTTTCATAATAAAAGCATGACGATATTAATATTTATAAAATTAGTAAGAATTTTAACTATATGCCATTAAGATAGCTGTATCTTCAAAGTATATCCTATCTAGATATTTGTTTTAATGAAACGTTAGGGCAACGGTATTTAAGAAGCAAAAATGAATCGAACTAAGAACTTATCATCCTGCAAAATTGATTTAGCCTGGGACTGTGTTTGGCCGATCCTTGACAAGTTTTGCGCTATTTATTACATTGTCAATGTGTCATTTGCCTATTAAATTTCAATTATATCCGGAATATAGTTACAAAGAAATAAAGTAAAACTGGCACATTCACATATTTCTGCAGTAGCACTATGAACAACTATATGGTTACACCGAGAACTAATAAATGTGAAATTATATTATTGTTTGCTAAAATTTAAACAAAAGTGAATTTAAAATGAAAACCACTAAAATCTGTTGTACGAAATCAATATTTAACACCAATGAAATTATCAGTTATTTACAGTTTCAGGGAAACAGAAAAAATATGAAAACCTGAAAGAGTGACGCAAAAAAAAAACACCTTTCTTTTTGTACTTATACAAATTGTGTTTCTTTATATATTCTTTTTTTTTTCTAAAACGTAGGCCATTATTTGCTTGCGTTACAGTCATCGATGGATGATACAGCGGAATTTAAACGTCTCATTTGCAGTAGAAAGTTGGTTAGATTGATGCGATTTCGATGTTGTCTTGTTGTGCGGCATGTTCCAACAGACAATCTCATGTGAATATGTACCTAATACCTATCATCACACATAAATTCATTAAACTTTAGAGGGAAATGTTGAAACAAGGAGATTGATAAATAAATATATGAAAAAGCATCTAGTGTTTAAATCTTAAATATCCCGTAGATCTTTGGTGAGTCTGATAGAACTTCTAAATTTAAAATGCATCAACTAAGAATTATGAAGGTATTTACGTGTGTACAGTTATCCTGTATCGCATAGCGTCTGATGATGCCAAAGAGTTAGTTGGCTAAACTGTAACACGTGTTGAATTTTAATGATAGCATACTGTTTTGCTCAGCAAATAATTAGTTTATATTCAACTAAGATGATTCCATCGGGCGAAATCATTAGAAGATAATCTAAATTCACAATTAGAACTCTGCAAGATATTATTGTAGGATAAAAAAGCAAGAAGACGGAATCATTTGAAAAACCTTATTGATCTGGAGAAGCAAATTTTAAATTTTCAGGTGTTGTTAATAGGCATATCTGTGTTTAATATGTAACAGAAAACTACCATGTAATAGAACACAAACTAGATTAATCTTGAATGAATTTGCGATCTTCGCTTTCATGTTAAATGGTCTTTAGGGCTTTGTTTAAATAGATATGTCCACAATCTGTATCTTCTCATGTTATACGACATTGTTGAATAACAATGTCGTATAACATTTATATGGCAGCTGTTGAGTAACAGTTCCACAGTAACGGCTACAACATTATAATGAAAGTTATATGTACAGCATGATATAGCTCCTTCTCACTAAGCGGTGATAGTGCACTTGCTTCTAAACAATCACACACCTAATCATTGGAAGGTCGTCTATGTCAAGTTGTATGGCCACTACGATCAACAGATCATACCCCAACAGATCATTGATGGCATACTAATTGCACAACAGAAGTTTAATAGGGAATTAGAAATAAAAATATATGTGCTAAAGTGTGCTTGAGTGTAAAAACAACACAGCAAAATTTGTAAATCCAGGTAATCTGCACGTTGGTACCCGCAGAGATTGTACCTAGTTGTAATTCCTATACCATTCGAGTTTTAACTTGTGAAAAGTATAGTATTTTTTTGTTTGTTTTTTTTTCAAAATCAACAACTCGTTATGCATAGGCTTGAAAAAAGAATGACAGATCTGATGACAAGTCAAAGCACGACATCGCTGCCCTACAAGAAATCAGTAACTGTTAAAATTAGTGAAACAGTGAAGTGTGGCGAGTGACATACAGCCAAACACTAGAAGGAGTCTGAAATAAAGGATGTCAGTTTGTTACAATAGATTTCCGAAAGGCGAACAACGTTAGTAGATCTAAATGAAGTGTTTTGTAGGCGCAGTGCACTACAAGGTTTTCAGGTACTTTGTGACGATCGTTTCGGCAAAATGAAGTAACAGCGTCTCTTGAAGCAGTGTTCATAAGCGACACTATCTCTTACAATTTTCATTCTGTAACGTTCAATGATAAAACTTGAATCGGATCATTTATGTCACTTGTGATTTCAGTAGAAGTTCAAGTTGAGGATGAAATATATATTTTGAGAATGTTTTCTTGATTACACAAAACCGCTTCAAGCAATCTTTTATATTGTTTTCTATAGTAATGAACGATAAAACTAGATAAATGTAAGGACAACGTTACTCTATACACTCACACACAACTATGTGCTACGAGTAGTTACATATTATAATGATTTCGATTTCAAGTCACGGCAATACTTTTATAATTCATAAATACCTGCCTTTATACAGAAAAGGATTCCTCTTATTTTTCATCAATATTATCATTTCCTACCTGTATCGCATTTTGCGACATGCTTAGAGGGTGTATAGCGTCAGCGTGTCAATCGTTCTTGATGTCCCGCAAGGACTACAGTACGACGTGGATAAGTAAACCGGAAGTGGTTTATTTTTGCCACTTCTGTTTTAACTTTAGCAGTTAAAGAGTGAAAATGGTAATAGATAACATTAAACAATTCTTTAAAAATCTGAAGCAACCAGGGAGTAAATTCCATATACCCTCAAATTTTTCTCTCTTAAAACCAGAAGTGGCATAGAATAAACCACTTCCGGACCATTAGTCATTATACTAGAGTAGAGACGGCAATAGATGTGTTTCTCGTTCTTCATAGACGTGCAGTAGGATCTGTTTTAAAACTAAACTTCTTTCTTTATCTCAATCCATAACTTGATTGTCAATGAAGTCAGATGTTTAAAATTTTGACTAAAATATTTTCTAATATTAACTTTCAACTTTGTGTTTACTCATCAATGTGTATACTCTCACATATTTAAAATGGCATTTAGAATATAACCGCTTAAAAAATAATGGAAAATTAACAATTAACTGTTTAGAGAAGATATACATTTGATGTCTATATTTTACCTTAAATATTTAGAAAGTAATCCAAATTGATTCCATTATCTTGCTCATTGTTATGTAAGATAAATCAACAAAAAACTTTTTGGGAGACAAAACTTGAGGAAAATATCATTATTTTCAAATTATTAACATAAATCATTGCACCATGTCATGAGTTGAAGGAAGAAATTATAAATACTGAATTAATTCAATCACCTATGCAGCGTCTCTTTAAACGAATCGTATAATCGAGTATAATTTTTAATGAAAGGTTTTCAAATAGCCAAAGATAGTATACAATTTCTAGTGACATAACTGTTGGTAAATGCTATTCCATTGACCTTTCATTGAGAATGCACATGAGAGAAACCTGCCGGGTCTGGATTTCTTTTAGCGCGCTTCGATTTGATAGGAACATCAATATAACAAGTGAGGCCTTCTCCTGTGCAGAAACAAATATATGTTAGAATGAAAGGAAATAAACATTTCCAAACTTGCTCATTCAGTTGTTCTAGATTACATAATTTTCATATTATTTCAAATACATATAATTCATTTGTGATCACCTTTTTTATTAAATTCTCGTATAGATTGTGCACATGAATGATAATAATGCATATTTATCGTATCTCTAATATGTTTGCTCTCAAGACTGGCAATGCCGAAATTTGATTAAAAATGAATTTGGGGCAACGATCTTCACTAAATCAACATAATTTAGCACACTCTAATTGACAGGATAGCTGTATGGGGTGTGGGTGAAACTCAAATTGCAGCCACCTTCTCATGGTAAATTCTGGTCCATTTCATAAAAAAAAAAAAAAGTTGTGAAATGGACGATGAGATGCAAAATCATTAGGAAAATAAACTATATAAAATCACTCACATTAACACATTATTAACCCTCCAATACGCGCGCGGGCTACTATTGTAGCCCAGCGTTTTTATTTTCCTTGCCGCAAAGTAATTCGAGATGATAACTCAAAGGGTGTCTGTGTACCTTTCTATCAACTATCATTCGGCGTGTTTAGTGTGTGGCCAAACGTAAAATCGAAAGGAGCTCATTGTTATTCCGCTTGAAAATTTCACGGGCTACATCTGTAGCCCGCGCGAATATTGATGTCACAGGTGTTCCCAAGCGTCAAAGTTTTTTCATTATAGTTTGAGTGTTTTTCAGATGGTCAATGAGTTTGCAAAATGCCAATTCTGATGTGGAATGTTTTCTAGATGGCGATAGTTAACATTTTGAGACCGCAAAAATGCATTTTTCGGACACAGAAATAGTGAAAATTCAGAAGATGTGACTGAGAATTCCGGGCGGCAGGAATCACTGATACCTGTTGATAATAGTAGTAAAGACAGTTCTGAAGTAAATTATTATGTAGTAAAAGACAATCTCAAATGGGAAAAAAATCACTCCTACTCGTAATATTTGCGCTCGTGCTCATAATAGTGTGCTTCTTTTTTCAGGACCTAAAGGTGGAGGTAGGTCTGCGTTGTTGGAGCTTGACTATCTAGAAGTGCTTTTAGAAGCAAACATTTTGAGACTTAAAGTTTATTTTACCAATATTTACATTGGCAGTGTTAGATTGAGATTTGTACTTAACCGTCATGCAAAACTTACAGACGAGATTGTACGTGCCCTTATTGATATTTTGATGCTTTTGATGAGTTGTCAATGCTTGACGGAAAGTGTGCGCAACATGCTTAGAAGGACAGGAATACGGAAACATAAAAAGAAAAATATATGAAAATAACATATGTAAAATTATGCAAAATCGTAATCAAACTTTGATACTAGAAATTCGTTATGATGAAAAGGTATATGTTTTATGAATAATACGTTTATTTGTAATATTTGTAAAATTTTTGAACCGGAAGTATGTCCAGAAGTGGCCTAACAGTCGCTTCCGGTTTACAACCTAAAGGAAGATCAACATATTGACTTCACTGTTAAGTTCAAGTTTTCTAGCAGAATAGATACAAGGAATTTTTGAACCGGAAGTGGCCTAAGAGTCAAGTCACTTGGAAAACAAATATTCCCCTAAATATTATGCTCAGCTACAAAATTCTATTAGTTTGTTTTTCTTTCTTTACTTTTATTACAGTGTTGAAAATAGAATAAATGAAATGCCTAGATTTTTCTTTTGGGTACAGTACAACCTCGTTTATCCGGATTAGCAAGGACCAAATGCAATACGGATAATCTAAAGTCCGGATAATTATGGTAATATGAGAAGCAAAACAAATTCTTAAATAAGGATACTTACCTTTATTACGATAACTTTTCACGTCACTTCTTAACAACGAATTGATAAACTGTCTTCTCTTTCAAATACGTGTAGCGTTTGAATGAAGCAAGGACACGCAAACACTTTTTCATTAATGGTACAGTTGGAGTGGTATTTGGCTGTCGCTCCAAGTACGCCAAAAGTTATTATTCAAGAAAATAAGAATTAAACTGTCAATTCAGTTTGAAGATGGCACCGAGAAAAAAGTGTGTCAATGCTTAGAGTTTCAAGGTATAAAGCAGGAAGGACGAATAGAGACGTACTTTGCCATGGGGCTCCAATTAGATTTCACTGGCTAATGGTGGAAAGTCTGTATAACACATATACTAGATCGGAACACAAACCGGCTCGGGCCAACCGGGGCACCCGTGCGGTATGAGTCGTCAGGCCGCCATCTTCACGGGCCTGGATTATATTCCCAACTGGGATGTGTTGTTTATTGGTTTTGGGCGTCGTAGAGAGGACAATGACCTCACAGGCCAAACTCATAAGTTACTCAGATGAATTTCCGTACCCAGGGTGTTCTAAGGAGGGCCAGGCTCCTAAATTTGTGCTGGCCCCTCTTATATATTCCCGGTAAGCTTGCAAATGAACTATATATGGTGATGAACTATAATACGGTTGCATCGGGTCCTCCTAACTTCAGCCGCGCTCCCTCCTACATTTTTGGGCTAACTACGGGCCTGCTCCGATGTTCTAAAAATACAAAGTTTTTTTTAATATGAGTATTTAATTAACCAGTCTGATAATGCTAGTGCATATAACTTCACTTCCAGATTTTTTCTTAAATAATACTTTCGGGAAAAGCAACAACATTAGTTGTAGTGGACAGGTGATTTGTATTTCATACACTGCAACATAACCAATCCTCTTGCTCTATCTATTATAATTCAAAATGTGCACAGAAATAGTTCAAACTTCAGTATTCATCTGAAGGCGCGAAACAGGTTCAAAATGAGTTGATTCGGATAAAATATTAACCAAAGCCTATTCCATTATTTTAGCTCTATGAGTGGAGTGCCAAATAAAGATCTTGCAATTGCAATTGAAATTAATATTGAAAGAGTGGTACAGAAAAAAATACTGATTATTTTACATATATGCTGAGCACTAAGCAAATTTGGTAGTCAAACTTCCAACTTTTAGCAAAACAAAACGACTCTATAGACAACTATAGAGTGTTCGATCTATGTGTGTCTGGCATTGAAATCATACTTTGAGTCTCAGAAGGTGATTCCTTACCTACTAAATAAAGAAGAGCGAACATCCGCTCTGGAATATTTCGAATTACCATACCAAAAAGATTGACTCTTTTAGAAGGATTTCCATCGAAAGAAATGTGTGAAACTTCAGCTCAATTAATAGATATAACCTCTGGTATCCAACAGTTAAAGTGTATGTCATCGCCTGTGTCTATTGTATATTTTTAGAAAGTTGTGGGACTTCACAGATGTTTTCTGGAAGTGAGGGACGATTCCTCTTCCGTTCGCCCTCACTTTTACCTCTACTGGTATCTCATTCCAATATAACTTATGTTTTCAGATGAATTTAAAATCATAGTTAATTGAAATTTTCATTCATTTGAGATAAATGTAAACCTTTTGCAATGAAACCAATACAGTAAAATATTAAAAATCCGCAAAGAAGGATAAGAAAGTATTTATTGGTAAGTAGTAACAAAAAATACTTATGACCCTAAGAATGAAAATAAGTTCTTAGGATCGTCAGGAAATGAACGCTGACAAGACCAGCCAGCAAACTAACACACTTTTTCCTACACTAGGAGGGCAAATGCAGGATAAATTCTCCACTAATGACCTTATTAAGTAAACTTCAAAAGTAATTATTTCATGTGACGTATTTATGAGATCTTTTGGTATATTCTTGGTATTGAAGAAATTATTCAAGTTTTCTGCTATTATTATTTTAAACAAACGCAATTTTCTTCAGAAAAGGTCTTCGTCTTTCGATAACCTTCGGGATATAAAGGACCCCGCACAATCGTTATTGAAATTGGATTTCGGTGGAAATGCTGGAAACCGTGATATGTTGTCGATATTGTGATCCTGGGAAAAAGTCTCAATAAGCTCAACCATCCATCACTGACCGTTTGACCACACCAGAGCCACTTTTTCGAAAACGGTATTGGAAATAACATTTTTGATTTAGTTCGAATTAGTTGAAATCGTGATGTGTTACGAGGGTCACTACAAAAGTTTTGAGATGTCAAGTAACTTTAAAATCAGTTTAATACTTATATTTTCTCAGAGTAGTCACCATTACACTATACACATTTTTGCATCCTCGAAAACCAGTTTTGGAAGCAGTCTTGCCAGTCTTTTTCGTCAAGTGTTGAAAGTTCATTCTCGTAAGCCACTACAGCTTCTTCAGGGTTGCAAAATATCTTGCCACGCATGTGATCTTTGATACTGGGGAACAGAAAAATCACACAGGGCCAGGTCAGGGCTATACGGCGGATGAGTCATAAGTCCGACATCCGTATATTCTAAAAACTGAATTGTGATGTTGGCCGTGTGTGCGGACGCATTGTAATGATGAAGCAGGATCACACGCAATCCAGTTCTTTGACGCCGTTCCCGAATCTTCTGGAACATTTTGTTAGGCACTGAGCAGTATCAGTTCTTTGTTCTTCAAGTGAAACAGTTGCAACATGGCCAGATTTGGAGAAGAAAGTTGTGACCATCTTCTTCCCCACACTTCGCGGTCGCTTCACTTTTTGGGTGGATTTTCGTCTGGAAAGATCCAAAGTGTAGACTGGCGTTCATTTTCAGGGTCAAATTAATAGATTCAAGTAACCATGTAACAATGACAGAGACGCGTCGAGAATTGCCTCCATCAAATCTAGCAAGCATTTCTCCACACCATTTCATACGCATACGCTTCTGCTGTTAAGTCAAAGTGTGAGGCACCCAACGAGATGAAACCTCCCTGAGCTGAAGATGATCATGAAGAATTTTTGTTACTGTTGGTAGATCCAATGTTCACTGTAGATTCAATGTCCTTGAAAGTTGTTCGAGGGTTTTCTCTAATCATTTGTTCCACAGCGGCAATGTTTTCATCTGACACAGCTGTTGCCGGACGTCCAGCTCTTTCTACATTTTTACTTGAGGTCCGGTCTCTTCTGAATTCACCAAATCACCGAAAAATTGTAGCACTGGAAGCAGCAAGGTCCCCAAAAATCTCCTGCAAACGGTCAATGCTTTGTGTCTCGTTGAAACTATTTTTGATATCGTAAAGGATCATTGCCTGAAAATGTTCTCTTTCGAGCTCCATTCTATACAGCCGAATACTTCTCACATCAACAAACGTTGAAGGCGAAGTGAAGGCGATACCGCCACGCCGATAAGCGAGGCGAGTTGAAACTTGCTTCGCTTCTTCGCTGTGGATACCACTATCGAATGCAATTGTTGGAATTCAAATTCTGTGCCAAAACAATGCGTATCTCAAAACTTTCGTAGTGACCCTCGTATATATATTGTAATCCTGAGATAAGATATCAATGGATAGAACCACAAATCATTAACCGTTTGTCCACTATAAGACCACTTATTGAAAACAGAAGAAGATAATGATCGTCTGAATTTCGTTGAAAATGACTGAAACCGTGATACTTTGCAGATATTGTAAACTGAGAAAAGTCTTAATGGGCACGACCAGTAATTACGAAGCGTTTCTCACTACAGGGCCACATTTTTGAAACCAGCACAAGGTAATTGTACTCTGAATTTCTGCGGAAATAACTTAAATTGTATTTTTATCCTGCGAAAAAGTCTTAATTGGCACAGCCATTATTCACTGACAGTTTGGCCACTGTTTTGAAAACAGCATAAAATAACGATATTTTGGAATTAAAAGACGTCATGATTCTGAGCAAAAGAATTAATTTGTGGGTAGCGAACAACAGTAGGTCAGTTGTTAGACCATTTGTTCGCATTTGTTTGAGAGATTTTCTTCTGGCCAGTCATCCTCTCTATGGTTTTCCAGAACTTTCCTTTGTCACGAAAGATGAATATCGGTATGCTACATATTCTTAAAATGTTTTACCGCATCTTTCTCCATGAACTTTCTGCCGTTTTGTATAAGATGAGAAGATGTAATCCTTTCAGACTATCATATAATTCCAAAAAATCCCAGAATGTTGTTACTTTCTGCTGTTTTCAAAACGTGAAATTGTAGTGGTCAAAGGTGGGTAGTTATGCCCATTCAGACTTTTTGTCAGCATCGCAATATCCAGAGTACCGTTACCCTGGTAGCAAAGTTGTTTGGCCCACCGTACGAACTTAATGGAATTTGGTCAAAACTGAGGGAGATGGTCGGTGTCAACCCATAGCTGAAAAACATTCGTAGGTCCACCAACTATTGTCCAACCTTCACGCAACGTTACTGGAATTGATGTTTCTTTTTCCAACCAAGAAATGTCGACGAACCGCTCTACTAAAAACACTTTGACCACCACTTGGCAACTTTGTTTTATCGTTAGCTAATGGTCGCGAACTGCATCATATATGATGCTTGTAGAACGCGTAACTGCTCTTGCACAATTCCTCACCACCATCTTGTTGAGCTTCAAATACGAAAACAAAAGAGGAGTTCATGTTGTTTGTATTGAGTCATTTTTCTGTACAGTGATATAGTCTGTTTTTTTTTAAAAAAAAGAAGATATGCAATGCACAATAACTGTCAAATATCCAACCCTAGTAAAGTGTGCGATTATGGGCGACATGCTCTCCTCGCTGGTCTAGTGGCTGGCACGTACGTCTTTGGTGTAAATGTCCAGTATACGATTCTTGCTTGGAGACTCTTTGGAATTTTAACTATCCTCGATTTTATTTGCGTCAGTGTCCTTGTTGATTTAGGTTACTGGAAAAGGGAGTAAAACAAGCAATATTAACTAAAAACCCTGTAATAAGCAGTTAAAAATGTTGGAAGTATGCCTGCTCGCATCACTAGTAGCAAAATTGGTTTCCAAAATGTTGGAGAAATAATGGCGATGTGACAGCAAAAGTGGTCCAACGTCAGGATTGGTCGCTTTGGCAACCATTTCACACCCAAACCATATCCCACCCATTTCCATCGTAATTAAGGTTGGGACTTCCTTTACTCAACCAATTCCCAACCATCTCCCTACTTTTGGCCAATGAAACAACAACGTAATTGGGAATGTTGGACCTTTGTTCACCTACCAAATGACATTAATTGACCTACGCTATCCCAGCCGAACCTCGACCTTGAATGTTAGTTCACAATGAATATGCTGAAGTTTACCTAACCAAACCTAGCATAATGACTAGTGCTCTCAACGGGTTGGGTCGGGTCGGGTTGAAGACCGACTCGATGACCCGACCCGAACCGTGATCCTACCTGATTGACTTGACCCGACAACCCGACCCGAGCTGACCCGGTTGACCCGACCCGAATAACCCGATCCGAGCTGACCCGAATGATCCGACTCGACAACCCGACCCGAATAGCCCGATCCGAGCTGACCCGACTGACCCGACCCGACCCGTTTGAGAGCATTATGGTCACGACACTGGGTGAAAGCTAAAATGCACTCCCATTGGGAATTAAACCCGGATCAGGTGTACCGAAGTCTTACACGTTAACCACTAGCTAGATCAAGCGGGGGATTTGTATATGCAGATGCAAAAAAGCCGGATTTTTGAATCTATGTTTTTTTGCACATAAAGAGCCGGCTTTTTGGGAAAAAACGAGAATTTTGGAAATTTTGGCTTTTTTCATTTTCATTTTTTTTTATTTAAATAGCTTTCTTACAGTATACTCTAAAGTTAAATAAGATTTCATGACCTAAATGCTATATTTCGCTCTGGACTTCACCATCATGATGGATGGAACATATGTTTTATGAATTAAAGTAAACATAAAGTACGTAGTATTTGAGGGCAACTGTAGAAGATATTTAACTTTATTTTAACTTCTGAGTTATCGACGTTTTTCTTTTCTACACCATTTCTTTTTAGTCATCCGTGTTTCATTTTCTTGAGATTAGTAGGCCTACTCTAGCTTCCAGCAGTCAGAGAGTACGTTTGTCAGTATATCTGTCAAAACTTACTTACACATTCTTGTTATACTGTATCTGTGCAATGATTTAGCAATAATCTTCTGGATACAAACTTGAATACCATTTTATACAAATAATCAGTAGGAGATTCAGATAAGAATTTTGGGAGGTGTTTCTCTGCTTAATGATAGGTTTCCTAAAATTTCCTAATTTTTATTTGGGAGTTTATGAGCACAAGCACAACTAATATTTCGTTTTGTTTTTATATCAGCAATAACCTTCCGGATACAACCTTGAAAACCATTTTATACTGATAATCAGTAGCGGATTTAGAAAAGTATTTTGGGAGGTTTTTTTTTTAATGTTTAGTTTTTCTAAAAATACCTAATTTTTATTTGGAGAAGAGCTTGGAGTTTATGAGGAAAGACACAACAAATATTTCGTTTGTTTTAGAAATTCTGTAATTTCTGGTACAAGCTTCACCCGTAAAACATCCCCACCCTAACCCCTTTCGCAACTCCGTCACTGCTGGCAATTAGGAATAACAATGATAAAAACGATAAGAAAGGAAGTCGGCCAGAACTCACAGTACACGCATTATCTCTACATTCAAAGATTCAATTAAGAAAAAGTTTTGTCAAAATAGTCGAATGCGGGGCTGAATCCCGGACTTCCCGATAGAAGCGCAAAAGCTAACCACTCACTCATGGTTGTTGTGCAGTTGTGCTTAACTTAAATATATTCTCTCTCTCTCTCTCTCTCTCTCTCTCTCTCTCTCTCTCTCTCTGTGTATATATATACAGCGGTGGCAAAAAGTCCTGAACACACCCATTTTTTGCCTAATTTTTGTGTTTGACTTCATTTTTCGTTATCAAATTATAACACAACCTTAAATATTGTTATTGATTTTAATGTATTTTTTCATGATGATTTCAAATCTACTACTAGTTTTTTAACGCCTAAAATATTTTTGTAGTAAAGCTGACTGAACACAATAATGTGAAATATGTGCAGATTAAAACAATATAGAATAACATAATATGAATAGAAGAATAACACGAACATTGACAAATACGGTACATTTAATACGCACTTTGAAAATTACATTGTTGTCACGTGTTAGAACATCAATATTTTATGGGCCAGCCGTTTGCTTTAATTACGGCTCTACATCTTTTTTGGCATGGAATGCACTAATTTCAAAAGTAGTTCTTTCGTGAAAATATGGTTCAAGGAAAATATTAAAGCTTCAATTAACTCACGTTTGTTGGAAGGTTTTTTCTTTGAAATTTCATAACCAATTTTAAACCGTAAGTTCTCTATCGGATTAAAGTCGGGATACTGTCCTGGCCAGTTCATTCTATTCACAGTCTGGTCTTTGAACCATTTCTGGACTACCTTTCCACGGTGACAAGGGTCGTTATCGTCCTGAAAAATCCATGATTGATTCCCAAAAAGATTTCTTGCAGTTGGTAGCAACTTAGTTTGTAGTATTTTTATGTAATCCCTGACTTTCACTATTCCGCTAACGATGTAAAGTCTTCCAACACCACGAGAAGACATGCAACCCCATACCATCACTTTTGTCGGGTAATTTACTGTGGGCTTCAGGCACTGAGGGCTGAATTCGTAATGAGTGCGTCGTCTTACATTGGCACAACTTTGGTTACCAGAAATACAAAACTGTCGCTCGTCATTAAATATGGCCTTTACCCAGTCTTTAATAGTCCATAATGAATGTTCTCTTGCCCACGTCAATCGCCTCTTGCGTTGAAATTCAGTCAGCAATGGTTTCGGGCGCGCTTTACAGCCTCGTAACCCAATTTCCAGCAGTCTTCCTCTAACCGTTCTTGGGTACAAACTCACATTTGTTGTCAAAGTCCATTGTTTCAAAATTTGCGTTGAATTAAGCTTTCTGTTTGAAAGTGAAATCCTGTGCAATAACCTGTCTTCACGTAAAGATGTTTTTCTTGGTCGTCCTGATCGCCCCCTGTCAGCAATAGAATTTGTTTCAGAAAATCTTTTCAAAATTCTCACGACAGTAGAAACGCCACATGGTACTTTAGCAGCAATTTGGCGCATAGAATAACCTTCTTCCTTCAAATGTATTATTTTGTATCTTTTATTCTCAGGCAGATATGAAAACTTAGCCATAATTCCAATAATTTTTCACAAATGCACTTCAAATTGCTTTCAATACACTATTCAATACACTACTAAACCACATTTCACCTTCTCCTTTCAACTCTTTATCGCTACTGCTCTCTGATTGGTTGAAATAACGGAGCATTTCATTAGCTGAAACACACACACTCATTCTTACAGTAACATTGTGCTTTCTTGTCAAGGTTTTTTTTTTTACCGTATCAATGAAACTATTTACTTTAGATTAAATCCACAGATAGATTTGAAATCAGCATGAAAAATGCATTAAAATCAATAGCAATATTTAAGATAGTGCGATAATTTCATAACGAAAAATGAAGTCAAACACAAAAATTAGGCAAAAAAATGAGTGTGTTCAGGACTTTTCGCCACCACACACACACACACACACACACACACACACACACACACACATATATATATATATATATATATATATATATATATATATATATATATATATATATATATATATATATATATATATGGTCTATGGAATCCGAAGGTTCAATGCCTCGTTCACAAAAACTCTCCACTGACTTCAATCCTTAACCAACTGGATCCACTTTTTACTTTAGATTCCTATTTCTGCGAGATCCATTTTAATATTGTCCTCTTATCTGCGCCTAAGTCTTCCTAATGGACGTTTTCCGATTGGATTTGCAGTTAAAACTTTGAAAGCGTTCCTACCTTCTTCCATTCTGGCTGCATGACCTGTCCACCTGAGCCTCCTAGACTTGATGACTGTAATGATGTTTGGTAAATCGTATAAATTATGCAGTTCTTCGTTATGAAGTTTCGCTCATTCCCGTTCCCATTGGGTCCGAATATTCGTCTCAGGATTTTATTTTCAAATACTTTCTGCCTGCGTTCTCCCCCGAAGCGACCACGTTGTACAACCATAAAACACAACAAGCATGATTATCGTTTTATATATTTTAAGCTTTAAATTCCTCGACAGAATTCGCGACGACAAAATACTTCGAATTGAATAATAACACGAATTTCCTCAATTAAGTCGACATTTAATTTGTTTGTGGATATGATTTTTGTGTGTTGATATTGATCCCAGATATTTGAAAGTATTCACTTTGTTGAAACTATTATTTGATTTTTTAACGCATCCATAATTTGCCATATTACGATTCCGGTGAACTTCCATGTATTTAGTTTTTTCTGCATTTACTTCTAAACCAAGGTCGCTGCAAGCGTTTAATAAGGACTCTGCATTTCTTTCTATTGTTCTCCTATCATCCCCTATTAAAGTTACTTTATCAGCATGCGCCGTAACCTGGTGAATACAATTCAGCTCTAGTGCCTGGTTGCTATCTTTAATTTTCCTTATAGCGTACTCCGGAACAAAGCTGAACAATAATGGCGATAACGCATCTCCTTGTTTCAGGCCATTCTCGACGTGGAAGCTCATGGACATGAATTTTTCTGCTCGGAATTTACTCTGGGATTCATTTAAACATATTTTAATTAATCCAACTAGCTTTGTCAGTATTCAGAATTCTGTAAGAACGTTGTACAATATTTCCCTCCTATCCGAGTCGTAAGACTTTTTTAGAACCAATAGACAGCTGATGTACTGGGAAATATATTCCCATTTCTTTTCGAGTATTTATCGAATAGTAAATATCTGGTCGATAGTTGATCTATGTCCCTAATCCACACTGATAATCTCCAATAATTTCATCTGCGTATGGAATCAATCTTGTTAATAGAATGTTAAGAGAAATGCCTCGATAATTATTACATTCAGTTTTCTCGCCTTTCTTGTGAATTGGAACAGTGAATGATTCTTTGCACTCTTCTTAAATGTATTCCATAGCTTTTCTTTTAAAAGAAAGTTTCGTAATAATATGTTGAATTTCTGTCGTTAGAAACCTTCAGGCTGAAATTCAGAAACCTTCACGACTGGGTAAACCGTGATGGTGGTTCTAAGTCTAGGAAACCGCACGATGAACAGTCTATTATGCAAATGATCAATTAACAGAAAATTTGGTACTTTCCCGATTCTGAACAAACTTAAGAAACATTCAGTGCATTATAGAATTCGTAATTTTACCGATTTTGCAAATTCCAAGCACCTGATACGTGGCAACATTATTACGTATGTGATCAATGAATGAAAAATTTGTTCGAAATATTCATACAATGTATATGAAAGTTAAAACTTAAAACTTTCAAGAATGTACAGAACCACACAAAACCATGTTCTTGATGTGCAGCTTTTAAGATTATCATGTAAAAATATTTCTCTCATCTTTTATTTTTTGTTTCAAAAAGAGGGTGTGTGATATTTTGAAGTAAAAATACTACATATAATTTTGTTAGTTATTTCTGTATCTTTTTTAAAAAAGTACTTATTTTTGTGTATAAGAAGTTAAAAGGTTATTATATATATATATATATATATATATATATATATATATATATATATATATATATATATATTGGTTTATCCTTTGGAATTCATAATGTGAATATGTTAAGAATTTTTAAAAAAGTCTTTTCGAAATTCATGGTTTATTTTAGAGGTTCTATATTATTATCTACATGAACCACTAATCAAATGAGTTCTTGTGCTGTAGAGAAGCGAAACAAAATCTGTTTTATCAATTTAAAGCAAAATTCTGAAAAAAGCCGAAAATTTCCCACGCAAAAATGCGAAGCAGAAAAAAAACCCTTTTTTTTTTTCGAGCGCTTGCATCTATAATCTTAATGAGTATTAGGCACCTTTGAGGTTTGGTTATTTCTTTTTATAACTGATAGGAATGTCCGACGTGGGAGAAATTTATTTTTTTCTTGCTTTAGTTCTATGTGACGAAATTTTTCTTCCAGGTCAGTGTTCTCACCTGCTCGAACGGCAGGGGGTATTCGCGGAAGGCAGTAGCAAGAGTCTCTTGGCGGAGACAAAAGGAAATCGTTTAATTACAATGATAAGGGTTGAGGAAACAGGAGAACACCTGTGATTTTTTCCAAACCTTCAACTTTCATTCCAAAATAGGTTCTTATGATTCCGGGACCCGTGCCACTTTGATTTTGTTCCTCGGTAATTAAAACGTATTTTACAGTATATATAGTTGCATGTAAGAAGATACATAATATGAATTTTGTAATTTAAAATTTCAAAATACAGTATGATATTTAATTATAAAGTGCTAATTTTATTTGATCACTTTTAGCCCAACAAATGAAATTCAAACAATTCGCTCCCTGGGTCTTGGTCATTAATACTGCGTTTTATTCTTTGTCTTGCAGTTACGTCTTGGTGCTGCATTTCGTAGTCTTGGTGGTCTTTCAGGCTATACAAGAGCCAACAATGCTCGCCACATCGGTACAAATGAAGATCAAGTGTGATTTTGATTATGATCTTTCATACTATACCGAAAGCAAGAAAGTATGCTCATCGCTACTTGGTGATCACAAAAACAAGCCCAAGAGCAAGATTACTATGCAATTCGTCTTGCATATCCAATCTTTATCTTGTTCCTGTATCGATTTAATTGAGCTTGGTGAAATAAAATAAAATATTCAGTTTAAGGTCCCTCGATTCTGCACCGAGGCTAAGGGATATGGTGACCATGAGAAATGAATGAAAGGTGGAATAATGAAAGTGGGAAGAAACAGGGAAACCCCGAGAGAACCCACAGCATGGCGTTTCTCCACCACAAAACCTACTTAGCACAAGCCGGGATCGAACCATGGAAACCATGCACGAGATCAATTCTCTACCACTGAGCCACCGCAGCCCTGCTTGTGCTTGGTCGCCCATTTCCAATCTTTCTTTTGGCCTTGCTTAAACAACTTCTAGTTTTGTTCTAAATCCAGACTCCATATTGACGTAGATATTAATATTACAGTCGATTGGTAAAATCAATCTTCCACATTTAAAATTAAAGTACACACAAGTACAAAAATAAGCATTTACCATAAAAACACTAGCTGCAAGTGTTCAAAATAGATTTATGGTTGATATAAAATCAATTGAAAATTGCTATTTTTAATTAGGCAGCTAGTGAAAAACCGCAGCTTTCGACTCAAGCCGAGTTTAAGCTCAACCTAAACTCAGTTGACCTAAACTGACTGACCCGACCAGACAACCCGACGCGACTGACCCGACCCGACAACCCGACCCGAGCTGACCCGATTGACCCGACCCGACAACCCAACGCGAATAACCCGACCCGACAACCCGACCCGAGTAGCCTGACCCGACAACACGATCCAAGTTGACCCGACTGACCCGACCCGAGCTGACCCGCCCCGTTTCAGAGCACTAATAATGACCTTGTTCCCAAATGTGTTCTCGCGGCGCGTGCTGTAGGGAGGTTATGCATTCGGTTTGGCGCGTTTGACTTTTTATATGGTATTCCTGACATATTCACATTATTTGATAGTGTTAAGGACTTTATATATTCGATTAAGTTTTGGTTGTACTTCGACTGGGCAATAGAAGAAATAGTGGAAGCAGCAGTGCACGAGACGCGAATCCCAGTTGATCTGTTGGCAAACATTCATGCTTACAACGTTCATAACTACTTATTACTAGGTTTTTACTTAATTTTACTTTTACAGCTAAAATTTCAAAGGGTCTGCCACCTTGAGTTGAAACCAGGACCCATTACACCAAAGGCGCACGTGCTAATAACTCGACCAGCAGATAGTCAAACTCGGCCACAATCACATACTTTAAAGTGTTCGATATTTGACAGTTGTTGTGCGTTGAAATTTTTATTTTTAAAAAAAGGTTATTATACACTGTGCATAGGAAAATGTGTCAGCACACAAAACACTAACTTCTCATTTGTTTTTGAAATGTGAACTCAACAAGACGACGGTGAAGAACTGCGCGTGACAAGTGACGCATTCTTCCAGCACGAAATATCACGGAGTTAGCGACCATTAGTCAACGATAAAACAAACTATCCGAGTGGTAAAAAGATTGCTGTTTGTAGGACGGTTATCCGACATTTACCAAAATTAATGTAACGAATTTCTTAGTTATAGAAAGGTCAATTCAAATATAATTATGTGAAGGATGAGAAGTCGCTCAATTTTGAACAATAGTATAGACAATCTTAAAATATCGCAATACAATCTCATAGTATTGCCACCTCCAAAGCAAGAATGTCATCTTTAGCATTACTCTTTTCGATTGAAATTCAGCATTGTTGGGAAATACTATTCTTGTGGAAAAAAGAGACAATTTCTACTATTCTGACTTCAGTCAAAATTGGTAAATGTCGAAAAAGGTAGGTTTAAAATATACTTTAAATTCTATATAGAACTTTTCTTCATTTTACTTGACATATTGAAATTATATTCAGTAGTCGTTCTATTCTCTGAAATTATATAGCGTTGTTGGTTGGGTTTAATTAAGGTATTGATTGGGACACTGTTCAAAATAATTTAAGATTCATAAGGAAAATAAATAAATAATTGTCTGCTTTTCGAGGAATGGATCATATTGCTAATGCTGAAGAATGCTAAACATGGATTTAAATATTCAAACATTTTGAAGATTTTGTTAATTTTTTCATGGTATTTTACCGATCGTAGAATTTAGTTTTCCTACTTACCAGTGACAAAGGCATCAACGGGAAGAAGTTCATTACTAATGAATAAATTGTGGAAAATTGAGAAATCACAATTATAAACTTAAACTCTGAAACATTTTACTTAATGAAGCTTAACTTTGACTGTACATGCAGCAGATTTTACAAAATGATTATTTTTGAGAATTTACTGTGAGCTATAAATTCAAGTGAAAAGTGTGGGACTCTAATAATAATAATAATAATAATAATAATAATAATAATAATAATAATAATAATAATAATAATAATATGCAACAAGGATACAAGTTCGTTTTTAAATTTAATTTTATTTCTGGCTTTTAGGTAACTGTGACTCATGAACGTGGAGAGGACGCGGTTTCTGGAAGGTGTCGGGCATGGCCTCTGTTAAGCGTTATCCAAGCATTTGAGTGGTAAGACGAAGAAATCTGCTTATATATCTGCGATGTTGCCTTTCTAAATACTAACTTTCTGACTGATGGTAATGTTGGAGGAGAACTTAGTTTTACCTGTTGTGGAATTCCTTCTTAATGTTGCCCATGTTGGTAGCTTTTCGGCAATTATCACATTCTTAATATGAAGAGAAGGGATGAAATCTTCTTCTTTAATTCATTGTTTCCTGTGGTTGAAAATCTTTTAAGTTGGTAGTCCTTGATGGTCTTCGCGCCTCGTCTTCTTCTTTTTCATCGTATGGTAGTTCGTGCAGATGTTGATGGGCATCTCTTCGTTAGAGTCTTCAAGATTATCTTGTGTGAAGTGACCATGTGATAATTGTGTAAACCCTTAACTTAATTCGCTAAATTCAATTACTTTATTAAATTACATTTATCCACGAATTATGAAGATTTAAAATCCAACGGAACAAAACTCTTATTACTGTTGTACATTGCCAAACAGCTTGTATAAGCAAGTATTTGCTAATTGTCACTTTTGAAATTGCCAATAAACACGACCAGTTTATTTCTTTATTTTACGCATTTCCTTCCGCATAGCCTGATACTTCCCCGTTCACTGAGCGCCAGACTCATCCTTTTACAGCGGAATAAAACCACGGAGGACACATCGACAAGGCGTATTCGACACATGGTTTGGACAGGTGCAGGATCTACGAGAGAAGCGGATCACACCATCGGAGAACAACCAGGTCAATGTGTTGGAAATTCCATTCTGTTGGTTGATCACCGCAGATAAATTTGAGTTTAACATCAGACTAATGGAATGAATATCGTTGAAGATGCGTCGTGAAGAGAGAACTCGACGCCCCTAACAGACCAACAGGATAGAGATCCACTTGTTGTCTGATTCCAGAGTTTTCAGGTTCATCCACAGGAAGGCATTTATCCTCCCTGATGACTAGGACAGCGCCAGTCTCATTGCAATATCATGATAGTGCTCTTCCTTCATTTTATAACTTAATCGTTTCTCCTTGTTTCTTCTTTTCCACGGCTAGACATAATATAAAAACATTTGAATTTTATTTAAATCAAAAGCAGAATTTGATAGTTAAGTACCGTGTTGTGCATGAGTATCACACCTAATCATTACATTCATTTAATGAATACTTTAGAGATTATTCTAAGCTACTAACTGATGGCACATCCCGGCACAGATGCATATAAGGTAAGCAAATTGGACAGTTCATAGTTAATAAAATGACAAGATGAAACATATATTCTATATACTAATTGTTTTAAGGAATTCCTTTTGTATTTTCGTGTGTATATGCTACAGGTAACTACGTAATTTTATTCAACCTAGTAGACAGTCATTATGTATATTATGTTGAAAAATCTGCAATTCAAACACTTGAATATACTATTCTTAACTAACACGAGAAAATACCTTGTTCTGTAAATCGGTTATGTCGACATTCTGTAGTTCCTTTATTGATGAATATTTAGTCATTGTGTGCATGTTGCTTGCACTTAAATGAGCCACATCTCTAGAAAACGATTTGTAAGTGTCCCGATCTCTCTTGGTAACTTCTCCAAAAAACCTTTAAAAGGAAAGTGTTACTAAATATCGAATACAAACCTCTTAAATAACGGTTGATATAATACATTTTTTAAATTAAATAAAGAAATCAAATATAATTAAACGCATTCTTAGGATGATTTTATATCGAACTAAACATATTAAACATGAGATAAAATATCATTATCTATATACCTTGACCTGTTATGTATCACTGCTGCGAATATACTGTGCTAAGAAATATATCATATCAATTAAGTAAGGTATTTATAGCATATTTGTTTAGGATATTGTAAACAGTTATACTTAAGAATGGTAAGTCAAGAAAATTATGTATAAAACTGTTGTTTATTTAAATCATAAATTAAAACTTAGAAAAAAATAAATTGAATGATAAATGCGTTGTTTTCGAGAAAACTACTAACCAAGGCCTAATATTTACTTTTGAATATACCATCATCCATTTTACCTAAGAACTCGTTACTTTTTCAATAGTGGCCATGAAACATATATTAAGAAATTGTCATTTCAAGCTGAAAGATGGTATTTAGTGAACAAAGTAAACATTTATATGCCACTGTAAAATTTAGAATAAAATATGGGAATTCGAATGTGAAGCCACGATTATACATAATGGGGCGAAAACTGTTAAACTCTAATTGAAATTTTGGGGTTTGCAGTTTTAAAGTTAAATGGCAGTAAATAATAATATTTAGTTACTTAGTAATATTCTTCGGAAAAATTAGCCTTCATATGAATATAGCAAATATTGACCACAAACTGTTATAAATATGCTACTGTTATCGCTCGTGTTGGAGCGATACTACCTCGCTCAACCCTTGCAATCATAGCTGAGAGGTATCGAAAAATGTGAAGTTCCAATAATCGCCTCAACTAAGACTCATATCATACTTTGTCAATTGTTATTTAAACTTCGGAAGATTTAATAACAAATTGATAGCTAACGTGGTAGATTACGTACAAGTTATCAAAATTGGCTTAATTATTTTTTCTCTTTTCTACTACTTATACTTATGGTTATTTCAGCTAGTTATTATTAATGCAAATAAATAAATTATTAACAATATACAGGGTGGCCCAAAAGTAGGTGTACATTAGGGGTATGAAATATGGGTTAATTTAATAGGTCTTTACGCAGGTCGTTCTGATGCGTGATTAGTGCCATACTAAAGAGTTGGACTATCATGTTTCCTGCAGTAGTCAGTCGTTTGGTATGACGCTAATCATACTCCGAAACTACTCTGCATAAGGCCCATAGAGCTTAATTGTATACGCAGCACTGAGGCTATATGAGACAAACTCTACTGCTGAAATTGAAATATGGGTTACCATTAGGGTTTTATCCCAGGCATGATATACCTATTGACGGCTGAACCTGGAGCACATGCATAGAAAGCATTAGAGCTAGCACATTACCTATGATGAAGTAGAACATACCATAAATCTAAGTCAAGAATGAAGGGAAAAAGAAAGCGGTCACGACAGACTGCAAGATAATAATAATTTCACAATTTTAATTTCAATTATTGATTTCGAGATTTTCGAGAGGAGATCGAGACGACACCGAGACCAAGATCCAGACAAGCACCCGTTCACCGAGAAGAAACCGAGAACTAGACGGAAATTTTTGATTCGAGACGAGACGCAGACCGAGACCGCTATTTATCAACCGAGACGAGACCAAGACTGTACAAAATCTCGTCTCGTCTCGTCTCGATTTCACACCTAATCCTAAACCACGATCACTAATCTAACAAGAAGAATGTAGGCTTTGGTAAATTAATTTCGGGGTCGTTTTTGGCGAGGTAGTATTGCACATTTAAGATATGAATATTTAGGGATGCGCACGAGTCTACACATGTCTCGAATCTCTACTGGAATTCGAGTCTAGACACACTTTGTATAATTCGAGATGAGTCCAGACAAACGTATTTATCTAGTCTAATTTTCGAGTAGAGACACGAGTTCGTAAAAATCTTGACTGGACTAGAATGTCTCAAAAATCCTTCTATATTTATTAGTATTATTTTGAGGACTGTATTCAGTCAGAAACAGCCTTGAAACCAATTCCAGCATTAGAAAGGTACAGAACGCATAAACTTAATAGTTCGACATCAAGATTTTATTTTCGTTCAATTCAGTTAATTAAAACTAATAATTAATTAATGTCGTGATATTAGATTGTACTTCAAATATAATAATAATATAATAATAATAATAATAATAATAATAATAATAATAATAATAATAATAATAATATTAATAATAATAATAATAATGCTCTGGGGACATTCACGTGAACATCCATGTATCTAGTGGAGCTCCAGCAAGGCACAATGTGGACCGACCGCACACTGCTTGCAGACTACGTACCCCCTTGATGATGACCATGTTTCCCAACGATAGTGGCATGTATCGACATGATAATACACCATGTCACTAGGCCAGGAGTGTGAGGAAGTGGTTCGAGAAATGTTCAACAATGTTTTATATCTGTTGACGGTGTGCGTATTACAAGGCGGTTGAAGGAAATCCCCATTGGTAATAGTGGATCTTGCTATAACCAAAGTAGTTTTCCCTCTATGTCAAGGAATTTTGAGCTGTGTAATTAAATTGATATGAGTATTTTTATTTGTTGTGTGTATGAATTAAATTATTAAAAAATGCAACAAATAAATTATTAAAAATACATGTGATCAGAATTTATTTTGAAAGAATCAAAGGAAACGGTAAACACGCATAACCGTACTTAACTTTACATAATCTATTCTAACCGATGGTAAGTAATCTAGGATAATGTACAAAAGACGCAAGAAAACAATTAATAATAATAAATATCAACATATAGAAATACAGTTTGAAAGAAGAATGTTAGCCTAAAGTAACAGTGTAAATTTAGGATTTAGGATTTACTATTATAGGCTTGCGGTATATGAGACCATCTAGCTCTTCACGTTAAAGGTATGACCTTCCTGGGCGAGCACACTTTCCAGGGAAAGGGAAGAAAAGAAACAATCTGAAATCTAAGGAATCAACCCGGCATCGGCCTGGTGTGAATGTGGAAAACCAAGGAAAACCTCACTCAAAGGCTGGCTTGAAAAACCTTTAAACTTTTTCGACCGAGTGCCCCCACCAGGAATCAAACACGGGGCAGCTTTCACGTAACAATATAAACGTATGTTTGTCTATTCCATTTAAATTGCGAATAGGCGTAATTGGAAAAATATGGTATCGGAGTCGGTCAATTAGTTCGAATAAAATCTGTTCTTCGTATCACAAATCCCTTCGAGGACATTTTTATGATCGGGACAGAAACCCACATGGTCGAAAGTAGTGTTCTCTTAGGTTGCCTCATCTTGTCCCATATCTCCTCTTGTGAGACGATACACTATAAATGTCTCGTCTCGTGGCAAGAGTAGAGCAGCCGAGGCCAACAAAAAGGAGCAATTATGCAAAGTGGTTAAAATTACAGCTTTTAAAAACTTTGGTTTGGTCATCAGCACAACACATATCACGACAACAATTTTCCAATCATTGTTTCTTTTAGAAAAAATGTTCCTGGGGGAGCATTTAGGATTCCGGAGGTACTGCTGGTACTACGATATTTATTATTATATTATAGATATATTATTTTGATCTCCCCGTTCGGGACCCTCTCAAAGTTCCAAGGGGAAGCGCCGCAATAACTTATCTGGAAGAAATACTACTTGCAACAACGACTACTTAGATTTGACCACGGGCGCCCGAAGATAGGGGGAAGGTGCCCGGCCCCCTTTCTCACGAAAATGTATGCGTAATATAGCAAACTACGTATATAAAATAACATACGTAATATAGCAACATAGGGATGGCCTCCTTAAAAAGTTCCCTCGGGCGTGAATGGTTTCCAGTGCTTAATTACTACGACAGGAATATTTGCCAATATCGTTGGTACAGTCGGAAGGCAACCCTTCCTCACTTATTCGAAAATACTTACTTCAAAACTTCTAGCGCCACTTAAAAAAATAAGGCCTATTTGACTTTGCAAATTCAAAAATGGTTTTGGTTTTAATAACATTATAAAACATTTAAAAGAAACAGAATTTTATTGTCAAACCACCATCCTTTCAAACTCAGTACAGAAAAAGGCCTACACGTTTATGTCTTTGTTCGGAACGAGAAAACTCATGAAACAATCGTTAGTTACTGCTGAAACTGGCTTTAAGATAACTTGTATTTCTATAAAGGAATTTTATACACAGATATAACCACCAGCCTTCCGAATGAAATCTTCTGAAACACTGATATCGACGAATGGTTTACATTTTACTTGCATCTGGATTAGTATCCTAAATATTTAAAACTGGAAGCGGTTGGAGAATGGAAATGGAAATAACTTTAGGTATTCCTTGTTCTTTTAGGATAGTCCTCATTTGAAATAATAAACGCTGGTATACTTTCGAAGGGAATATTTATTCCGAGTTAATACATTTTTAAACAATTTCATAAACTGTGTTTGCATTATTGAGACGTTAGACGAAACGAGTCATTAAAAAGACGTCTCGTCTCGTCTTGGAAAGCAAAAAAGTGCAGACGAACATATGTCGGGAAATTCAATGTTCCAGAGTTACGGCTCTTGAGATCCCTAATGGTGTGAAATAGTCTCATTCTGGTCGCTCCTTAATGTGTCTCAATTTAATCCTCAATATCCCAAACTCTAATTAAAATAGAAAGAAAATTTTAGTAGCAAAGTGCTCCTGCAAAAATGAAGTTTTCCGCTGATATGCATTTTATAGTCCAGGACCCATAGTATACCCCCGTAAAAAGATCGAGGTCCAGAGAATTTGATTTTTGATTTGTGTTCTTGGATCATTATTGAATTAATTTAGCTTGGGTAGACATTTCTAATCCGGGCCGATTAGGTTCTTAACGTCATTTTAACCCTTTCGATACTGTGCGCTTATTGATGTTTTTGTTGACGAAGTTATGCAGGTGCTGGAGCTTCCCTAATTATCCTATTGAAACTTTCTATAGTGCGTTGTGTCGGCCAAAGACAAGGTTTTCAGATGTTGATATATTTGTTTCAAATTAGCTAATAAGAGGGAAATTATAGAGGGAAAAATGGATTTTTTTCAAAATGTTCACTTACATCCGGGAATTAAAATTTCTCATGGTTGGAAACACTGCCACTAGATAGATGCAACTCATCTTAAAACAAACTTTGGTACACCACTAATATATCCTAGAAATATCATGTCGATATCTAACAAACTAAGCATGTAATTTAAAAAAAAAACATATCATTCTATCTTTTAAAAGATCGCCATTTTCTGGACGTCATTTTTAAGAATGGCGAAAATATTTTAATGATGACATAATGTTTCGTGAATCATGAGATCTACATTCAACATTCTTGTGTCAGACTTAGTTATGAATGTCTTTCAAATCTCTGGCCAAGGCCACTACCCAGTCTCTTTACTAACAAAGCATTTACAATTGCAGCCTTTGATAATGTTTACTTTGTGGACAGCCCTTCTTTGTGCGGCACATATGGCACACATAATACGGCAATGGTGCTTTTCCAAGGCCATGCCAATGAGTTAGATGCAGAGAAACAGTCAGTGTCAGCATTAAATATACAGAAACGAAGTTGTAAACTTATAACACAGCTGCCTTGTCAGTGTGTGCGAAACTACTACAAACCAAAAACACGTCCCGATTCACCAGAAAGTTTCCAAGTGGCTGAGGATATGCATCATCATGTAGTGGCCGATACTGCAATCTGTAAAACTAAGGAAACTGAATTTGTTATTACTGTTATTCAGTGTGGACTGAAAGATCAGCACAAGGCAGTTCCTTCATGGGCTGGAATTCATGCTCTAATCTCCAAGAGTACCGTCTTATTGAAAAAGATTGGCTTTTTACCAGCAATACCATCTCATGTCACAAACTACGCAACAGTATATACGGCTATAAAAAAATTCCAAAATGTCGGTCCTCAGCTTGAAGATCAACCAATCCTCCCAATATTCTGTGACGAAGGTGTCTTCCGTATTGTCCCTGAGATCTGTATGAGCAATCCAGACGAATTTAGTGAACTTTATCCAATGATGGACATTTTTCACATGACAAAAGTTGCACTTCGGTGTGTAGGAAATTATCTAACAGGATGTGGCATAGGAGATACACACATTGAGACTGAAATCTTTGGAGCCAACACTGTGCAATCTGTACTGAGCGGAACTCATTATGTTCGATCGTTACAGGGTATGCTCACCATCTCTGAGGCTATAGAAACATTGCGCTGGATGGCCTTCTGGAAGAAAAATAAATTAGATTTTGCAGATGTTATGGAAGAGCTGTGCAAGGTACACAATGCAAGGCCAGGTAACATTTGCTACACTTAGTTCAATATCACAAACCTTAAGAGCCAAGTTTGAATAGTTTATCAAACAGTGCAAGGATAAGTCAGAGCTTTGCAAGTACTGGGGAAATGTAATTTTAATCGGTCTAGTGAAGGACCTAGTACATGCTGATAGAAAATGTGACTGGGAGCTGCAGAAAAAAACTGTGGAGTCATTCATTCCTGTGTTTCGTGAATTCGATTGTATAAACTATGTGAGATATGGCTCCTGATATTTGGAAAGAAGAAAAAAACTAGAAGTAGAAAACAAGTACCTTCATAACAAATGTGTTCAAGGACAGTTCGTGATCAAAGACAGAGAAAGACGATTCAATGCTGTAGCTCCTGACATGAAATTAGAACAAACCATTCAGAGATAAAAAAAGTTTCAAGGGAATTGCCGGTCAAACACGTAAAAGTGACTATGTTGCTCAATGGCAACTAGTTTACCACGAAGTACTAACTATTTGTAACGTTCTCAAAGAGGTGACTAATTCTAAATTAATAGACCGCCGTGAAACTGTTCCTCACCATGAGCTAATGGGAAAGAGAGGAGGACGTTTCAATAGAAATGTTGAGAGCCTTATTCATTTTATGCAGCGATGAGGAAATCCGTTTGAAATGATTGAGCCTGAGAGGCTGCATAAGTTTGTCACAAACAACATGTGAATAATTATGTAAAGGCACGTCTATTATATATCTTTTCACATGGGTCAGAATTATATACACAGCTGAAGCAGGAGAAGTTTAAAATCTTTTATTTTATTGAAAATAAAATCGTTTTTTGACGCAATCAATAAAGCTAACCTTCCACGCTTTAATCGGAACAGTGTAACAGAACCAGCAACCAGAAAATCCCCACTGGTGATCTCAAATAAAATTCTTTCCCAAGTCAACATAGAGATAGATCTGGCAAAAGAAAGTGGGGAATCTATCAAGAACATTATGTCTCACGACCTTCTTCCAACAAATGCGTTATTTGATGGAGATGCTGCGACAAAACCAGTAAAACACACACTATTTAAAGAATTAGAAAAAATATTTTTCATCTGGCGATTTTTATTTCGAAAAAGTCCCTGTACTAAACACTACTGTTATTGTGGATAATATGTCCCAATTGCTAACGGTCAAGCTGTCATCCATGAAAAATTTTGGAGAGGTTATTCAGAGAGTTCTACAAATATCAAAATCAGTATGTACTCTGCAAGAACTGCATATCATATTTGACAGTTGTCTTTTTTCGCTCAAAGAATGTGAGAAAATCAGGAGAATGTCTACAACTGGATGAATCGAACTTGCATGTATAAGAAATTCTACACCTCTGCCTTTGCAACATAATAAATTATGGTCATCCACATCAAACAAGCTTAATCTGGAGATGCTAATGCGGCGAAATATTGCTGATGCTTCAGCAAACTCAGAATTTCCATATTATTTAATGAGGAATTGATGCCGGCATAAATATATTCAAACGGTGCAGGAATTATTGTGGAAGAACTGAAATAGCAGACCTTCGTTCATTCCACATGTAGGGCGGGCAGTTCGAAAAGGTTTGAAGTGAATAATTGTTGTATCGAATAACACAGGTGTAATTATTCTGTTACTTCATTTTGTTGCACTTCTTATAAGCCAAGGATTGGAAGAATTATGGATATGTTATGGAACAGGTGTAAAAAGACGCTTCATCCCTCTTCATATTCTGTACCATAGACTCAACTCAGAGATTTACAATGTTCTCATCAAGGTCCATATTCTTACAGCTGATGACATTATGAGCAAAATAGGAACTAAGCGCGGAGCTTTAGCCCCTGAACCAGTGAAGTTTCTAAAAGAATTTGCTGAGATTGACGACGACTGTGCTGATAATTATTTTGTGCGATTCAAAGACGTCGATAAGTATCTTGTGCGATTCAAAGAAGTCGATAAGTATCTTGTGCGAGTGTGGAAAACAAAGTGTGATGTTGGCACTTTTGATGAATTTTCCTACAATGAGTTCAAGAGATCAGTCCCACTAAGTGACCTTCCGCCAACGTCATCGTCCGTGCATGGACACATTAAAAGAACATTTTATTTACTCAAAAGATATGTAAATGTTTTGAATCGTTCATATGTTTCAAAAGTCCTCTGTGAGTTTCGATGGGAAAACGTTGATGCTGTTCTTAAACCTATTACATTTTTAAAGCCTCTACTCAGTGAACATGTAAGTGCAAAACCTGCGCTACGAAAAGATGCTCCTGTTCTCTCTCTCGATTTCAGATACGCTCTTCTGAAATGTTCGTCATGCTGGAAATGTAATGCAAGTGACTGTAAAAACGCGTAATTGCAAATGGACATAATTAAATCCAGCTTCACGATATACACCTGTAAAAAGAAATCGTGTTTCACAAAATTTCATTTTCGATTTGCAATTTTGCATCATTATTGAATTAATATAGCTTAAGAAAATTGTCACGTATTTCATACAAATGTAAATCAAACAAATTTATATACATGTATTCATTACTTATAGAGAGTATTCTTTATAATTTGAGGGGGCGCGGTGGCTCAGTGGTAGAGCGTTCACATCCGGTGCTTGGGGTCCGTGGTTCGATCCCAGCTCGCGCCGTGTGGACTTTGTGGTGGACAAACACCGTGCTCGTGGGTTTTCTCGGGGTTGTCCCGTTTCCTCCCACTTTCTTCATTCCACCATTTCACTCATTTCTCATTATCACCGTCTCCTTTAGCCTAAACGGCATAACCGTGGAACGTTAAACTTAAAGATTTCCTTTAATTTTCTTTATAATTTGAATTTGTATACTTGTGTACCCATAGGCAAACTTATGTATTTTATGTACTTGTGTTAATTACTTCTATTCATTATCTTAGACATTCTTTGCTGATCACAATAAAAGGATTGAAACCTATTTATACTTAGTTTATTTCAATACATGTCTATTCGTTATTTATTATAGCCTCCATCATAACTTTCCGTTAGACATACAGTTAATTTAGTTGCTAGCATGCATGCCTTGAGTTTATAGTCCCGGGTTCAATTCCCGGTGGGGGTACAGTTGAACTAAAAAGTGGTTTGGATTCATCTATAATCAATAGGTCCGCGTCTCCTTTAACCACAATGGCAAAACTCAAACAAACCAAAAAATAACATTCTTTATTATAGTCACCTATGTAATATTCGCTATTTTGTAAAATGACTAAAAGGTTGCTCTGATAGGTTATTTTGTGTTTATAAGTATATTCGACCTTCATAATGTACGTTTTGACACAAGAATGTTGAATGTAGATGTCATGATTCACGAAATATTAACTCATCATTAAAATATATTCGCCATTCTTAAAAATGACGTCCAGAAAATGGCGATTTTTTAAAAGATAGAATGATATGTTTTTTTTTAAATTACATGCTTAGTTTGTTAGATATCGACATGATATTTCTAGGATATATTAGTGGTGTACCAAAGTTTGTTTTAAGATGAGTTGCATCTATCTAGTGGCAGTGTTTCCAACCATGAGAAATTTTAATTCCCGGATGTAAGTGAACATTTTGAAAAAAATCCATTTTTCCCTCTATAATTTCCCTCTTATTAGCTAATTTGAAACAAATATATCAACATCTGAAAACCTTGTCTTTGGCCGACACAATGCACCATAGAAAGTTTCAATAGGATAATTAGGGAAGCTCCAGCACCTGCATAACTTCGTCAACAAAAACATCAATAAGCGCACAGTATCGAAAGGGTTAAAATGACGTTAAGAACCTAATCGGCCCAGATTAGAAATGTCTACCCAAGCTAAATTAATTCAATAATGATCCAAGAACACAAATCAAAAATCAAATTCTCTGGACCTCGATTTTTTACGGGGGTATATTATGGGTCCAGGACTATTATGAGTGTATCCCCAAGGTGGAAGAATGCCATCCCCAAAACGCTTATGTAAAAAACAAACAAAAAATGTAATTATCCTCCCATATCCACTGTCGTAATCCCCCACATACATGAAAAATATCTGCGGAAAGCATCGTCCTGTAGAAATACATAGATACCAAAATTATCTTCCTAGCTTAATTAGGGTTTGAGTTATTGAGGGTTAAATTGAGTCAAATTATGGAGCCACCAGAATGAGACTATTTCCATCGTTAGGCGGCTCAATGGCCGTAACTCTCTAATGATGTATTTTCCGACATATGGTCATGTGAACGATTTTGCATGTCTACCCATAAGGAATACACACCTGAAATTTTGCCGTACCTTTATGTTACACCTTGTATATGTGACTGTTGGTGCAAGAATAAGTTCCCAAGAATATAAATTAATTCATTTTTAATTTTAATCTAGAAAACAAATGCTTTTTATAAAAGCAAGGAGCCTGCGAGCCAAAGATGGATAAAGGCCGTAAATAAAATTGAAGATCTGAATTGCAGAACATCCCAAGTACACCGGAGATGTTTTTTGTTTTTAGACAACCACAAGAAGATTATAATTGGAATGCAATTCCGTTTAGCTGAAATTGTTTTGATTTTATTAAAAAAGATTTGAGTTGGACTTGCGTATTCTGCAAGTGTATAGCCCTGAAACATAGATGCTAACAGAAAACAGAAAACGAAAAAAAGACTGGACTTGGGAGGTTTTCTAATTCAGGACTTCAATTTAAATTTCAGATGGAACTGGGGTAACTGGCAAATAATGAGTGATTTAACACGTTTGATAATTGCTGGTATAATGGCTGATTTAAGAACACAATTGATATGGCCTTGTAACAAGTAGACAGCGTGCGTGCCTGTCATTCTAATGCTCCTGTGGTGAAATTCCAGTCTGGATTAAGAGCTAATTTTTTGAAAGGAATGAAACATTGTAAATGAGGTTCGTGATTGATATTAAAAGGGATTTATTCCATAAAGGGAGAAAAACCCAAGACAGACGCAGGAAGAAAGACGCAGCCGTTTTATCCATATGCGTTTAAATTTATTTTATTCCAATGTATTTCGGTCTTTCCTTTCCCTCTTTCCTTCTTTTCTCATTTTGTTTAGCTTTCTAAACTTTTTCGGTCTCTGCATGATGCATATTATTATTTTCGTTTTCTTTGCATTAATTCGTATATCTTAGAACTTAACGTGAATGGAATTTCTGCAGCTGAATAATAATAGATGATTAATGGAAGTGTTTGTAACATTCATATTCCATCGTTTCCATATGCAAGTAAGATCACTACACATAGCATTTACGAGTATGATTTTAATTCATCAAAATTATCTTTAGCATAGCTTATTTCTAAATTATCTTTAGCATTATCTTTATTGTTTTATTGTATATGAACACTTTAAAACTAAACAATTAAAAACCATCTAAATCTTTAATAATACTACTATAATTTAGATAACTGCATCACGCAACCATTATATTGTCAAACTCTTATACTTAAAAAAAAACATGGTCTTAAAAATACAAAGTAACCACATCTTGCAAAAGTAAGATTGCTTCATATTCAGACTTTGGTGCAAAACGAGGTAGCTCCACAACGGTTTCCACTCATCCGATTTTCTTCAAACTTGGCACATATATAGTAAACCAAAAACAACTCGACAAGTTTTTGTTCCTTCCAGAAAATAGGTCAAGAGGGGTAAAACACCCCCTTTTCAAAAATGGGCCTTTTTGATTAAAAGGGCCACATTAAAGACTCGAAACTCTGCCAATGCAAAGATGACTTCAAAATAAGAAGTACGGGTTTTGTCGTTTTTGCGACAAAAGATTTTAAGGGGGCAATGGCATCCTTCGAAATGACAAAAGCCCAGAAAATCTTTACGGAAATTAGATTTCGGTGTAATTTCTTAAAATCGTGATATGTTGTGGATATTGTATACCTGACAAAAAGTCTCAATGCGCACAACCAAAAGTTACTGATCGTTTGGCCACTACAGGGCCACTTTTTATAAACAGCAGCGGATACTGATATTTTGGATTGCAGTAATAATGATTGAAACCGTGATATATTGTATATATTTGATCCTGAAAAAAATCTTAACGGACATAGCCACCAATCGCTGACCGTTTGGCTACTACAGAGCTACTATTGTGAAAGCAGCCGAAGATTACGTTATTCTGGATTTTGTGAAAATGACTGAAACTGTGATATGTTGTAGATGATATGATCCTGAGAAAAAGTCTCAATAGGCAATGCAACCAATCACTGACCGTTTGGTCACATTTTTCAAAACAGAGAGGTAACGGTATTCTGGATTTCGGTAATAATGAATGAAACCTTGATGTGCTGTAGATATTGTGATCTGAGAAAAAGTTTCAATTTGTACAATCATCCACGACCGACCGTTTGGCCAGTGCAGAGATTTTAAAATTTTTAAAAAAGAGCCGAAGGTAACGGTATTCTGAACTTCGGTGGAATTGCTTGAAACTGCGATATGTTGTAGAGGTTGTGGTTCTGAGAAAATGCCTTAATGGACAAAACCACAAATTACTGACCGTTTGGCCAGTACGAGCCCACTTTTTTGAAAGCAGCCAAGCCAAAGATAGTGATATTCTGGATTTAGGTCAAAATGACAGAAACAGTGATATGTTGTAGATATTGACATCCTGAGAAAAAGTCTTAATGGACGCAACCGGGAGTCACTAACCGTTTGGTCATCACAGGGTTACTTGCTTGAAAATATAACGATGTTCTGGATTCTGTAAGAATGAGTAAATTTGGAATATGTTGTAGATCTTCTCATCGTGAGAGAAAGTCGTATTGGACAAAACTATGAATTGTTGACCGTATGGCCACTACAGGTCCAGATTTTTGAAAACAGCCGAGTATATCGATATGTTTAATTACGGTGAAAATGAGTGAAACTGTGATACGCTGTAGATGTCGTTATCCTGAGAAAAATTATCCAGTGCTTTCCACGGTTTTCGTTTGTCCCTCAAGATGAACATCCGAATGTTGTATATGCTCAATTGATGTTACACGCTACTCTCCCCATCTCTTTTCCGGGTTATTGGATAGGATTTTTCGTGCCTTCATACAATTCCAGCAAAATTCCAGAATATCCTTCCTTCTGCTGTTTTAAGAAATGTGGTCCTGGTCCTGTAGATGCCAAATGGTAAGTGATTTGTGGTTGCGTCCATTGGAATGTTTCCTCAGGATCACAATGTCTACAATATATTACGGTTTCAACCCACTCCGCCGAAATCCAGACCTATCTTCTGCTGTTGTAAAAAAACGTGGTCCTTAAATAGTCAGACGGTCAGTGATGGGTGGTTGTGCCATTGAAACTTTTCTCAGGAACCAATATTAACAACATAGCAATTTCACCACAACATAGCATGTTTGAAGAAATTCCACCTAAAATCAGAATACAGTTACCTTCTACTGTTTCCCCCCAAAAAGTGGTCTCGTAGTGGCCAAACGGTCAGCAACATATAACAGTTTCAAGCAATTACACCGAAATCCAGAATACAGTAACTTTTTTATCATTTAACTTTTACAGGACGAACGACTCAAGGCTCGAGCCAGCAGTTTAAACTCCATCACTTCGCTCCTAACTAACCTAAAGATATGTCTTAGGTTCTGTCTCTTTAGGAAGGATCAAGCTTTCCAACTGTGTGCACTTCGTCTACATCGAGAGTCCAGCAGGGGAACGGTACCGGGAGAAGTTGGATGTACAAATTTCCCCTCCCCTCAGCACTTGGGGAGCGAGACTGTCCCTCCCAAGGAGCTACAAGCATAAAGGTTGTATGAATAACGAGAAATAAGCATAATAACAAATGATACCCTTTGTATGGATATTCTTGCGAGCGACAAAAGTGTGTTGCCAACTTGGGAAAATGTGTTTTTATTTCACTTTTCTTTAAATTTCTTCTTCAACTTCTTTTACGGTTTGTTCACGAGGGACAAAGAAGTTACGTCGTTGAGATCGGTGTCTCACAAGCTTTCAAATAAGGTATGGATTATATATCTGTGCCAATTAGGGACGTCAGGGTAATCCAAAATATTTCGATAATATGTAGGGTGATTCTCGTAGAAAACATATTAGGAATTTTTTCTCACTTGGTGTTGAACTTTCGCCCTTCACGTTTTGCATGATTGTACCCAATGACTGGGGTACACGTGAAAATACTTTTCCTGGGCACGACACGTAACAGTGTTGCAGCTTTTGATAGATTTACTAAAACAATATATCTCATTTTCTTCAAAATTTCTTCTTCTTCTTCTTCTACAAGTTTAGTACGAGGGCTACAAAAGTTACCGCGCTGAAATCTGCGTTCCGTAACTTTTAAAACGAGGTATAGTTCATGTCACTGTGAATTAGAAGGGGTACTAGGGCTGTAAAGATAAAGGTCTATGATTTTCTTGAAATCCCCATCCGTCCTGTAAAAAAGTGGCCCTATAGTGGCCAAACGGTCACTGATGGATGGTTGTACAAATGGAGACGTTTTCTCAGGATCACAATATCTACAACACATAACGGTTTCATTCATTTTTACCGAAATCCAGAATACTGTTACCTTCCGCTGTTTACAAAAATGTGGCTATGTAGTGGCCAAACGGTTAATGATTCGTGGCTGTGAATATTGAGACTTTTTTCACTATCACGATATCAACAACATATCACAGTTTCAGTCATTTTTATCGAAATCCAGAATATCACTATCTTCGGAAGCTTTCAAAAAATTTGCTCTGTAGTGGCCATACTGTCCGTGATTGGTGGTTTTGCCTTTAATAATTTTTTTCAAGATCAATATAACTACAACATATCACGGTTTCGATCATTTTTACTGAAATCCAGAATATCGTCATCTTCGACTGTTTTCCAAACAGTGGCCGTGTAGTGGCCAAATGGTTAGTGACTTTTGGATATGCCCATTGAGTATTTTTCTCAGCTACACAACATCTACTGCGGGTCCTTTGTCATTTCGAAGGGAGCCATTGCCCTCTGAAACTCTTTTCTCGGAAAAGCTACAAAACCCGAAGTCATCTTTGCAACGGCAGAGTTTCGTTTCTTTAATGTGGCCCTTTTAATCAAGAGGACCCATTTTTAAAAAGGGGACCTTTGCCTCCTTAACCTACTTTCCGAACGAAACAAAAAATACGTGTCGATTTGTTTTCGGTTTACTATGTATGTGCCAAGTTTGAAGAAAATCGGATGAGTGGAAACCGTTGTGAAGCTTTCTCCTTTACACTTTCACTTTTTGGACTTTTCCTGTGTTTGCCCTAAAGACTTCAATTGTATCATATTACTTTATTAAAAGTTGATATTAGGATGTAGAATATATATACTTTATAGGCATTGCTGAGTCATACTTTCAGATGGATCAGGCTACTCGCACTCTAAATACATACAAAAAGCGTTTCTTTCTAAATACTATATTTTTTTTCTATAGAAGTATACAATGATATCGGTTATTTTGCTCGTTCAGAAACTTTCCTATTAAAGTCTATCCTATGATGTCTTGATTTCTTTACAGTAAGATAAGATAACGGGATGATAAAACTATTCGCAGTAGTAATGTGTTATTTTGTGTAAGGTGAGTTACTGAAGCGGCAACGCTGTATCATTATTCACAGTCTCACATTTAGAAAGAGACGATTTTATACCAATGATATCGACAAACCACAAGTATCTTTGGATCTATTCCTGTTGGACGATTTCGTATGAAAGAGATGTGAAAACGTGTTTGCTAGATTGTGTGAAAAACTAAGAACACCGATGGCTTCCTTAATTCTATTGTAACATTTCTAAAGTCATAGGCCTCCTGCTGGAAATTCAATCAATCTACAGCAAACATCTTTGGTATCTGTGTGAATGGGCCAATCGTGCAAAGGGTGAACATTGAGTTAGTAAACAATGGTGATCTCGAAAATCTGTCACTTGGTTTGAGAATTGTTGAACATGAACCACTTTTAGAGCTTTCAAAAATTTTACACCCTCCCTGTATATAAAGTTAGCAATCATGACACATTAAGTTTGTGCCCTAAATAGGGTCCGTAACTATTGCAAGTACAGACTAGGTATTTAGTATAGAGCATCGAAAAACTCGTTTGCGTAAACTATGTTTTTTATTTCTGTATATTTAGTTGCTTTTGTCATCTTGAAACCAGTATGAGTGAATTTACTTATCTTTTTGTCATTTTGAAATCACCGTATGTGCATATTTAGTTATTTGTGTCATTTTGAAACCACTGCATGACAAGGAGAAAAATATTATTTATTGTACATTATAATGTAGTTTGTATGTATAGATACAAACATACCTCCCTATTTGCAAGGAAAGGTGAGGTCATGGTGGAGAATTGGTGTTATATTCGTAATCAGCATCCCAAAAATTGTAAGAAAACGTAACTCAAACCAAAATCATCGGAATGTTTTTTTTTTCGAAATGCAGATCATTGTATTGTCGTCGGTATTTGCAAATTGATACTAATACTAGAATTGATAATATATATATAAAACTTCCAGATGAAATGAATAAATAATGCTACATATTCTTTATATTTGTTAAATACATAAAATCATTGTCAGTATTACCTATTACTTCTTTATGCAAAACCACACACACACACACACTCATGTATGTATAAAAGTTTTGCAACAATCCTGTGTTTTATCAATAGTTGTGCGTGAATCGTTTTTATAACAGTGGTATTTTGAATCTTTTGCTTTACGAGGAATCTTTACACTTCTACCGACGTCCAAACACTTTCGCCAACACTCATTAATTGTTGCATGCCATCAGAGGGAATAGTATATATATATATATATATATATATATATATATATATATATATATATATATATATATGTCAGTTATAAGAAATAATATATTCAATTATTTCGCATTTAAGAAGTAACGAAGCGAAATAACTTGATTTTCATTCGTACGTTTATAACCACGACGAAAATTATTAATAATAAACTAGCTAAACCTACGCTCTCTACACAGCGCATCATTCGCATATCAGCATAAATCTCGTTATCACTCCTTACAACATCTGTACATGCCCCTTTACAGACACAAGTGAAAGACGTATTGATTAAAATGAGCCAAGGGGTATCATAAAAGGGAGACTTTTTTTCGAATATTTTTCTCAACATCTCGTACCGTTTGCAAAGATTTGAGCCTGCTTCCGGTTGGAGTTTCTAAGTCATATATGACCAGTGATTTCTTTCTTCTTGCATGCAGTATGTAATAAGCAAATACATTACATACACAATTAATTATAATGCCACTTATATATGGTGTTCATTGGGCAAAACACGCCCCCCCAAAAAAGGTTCATCTTAGACTGGAGAAATTGTTATCCTTCCTTTTCCATTATTATTTGGCCATGAAAGAAACGCCTGAGACTTATACAACCCCTATATACAACAGTGTGGCGTTGGAATGTATAATGCTTAGGATGTGATGCTTTAGTTTTTTTTAATTCCAATACTTCCAATGTACCCGTAAAAATGTAATAAAGAAAAACGGGCCATGTTTTTTTAAATATACAGTTACAACTGGACAATCAACGTGAAATTTGAGGTCAGTGAAAACGTCATCTTTCTAGATCCTGTAGTTTCCGAGATCTCATTGTCGAAAGGATTGGCCACAAACATATACACGTAGTTTAAAAGAGCTCGAAAGATGGCATCACAATTCATTTGCATTTAGAAGGCCTTTGAACAATAATTTAAAAGGATAAAAATTTCCGAAAAATATTTCTTTAGGTAATTTATTTAAAGTACACTATTTTAAAAATATTTGTCTTTGTTATAAACGTGAAATCACAAATAACCGTAAATCAAAGGTTTAAAAGCTAAGGTTATATGTTAGAGCTCGGTTGCTCTTAATTCGAACTGGCCACCTGGAGCTCTAACCAGGATAAAAAAAGAGGGTATCCGTAGCTGCCGGAGAAAAATAATCGAGTCACTTGGTGTTTCCATCCCCATTGGTGAACTGAAATCGCGATCTTCTCATATGCGGTTGGATTACTTGCCTCTTTGAGGTTCAAGAAAATAACCGTCGAATTGATTATAAACCTCCAAGGAGGTAAACAGACGTACTTGATTCTAAGTTGACGACCTTGCTATTTCTTTAGTTTTTCGATTTATTTGATTCTCCCCTCTTGGGAAGCGGAGCTACCGGAAATCAGTTGTGTGCTGTTTATCGCTTTCTCTTCTAACCTCTTATTATTACTCAATTTTCGATAAGGCAATACTTAAGTAATTTCTCTAATGCCGGGTTCTGATCCGCCGGAACGTCGAATTGAATGGCATAACTGTTATGGGTCCCCCAATAGACCGCGTCACTCTTCTACCTCTAGACTCTCAGCAACTCGTGAACCAAACAGAGACCGTTAACGCTCACCTAAAAAGCTGAGATATACTGATGTTTGCGTAGTCCTCCTAGAACGAGTACAGCCAGCATCCAACCTCAATCTACGCCATCTACTTCTGAAGATGCTATGGACATTGTTCCTACTCTAATTTTTACAATTCTATTTACTAATCTTCCTGCTGAGCTCATGGACATTAAAATTTTTTACCAAAAACTACTACGATACTGTTCTAGACCGGATCTCCAACAATTAAACAAGACCTCTAACGGAATCATCCTGAAAACAAAAAATCCCGATCTTTATAAGCATCTCATCTATAAAGTGGGACCAGCAATGTTTGGCGTTAACACGAAAATTCAACTCCTTAAAACTCCTCATATCAAAACAACTCCTCCGCCTCGGCGTACTCCATTACTGTCTGTTGTTATCCGTGGAGGTGATCCTACCTATACCGAACAAGACATACTAGAGGAGCTAAAGCAAGATGGGATTCAACCTAATAGAGCTCTCCGTATTAAGAATGCTAATGGCCCTACATACATGGTCAGACTACCAACTGATGATCCAGCACTGGTAGACGATCATCTAAATAACGGTGTCTACATCTACCATGGCCACCATCGGGTGGAGCCTTCGCGCACACACCTGCCTCTCTCACTACGATGTGAAAATTGCCTAACTTATAATGCGCATGCAACGAACAAATGCACCAATCCTTCTATCTGCTCCCACTGCAAAGAGTGTCCAAAGATCATAAAAGAGTGTCCAAAGCTCAACGAACCCTCCAGATGCAACACTTCTGACGGGGAACTTCCAACTTACTTCTACAAGTGTAAGGGCAAACCTAAACCACTTCCAGATAAGCCCGAGACTGTTGTACCTCTACGCGTCCATATCTCATCACGTCCGACTAGTACCACAGCGACCACACAAACATCTTACTTACCACCACCTACTGTGGAAAGTATTTTGAAGTGCATCACTATCGTCCTTCAAAATGCCTTTCCCTTTCAGCGTGAGGCTATTCTAAATCATGCAACCAAAGCCGCCTTCGATATATTCCAGCTCCACTTGGCAGCTACATATTCCGGCCTGTCTACCTACTTCCATTTTCATACAGACACCCATCATGAATAGTACAGGTCAGAGAAGGAAGACTATTACGTTGCTATTCTTTAATATTCGTTCGCTACCTACCAACCGAGTTCTCCTAGAAACTTTAGCAACTCATCACAATGCAGATAGCATCCTTCTTAATGAAACATTTCTAAAACGGTCTGACCGCTTCTATCTTCCACGTTATCATATCATACGCTCTGACCTGCCACAAAACATCGCACGTGGTGGTGCAGCAATAGCCGTTAAGCATTCTATTCCACGGCGTCATGTCATACCACCTTCTCCTGGGCAATATCCCGAACACGTCATACAGACACTCTATTTACCAGCTACTACTATTACCATCTCCACCATCTATGTTCGATCTACACAGCCACTTCCGTATCGTTTTCTGACGTACTTAGATCTGAACTTTAAAACATACATCTTAGCAGACATCAACTACCATTCTCGTACAGCAGCTCAGAAACAACGCTTTCATGATTTCCTCCAAACTACTAATAGTTCTTTACTGCAGCTTCCGCATCCTACTCGTCCGGAAAGCAACACTAGTCCCGACGTGGCAATCATTTCCAATAATCTGTTACCACTTACTACTATAGATGTCCTTGGTTCCATAGGTAATTATCATCTCCCAATACTTCTCTCTATAACTCCAGGTCTGAAATCCACTGTATCTGCATCACCACGCACACCCAGGTATAACTTTAGCAAAGCTCGATGGGATCAGTACAGCACTTATATTACCGAAAAATCTGCCCGCTACTGCACCTTGTGTCACAACAGTTGCATCTATTGAAACACTTTCACATACTTTGACTGACATAGTCTCTCACGCTACGGATTATGCAGTTCTTGAATGTGCCAACAAATTATCTAGACCTCGTTTACCAGCACGCGCCCTCGATCTTCTCCGCAGCTCACACGAGTATTTAACAGAGTTTCGTCGCACACATGACCGTCGATTTATTCTTCTGCATCGTCAATTCCAACGAACGGTACAGAGCTACATAGTAGCCCGCAAACGACTACACCGGCCTGCCTCCTGTAATGCTTTGCGCCAAGAAACAAATCCTACTAAATTCTGGAATATCTTTAAACGTCTAACATTCCAGAAACAGGGCCCACAATACCCCATCATATGTGCTGGCCAAGTACCAACGACGGATTCAGAAAAGGCAATTGTTTCGCTACATACCTTGAGGGAGTCTTCACTCCACACACTACACCATTGTTCACTTGTCCTACAGATACCCATATGTCACACGCTGGTTCTCTAGTGCAGCCATCATTTCAACCTGATTTCAACTACCACCTTGATCCCACAAATAAGCTCACTGCTCCAATAACATCAGATGATATTACAGCTGTTCTTAAATGCCGTCGCAACACAGCTCCGGGGGCAGACTCAATTACATATCGTCAACTGCTTAAGGCACCTGTGGCGTTTCTAGTCTTACTTGCTTCTTTGTATACAACTATTTTATCTACAGGCTATTTTCCAACTACAAGGAAACTTGCTAAAATTGTGGTCTTTCTAAAGCCTCGCAAAGATCCAACTGCTGTGTCATCCTTCAGACCCATTAGCCTTACTAAAGTGTTTAGCAAGACACTAGAAGGCCTTATGGTAAAACGGCTGCATCAGTATCTACAAATCACGAACAAACTACCAACTATTCAAGCTGGATTCCGTCCACTCTATAGCACTGCTGACCAATTACTCAAACTTTCTACACTACTTGTCAACCATTTTATAAAGCGTTTACCATCTGTTTTGATCTCCTTTGATATTGAAAGAGCGTTCAATACTGTTTGGCATGAAGGATTAATTTACAAACTCAAACGTATGCTTCCTCAGAGCTATGTCCGATTAATAGCCAATTTTCTACATCGGCGCCAGGCTTTCGTTCAGATCAATAGGGCAAAGTCACACATCTTCCAACTCCGCGCAGGTGTGCCCCAAGGATCTGTTTTATCTCCTCTATTATATATCCTTTATGTAGCCGACATGCCTCAACCTCAGCCCCCACTATATGCCTTACAATTCACAATTTACAATGATACCGCTTATGTAGCATTGGGATCTTCTGTGGATCGCATTAATCAACTCCTACAACCAGTTTTGGACAAACTAGTTACATGGTGCCTGAAATGGAAGCTCAAGTTGAATTCAACCAAGACTCAAATGACTCTCTTTGGGCTCAAACGCAATAAATACTGTAACAGTCGCAACCCGGAACGTCTACATTTAACCCTTTTTGACTCTCCGATCCCAATTCAAAACAGTCTCAAATATCTGGGTGTAATATTCGACAAACATCTTACTTGGAAGCCTCATCTTAAACAATGGGAAGCTAATATCCGGCGCCGTTTGAACCTTTTACGAAACCTTAAAGGCACTACGTGGGGTCTTAATACAAAACTTCTACTGCTAACATATAAATTCTTTGTACGTCCAGCACTCACGTATGGACATCTTGCCTGGTTATCAGCAGCACCAACTTTCTATGAGCGTCTGAAAGTTCTCGAAAGACATGCCTTACGTCTGGCCTACTCTCTCGCTTTCGATACTCCCACTGCTGAAATATATCGTCGTGCGCAATTTCCAACCATTTTGCCACATCTCTACCATCTACGCCAACGCTACATAGCGACACGAATACAATTGGCCCATCCCGTCGTCCATGAGCTGTTAGACCAAGTTCCTGCTGTACTACGCTACCTACCCACCACTGGATCATCTCTTAGCAATATACGATCTCACCGAAGCCGTAGATAAGTATAATCCTGACCGCCGTATCTACCACACAAATCCACATAAATATTGCCCATAACCTATGTACATGTACTCAAGAAACATTTTTAACACAATAGCCAACTCTGACACATTCTCTTCACCTTGATTTTGCTATTAGTTCCCTACTTCAATCCGCACTATTATATAGCCTGAAATCATTCTCCATGTCCTATAAATCAAAAAGTTGAAAATATCTCTGGCCACAGAGAAAGTGTTGCCTTCTACGGACCGCCCATCCATTGGAAGGGAATGCAACTCTTGTTTTTTAAAAAAAGCTCTTAATTGGTACTGTAGAATTTTAATAGATAGATATATCTTTAAGTGTTAATTGATGCTGTATTCAATATACCATTTTATTCTAAATAACGAGTTAACGAAAAGATCTTGTTAGCAACTTACGACTTCATGACTTGTTTAGCTTTTCGGGTGAGTACATTAGTCGGGCAAAGAGAAATAGCAGGCATAGGAATTCTCCATTCGTTATAACTTCTCTCAATAGTTACCACCACTGGATTTTCTTGGAATTTTCTCCATGACATATAAATCAGGTAGGATGTTATAGCAATACCAACCACAAATAGCAAAATGAACAGCAATCTGAAAATTAGACGAAACAAACATATTGTTTATTAATGTAATTTATGGTATTGCTGTAATATATATATAAAACGTCTCCCTGTAGCTTCAAAATATTTTGTTAGTAAAAGGTAGAAAACCCATCAAACAAACATTAAAATGGTTGTAGTTTCACATACTTGACAATACCACCAGATTAACGATATTTGTCATCTCAATATGCTTTGAATATCCAAAATGCACTATATCAGGTTACTAAATATTTCAATCTACTGATATTCATCACATTACATATTAAAAATTTAAAATTATAAAATTGTGTAAATTCGTGGACAATAATAATTTCTTTTTGTGCAAATTACTACAAATTCATGTATTGGCGAACAGAACTTAATTCTGCACCATAAAATTTTAACAGGCAATAACAAAGAAGAAAGTAAGTAAACATAGAATGGTAACATTAAATAAAAACATAATGGAATAAATATATTCATACAGTAGGAATACTTGTTCCAGTTATCTGCCTTTGGGTATGGTACCCTGTATTAATGCGACATTGACTCTTAGAACTGCCATACTTTTTCTTTGCATGAGAAAGGTGCTAGCTCTGCCATCGCAAGATAACTGCGTGATCCGTCTGCTTATTTCTTTTATAAAGTTAATGCCTTCGTGCCCCATGCACCACTACATTCATTAGCGATAGTTACAAAATGATATTTCTCCGCAAGATTACTCTATTTTCTCCTTTTTTCCGTTTCATTTCGGCTGGCTATTTTTCCCGCCTGAATCGAAGAAAATGGGACATTGGAAGGATCCAACGTATCTGAACGTGTAAAGTCCCAAGTTAGCGCTTTACCTCTCTTCCACCATAACAGAGTCATTCCATCTGGTCTCTTTCCATCTGTTCTGCTACATCCAATGGGTTCTCTTATTGCAGGTATGCCGGCTGAGTTTAGTGCTCTCATTGTAATGTCATTAACATTTGAGTGGGGAGAATGTCTACCTGCGCTTTTGGAACACGAAAGGACATGTATATCTTTTTTTTATTCACTTCGCTCTTACATGCTTGACATTTGTGGCCTTCACATATATTTGCCCCTAGACGTAACGCAATGGCTATTCGGAAGCATTCATTACTTAGGTGAAGGCCGAGCGCGGGCCAAAGCAGGACATTCACCCAAGCATCTGCTTCTAACGAGGAAGCAGACATTAGTCTGGCTTTGTCTTCTAGGTTGTCTGCCGACTGGACTGATTATAAAAGCCTAGAAAAAGATTTAGAACTCTATGTTGCATTCTGGAAACGTTGTTTTATTACGAACAACCACATTTTGGAAGTCTATACAATAGTAAAAACGCAAATACACGTTTTCAATAGATAATTCATTGTAATGTTGTATTGAATACGATAACTGTAATATGGGAAATTTTGGATTAATAGAAAAATTTATAAAGGATAGACAATTAGAAGTTTTATAAATTACTTATTTCGAAGACGATCTTAAATTGCAATATGCTATTTCGATTCACTAAGGATGTGGGACAAGCATAGGTAAAGTCTGTAAGACTGATTAACCCTACAAAAGCGTGTAATTTTGTGTCATGGATAGTTGGGCGGGCTACCACTGTAGCCCATTTGTTTTTATTAAATTATATTACCTAGTTTTCTTAATGTTTCTACTTTTCTTGTAGGAAATTGTATTTATAAACTGTTTTAAGGGTTTTATACACAATTTGAGAAATATGTTTATTTTGAAAGCTTTGTATACACAAAGAAGTCCAATACCATTTATTTGGTCTAGAAATTAATTCGTGCGGTTTTACAAAAGATGGCGTAACTAGCTTATTGTCCCATAGTTTCGTTGATCCAAACATGCGTTGAAAACTACTGTCATTGAGCATCTTGTTTAGTATATGTCAGTTCCTTGAAGCGGAAACAACAACATTTTTTCTTCAACTGAAAATGGCGCATTTTGTGCCTGATAAAGTGTTTTTGCGTGGAGTTATTCTTCATTGCTTTAACATGAAGAAAAGTGCTACCGCAAGTCATCATATTTTAGTGGAAGTGTTTGGTGACCATGCTCTAGCTGAGCGAACGTGTCGGAAGTGGTTTACACGGTTTAAAGGTGGTGATTTCAGCTTGGAAGACCAAAAGCAATTTGGACAGCCAAAAGAATTTAAAGATGAAGAATTGAGAGCATTGCTTGATCAGGATTCGTGTCAAACGCAGGATGAACTTGCAGAAGCATTTGGAGTTGAGAAAACAACAGTTTTCAAACGTCTCAAAGCCATAGGAATGATTTAAAAGATGTCTTCAAGGGTTTCACATGAATTGAAAAGAAAGACGTTGAAAGAAGAAAAACCGTTTGCGAATTGCTGCTTCAAAGACAGAAAAGGAAGGGATTTTTGTATCGAATTGTAACTGGTGATGAGAAGTGGATTCATTACGAGAATCCTAAACGAAAAAAGGCCTGGGTGAAGCAAGGTGAACCAGGTCCTTCAAAACCGAAACGAGATATTCATTGTGCAAAGGTTATGCTGCATATATGGTGGGATTTGAAACGTGTGGTGTACTATGAACTTCTGAATCTTGGTGAAACTATTAATGGACACAGCTATCGACAACAATTAATGCGTTTGAAGCAAGCTCTGGCCTGAAAACGACCAGAATGGAATAACAGGCATAATAAACTTATTTATCAAGATGATAACGCTCGACCACATGTCGCAAAACCGGTCAAAACCTATTTGGAAAATGTCGGATGGAAAGTGTTACTCCACCCGCGATATTCACCAGACACTGCTCCGTCTGACTACTACTTGATCGATTCCATGAATAACGATTTGATTGGACAGCGGTTCACTTCTTCAGAAAATATCGAAAAATGGATCTTTGATTAGATTGCGTCAAAAGATGAGGAATTCTTTCGACACGGAATCCGTAAATTGCCTCAAAGATGGGAGAAAGTAGTGGCTAGCGATGGACAATATTTTTGTTAACGTATTCATTTACTTTGTTTGTGAAATAAAGCTTCAATTTTTATTAAAAACCGCACGAATTAATTCCTAGACCAAATATATTTCAAAAGTAATAAACGAACAAGACGGTAAAGTTATTTGTATTTAGCAATAAATGTGTCAATCTGGCATATTTTAAACCTCGGCATATATGTTTCAGAATTCTTTAAAAATATGTATAATTTTACAAAAAAATACAAAGGAATTTACATATAAAAATATTATACACAAAACATATACTGTTTCAGCGAAATATTTTTCTATAATTTCTTGCTACCAAAGTTCGATTGTAATTGTGCATAATTATGCATATGCTATTTACACTCACATATTTTTCTTTTACTGTTTTCCTATTCATGTCCTTCTAAGCATAATCTGCACACAAGCGATGAGTGATCAATGTACACTTTCCTTCTACAACGCTCACAGGATTTTCGTGTTGATTTATCTCTGGCTCTTCCACACAAGTAACACCTGCCAACTTTGTTGCCTGGTTGAAAGCGTTGAGGCACAGGTTCTTCAATTCCAATTCCTGCCTCTCTGTTTCATATTTACCGGAATGTTTGGAGCCTCCATACGTTTAGCAATTTGAGGCCTGATTAGCTCCAATGGTAAGATTTCCAAAAATTATCTTCTTGTAGTTGTTGTCTGGTTATTGTTAGCTTTGTAGATACACAAAGCATTGATAGCACTAATGTTCAGACGGTTAAAAAATATCGTCATTGGCCATCGCTTTGTATTCCGCGCTACATTGTACTTTGCACACATCTGGTCAACAATATCAACACCAATCTTTGTGTCATTATAAAATGTTTCGACTTCAGGTTTTCGTGCATCACCAGTTTTATTATCAATCGCCTTGTCGTGATGCACTGTAGATACTAACAGCACTGATTTGTTCTTTCGAGGGCAGTACGACACAAGAGTCATATCTTTGTGAAATCCAAACAGTGATGAGTTTTCTTCTCGTTGACTATTTGACCGGAACTCACTAGGAATTTGGCGCATGTTTGAACGAACTGTACCTACGAGAGTAAGCTTCTTTTAATATAACAATGTTTCTGCAAGAGGTATGAACGTAAACCAGTTGTCAGTGGTGATGTTGCGATTAGTTCCTGCAATTGGATCAACTATTTTCAAAACTACATCTCCTGCGGATGTTCCAATTTTATATGGTCCCTCTGGCTGAGTCCCGACATACACTTCTAGATTCACAGTGTAAAACGTTTTAGCACAGACAAGAGCATAGATCTTGATGCCGTATTTGGCGGGCTTTTTGGCATATAAATTCTAAAAGGACAATTTCCACAAAACTCACTAGCTGTTCATCGACAGTACAGAATTCACTACGATTATAAAAGCGTTTAAAATTTTGAACGAAAAGCTCCAACAGTTCTCGTATGGGAGCTCCTCCGTGGCTAAGCGGTTGGCGTACGCGCCTTTGGCGTGGGAGACCAGGGTTCGATTCCTGGCGGGAGTTCATGTGGTTCGGATTCCACGTTAATCAGTAGGTCTACGTCTCATATAGCCTTGCTGCTGAAAGGGACGCTAAACTAAAATCAATCAAATTTCTCGTATGGGAGAAAGCCGATCAACAGATTTTCGTTCCTCCCGATCACGTATATCATTAAATCTAATGCAGCGCATTTGAAAGTAAATTCTTTTCTCACTCATTGCTAAATAGCAATATTCAACACCAGAACCTCGAGAATTCTCCCAAATACACTTGGTGTTTTTTCTCTTACTCCCTAATCAACCTGAAAGCATCAAAATACCTATAAAGGCACGTATTTCAGTCTCGTCAGTAAAATGGAATCACGGTCACGTACAAATCTCTTTCTAACACTGTCAATGTAAATATTAGTACAATCAACTATAAGCCTCAAAACGTTTGCATCTAAAAGCAGTTCTAGACATTCAAGTTGCGACAATGCAGATCTAGCCTCACCTTTAAGTCCTGGAAAACGAAGCTCAATATTATGAGCACGAGTGCGAATATTACGAGTAGGAATGTCTTTCTCACATTTGAAATTGTCTTTAGCTACATAATAATTAACGTCAGAACTGTCTTCATTATCACTATCATCAACAGGTGTCAGTGATCCCTGCATCCCGGAATTCTCAGTCACATCTGAATTTTTACTAACTATCTCTGTGTCCGAAAAATGCACTTCTTCGGTCTCAAAATGTTCTTCACCGTCATCACTATTGCCATCTACAAAACACTCCTCGTCAGAACTGGCATTTGCTAACTCATTGGCTATCTGGCCAGCACTCAAACTCTGAAGAAAAATCTTTGGAACATTCACGACAGAAAATAGTCGCGCGGGCTACAGTTGTAGCCCATGAAACTTTCAAGCAGAATAACAATGAGCTTTTTTCGCTTTTACGTTCGATCACACACTAACTGCGCAGAATGATAGTTGATAAGAAGGTACATCTGTACTCTACTATTATCCATTTTAGAGACTATTCATCCACACCTCCTTTACCAATAGTCTTAAGTATTTTAGAGACTATTCAATATTTTTAAATTGGATAATGAAGTCTTTAAATTATGATGATGTTAATATAATTGTTAATAGAGAAGTTTCTTTACCAGTCGTTTTAATTTTTTTTACCTGATTTCAAGTGTATTTTAGTTTACAATTTGGGTAGTCCAACTTGATACTTTTAACACGTTTACACAATTGTTTATTTGTTTTGTGTATTTAAATTAGCTTTCCGCAGTTTCCTGAAGCTGGTAAAAATCTTGGTACCTAACTACAATTATCAAAGCGGATTGCACTCAATTTAATCACTACTTTGAATTTATCTGAATTAATCCTGAACGCAGAGCAAACTTCCTCGCAATTTATCACGGGAGAAAGGAACGGCCACTACCAGAGGTTTGTACTGTACATCAATTTTTTTTGTGAAAATAAACTTGATCCCGTCCAATTGAGGAACGCTTAGTGAAGATAATTTTCACTACTTTCAAAATTTCCAAAGTTTCCCCTCTTAATTCCCCCCGTTCGGCAATGGGTATAATTATACCGCACGTTAATTTTCGCTCCCAATATATTAACATTATATGTCCGACTATTTTCTAATGCTTATTTCCCCAACGTAGTCTTACGATAAAAAAAACTTACTTTGTACATACAGCAAAATGTAGAGGCTGCTTGTAAATCCCTTGTTGCTACTTCCATTAATGAGTAATCACATGCAATTTATAATATAAATAATTTGCAAAAGAAAAGTATAAATTATTCAAACATTATTATTTATTGAAATTACCTTTCTCCTAAAGATCTGTCTTCCCTTCCTGCATGTCCTAAACCGTGAAATGATGTTTCGAGAAATACAGTTTTACTACATTTTAACATCGTTACCTCCAGAACAGTATTATTGCAGATAACTTCCAATCATTAATGGACTGTAAAAGAGAAAATATTATTAGTTCATATTTACATCTGTTTAAGGATTATTGTATTTAATTACTAGTACTAATATTAACATAACACAGTTCCTAGCAGAAAAATCGTTGGATAGCTCAGTGTCTATGGACAAAAAATGCATATATATATTTACCATCTTTATGCTTTCAATAACTTTGCTTATGGTAGTATATCAGGTTCTTCTATATAGTTTTCGAAATTATGCTTGATATCAGAAAGAAAAAGGAATTGATTTATGTTCTTTCAGCATCTAAGACCATTCGTCCCGTCACGTTTGATGGATGACGTTCCTCGGCGAGCAAATTCTCCGGGGAAAGGGAAGAAAGGAAGCCGCCTGGAACCTGTTAGTAAGGCATCACCCCGGCTTTTGCCTGGTGTGAATACGGAAAATCCAAGAAGTAGTGTATATTGGTCAGTTCTGGGCCAAAATTCCAGACCAAGCCATTTAGGACATATATCTGGCTAGCACTAAAGAGTAGCACAAAACATTTATAGAAGATTTCATAACACTTCTGGGCCAGCCCAACCCACTTTGGATATATTTGATCAGGAATTAGTGTCGTTTGTAAGGGGTCTAACTTTTCAATAATGTCGCTTGTACGGGATTTAACTTTTCAGTACCAGTACAGAAGAATAGCAAAAAGCATTTATAGAAGATCTTATAAAATTTCTGGACCAGACCAACCGATTTCCGATATATCTTTGGTCAGCAAATACTGTAGTTTGTACGGGTTTTAACTTTTTAATACCAGCACAGAAGGATAGGACAGGATAGAAGGATATTTACAGAAGGAACTTTATTATGTCCCCCTTAACACATAGAAGGGGAGCAGTACTCTGCTCATAGGCTTTTGTGACATTTAAAATCATAAAAAAACTTATAACTTTATCTACAACTCTTCTGTCTTATAATGTCCCAATGGCAGAGTATGTATTCCATCTTTTAGAAAACATCTCTTACCATCTACACAACTGAAAGCTAACTTATTTGCTTCTGCACTGTACAAATCGTGCTTATAACTTCTGATTAAATTCATCTTTTTATAATATTCTTTTTGATTGAACAAACAGTCTTTATAATCGTAAAATGAAAGTTCTTGACTTATAAAATATTTCTTAACTCCTTTGGTTTGTTTAAAACATTTACATTTTTCGAATTTGATTGAATACATTTGTGATATTAAACCAACAAATTATTCTATGATTGTTCCTTTAAGTTAATCTTTCATTTTACCCAGTACTTTCTTATTTATTTTTGATATCTCGTAATTATTATTTTTTGGTTAATCACATATATAGAAGTAATTAATAAAACTTTTAAGTCTTTGTATATATTTTTAGTCTGAATTTGAAAAATGTAACAATCTGTATCTGTGTAACACATTTCTATTTTGTCTTGATATTTAGGTTTCATCATATTATCATGAAAATCGTACATTAAATGTTCTGACAAATCTAAAATTGACATACCCACATAAATCGGTTTGTTAAATTCCACTTTATCTTTGTTCTTATGAACAGCTACTAAATTTTCCGTATTGTAGCGCTTTTATAGTTTGGCTTTGTTGCAAGCTTCTCAAATTTCTTCTCATCACTTACTTGTTTAATGTTATCTCTCTTTCTAATATTTTCTACTCTGAATTGTTCATTAGCTTAAAAAGTCTTTCTGAAAATCACTTGGTGCTCCAGTTCTCATCTGTGTGTTCAAATCTATATAATTCTTTAACCAATCTGTTTGTTCAAATTCTATTACTCTTTGAATTTTCGGAAGTTTTAATCCAAGAGATAAACATTGTTGTAAGTTTCGATAGTGAATTACATATTTTTCTTTATCGTATAATGTTGTTAATAGTATTGATGGTTTTGAACCAGGTGGGCACATGTTTTGAGCAGCTAATGGATAGTCTCTGTGATAATCATGCAATGATTTCGGAAACTCAAAATCAACTTTTAGAATGTATCCTTTCTCACAAATATCAGGAACATTTGCAAAATCTGTTTCTTTTATTTCTTCTTCACTTAGCCAATTAAACCCCTAAAATCATAAGTATTGTCTCATTGCTCATCCATACAACTTGTTAGCATCCAAGTACATTAAGTAAGAATCTTCTTTATTTTCATTATAATTTTTCATAAATTTGTTGTTTGCTTTTACATATATTTTACTACGTTCTGAAATTTCACCTCTTACACTTTTCTCTGTTAAAAATTCTAATTCTATATTTGTCATCTTTAATATTGCATCCCAAGCTAAACCTTGTGCTGTGATATACCAAGGAGGATCAAGACCATAGCTTCAAGACATGTTTCCCTAAATTCTCGAATATATATGCTAACAATAGTACATCTGTTTTTAAATATAAATCATGGTATTGTCCGAGATTCTTAATGTTAAATATTTCCCATACTTTCTTTGCATGTTCATAATCCTCATCACTTATATGAATGTTCATAAGCTTGTAGATGAATGCTTTTTTCGGTGGAAGTTTAATTTCTCTAAACCTATTCCAATCGTGTAACATAAGCATATGGATAAACATCTTTTCTTGTTACAAGGTTAAATTGTTCTTTATTCAGGTAGAACTGCTGTGTGAGTCATTTGCACTTTTGTTAGGTTTGATTGTAATTTGTCTAAATTAAATCCCATACATCTAAACGAATCTATGAATATTAGTTTGATAGTTTCAACCTTTTACTGAATGAAATGTTGCGTTCTTCGTTGTTAGGTATAAATTCAATTGTTTCTTTATTACATCCAAGCTCTTTAATAATAAATGTGAGTCGTATCCTGTTAAGTTATGTATAATTACTGGTACAAACTTTAAAACTTTAACTTTTAAATTGCAATTATTAATTAAAGGAACTATAAACTCACCTGTTATACGATGATGATGTTTAATTTATAATTCTTTTCATTGTATTTCCTTCACAATAATAACAAAATTCGGATTTATTAAACTCTCTTCTCTGTTTCTTTGTTAAAGACAATTCATTGATTTGCTTATAAATTGTTGATATTATTTTAGCTTCTTTTTAAAATTTATTTATGAACATTTTAACTGCATTTTTACATGTAACAAAATAGGTTTGGTTTTAATTCCATCACTTTTTACAATGTAATAACAAAATCCAGAAGGTTTATATTGTTGATATTTTTTGTGTATGGTTTATTTTCTGGGTAATATTCTTCACATCCCATAACCTTATGTAGTAACCCTTCAAAATCAGCATAGATTACAAGAGCATTCCTATTTTATATTGATACTTCTTAAATTAAACATATGCGTTTTTATCAGGTATTATTATTTTTACTACTTCATTCGATGAACAGTCTTGCACATGCTTATCTAACGAACTTTGTGAGTAAAAGTATAATAAACATCAATCACATAAATACTTTCAAGATCCCTTTCTTGATGTTTGTGAACTAACTGCTCAAGTCTTTAATCCAACAATAATGTGTTTTAACCTTTTTCTTCAACAGGTTGTTTTATATATAATAAAATTACATGTTTTTCTTTTTTGTTCTGTGTGTGATGTAATATATAAATTGAATAGTCTTTATCATACGGATAGACATTTATAGAAACATTAACTAATTTTTCAACTATTGGAATACGGCTTAGAATTACAGGAATATGAATATCTTTTAGTTTAGATTCTCAGTTTAACAATAGTTCATTATTTCTTGGTACTCGTTCAGGATGTGAATTTGATGGATATAAAGCTCTGTATAATGAGTATAAAAAGAATTTTCATCTTCATTCTTTATATTAATTACTGCCTTTTTGTTTTGAATCTGTTTAGGTAAGTCTATGTATGATGAACCTCTGTATGGCACATATTTAACGACTGCTAGTTCTTAAAAGTTAATGTTTAAAAGGGCCCAGCCAGAACCACTAGCTTGAAACTCATTTACTTTTGTTCTTAATGCTTCCTTCATATTAGTTAGTGATCTTTTAAATTGGTTGATTAATATATTTCTCGGTTTCCAGTATTAAAATAAAACTCTTGATTTTTTCCTTTCTTATATTTAAAACTTAAACATAGAATAATTTTCAATGTGCCATGTTTTTGTAAGCTGATTTGTATTGTGTTTTATATTGCTTTGGATGTTCTTTTAATATAATGTTCCATGGATCTTCTGGTTTATATTGTGTTGCGAATCTCCATACTTCTAATCTTGATTTAAATGTAGTATTTTGGCGTTTTACATCGACTCGTATTGATTCAACTTTGATTTTCGGCTCTTCAAATACCTCACCTTTAAACTAAAACAGTTTTAAACCTCTCTTCCTACCTAATCTTTTAGGTTGCAGTTTTCAATGTCTTCTTGAAAGGAAATGTTCGCCTAAGCTTTAATCTGTTTTGTTCATCTTCATGTACTATAATACGATCTTTCAGTTTTGCTTTACTTAATCGGGTATAACCTTTTTCTATTTTTATTTACATAAGTTTTTCAGTTCAACTATTGTATGTTTAATTAAATTATTCATTATTATTAAATTATTCATTATTGTATGTTTTTATTCTAAAAAATAAATTAAATCACTTTCGTTATCTAACACAACAGCCAATACTCACGTGACGTAGGAAATCTTAATGATTATTAGTATATTGTATTAGGAATTGGCTTTCATGGGATTACCTCATCAAAGTTACTGTTGATATAATAAAACTAGTTCATTTTTAAGGATCTATCTCACCATCATCACTTTCGCTATTACTTTCCCAATTTGATTCTACCGTATATCTTTCTATTGCTGAAATCTCTTTTTTCTTTTGATAACGTTCCTTTTCTATTAATAAGAGTTATTTTGTAGTGTTGTTATGAGCTTAAGATCTTGATGAATATGGTTAAGTTTATTATGTATCAAATCACAATGCTTCTCCATATTTATTACATGCAAATCTGTAAAAATTAATATTTTTATCCTATTATTATAATAAACGAGGTTATGGAAAGAAAAACTATTCCTGAACTTAAACAACACTGTAGAGAGAACTGAATACATCGTTATTCAAATCTTAAGAAAGCAGAAAATAATAACCTGAATTAACGAGAACATAAATAAGTCTTCAACAACAAATGCCACAAATTCACAACAACAAAGTAAACAAGATAAAACGATTATCAATTAAGATGAACTTATAAAAGACGTATTTCAAAAATTAAATCCTGAACACATTATAAACTACTTTCAAAATCCGATTTGTAGAAAACTAGTTATAGATGTACTTAATACTCGAAAATTCAAAGAGTGGAAACAAATTTCAGAAATAAAGTACTTACCCAATGACTTTCTACATGCCTTCATAAACAAGATACATTGGTGTTCAGTTAAACCAAACCATAAGCTATCTTCTTTTACTGAACGTTATGAAGAATACATCGATTGGTTTAGATTATCAAACAGAAAAGACTTGCTTAAATACGAAAACATTATTAATAATTATGGCGACAAATTGTGTGACGAAAGTATGGTTTATGGTGTTATCATCATTTAAAACCAGAATTCGTACTAAAGCATAAAAATTATACAAGACATCTTATTCACTGGAGGGACTACACGTATGAATACGCTCAACAAATCACTGTAGAGTTTCTTAATGAGTTTAAAGAAGAGGATGATTGGTTCGTGTTCAGTGAAGTAAATAACAGGAGAAAGTATTTACAGAAGCAAGTTATTGAAATTTGTACACAAATCAAAGAATATTTACATTGGGATACATTCTCTTATAAAACAGATTTACTCAAATTTAAGTTTCTAAAAATCTTTAAAGATAAACTCTATTGGGATATAGTTACAAGAAGACTAGTTACATTACGAGAAAAGAACTAACAGCCTTCTTCAGAGAATTTAATTATTTTATCGATTGACAAGCCATTACACCACTGCTAGATGAAACACACGTGAGAAAATATCAAAATAAAGTTTAGTATTCAAAAGTCAGTTTATTAGATAAAAGTGAAAAATTTATTCTTGAGTTTGAAAACAAAGGTTTAGAATTAATCATGATAATACACATTTGTTGTAATAAGCAGTTCCCTGAAAACTTTCTGATAAAAATCAGGGACAAAATCAATATGGTTCAATTCTTACGACTATATAAGCATGTACATGATTCCCTTCTATAACAAATTAATACTTCTCTCAACAGGTTTACGCTTAATAGAAAACTCGAGAGAATGCCCAATATGTAAATAAGTAAAAACTAAATTGTGTAATACAACGTGTAAGCTTGTGTTCTGCGTTGATTGTATGCTCACTTGGTTAACAGATAACAACACTTGTCCTTTGTGTAGAACAGTTCTTACACTTAATAACAATAACAACAATAGTGAATATGCTGAAGAATATCCTGATTTTGATGATCCAATTATTTATAATTGCGCTGAAGAAGAAGAAGTAGAAGAAGAGTGGAGTTAGGATAGTGCATTAGAACTAGGAACAGTGAAGATTGAATGTTGAGTAACTATTTATAGTTTTAAATTTGTATAGCTTTTATGAAATAATAATCATAAAAGTTACATTAAAAGTTTATACATGAGATTAGATGTTAACCGACCTTATAAACAATCAATTTCTCTAACCAAATCTTCTTCTGATAGGGATGTCCAAAACTCATTACTCTTACCTTTGCGAATATCGAGTTCCTGTTGCATCAAGTTGAATAATTTAATGCTATTAGGATCTCTAAAATTTTCGTATACTATCTCATGATATGGGTATTTTTCTTCTGCTTTATTAAGAGGCTTAAATAAACTTATCTTCTGACATTTGATAGCATAATAACAGAAAGGATTATTTAGTTTTTTCTTATTGTATGATTAGACAAATATCTTTTGAATTTTTGTCTGTATAAGGTGCTGCTATTTCTTTTAAGCCATCGTTTCGAATCCTTAATCTTTCCATTCACTCTTCAACCTCTTCTATTCTTGTTTCTAATTCTGCCATATAATCATGTAGTGCATAAAATTTTAGATGAAGTAGTTAGTAATAATTTCATTACATTTAAGGTAAACCTCAGGAGAAATTCATCGAGATATTTCGAGAATTAATTGTTTTGTTACATATGTTCCTGTAACTTCATAACATATTTCTCCTTTGCTACCTGTTACTATTTTGATAATTTCATCGGCCGGAATTCCGGCTCTGGAAATATACGCTATGAGTTCTTTGGATATTTTACTTTCCATCCAAAGTTTAAATTGTTTTCCTCCATCTTGACATAACTTAGTACCATTGAAGTATCCAATATTCTTATCTATTATCAATTTGATATCACCAAATTTTCTCTACCAAAAATCATCTTTAATCTGTTCATAACATATCTCATTCAAACTTTGATCCACGCTAGCCATATTTATTAATTAGAAATAAATTTATTTTTTTCTAACGTTTTATGGCTATAATTCCATAAAAGATAACATTTATATTTACATTACAACATTACTTTTATCTATCCACCTATTATGTGAATCATCAAATCTTAACCATTTAACGTATACTTGGTCACCCTTCTTTCTCAACACCTTTCATTATATAAAAATTTTAACTATTTAACAGCGAGGAGAACAGTTTTATGAGTTGCACCAAAATCAATCAAATCACCATTCTCATCTCGAATTGAAACTTTGAAATTATAAGATTTCTTGTGACGTATCTTTTCTCTAGGCTCATATATAATTCGTTCTCTAAATTCTGCATTTGTTCTAAATGTTTCGATTAAATCTGTTTCGTTATGTGTTGTATCACTACGTTTTCAAAGCATACCTTCTGCTAAATCACAGTGCATATTTATAGTATCAAACAAATGAAACCATGGTATCTCTGATATGTTCTGTTTTTTGCTATGTTCTTCTCAATAAAACCTAATACTGTATTAATGGTATCTAAGATTATGTAACAATGCTGGTTAAATATTTAACTCTATTTTTCTTTCTGTGCTAGGTGAATTTAATATCTTTAAAACATATGAGGTGTATGGAAGATTTGAATTAATATATTCTTCTATTTCTTTTAAATTATATTGAGCGGGTTGAACTATGAGTTGTTTTGAAGGTATAGAAAAGTCACTACAAAATGCTAATTAATTATTTTTTCTTTAATATTCGGTGTTAAATATGTAGTATAAAATCTTGCAGCAGCTACTTCTAAATTATTTTCATATGGATAATGCAGATACATGTTTAATACAGACGAATAACCACAGGAACGGTGTGTTGTTACCTGATGATATAAGATGTGCCTAGTTGGGCCTAGTGGGTGCGGAAAAACAACGTTAATTATTGATAATTTCTTTTTAGTTAAACAGGCAAATTTTTTTATCTATTCTAAAGGTCCTAATCAACCTAAATTCCAACAGCTATTACAACTTTTCCAAGACATAGAACAAGATATTAATAACAGAATTGTAGTAGTAAAAGTAAAGACGAAGAGATCATTCCATTAGATGAATGTGAGAATTATTCTGTGGTAGTGTTTGGTGATTTGATTTTAGAACAACAAAACCGGGTGAGAGAATATTTCACTCGAAGTCGACATAAAGGTAAGAACTGTTTCTATCTCGGACAAACATATCCTAAAGTACCAAAACAATTAATTAGAGATAACTTAAACTTTCTTTGTATCTTTAGACAGCACAATGTGAATCTAAAGCATATATATGATATTTTTTTTGATCTGATATGTCGTTTGAAAAATTAAAATCACTCTACAATAAGTGTTGGGAAAAAAACATGCTTTCTTAACAATAGATATAACTAGGAAAACGAATAATGGTAAATATAGAAATAAAATTAAAGACTTTTAAAGTATGGAGAATTAAAGGTAATGAACACGAAACAAGCTATAAGGCATAAAATCAGACAAAAGTATCGTAAAGAAATAGGGTTTTTTATTACAGCCTCCCTTAAGCCTGCTATGCGATAGTGAGTTTTATAGCTTACATCTACATACAATATTCATCAATGAATCTGGTCTATATTCTCTAATTATGAAATCTAAGAAATTGGAAGTAGTAAACCTTAAACGAACACAAATTCAAACGATCGTACTTGAACGTAATTGAACGTTTTTAAACATAGATAAACGTACTGGATCATGGATGAACGTAGGTGAACGTATATGTTGTGTTGTTCTGTTGTGTTATGTTTTTTTTGTTTTCTCTTTATATAATAAGTGAATGTTAATACACGTAAGATACATATAAGGTTAAAAGAAGAACTTGCTAAAAGATTTAAGAAAATTAAAAAGGGTAATCGAAGTAAATATGAGAAATATAAAGAACAAGATCAGCATATTATCGATGCAATTAAAGATTTAGGACAAGATATACCAAAAGTAGCAGAAAAAAATAAAAATCTAATTCAAGAGTTAGATCCAGTTGTATATAAAAGTGCGAAAGTAGACTCAAGCTTATTAGTGACACCTCCTATGTATTAGAGTTCAATAAATGAAAATGATATGCCTATAACACAAAAATTAAACACACGAAAATGCAAATTAAGTATAAAGTAGAAGGAAAAAAATCTTCAGCTACTACTCAAATAGGTAAGATTGCCTCAAGATATTATACAACTAGAGATGATAAAAGTTTTGGAATACAACCATATGATGAAGATGGGAAAGTCATACATATGATAGGAGATACAGAAGTTAAAATTCATGGTGATGGTTTAATTATTAATAATCGACACTACACAGGAACAGAAGGTTTATGGTTATTACTAAGAAAATATAATCCAAAAAAATATGACGATGATGTAAGAAAACATTCACAAATAGTCATTGTTTCTAATGTAGCATTTCATAAGAATGTTCCAAATACAAGAAAACAACGATCTAGTAGAAGCGAAAAATTTTAAAAAAATATCAAACCTATTAAGGATAGATATACAAAACCAACTTTGGGTCCAACAACAAGAAAGAAAACAAAAGAGGGAATCAATATATATAACGAAATAACAAAAGAATACATATGGATAGATGATGTGAGGAAGTTAATTGATCGATTAATACTTATTGACGGAGAGGAAAAATCTGGAAATGATAAAGTGTAGAAAGTGTAGATAATGACAAAGTAGACATTATGGATGTGATTAATTCTAAACTCTCACAATTTATTCCCAATGATCCAAAGGGTATAGGTTATTTGACAAAGATATTGAATACGTTACCACCAAATTTTGAAATAATTAGAAGTATGGAAAAGGATTAATGAATAGGATTTTAAGCATGAAGGGAATGCCAGAGTTACATAATAGGCTATGAATTTCGCGGGCCTTACACGAAGCTACAAGAAAGAATAGAAAAAGGAGATAAATTATTAACCCACTAGATGAAGCTTGTAGAGAACATGATATTTACTACAGTGATAATAAAGATACAGCTTCTGGATATATTGCGGACAAAGAATTAGAAGATAAAGCGGGGAAAGAACTTTTGCTAAAGATGCCAACTTGATAATAGAACGGTTACCAGCTTTAGGAACTGCTTTAGCTATGAATACAAAAATAAGATTTGGTTTAGGTTTATAAGTATTGTGTTTAATTTTTATGGATTATGCATAGAAGAAGATTATCTTAGTTTCATAATTAATATAAGTACGAAGTTTTATGTTTCCAATAAATATAAGTATGAAGTTTTACATTTCATACGTAAGAGGAACTTAAGAAGTTAAATATTAATCCCATTTTAACAAAGAAACAGTTAAATGATAAAGCTAAGAAGATTAAAGATGGTAGAGAAATGCAGTTATCTCTTCCTATACGACAAGTTAAGAAACCAAAGAAATGAAAACTAAAAACAAAATTCATTATGGTGGTTTTATATTTTTTCTTCCAACAATTTTAGCTGTAATAGGTGCTCTAGGTTCTGATTGCATTTTTCCATAGTGATACGAATGATAATCAAGAAAGAGATTCAAATTATTTTGATTATTGTAGAGTCCAGAATATCCGTTTTCGTAATTCCAGAAACGAATCTTTTCCTCTAGAATCTTAGAGCTTGGATTTTGAAATACAAATATCTCAAACCTTACGAAATGTATACGATATGAAAGAGGGTTACAATTGGAAACACTGAGATGTATTACTATACGAAATAATTTTTAGAAAGTAGACCAATGTTTGTAATTAATACAAGGAAGCATAAAACAGAACTAGAACTACTTTGAAATTGACTGTTAATTTTGTAACCGATGTACCAGATAAAGCAATGTGTTATGTACTTATTATTGGTAAGAAGAATTTTGAATACGATGTACAGAAAGAAAAATGATTGAAAATTTATGAACCAATTATATGTTTATTAGATTTCCTTAATTTGAAAAGTTTTTTATGATAATATCATAAAAACTTATTTAATAAAAATGAATATTCCAGATAACATTCCACGAGAGAATCAACTTGCGGATTCTATATTAAATCTTAAGAAATTATTAACAAAAATTAAACGAAGCTAAAGAGAATGAAATATGTTTATATTACTCTCATTACGCTATCAATTCTATTATCAGCTTCTACAGGGTTTATTAATATATTTATTCCTGTTAAAGTATATTCGATTATTACAACAACATTTGCCTCTATTTATGCAGTAATCACTGGTCTATCAACACGATTTAATATAGCTTCGAAGAAAGAATATTATAAAAATATGCTGAATCAAATTGAATTCCTTAAAGATGAGCTTAATGTTTTTAAAGTAACGAATGGAAAATTAAAAGGCGAACATACAAAATATATTGTTGATAGAGTTAACCATACATTCGATAAGATAAGATCATTACAAAAGTGAATAACTTTTAAAAGTTTTATTGTACAGCAAATAGGAAATGGCATTACAATTAAAAACGGAAAACAATATTAACGTTTTAAGACTTGTTAAATTGCAAGATCTGGAGGAAGGAAAATCACACGAAATATCTTTATAGAAATTGATTCCAACAAAATACATTGGTGATGAGTATTAGTACATTTAAATGAAAAATACAGAACATTATTACCGTAGAGATGTAATGAAGATACTGATCAAGTTTAAAAGAGATGTAAACGAAGAAACTGTTTGTGAGTTGTGATGGAATGAAAGATCTTTCTAATGGTTATAAAATACACCAAATGTTCTCTAAAAATGAATCTAAAAAGTAAAAAATGAAACAAAAATATTTTTAAATAATAAATTGAGTACTTAGTATGGAACCCCAAAAGAAATTCATTCTTACTAATAAATTGAATATAATTATGAAAAATGTACAAAATGAAATGCAAGTACTAATCGAAATCAATGGTTGTTTATTCTGCTTCAGCTATGATCAATGGACTGAGATTATGAAATCATTGGTTACCATAGAAAACGAAGGTAGCAGAAAATTCCATTACCAGTATGCAAACTTCTAATTTTAAGTATGTTTTAAACGTGTTATGGTTATAAAATCACAAAAAATGAGATTTAGACACAAACAGCGCAGAAGGAAATACAGTATTTTGAATGCCTTTTGAATTTTGAAGATCCATATATAAATAAGAGAGTTATTTGAGTTTTTGCAATAATATCTCTAGAGTTATGCAGCCTTCAAGACCTTCAAAACATAATAAATTTATTTCTCTATTGATTTTCGTTTGATTTTTTAAAATCGCAGAATATTTGTTGAAGTTATAAGAAATTTAAAATTTATGGAATTTTTTACGGGTTTATATTTGAGCTTTTGGGAAAATGTTATTGTTTTTAAAAAAAGTCTTAAAATTTTACGTAGATTATGCTAGTGTTCTTTGTTTTTCAAATATATCAATTTTATGATTTTGTGCTGTTGCAAACTTAGAATCGAATTTATTAGACAGTGATTCTTTTTAAATTTTATCCTTTGGCAACACTTGTGGATCAGCTAAGGACTAATTGAGAAAAGTTAAATATCTCTGTATCTCTTATAGGAACCAAGGTATCCGCCATTTTCCTATTTTTGTTTTGAATTTGCCGGCTAGGTGAACATGTTCAAGCATTTACTAACTTACTCAATAGAAGCTGCTACACATGATTTTGGTTTATCACTTTGCAAAATGATGTCATTGCTTGTAGAAGAATTTGTTCATATATAAGGATTGATTTTCACTCGATTTCTTTGAGTACATGTTAGCCGAGCGTGCTTGCTCATGGCCTGGACAGCTGTGAATAGTTATCGGCGTGGTCATCGTCGCACGTTCGAATCGCCCCTTAGGAAAAAGGATTTTTACTCTCTCCTCTAGAAGTGAACAAATCAGAGGGAGTTGATGTGAATTGAGACTAGCGTTTATCGCGGAAGCGAAACAGAAGCACAACAGAACGACAATAGCAGCAGAAACAACAGAAACAGAAACAGATGGAAAAAAGGAACTTGAGAAACAGCCAAAAAGCAAAGCCAAACAAATGGGAGAAAGGCGTAAGTCCTCTCAGGTCCACCTGTACACAGGTTTTGCGGTTTTTTACTTTGAAATATGTAGTTTTAGTTATGTTTTTAGATATAAGTATTTTATGATTGTATATGTCATAAAAGACTATGCGCAGAACACTGCTCTTATTGTGTGTGGAAAAGGGGTAGATAATAAAGATCCTTCTGTAATTTTTTTTGCGCTAACTTTCTGTGCTGGTATGGAAAAGTTAAACCCCGTACAAACGAGGGTATTGAAAAGTTAAACCCAGTACAAACGACGGTATTTGGTGAACAAAGATATATCCAAAATGGGTTGGTCTGGCGCAAAAGTTTTATAAGATCTTCTGTAAATGCTTTTCTTGCTATTCTGCTGTGTTGCTCAAAGATATGACCTAAATGAGTTAGTTCGAACTTTTGGCCAATAACTGACCAATATACACTACTGTAAGAAAACCTCATAATGGGTGGCTGGCCTGAAAAAAAAACGTTTTATGAATTCCGTATATGAATTCTTGTAAATGACTCCTTTCATTAGTAAATGCAGTTCTTCTATGTTGTGAATTTTTTCTTGTGGTTCAGTTGCATTCCGGGTCAGGTTTGCATTGGTAGAACTCCATCGGGCTAATGGTTTGTTCTTAGGGGCCAGATTTTTAACCTTTTTTTTTGCGATATTCAATTGACATTCGGTTAGGTTAGGGTGATAACATTTAATTCAGACAGTATTGCCAAGCAAGCGTTAGCGAGTGAAGGCGGATTAGAGCCCCTCAGGGCACGTTGTTTTCTGCCTTCGTTAGTGTTGTCCTCCATTACTAAACAATTACCCTCGATCGTTACGGATATAAATACAGCATCCAATATATACCTAAAAATATAGTGCAAAAATACGGTGATACCTAGTTTCTCCCCAATATAGGAACTCCAGTTTTACTTATTTCACCAAATGTAACTGAGCGAGCGAAGGGGTTAGAAGCCACGCAGGGCTCGTAGTTTTCTACCTTTATCACAATCTAAACAGAAACAAGGTACTCGGTTTTCGAGCCATGAAACTAGTTGTTGGAGATTCTAAATGCCGTACAAAAATACTAATCAATCTATTCGAGGTGGCCAGTAAAAGCAAGAACTGTTTAACCGATTCCGAGTAATACAAAGCTGATGAGCAGCTGTGTCGATGACAGTCAATATACGCGTAGGAAAGGATACACTGTGTTCCTCATGTTAGTAGTTCTATTCATGGCTTAACACATTCATGGGTACAAATTCATTCCACCATGTCTTGCTTATAGCCTATTACGTGCTTAGAAGCGTACACTTTATACTACGTTTCTCAACATTATAAGTGATATTAGGGGTAAAACTGTAATACTTTTTCGGGTATTATTTTGTTTCTCCCCCAAATCACGTGGTAGTAACTGTGGCTGAAGTACCGGCTCAGTATACTTGTACTAGTTGATGGAGGTGTGGACTGGCACTTGTGTGTAGATTCATTTTAGGAGGACTTCAGTGTATGTACGCGATAAGAGCTATTGTGCAAAAGGTATTAACCAACTTATGCTAGGAGGACACTAAAAAGCATGAATGCCATCTAACTGGCTCAGAGGAGGCGCGTCAGCGACTGTGGGTATGCACTAACGAGGATACCACAAAACCGAGGATAACGCATAAAACACTTTATGTGTAGATTTGGGGGAATATACTAAATGCCATTCTACTTTTTGATTAATTATATATTATTCTGCAAATATTACCAATATATGGATCCGTAAACAGGGTCGGTTACAATAACGAATTACTTTGTCGGCTGTTTCTTCAATACGGAAGGAAGATTATGTCCGTTGTTGTTTTACGGCACAGTAGATTTGTAAAAGTTAATAGGGACATATAATTAATCAAACTATATGAGGATTTTACCTCTTACATCCCCCCTTTTTTAAGTAATCGGAATGCTTTCAAACACGTAGTTCTCTGTAAGGAAACTGTGGTGAACTAAATTCGTATGTCAATGCAGTGTATTAAGTCAAGACTAATAGCGGTAAAACTGGTCTACAGCTACGGCATTTAGTAACATGAGATATATATATTGTGTTCCCTCTATATTCGCTTACTCGTGTATGCCTACCGTCGCTGACGCACCTGCTCCCTACGGACGCATCCGTGGCAATCCGTTAGTTTAGCCCTTCCTTTACACGGGTTAGATATAATTCCTGCTTTCAAGCGGCCACTTAGCAGAGGTTATTTATGTTTATTTCAATGTCGATTTTATGATGCATGTCCATATGTATTTATATCCATAATGGTTAAGGTCCCCCACAGCGAATTTGTATCCACAAATGCAATGTTTCCTGTCAGAAACAATTTATGCGATACTACTAGTATATTTTGTGAAGAAATAAATAAGCCATAAATTCATGTATGGTTGCGTAATTAGGTATGCAGTTAAAATTCTTGCATAACGAATAATATTAATATGTGCATACGAGAGTATTCGATTCCCTTTGTTAATAAAATAATAAATTACGAGCTGAACCTGCGTTCTCTACACAGCGCATCATTCTCATAGGAGCATGACACATTATCATTCCTCAAAACATCTGTACATGTCCCTTTACAGACACAAGTGAAAGACGTCTTGATATAAATTGGCAATGTGTATCATAATTAGGAGATTGTTTTATATTTTTTTCAAAATCTCGCATCGTTTGCAATATTTAAGCCTACTTCCGGTTGGAGTTAGAATTGTCGGAGATATGTTAAATTTGATATATGAATGTATCGTAATGAAAATCGAGAAAAGGGTATCATAAAGTGGAGAGTTCGTAATTTTTTTTAATATCTCGAGCCGTTTGCGAGATATGATTCTTAATAAATTATTTTCTTAAATGTTTCAGGTCAGTAAGAACCTCGTTTGGAGATGAAGCTGTAGGATACGTCCAGCTTAAGAAAGAAAATGATCGCTGCATTATTAAAGGCCGCGTAACGCCAGAACACAAGGTTAAAAATATAAATTACACCGTTTATGTAATTATAAATGAGAAAGAAGAAAAGGTAGAGGTGGCCAAATGTGAAGATGGTGTAGCTGCAGCAGGTTTAAAGTGTATGACATTAAAGAATATATTTACTCTGTAGGAATGTAATAGTCGAGGATGCACTTTGAATTTTTTAGTTGGTTTAATTGACCAGAGTTTATCAATTAAACCAACCTTTCAGCATCAAAGCTAAATGAGACGTGAACCAGCTTAACATGGAAACCGAACCACATGAGCTTTCATCAACTCGGGTCTCCCGCTCTAAGGTTGGGTATGTTAGAATGGAAATTGTATCTGCATATGGAATTTGTATCTGTGAAATGAGAACAGAATATTTACGAATTGCTATGAAAATCAATTGCTTTAAGTTCGACAATCTAAAGATAATAGAATAAGTTCAGATTTTCCCGTGAGTTGCTGTGGTTGCTCGGCAAACGTCAAGGAAATATTGAAGCTTTAAAGTATTACTGACTCGCAGGCAGCAGTATTTCTTTGAATAAGTCACCTAATCCTAACACTGGGGTATGGTATAGAACGTACGCTTAAAAAATCGGGCTAGCCTCTGGTGTCATACAATAGGGACTCCTCTTACAAGTGAAATTCTTTAGGGAAAGGTTATCCAGGAAATCTGATATTACGGGTGTAATACGGCAAGGATCTGTGTAGTTAGCATATGTATCAATGTGGTACACCATCGTGGGATCCGAAGTTGTTTACTCATATGGCTGACTGGTTCGCGGGAATTTTGCTGAGAAACTTCCCGAACTGCTTTAACATCAGTTTCTTGTCACTGCCTTTCTTCCTCAACACTGAAAGTTTCCAGCAATTCTTTTAGGTCACCGAACAATGTTACGATGGTCTTGTGGTTCTGTTGCCTAAATTTCCCTGTACAATCACAAGCAACTTGAGTTCAGCAAACAACACAACAATTTTTTGACGCACAATAAACGACGCAATTTCCAACACTTTTAAATCATCACCAAAAACATGCGCTCCAGTAATATTGTTTGCGATCTTCCATGTGCTGAAGATAAAACTTGTCCAGAAAAATGAAACCGGGCAACTCTTTCGTTGTTAATTGCCAGATACTTACATTTTTTATTGGTGTATTTTCAGCTAATACACTGCATCAAAATTTACTTAATCGTAATAACAGAAGTGCATTATCGTGTTCGTAGCTGCTGGTGCTAAAAGAGAAGAATGTTGTAAAGTAGGATAAATGAGACTCAGTCATGTTATTAGGTAAAATACAAATTATTTTTTGCAGGCGGCTGTAAACACGCTGTAGCATTTTTAATGTGGATACATAGACGGAGTGAAGAGCCAGCAACCACGTCCACTACATGCTACTGGAAAAAGTCTGTTCTGTCATGTGTTAGCGGGGCAAGAAAATTTGTTTGTAGTAGTGCATTGGTTTCTTCAGACGGTAATGTACCATTCATTCCCCCTAGAACAGACTTTTTGTCAGCAGTGATTGAAGAAGGTAAAAGAAAGGGGCGAAAGAATTTGTTAATTAGTAATTCTACTCCAGTTACAGCAATAGATGAACTATGGTTGCATAACTTATGTTGCTGGTTTTCTTTCACTGGAAAGAAGACTCTTGATGAGTTACAAGAGTTCTGCAGCAGTATAATGAAGGATTTCGCCTGTATTGAAGCTTCAGAACTGACGTCATCTCAAAGTGAATCGAGCTATGGCATAAACTTTGCTTTGGAAGGATTACTGCTTCAGGAATTTATGAAGCTAGTCGCAGTCAGAATACTGACGGTAGTCTTGTAGAAACCATATAGTTATAAAATGTAACTTTGTTTATTTACTACTAATAGAATATGTCATAAAACATTCCTTAGAATTAAACATTAAAAATTCTAGATTTAAGTTATGAGTTCAATTGTCTATTATCTGTATACATTTTGGTGAAATACACGGGGAGATTATTTCGGTACTAAACTCAAAAATGCAAATATTTCAAGTCCGAAGTGTATAATTATGAAGCATTCATCAAACAAATATTGGCCTTGGGAAGGAAGGGGAAAGAGTCCATATGTCGTCGAGACAACGCATTGACGTATTTACAATATGAACACTGCCCTGATATTGTGTTGGTGCTGGCAAAGGGCAACAATGTACACAACAGAGACGTGATTTTATAGTTCGTAACTACAGCGAAAGGTTCCTTTAAGCAGTAGCATGTCGAATGTTTGAGTAAATATAACGGAAAGTTCCATCAAAGCTAATCAGTGCAGATGTCGCGAAAAGACTAGAGAAGACGTAACCCCAAACATGACGTGTTGCGTTGAGCTGTGCTTCGACATTAGTGACAAACATTACCAACATATTCCCTAGTAACGATATGCTTGAAAGGCGTGTGTCTCGTATGCATATTTAGAATGAACTTTATAGCCTTGGAGATAATGGCAATCACTTGACTCCAGTAGCGAAATAATCACTCTGTATGTCTTTGTTATAAAATTAGTTCTCTAGTAACGATATGCTTGAAAGGAGTGTATCTCGTATGCATATTTAGAATGTACTGAATAGCCTTGGAGATAATGGCAATCACTTGAGTCCAGTAGCGAAATAATCACTCTGTATGTCTTTGTTACAAAATAAGTTCTATTACTGGTTAACATGTGATTAGAGTCATATTTCATGTTACCTACTCCTGTTTTAGATGTGAAATTGGGTCCTGTTTATAATAGCAGTAATGTCAATAATGTTTTGAATCTTCAGTTCTAAATATAAAATGTCTTTTTCAGATTTGTTTCCTTTTCCTCAAATTACTAATTATATAAAGTAGTTCATGGTTATTATACTTAATGAAGGATTTATCCATAACTAGCATATACACGTGTATCATCGCACCAAGCACTAATCTGTGGTTAGTATTGAATTCATGGCAGCAGTTTTTTCCAAGATCGGACTCATTTTTCATATAAATTCGGACAAAACCAATGTGCAACACTTGGCTGGTTGGTGTGCACAAGGACTGAACAACCAAGTAGTTACTTACTGCCACGGTAAGCCGGAAACCAGAGTTCAATTCTGACCCAGAAACATTTTTTGAGTTCAAAATGAGACGAAATTGATTATCTTTTTTATTTTCCTAGTGGTGTGTTGGGTGGTTAAAAACTCGTGCCCGTGCTCAGTGGGGAGAGGGGGTGATGATAATTATAAAATGAAAATTGAAACATAATATCATTTTATTTCGGCGGTAGAGCTCGGCAAAGATATGATGTGACAAGAAAGCATGGCATGTTTATAAGGCAAGTGTGTATCAAAGAAAAAATACTACTGTAGCGTGAAGTAAGGGTTAAGTGTATGACAAGCAACCATGTGGTTCATTGTTTGCATTCACTTTCCTTTGCAATATTTTGACTTGGGAAAAAAGGTCGAACCCCTTGTGATATTTGGACATGGATCGCTAGTTGCAAGTCATACATGTTACCCATAATCCATGTCAAATAGTGATAAGTTTTCTGTCAGGCACTTTGGTGCAAGCGGCCTTGCGTTCGATTTCCGGTAGGGGCACTGGGCGAAAAGGTATAACAACTTTTTCGGCTAGTCATCCTTAGTGAAATTTTTCCTGGTTTTACTCATTCACAGTATCGTTGTGTGCATATGCTTCTGAGTCTTACCTGCTCTCAGGGACACAGAGCACATTTAACGTTCTTGTCAGGCGAGGTTTCCGTACCTGCAAACCTAGAAAGTATCTTCATTTTTATATTATAAGGAGAGCATTTTGGGTGAATGAAAGGTACACAGATTTCGAGGAGGAAATGTGTGAGTATAAAGGAAACATTCATTCACAGCTTTGTTCTCTAAAACGAGTCTAATTTGAAATTTAGTTTCCGATAAAATTTTGGGTTAGTGCTGGACTGGAAACAACACAGCCTAAAAGGAAACATTCAGATATGAGAGCAGAACGGTGGGTATGTGTAATAGAAACTGCAACTGACTCGGATTTGTCAATAAATGAGTATTACTCCGGATTTAATTCTATCCATTCCAGTTCGTTGTAGTCGGTATTAATACTCACACTAGCACTTCACTAACACACAGTTCTTGGAGGTTGTTCAATGACACTTGCCTCAGTCCGAAAAAGGAGGTGGGAAGGTCTCTAGTCCATTTAACATCTAAATTGCTTGGAGATCAGCCCTGGGCGACGACCAATTAGGGATCCTGACTCCAGCATCGTAGACTGCAAGGCAACCATCTCTTCCTTCTTTCCTGTACGGGCGATGCTTTCGGCAATTTTCCCTCTTTTGGGAGGACCACGAGGGTGTCTCCCAAGGTTCTGAAGTACCCTAAAAGTCTATGACAGTCCTTTTTCATTTGGGTATTTTCTTTTTCATATTCGTATATGCGTTAGTAACAAGTAAAACAAATCGGAGTATCTCGCACACAGAGATGTTGTGCGGTTGAATTTTCGTTGTAAAAAGATTAGTGTAACAAGTTGTTGCTTCTATTTGTAACTTTGCTTAGCGTTGCTCGAAGTATCTGGCGTCTCTATCTCAGCAAATCAATTGCTTGTGATGATAACGTTCTCTTCGATGTGTTTAAATCTTATGTCTGCAGTTTCATTCATTGTATCTTCTGCTCTATCTGCATGTTTGCTTCCGGCTAATGTCGAACGATTGAAAGCTAATTGCATGAAACCCGAAAAGTAATCGTGTCTATGCAACGGAATTTAATTTTATAATAATCGCGTTTCTTGATTATTTCCTTTTTACTCTTTCTGATTTATTTTGTTTTATTTTAGGAATTACAAATTAGATGAGTTTTATGGTATAGTACCTAACATACACGTTCCAGTCCACTTCCTCCCCCCTTTCCCGGATAGTGGGCTCGTAATTCCTCAGACATGACGAGTTTATGGCCATGGAGTCGGTAATGTGCAGAAGTATGTAAAAAGAAAATACATTTAGGGATGCTGGAATTTTTCCCAGCTCTTTTTTATAATTATCACACGAAAACCCTACCTGAAAAAATATGCTCCAGATCTTGGATTGAAATAATAAGCATAACGTGATTATAATTACCTTCTTCAATCGTGTTTCTCAATATACTCCTTGTTTCAGAGTTGGATCAATGTATTCAAGAGATAATCAAGAGATTCAAGAGAACTTGAGCAGAAAATAATTGAAAAAATATAGCTTTGTGAATCATACATAACTAATTTTGTTTGCGCTTGATCAAATTCGCTTTAGATGTTAAGCTGAAATTTACTATATAAAAATGAAAAGGATTTTGTGACTGGATGACGACAAAACGGCTAAGCCGTTTAAGATGAATTTTTGAATGTAGCTACCACGTACCTCAATGTGGGTGTGTATTATGTTTCTCTTACTGAAATGCGTATTCTAACAGGGAAACGGAGGGTCAAAATATATGCAAAAATTTAGTACCTCACCATCCTATCTCGTTAAGAAGACTAATATTAGTGTATAAACTCATTGAAAGTAAGTGGACCTGTCTCTCAACATTTTTGAGATTTCCCGTTTTAAAGAGGTAATTTTATATAATTCCCTTACATTAAAAACTATGTTCCCTGTTATTTGTGATTGTATCATGGGGAAGCTGTTCAACGGTTTGAAATTAGTTCTTGGAGAGTTAGTACCTACCTCGAGCTGAGATTTTTTCGTGTAACTTTGCTTAGAGGTAGAAAGGAGTTCAAAGTTACGCTAAAAATAAATATCTTATGGAGTGTATAATTTTACACTATCTCAGCATTTGTCTGTTATGTTTTGAGTAAAACTAAGTGAATTTTCAGTCAGGATGGCTACCTCAGGAATTTTAATCCTGAATATACTAGGGATTTTATTCATATTCTATAGTATACAGAACTAATCTACTTTCTTCTTTTTAGAGGTCGAATTGTGGCAATGGTGCAAAATGTGTCCCACGAAACGCGGATGGGAATTCACAGATTCCCTTGTGCAATTTTTTTAAAGTTTAGTCCAATGTCTCACGATTATGCACTGAAGCTAAGGGAGATGCATGATAATGGTGACATGACGAGAGTGGAAAGAAACGGTAGAACCTCGAAAAAACATGCACAAAGCCCACTTAGCGGGAGTTGAGTTTGAAACAGGAAACCGCGTTAGAAGTTTCACCACGGGAATTGTATAGTTTCATATGTACAATAGAACATGAATGCTTAAATGATATTTTAAATAGGAAAATGGCTTTAAATATATGTGCAAATTTAAAAGCTCAATTTTCCTCAACAAAACAAATTAGACTAGTTAAAAAAAATGTTTTTTCATAGCCAGCATACCATCATCCCTTGCTGAAGATCCATTATATAGTGATTGATATCAATGTTTTAGAAATTCCACAAATGCAATAGCAATCCAAAGTGACTGGATAGAGCTCCATCGTGATTAAATGGTTAGCGTTCTCGCCTTCGGCGTGGAAGATGTAATCTCGATATCCAGTGGTAGCTTATATGGTTATCACCTACCTCTGAGATATACGGTGCTGTCCTCCGGCATCATGGTATGTTCAGCTATGTTGCAGACCTTTTATACTTCTCTCTCTATACCCTTTGGTCTCAAGGAGACAGCTGATTAATGAAAAAAAAAGATTGAGAAAAAATTGCTTTCTCGGCAGATATCGAACACGGGACTACGTGCACACAAAAGGCGCACGCTCTAGCTAGTAGCAACGGTAAGGGCTCGCAAAATAGTTATAGACGTCTTTTCAAGCATAGCTATTCTGCGACATGGTTGCACACATACGATAGCCGAGGAAAGCATGTTGTGCCTCAGAGAGGTATAGCATCATTGTCGACAAAAACCTGCACAAGTGACGTGCAGCAGAAAAAGCAAGATTCTTCCTCCAATACGATAACATCCATCCAATGTTTCATAATTAATCCAAATTGCTCCGAAGAACATCTGTTGGGATGTCAGTTTTCAAAATGTGGCTGAACAAATGGTACGTACATTGAATATCGTATCTCAACAATACCGTAACTCAATACATATAAAATATAATCTAAAATCGTACAAAAGCACATGCTGGTTAATTATAATACTGTTTAAGTCAGGACCCTTTATACCAAAACTGAAATGGTATATTACACTAATAGAAATCATTTCTGCAGTTTCATTACCATTTTCTTTCAAAATTGGAACGTTATTAGAAAACAGAGTGTACTTACCCTTAGTGAGAGATCCCTGATTAGACGCCACGCCATGTGAGGTTTGTATAAGAAAAGGCCAGAAAGTTCTTACAGCCAGAAAGGGGCGGATCCAGAGGGGGGCGATCGGGGCGATCGCGCCCCCCACAAGAGAAAACTTTCTTATTTTATATATAAATAAACCCATCCATAACAAGTTTGGAGCTCTTAAAAGTAGCAGTATTACCGCCGACCGCCCCCCCCCCCAGAAGTCCGTCGTGGATCCGCCCCTGAGGTAAGGATCAGCAATTTGGTCCACGGACGCGCCCTTATCTACCTATTCACCTCGTATTACTTACATTTTACATCTATCAATAAATCTGTAATACCACCTGCCGAGTTGAGGAAACCTGTCATTGTACAGATTTTTACATTGCTAGCACATCTTTATCATGATGAGGGTAAGAACTTCTGACATACGCTGGTGGTGGGCATCTTTTTTTTCTGTTTTCGCATACCATCAATATCATTCACTGAATCATTTGTGTTTCTCCTTCCTGGCTTAATGTTCTCATGCAATAACAATAGTAGCATTTTTAAAAATATTTTTTTCTATAAATTGATAAGCATTGTAGCTGTAAATTTAAAATAATATTTTTACTTTAATTCATATTACTTTAGGTTCTAGTCTTACTTCCATTTATTCTGTTGACAAAATTAATTTCAAAATAATCTGTTTATGGCGTACCATCTTTAGACGAGGAATAGTTATGCTAAATGCCAATAGATGTTCATTAGAAAATCTGTGAAATTAATAGTTTAGCAAAAACTATCTTGAATTTATATTTTCTCTTATTGACAGAAAATGAAAAAAAAACATTAAGAAATAAGGAAAATAATAGCTTACAACATTTTTTATACAGTAGTTCCAAGTTAAAATTTAATATTTAAATTCTTTAATACTTTTTTTCTTTCTGTGTAATTAGTGAAGAATCAGAGCTATCGTATTCAACAAAACATATTTGATAACTAAACATAACATTAACACTGGTCAAGATCGGTACTTTCATTACAGATAAATTTGACGTTTTACTTTGTATTCTTCGAACACTTCTTGTACACTATTAAAATTATTGTAAACATTTACGAAGACTTAATGGAAATAAGTGAACAATGCAGATTCTGAAAGCAAGTTTGTATAGGTTTGGTACTTTTTTGAAAAAAAACTAACTGTTATCAAACAAAAGTTTATTTTCAAATCAATATATTACTACTCTGAAACATGTTTTTATATTTATTTACAAGTATCTGAAAAGTATTAACTAATTCAATACTTAAAGTAGATTTGCTCCTTTTAACAAAATACATCGGTTTCAATTTTTAAAAAAACTGAATAAAATTAGGAGAAAAACATGGTAAAAGTCACATAATCGATTTACAACAAATGCAAAATTACAAATGCTTAAGAAATAAAGTTAATAAAATACGTCTGAGTATTGTGAGTTGGAACACCTACACAAAAGAACACATAATAGTCGCCCAATCATAACAGTTAAGTTTAATCATCCCGATCATATAATTAAATTATGAGTTTCTAAATTCACACATTTTTTAAAAAATAGCATTTATGTACCTTTTCAAATAGATATATATATATAAGCAAAGTAAGCTAAATTAATTAGACACTTTATACATACACTTGTAATTTTTTGATTATATACATATACACCAGAAAATGTATTTATCTCAAGTCAAGTTTGTAGACATATACAAGATCTGACAGAAAGTAATGAAATTGACTGCATAAAATTTATTCTGAGATATGCTTACATTCAGTAAAATTCTTCGAAATTACATTATTGAACATAACTATATCCTTGCCGCCGGTTCTGCCATACGTCGTACTTTGCCTGGAAGCCTTGCACATTGATCTTTAAAGTATTCGTCACAGCGACTTGCATATTATATAACTGTTAAAAATGGTATCCTTTTGAGTTAAGTTCGAGCAAGGAAAACAAGTAGTAGTTTGGTTAAGCACCCAGGTGTTGGCGATCTGCGGGCGGAAATCACGTCTACGTTTTACACCCACTTAAGCACTTCTACGCACTACAACACTGATCGTTTGCCAAGTAAAAACCAAAAAAGACAATTCATTGTTGACGCTCTTTTCTCATTTTCCAAACATTTTGTGCCACACTCTTGTGATTTCGGTAGAGTGTTTTTCCCGTAGGCATTCTGTATTTGCATCTCGCTAACGGATTTTTAACGTTTAACCCAAAATCGACAGTACTGTATTTTGACCGTTACGCGACGCTCAAACAGCTATCCACTTCGCAAGCTATCCATGTTCAGTTAAACTCCACGGACAACTGACGAGACATCGATCGTTTATCTAACATTTTCCACGAAGTATCACGCCATGAGACTTAGTCATCCGGTTCTTGTGAGTAGCCCAAGAAAACCAATATGATTACTGTCTGGACAGACTTTGTATGTGTATAGAAATTATGATTTTTGTAACATGTAGACAATCCTTAATAATTATGTTATATATCATAAGTATTTACAAGCGAAATAAGCACAAGCAAATCAGACTTTTATATATACTACCAAATATGAATATACTATACAGTAGTTACTTGAATTTCTGTGGATTTTTGAAATTTCGGAAAAGTCAGCAGAGATGTGTGAGGATTGCGAATAAAATTAATAACTAATCTCATTTGCATATCACTGTAGCTATTCGATATATTTCGATTAGTTTTGTTGGAGTTTTCACTTCGCCCAAGAACATCAAAAACACAGATAAATCTAAAACAGTTCACTTAAAGTGTGACCTTTGCGGATGCCAGATACATGAGTGTATTACATATGCAGTGCCCCTGCATATTGCATTATCCAGCAGCTACATATACGCAATTATCAATATACCCCAACGAGCGCAATTTGTAAGCAAAACTAAGCTTCAAGCAATTAGTAACTTAAAATCTCTTAGACGATGAATAACTCGTTCAATCTTTATTCTTAAGCTTGCAATTCTTTTAGTTTCCTTACAATTTTCTTTAGCAAAAACGTTGTTATCTGGAAGACTTGGAGGCTGTACAAGCTTGCAGTTTTTTTTGAGTTAGTAAGGTTTCAATATGCTTGAAGCCTCTATCAGCCATTACGGTTATCCCATCTCTCACATGGTTTAAGTACCCACTTTCTTCTAGAAGGATGGTATCTGATATGCTTCCACCATAACCTTTAGATACAAAATTGAATAACCCATCCGGATTTCTGATAATAAATACTTTAAAGTATTACACTTCTTATATTCAGACCAAGTCAATGCTTGATGTACTGGATTTGATGTTTTTTCTATCTCGATTTCGAAGCAATCTATTATACTTTCCACATTTATGTATCGTGCCAGAAAAGAATGTGGAAGTTATCGTTTTATCATTTCTGATGGCGGCCATATGATTAATTGTTTGAAATTATGTGCAAAGACTGGCAAGTATTTCCTAAATAGAAAGTTTGCATATGAACGCGGCACTCCAAAATCATCAGCCTATACTGCAAACGTATCATTTAATCGTATTTTTTTAAGAACAAGAAAGACAATATCATTAGAAGATAATTTATGGGTAACATTTCCAATATCTTGGGCTAATAAATCCACAACATATAAATCTTTTTGAGAAATTCCTAAATACTGCATTGGGTTTCTCGTGAAAAAAGTGCGAGCTCTATTCAAACTGATTCATTTCATATTTTTGTCTTGTTCTTCTTCACTGTTTTTCGTAGTCCATTTATAAGTTATCATCCTTTTCCCATTCAGAACACAGATCATTCTCATGTAATTCACTAGAGCTGGAAGTGTAGACATCATCTACGTCTAAAATTGCAAACTTGACTGGAGACGAACTAGTATCTCTTAGCGACTGCTTTATCGGTGAACATTTCACACTGTTAACTGTTCCCAATGTTCAGGTGTACACATTGTGCTTTTACTAAAATAACGAACAGGCTTTGCTTGCACAGCGATGTGACGAATGTTCAGTGGGTTTATGGAAGCATCCCCTTCCTGTGTTTCTCGCGTTTCAAGAACATCTGCAAAATAGAAACAGACGACTACTAGTAGGTCAATAATATCAGCAAATAAATAGCTACTGAATAAATGTGGAAACTAAGAACAAATTTGGAAACTCAGAAATGAAACCAGAGAACTCTACGAGAAAGTATACAGAATGCTGTTTCATCCTTATGGTAGCAATTTGCAGTCGCCACCAGAAACGTTAGTTTCGCGTCAGCATGGTGAAGCACGCAGTACGGAGAAGCCAGGTACTTGTGTACAAGCCATGCAGAGGAGAAACGTGTGTGATCAGAATGCCGCCGAAAATCGACTTTTTTTTTGGAGGGCTACATCGTAGCAATTTCTGATATAGGCTACAGTTATAGCCGAATAAGAACACTGCAAGAAGAAAGGTTTCACAGTGTCTGATAAGGGAATTAATGCAGCAGACCCAAACCCAAATCGCAATGCAAACCCAGAGCAAACCATTGCCATGCGTCGTCAAAAGGGCCAAAAGAACTAACCGGCTCCACAACGCACTCAAGACGTCATTGCCAACCTTTGCCAGTTTGTGACCCAGGAGAATCCACCCACCCAACGTGACATAGCGAGGTGTGTTGGACGGTCAACTGCAACTATACACCGAATCATACGCGACAATTTGGGACTCAGAAGTGTACACAAGCGGCGGGCCCATGTTCTGAAGCCAACGCACATCGCAGAACGGCGGGTGGCATACAAAAAGCTGTATGAATGTTACCTGACAGGTGACAAATGGCGTTATGTGATCAACTTAGATGAAGCAAATGTCTATTTAACAGGATCCCAGCAGATGCGTGCAATTTACTACCGCTGCAGTGATGGAACCAGTCATGCAAAGTGGGTTCGCTCCTGCAAGGAGCGTTTTCCAAAGGGATTTATGGTAGTGACGGGTTTCTGTGCTAAAGGAAAGATTCCGATACACCGGCTGTCATCAGATGTCACGGAGAATGCAGCGTATTATATCGATCATGTATTGGAACCCATCTATCGCCAACATGCCCCGGCTTTGTATGGCAATGACATTGACAGTGTTTATCCACCAGGACAAGGCCAGCAGCCATACTGCCAAGCGAACGGTGGCCCACATGACACGTATGGAACAGAAGACAGGTGTAAAGGCTATCCCATTTCGAGACATCCCATTCAAGTCACCAGATGCATCCCCTATGGACTTCTGTGCTTTCGGCCTCCTCAAACGGAACATCAATAAGCGTCGTCCAACCACACTTGGTGGCCTTTGGAAAGTGTGTAAAATTGGATCAGATAGTGCTCAACAGAGGTCTCCTTCAGTGGAAGCTACGTGGCGTGCAATCGTTCACCAATGGGCTTCTCACATCGAACATGATCGCTGGTGGAAACGGGATTTACGCCTTAGGGCACAGGTCTGTACTTCTCTGCCATAAGGCTGAAACAGCATTCTGAACATGTCAACCACAATACTAAGTGAGAACGCTATTAAGTAAAGTGGGTTTAAATAAGCACCATGTCTTGTTCTTATGAGTATATTTTCAAAGTGAACTTACAATACTTCTTTATCTTACTTAAGAATGAGCTGCTCAACAAAACACTGTCTTGAAGTGGGTACCTCAGCCTATTCCTGAACAAGTACGAAGCCTGTGACGTGGTACACCTTGCTTCATCCATTTTGCATTACAGAGGAAAGCTGAAGTTGCCCACCAGACGTAAAGTCGGACATTTCAATGCAGCAATGATTTTTTAATCATCGAATTATAGTATTTATTTATTTATTTGCCTGTTTTGCATACAGATGAGAGTATTCTCGAGTATGCATACAGTTGTCAGAATTACAAAATAATTACATATATGCTATAAAAAATTTACAAATAGAGTAACACATACATAACTATGACTTTTATAAGCTTACACATTCTTAACATAATTAACAAAAAACACTTATACATTGCCTTGGAAAAACTCGATTACCGTATAGAAACACTTATCTACTAAAAACTCGTAAAGATCAGATTTAAACACAGAATATATTTTGTTTTGCTTAAGGAAGTCAGGAAACTTATTGACAATTTTTATACAGTTAATATATACGATTTTTTGTTGAAAAAAAACAAGAAATTTTGGGGGATAACATGCAAATTATTAACGAACCGAGTATTGTATATATGGACGTCACTGTTTTCAACAAATAAGTGTTGAATTGAATTCATTACTGTGTATGTGAGTATGGTAAATAAATACATCAAAGTGGTAAATAAATACGCGAAATTAATTAATATTCATAGCTTCTTACCTTGGCCGTTATCATTGGTGGTTAATTCTACTTCACTAGATAAAGACTTTTTAACAAGTCTAATTCTTTGCATTTTTAATGACGCTCCTCTAGGTTTTAGAGAAAATAGTGGTGTCCTATGCTGGCAATCGAATATATGTTGCACAACATCACTTCTCATTTTAATAATCACATGTTTCATTAACTTATGTCGTACGTAATTTTCGATATCTTCTTCCAACTGAAACAAAAAATCGAAAACTTTCAATATATAATTTTATTGAATAACGTGTAAATATACGTTTTATACCAATATTCCGTTTTCTACCCCGATCGGGAGCAACGAACTGAAAATCCATATGTCAAGCAGACGAATTTTGAAATATAGTGAATACCAGTTTCGGGTTTTCAAGAAATGTAAGTTGGCAGAATGAGGTACAGAATCAATTCTTAATATCTTTCATTCAGAGTTATTAACTTACATTAAAATATTGGTGAAAATTAAATTTGATCTCTACGCATTATTACATTAATACTGTACAAAATCGTTACGGTTCATGAAGAGGTTGAAGCTGATTTAAATGTATCAATACACTAACTTAGAATGATTTTTTTTTTACATACTACTCAAAATGACACATTTCAGGTTTAATATTGTTTGTAAACTGGACCGACAGTCCACAAAATATTTTAATCTTTTCTTTATATATATATATATATATATATATATATATATATATATATATATATATATATATATATATATATGACGTCTGAATCTTTGTTAAGAATATAGAAAAGTTATTCTTCGTTGAGAGTAAATAAAACGTTAGGTGATAAAACATAAAAAGGAAAATCTTTATTACATAGATAGCTAGTTCTAATTGTACCTCACTAAATACTTATTAATCTACAATATAAATATTTTGGGTTGGTTAATTTTGAACTATTTAGCTACACTAAACTCATACCAAATCTTCACCGGATTTACTATATAATTACGAATATCACACTTATTTTCTTTGGAGCGAGACACTTGGTTCGATTTCCCGGTGGAAGCTCTTTATTTGGGATTCTACGTTAAGCTGTGAAGCCACGTGTCATTCAGCCTCACTCCTGAAAGGAACGTTAACTTACATCAAACCAAACCAAAATAAGTATACATTTCCAATTTGAATGCGTGTAGCTTCTAACTTTCTTTCTTAGAAATGTCATCGATATATCAACTTTGTTGTGGGCAGTTTAAAATGAAGTTGTATAAATCCTTAACAAATGTGAAAAATGTACTTTATTGTGTTACATACTATACTATACATTGTTCTGATAATGATTAAAGAAAAGCGAGGTAAACTTTCCTACCTTAATATTACTAATTACCCAAGAAACTACTGTACACGATTTTCTTCTTGAAATTGCAAAAGTTTAAAAGCCTCAGTTTTGAAAGTAAGTGACTTCTAACTCAACGGTTATGTATTTCTGCACAGTATACAGAGGCTGTATTTTATGGTTACAAGTGAAGCGTTACTAGTATGAAACCATGATAAGTGGTATTAAAATTTGTAAGATTGCCAAAACCCACATGATTTCACTACAATTTCTTATGCGTATACCCACCGTCGCCAAAGCGCCTGCTTCCTTCGGACGCGGACCCGCCACCTTCGTCCAGCTTAAGTCCGTTAAATGGCGTTCGTGCTTTTTAGTCGTCACCTAGTATAGGTTGTTTTGGGTTTTTACACTAGTCTTTATGTGTCCCTAACCTAATGTAACGTAATCCAATTGAACCAAATATTATCAAATGAATTACATTTTGGTACTTCTTTTCGATTTTTAAATTGGTTCGTCGATATAGCACTAATGCCCGGCAACCCGTAAGGGGGAGTTCTCGTGAAGAGTAACTGCACCCATGAATGCAACTCGTAGCCTAGAATTAAATCCAAGGCACTGCGAGTAAATTCGGTAATAGTATACCATGAGAACCCCCTGATCTGCGTTTCTTCTGTGTTCTATTACCACTTCTACATGAAATACCATAAATTTTCTACGTAGTGCAATAGCAAGAAGTGTCCATGTGCCCAAGACGTGCGATATGCGTTAAATTCCCCCCCACACACATCATAGAAATAGTACAAGGGCACTACACATGCAGATATAAAGTACAGGTACACCTTGTCTCAAAAAGGTTGATCGCATTCTTTATTGGTGTTTTGAGGCAAAAATTTTCTAAGTCCAGCTTCGGGTATCTTCGGGAAAAAGTAAGCCAGGTTCGAACCTCCAAGCCAGTCTTTGCAATCGGGAAAAAGTTTGCAGATGTGTTTTTCTTCTTTTAAATATAATAAGACTTGTTACCAAGTGTTTAAAAAAGCAACATTGATTGAAATACTTAATGATACAATATTTCGAAACCTTTTATTAATGTGATCACATGCTTGTTTGTCATTTAGCTTTCTATACGTAATGGAACATTTAAATACGTTAAAGAATCTTTCCATATGTAAAAGAATGCTCAAAGTTAAGAAATAGAACATAATTATCGCCTGAGTACTAAAATAAAAGTCAAAGTAGAACAGAAACAGCGTTTGTAATGGATATGAATGTCATAATTATCTTGAGATCCGTTATACATCGCTAGAAGCTTAGTTCTAGAAGTCCTGGTGCTAGCTCATTGGTAAACTGTCGGATTTCAAATCATAAGGTTGTGAGTTCGAATCCCATCTGGGTCAATACATTTTTTTAAATTATATTTTCCGCAATGCATGAAAAATTATATAAAATAATTACATTAAAATACATGTGTTGTTTATATATGACATAATAATTGCAGAACATAGTAATTATTATGTTTAAAATATAACATCTGAGATAATTTTCACAGTAGGTCGTTATTATATACGAGAATGTTAAATACAAGTTAGAAAAATCGTTTAATAGCAATAAATAAGTTATGCAGTGTATTTATATGCAGCTATTTGTCATACAGATTTAACTTCTCAATATTCTCATTACAGTATGTTATTTATATTCGTGAAATACAGTATATTCCTACCGATATAGAAAGTGTATAAAAAGAGTATCCAAAGTCGTATCCTGCTTCAAGACACATAACTTTTCCCGATCCCCTTAACGTCACGGGAAGAAACACAAATTCTCTTTAGAACGGAATGTCGTTACTTAGAGTCTCATTCGAATACGTTGAATATGCTTTTGTGAATTCATCTCTCTCTCTCTCTCTCTCTTTCGCTTTGTTTATGTGTGTGTGTGTGTTGCGGAATATCCCAAGTTGAATACAACATTTGCAAAGTATATGAGCATCATTGTCATCGAATACCAGAAATTGAAAGTCGTGTTTCTTCAGGTTAGGTTTGCGTGTTCATGTTAGCTCACTGGTAGAGTACGGACTTGCCACTGAAGAGGTCTTGAGTTCAAAGCCTACAGCTAATTATCATTCTTTTGTTAGTAGGATTGCACAGAAATCGGATACAAGGAGTGTTTTACTTCTAGAAATATTTTCAGAAGCGTTTAGGTAGCCCTGAAGAGGGCTGTTTTCGGGAGTTAAGGCGGGGATATTAATATTGTGTCCAAGACCCTTCTGAATTTATTACACGCTCCATTCTTCTGGGCATGGAATCTATTACATGGGTGACAAATATATCTCCTTCCCCTACCTCCAGCCATGCTTCGGAAACAAGATGCCACAGGTCATCCTGAGTTCTTGGTGGATCTGCCTTAGGCCAACTTTCCCTTAGTTCACTTCTGCCCACATATTTTCCATGAGATTGAGGTCTGATCCACGAGGCGGCCAGTCGATTAAATCAATCTCAGGGTGCCCTGCGAACCATTCCTGAACCACACGGGAATTATGTATTGGCGACTGGTATTGCTGGAACTGAATTACACCATCAGGCTGAAATACTCGTACAGATGGCACCATGATATTACTGATAATGTCTAAGTACTGAGCATTGTCCAGATGTCCTTCAATTCTATGATGCTGTCCTGCTCCGCGACTGGAAATCCAACCCCAACATAAAATAGATACATGGCGACTGCGATTGCAAGCAGCCACATATCCATGGTCATATCGGGTGCCTCTCGGATGATACACAAAACGGCGTCCCTCCTTTGATGTTGTGAATATGGATTCATCTGAGAAAACTACGTTTTCCCAATTGAGACCCACATTCGCCTGTGCAAACGCGAGACGGTAAATTTTGTGGTCGTCTGAGAGTTTTTCCTTCACGGCAGCAACACGGCCACGTAACCCAGCATGACGAAGCCTTCGCAGAGCTGTATGCTTACTACCAGGAAAGAGAGAAGCTTCCCTTATCTGTCTAGACGTCCTTAGTGGGTCTAACCGGGCTTCGTTTACTAATCTCGCATCTTGGGCTTCGGTTGACACATGCGGACGACCAGGAGATCGTAAATTACCAGTCTGACCTGTAGCACCATATTTCCGAATCCATTGCCTTCCTGTAGAGGCCGGGACATCTACTCGCCTGCTAGCTGCAGTTGCAGAATAACCTTCCAACTCCCATAAAGTAATTATTCCTGTAAGTCTATCCATAGTTACCAATGTTCTGAGCTGTGAGAAGAAAGCAATAGGTAAAAGCTATACCTGACGTGTGATTGGTTACTTGCACGACACGCCTATTGTGGGGAACAGCGTTGCCAGATCTAGCATAATGATGCTAGATCTAGCATAATTTGCATGTCTCTAGCACCTAGCATCTTGCTTTTAGCATCCTGCCCAAATCCAGCACAATTTCAGCAAGTTATCAAAAAGCCGTAAAACCTGGAGAAGTTGGTCGTGGGAAGAAAAAGAACGGCAGAAATGTATCCTCTTCCATTGATTCATACACTCGGTAAACCATACAGGCAGTCTTATTTTCCTAAGTAATTTGGGAACGGCTTTGGGCTTTTTTTTTGTGGCTCCACCCAGGGTTTTCTAATCCTTTAACTCCAAGGCATGGGCGGAGCTATGGGGGCCATTCTCCCCCCAATTTTTTGACAACTTCACCATCTTTACTTCTGACTTCATGATCATATTTATTCCTGAAATGACAGCTCCGAGACCGACCAAAAATCTGCCCCCTCCCCCAGCAGACGATTCCCAACTCCCCTTATGCTGCGAAGTAATTTTCTTTCAAAATATGTAAACAAAAACTTTGCATTCATTTATACGATATATACGCCATTGAGTTTGGCAACGACTGCAGTAATTTAGTTGAGTTAAAATTTTGGTGCGTGAAGTATTGAGTTCTATCCATGCATTCTTGCTCTCTGTGTATTTTAAGTTACGTTATCGTATCTCAACTTTGTTTTATTTTAAACCCCTGAATTAGTAATTATGAGGATCTAGCATAATTTGACCGAATCTAGCATAAGTTCGATCAGGTTTTGGAATAATTCCGAGCTGTGAGTCTGGCAACGCTGGTGGCGAACGACTTGGTCAACGACTCGCGAAAGAAATCTGAAAATGGTGCGCCGTAATAATAATAATAAAAACAGTTTTTATAAAGGAATATTAATACATACGAAAAGCTGTTTAAAGAATGAATTGTTATACTGACTTTACACGTATAAAAACATATACCATATACCAAACAGATTGAGCGATATGATTATAGCTGTTTTGATACGAACACTTTCGAAGTCCAACTTCGGGTGTCTTCGGAAAACAGTAAACTAAAACTGCTGGTTCGAACCTCCAAAGCCAACCATAGTAATCGGGAAAAGATGTACAGATATGTTTTTCCTTCTGTTAAATATAATAAGACATGTTGAAATGGTATTAAGTGTAGAAAAAAAGTAACATTGATTGAAATACTTAATGATATAATATTTCGAGACTATGTATTCACACTCTCGTTTCGTCATTGTGATTTCCATGCGGAAAAGAGCATTTACGTATGAGCTCAGTTATATTTCAGAAGCAGCTTCCGAAAAGCGGTCATGTTAGCTCAGTGGTACACCACCGAGCGTTTAAATCGTGAGTTCGATACCCGTTCAGGTGAGATTCCTTTATGATATTCTACTTTCCTCAATGCATGAAAATTATGTAAAATAGTTACATTACAATTCATCAGTTGTATATATATTTTCATATCATCAGTTGTATATATGAGTTGAATATATATATTCATATCATCAGTTGTATATATCAGTTGAATATATATATTCATATCATTTCACGACATAAGTAATTCTTATCTTTAAAATATAACATCTGAGGTATTCACAGAACGTCGGTGTGTTATGTGTGAATATTGAATACAAATTTAAAAATCGTGTAATAGCAATAAATAAGTTATGTAATATATTTATTTGCAGCTACATTCATCGCAGATAACTTCTCAATATTCGCATTACAGCATTTAGGTAGAGCATGTCGAAAATCGGATCGTGGTTCAAGACAAAAAACTAGCTAGCCCCAAACTGTCACGTAAGAAATTCACGAATCGCAAAAGTAAAGTGAAGAGATTGATAGCGGTAATTCCTTAATCGCTCTCTCTCAACTCTCTCTTATCTGCATTTATACATATAAAAGTGTATGTATGTATGTTCCGTCATAACTCATGTATGCCTAGAGCAGGGTTTCTCAACCTGGGAGTCGCGGCCCCTAGGGGATCGCGAAGATAGGCGGAAGAGATAAATATAGTTAGAATCTAATACCAGAAATTATTTTTAAATATTATTTTTAATTTTGTTCTGATAGGCATACTTTTATTTTTTATACACACTGTAAAGAACAATAAAAAATAAGTCTACTGAACATTTTCAAAGGGTGTAGAATTAGTGTTACTATTCGGTTCAAAGTCTCTTGTCGTCGCGAATTCTGTCGAGAAATTTGAAGCTTAAAATATACAAAACGATAATCATGCCTGTTGTTCTGTATGGTTGCGAAACATGGTCGCTTACTCTGAGGGAAGAACATAGACTGAAAGTATTTGAGAACAAGATAATGAGACGAATATTCGGACCCAAGAGGAACGGGAATGTGGAATGGCGGAAACTTCATAACGAGGAACTACATAATTTATACGGTTACCCAACATTGTTAGGGTCGTCAAATCTAGGAGGCTTAGGTGGGCAGGTCAGGTAGCTAGAATGGAAGAAAGTAGAAACGCTTTGAAAGTCTTGACTGGAAGACCAAACGAAAAACGACCATTAGGAAGACCTAGGGGCAGATGGGAGGACAATGTTAAGATGGATCTCGCTGAGATAAGAATACAAAGTAGAAACTGGATCCAATTGGCTAAGGATTGAAGTCAGTGTAGAGCTTTTGTGAACGCGGCATTGAACCTCCGGGTTCCATAGGCCATAGAGTTAGTTAGTTAGTAGAGTTGTTTAAAAATGAATTTAAATCAAAGAGGTATGATATAAAACTAATGAGAACTGTATATAGAAATACTAGAAAAATACACATGAAACAAAACCTGCACATTGAAATAGAATTAAAATTAAAACCTAATGAGATACCTAAGCATGGTGTAATTTCACTAGTGCAGCAATGCCCGGTTCAATCTTCATGACGAATATTATCAAGCCATTTTCAACTGATAAGCGATTTCTTATCTTTGTTTTAATGTTTACCATAAAAAAAACACTTTCGCACAAGTACGATATAGCAAATGGAATTATTACTTTTAAAGCAGCAATCACCAGACCAGGATATTCTTCTCTCCTCATCAGGCAGAACTTGTCCAAGTCTTCGTTACAGAAAACCAGTTGCAAAGACTTGTCGCATGATCATTCTATTATTTGGTCAAGAAGTTGTGGGCTTAGATCGGATACGTTAATGGCCTCTTCAATGAAGGAGTTTAACATCCATCTTGAACCATCACCTTCGTCGTTGAGAATATAGATATTACAGTTACTGTATCCACTGTCAGTGCCGGGCGCCGAAAAGAGGGGCCACACATTTCGGAGGAAGTGTGTTACTCAAGTTAGGAAAGTGCATGTGCACATGTGTAAAATAAAAGGAAAAACGTAATAAAATGTGCTCAAAATTAAGGAAAGGTAGGGTTTATTTTGAAAATGTTATTGAGCTTCGTGCCAACCATGGTGGCGCTTCGTAGCTAGTCTGTCGACGTCACTCATATATACGGTGACATCGTACTATACTCTCGCCCCGGGCAATGATTTTCCATGGCACTGTTCACTATAAACAAAAAAAAAATGGATTCCACTATTATAGAAATAGGTATGTTAAAAATCCCACACAAGCTTATTATAAAACAAATTATAAAAGGGTCGCTGGCAAGAGCGTGTGATAAAGGGGGATCGTGATAGGAATTAGATTGAGAACCACTGGCCTAGAGTAATTTTAACCACATTTCTTATAGTTTCAAAAAGAGTGCTGTCGTGTTACCTATGGTGAATGGGAGGGGGATACATATAAAAGATTGCTAGAAAATGATCGATATTAGATTCATAGTTTTCGGGGTCGCTTAGATAAATAGTGAGACTTTCAATTTCGCTTAACTCCGATTAAGCTCTCATTAGAAGGGATGGGCACGAACGACTTTTCTTTGAAACTCGACTCGATTCGAAACAGACATCTTTGAGGTCTACTCTTGGACTCGGCGCGAAAAATATCTTCCAACTCGACTCGGATTAGAGTCAAGTCGAACCAAAACGAGCCAAATCCTGTGTGTAGTCCTACCTAGACAATACATAGACAATAATTATTCTATCATCAATTATACTACTGTTACTACAAATAATAATAATAATAATAATAATAATAATAATAATAATAATAATAATAATTATTATTATTATTATTATTATTATTATTATTATTATTATTATTATTATTATTATTATTATTATTATTATTATTATTATTATTATTGTTATGACAACACCGTGTACAAACATGAACGATAGATGGTTTTTAAAGGAATACTAAAAGCTAGTTGACTGCCGACGTCGGTAGTCATGAAGTCTACAAGGCAAGGACATCGTTCATTACCCTAAGCTGTAAGCGTCGGTGGACTACAGATGTTCAACTATTAACCTCTCGCCAGAAATTGGTGGCCCCGCAGCGACGATCCGTGATGGCCCAAGTTCCATTTTGAAAACTTTACTACCAGCGGCAGACACGCGATGAAACGCCAACGAACCACAAAATTAATCTCCCAAAATATGTTCAAATGCCTATATGTGTGATTTGTTTATATTTAGGTGAAACAAAAAAACACAAAACAAATACCCCGGGGTGGACGCGAACTATCAATATTACGATTACTAGGCACGTGTTCTTCTGACTTCCCCACGGAAAGATCATAAAAAGCTTGGTTGTTGAAGGATAAATCATTGGCGTGTTAATTTAGCCAATCAGACAGACCCCTACATCTCGAGTTCTAGGAGGTCATACCGTGAACCGTTTCAGATTTATTGCTTTCTGATGGAGTACTATCCATGCGCAAAATTTGAACATAATAGCCGACATGCATCTTCGGTGCCTCTTATCTTTAGTACAATTTTAACCAGAGATGGTGTGGGTCAATGAAAATTTGATCCACGACCCACCATGACCCACTATGACCCACCACCCAAATGACCCATTGACCCACTGACCCATCAACCATCGTGATCCACTCTGATCCACCACCAACTATGAACCACTCTGAACCATTGCGACCAACTCCGACCCACCAAAACCCATCGACATCAACTCTGACCGATGACCCACGTCCTCCTCTCCATTGACTAAAGAGATTACACTTGTAATAAAACAAGACTGTGAAATTATCACTTATCGGAGTTTGAATTTCTACCGTCATTGGCTAAAGCACCTCTTTGTTACAATACTGGTGGGTCTGACCTTTACGATATATAAAGGCAAAATGTTTCTCATCTTCCGAATTAAAATGAATTTAAATTTATCATATGTAATTATTTCTTTGTTGCCTTACAGACACATTTCAGTAGAAAATAGGGTGAAATTTACAAGTTTCGAATCAAGGAAAAGTAGACCAACGTAAAAAAAAAAAAAAAAAAAAAGAGAGAGAGAGAGAGAGAAACTAATTTTCTATATAATTAAGCATGCCGTACTAATTGAAAATGCCCATGTAATTAAGTTTAGAATACAAATTTTATGGCCATTTTTCTCTAACTTTATGGCTTGATTGCCTTATGCTCGGAACGCTCCATATATTAAACACCAGCTTCAGCAATTATAAATAGAAAGCAGTCTGTATAAAATTCAAAAAGAACTTTAGTTTGCATTACTCAATTTTTTTCTCAACTAATATCAATCGTTTTCGATTATTTTTACAAATCAACCCACTACCAATTTCCAATATATAGAAAATGCACCCCCGTCCCCCCGCTCATAAAAGACAATTTTAAAAAATGCCAGGGCATATTCTCTTTATTTTTAATAAAGAGTTATATGCTGAATTTCAGCTCTCAGTTGAACGGCTTGTGAGATACTAAATTTTTCGCAAAAATTCGGACTTCTACTCCCCCTAAGGATATGTATTATAATGAAAGTGACACGCGTATGATAACTTCCCAGTTGGGATTGGAGCCTGATTATATACCAAACGTCAATTCATTTGACTTTGCAATTTGACCGTGATGATTACGAAGACATAGTTACTTTCAATTTTTTATGATACATATCCTTATTTCATATGTTACAGATGATTCAAAAATATTTTTTCAAGCAGTTAGCTCCTCCAGAATCTCACAGGCTGCATCCCAAAATCCAACTCCTACTATCCTATGACAATCCAAAAGTGACTGAACTTTTTTTATTCGGAACAAATGACAAAAGAAAAATGGAGATCTTGAAAGTAAAATGTAGAAAAGCTCGGTGCCCCCAATAACTCCATATTTCTCCGCCCCTTCATTCCAAACTTAAAAGTAAAACTTAATTCGAATAGGGTTAATTAGTGAATTTATTACAGTTAAATTCCACTCACTACATGCTACAGCTACAACTATGTAAGAAAAAATAACAACTGTGAAACATGTTCTGAATTACTATTACATTTCTTACGCTATTATTAAACATATTAGAATAGTAAAAGAGGATTGTTCGTGAAATAGTATATTTGCTAGTGATTTTTAACTTTTTCATACGGAAAAAAATTAAAATATTATTCAAGTTTTAAAATTTGCACTTTGCAAATATGTTGCCCTCTAGGCAATGGGACTAATGTGGACTTTCTGGGCTGAAAACTTACGATTCGATTATAATATCGGTTGATTTCGATATCTTTATGTTGCTACGTAACCACCCTGTGTGCTAATGGGAGCTTAATTGGACTTGAATTGAAAGTAGAGCTATTCACTTAAGCGACCACGAAACTATGGATTCAATAATAATATCGACCCGTTTCTAGCATTTTTGATATGTATCCCGACAGTACTCTTTTTCCAGATATATCCAATTTTACAAGTTAAAATTGCTCTAGATATGTCAGAATTATGTTGAAACACACACATAAATCCACTTTTATATTCTGTATAAATAGAGAGAGAGTGAGCGAGCAGCGAGCGAGAGAGGGCGACTCAAGGCATCACCACTTCCACATTGCAAAAGCATATATCAGGAATTGAATTGAAAATCTATGTAAAGACTTTCTGCTGTGGCATGCTTCATAAGGACAATTCCAGTCTGCTCACGTGACCTTTGGGGTTCATGAATTTTTTTTGCGAGCGTTCCGACTTTGGATTCTCTGTTTATACCCTCTGTTTATGCATCGAATAACTTTTAAAAACATAAATGACATTCTATATTATGCCTCTCTATATGACAAATAGCTGCAAATAAATACACTACATGATTTATTTATTGCTATTGAACGAGTTTCTTAACTTGTATTTACATCCTCATATATAATACCGACCTACTGTGAAAATTATCTCAGATGTTATATTTTAAACATAATAATTACTACCGGTATGTTCTGCAATTATTATGTTATATGTAAACAACTTATGTATTTTAATGTAATTATTTTATATAATTTTTCATGCATTGCGGAAAATATAATTTTAAAAAAAGCATTGATCCAGATGGGACTCGAACTCACAACCTTATGATTTGAAAGCCGACAGCTTACCAATGAGCTAACACAAGGACTTCTAAAACTAAGCTTCTAGCGATGTATAACGGATCTCAAGATAATTATGACATTCATATCCATTACAAACGCTGTTTCTGTTCTACTTTGACTTTTATTTTAGTACTCAGGCGATAATTATGTTCTATTTCTTAACTTTGAGCATTCTTTTACATATGGAAAGATTCTTTAACGTATTTAAATGTTCCATTACGTATAGAAAGCTAAATGACAAACAAGCATGTGTTCACATTAATAAAAGGTTTCGAAATATTGTATCATTAAGTATTTCAATCAATGTTGCTTTTTTAAACACTTGGTAACAAGTCTTATTATATTTAAAAGAAGAAAAACACATCTGCAAACTTTTTCCCGATTGCAAAGGCTGGCTTGGAGGTTCGAACCTGGCTTACTTTTTCCCGAAGATACCCGAAGCTGGACTTAGAAAATTTTTGCCTCAAAACACCAATAAAGAATGCGCTCAAGCTTTTTGAGACAAGGTGTACCTTCTTTTTTATTTTCGTATCAGTCGATAAGTAAATAATAGTCGCTTTGTTACCCGCTTTGTAAGTTCGTACATACTGAATGAATAATCCCAAAAAGTATTTGGTGTCCTGCTCCTTCGGCAACTGATGCAGCTTTATGTACACTATATCCGTAAATTTTATGTTGAAATAATTACACTTAAAATATCAGGAATAGTTTCCACAGCACGTCATTTGCAGCCATAATATTAATACGTTCAATTATTTGGCCATGCGCTAGGATATAAAGTCCAGAAATCTATAGGAAATAATTCGAAAAGCAAGACACAGACCAGAACGCTGTAGGGAATCGTTTAAAGCACGAACATTTATTTATTTATTTTTAATTTAACAGGCTACCCTTAATCCTAAGCTATCACACATTATTTAAGTTTATTTCTGCGGCCTGTACATTGATCCTTATAAGTACGTTGTAAAGTTGCCATATACTCAATTTCCTTGTAAATGTTCGAAATTGTGGTGCATTTGAAATTAATCTACTACTACGAAATTATATTTTAATAATTAAATAAGTACTATAACTATACTTACATTGAAATGATCTTCACAAACGAAACACACAGTTTTTGTCCGATGCTGTTTACATCACGTCGAACAGCTTTTACCATGCTTGCCTTCGTTTTCATCCATTGAAACGGTAATAAAAAAATTTTCCGGTGTTCTTATAGAGGTATTCGTACACAATGGTACTATACACCACTTATAGGATGTTTTTGATGTTTCCATATTCTTTTCTCGTTTTTGCAGCGATAGCATAAGCATTTAAATCCAATCAGCAATAAAAACAATGACCAAACAAACCACTCAGTGTAAACTATATCACCTTCTTCTTATACTACCAACTACAAACGTCATCAACATGGACGTCGTTGTTTTGAGCGCACGAGTTAGAGCCCAAACATTAATCGCTATTTTGGGTTACTTCTCATGCACGCAGAGACGTAAGGAAGTGCTTTCCGTGATCAGCAATTGTAATAGTTTTTTTCAGTATGATAAAAAAATCAGTGGAAATGTCCATTAAAGCTTTCCATCATTGAATCGTAATATACTTTAAAATACACATATAATAACATAATAATATGATCTCAATTGTATTGTAACACACTCTAAAATACGTAGAATATATAGTAAATTAATAATATGAAAGCAAAATATATATGTTAAATACACATAGCACTATATATAGGATACAACAAACTTATGTAGAATAAAAATTTTGTTTATAACTAAAGATATCTATATCTTGGTATCCTTGTGACATCTTACAATACAATATACACATTTTTCTGACTGGCGATGCATCCGATGCATTAGTCCTTTGCGCTGAGAGCTGAAATCTGCTCTACGAGTGACATGAATTTAGATTTCTCATAATAAATGATCTGAATCTATTCACTATGAATTATTTTATGTAAGAAAGATAAAATGAAATGACTTCTCCTGCTTTCAAGAGATTGTAATGAATATTTGTTTCCAAGATCTCCGTAGTTCTTAAATTTTGGATATATCCTTGTTTCTTTATATACCAAAAAGTGCACAAATTTATTTTGAATGCTTTCGTCTTTTATATATATATTTCTTACAATTAGAACCCCATATTATCTCTGGATATTCCACCTTAGACCGTACATAAGCAGTGTATAATGTTTTGATGACGTTAGTGTTAGAAAAATCACTTCCTAAACTCCTCACAAAGCCAAGGTTCCTAAAGGCCTAACCAACTACTGTGATGACTTGAACATCGAATGATAGTTTTGACTGCAGAGTGACTCAAATGTAAGTAATATAAACTACTCTCTCAATTGGCGTTAGATTAACAGCATACACATTGCGTACATAGTTCATTTTCTATGTGCATGATACTACTTTGCATTTTCTAATATTTGCCAGCAACTTGTTTGATTCACACCATTGAGAAACAGCATTAATCACTTTGCAAAGAAATAGCGTTTGATTCTGTGGAGATACTGAGGCAGATTTTTAGATCGTCAGCAAATAATAGTTTGTGGAATATGTTATTACATGTAGTAAATCGTTAACAAATTGTATAAATAATAGATGTTTTAAGTTAGATCCCCGAGGAACACCAGAATCTACTATATATTCCTTATTTTAAATGTTATTGTATCGAACGCGATGTTTACGATGGCAAATATAGGACGCTATAAGATTTTGTGAAAAATTGAATTACACAAGTTTGCTCAGAAATAAATCATGATTAATTAAGTCGATCACCTTGGGGAAATATGTAAAAATTACATCTAATTGTTCCTTTTCTTTGACTTGATTAGCTATAAAATGTATGAGTTCTGAGAGATTGCTTACAGTTGATGTCTATCGCATGAAGCCATTTTGAAGGAGAGGTATTATTGACCGTAAATGTTTTTTTTTTGTATATAATGATTTCAAATACCTTGGATAGGGCAGATCTTAAGGTTACTGGTCGATATTTTTTATTTGATCAGTAGGACAGCCCGTTTTGGGTATAGGAAAGATATAAATCACCAATCTTCTTTTTCGTAGGAAATGTAGCTATTGACTTGTTAAAAATAACTTTTAGGGGAAGGTTCATTGTTTCTGAGCAGACATAAATGATACATGGTGTTTTTTTGTCCGATCCAGAAGATGACCGTGACCGTATATTCGATTATCGAAGATTATCAATTCCACTCTCGTATAGGTGTTAAACATATATTCCATATGATCAAAACATTTAACGTAAGAAATTTCTGATATTAATATGTATATACAATTTCCCTTACTTTCTGAATGAATATGTTTTCTTCCTCCTTATAAATCTTTAACTACTTCGTGTCTGTTATACTGCTACTGTTCTGTTACTTATACTGTTCTGTTCCTTATACCGCAAAGATACGGAAATAGTGCAAAAATTCTTGTAATTATTGCTCAGAACTACGAATTGCACCTGTAAAATCGGAAAATGAAAATTAGGGACAAATTGAATGGGAGGGATTCCTAGACACGCTACCTCTTTCCGCCAATATTTTGTATCAGTAAAAATAATACAATTTTAAAAGTCAGAATTGAAATAAAGATATTACACTTGCACCAGTTAATTTGCAAAATAAAATATTTAACATGATTATCATTCGAAATGTAGAATGAGACTTTATATTTCATTATTTTTTATAAATATTTCTATTATATACTACTGAGCTGTATGTATTAAGGCATTTCATAAGTGTTGTTGCACAGAGTAAGTCATATTCTAAATCTAGTTGTAATTAATTTTCCAAAAGTCCAGGTATGTCTATGAATACTGCATTATTAACAATTTCTAATCATTGTCTTAGCCATGATTCGATTACCAAGAAGATCATATTCTCGTTCTTCTTATTGTTTAATTTTCCTGTAAGAAATGGACTCTCAAGCAATAGTTAAATGTTTCTGAAATTCATAAGTACAATAATTTAAAATAATTATCATAGATGGTATCTAGTATATGAAAGAGATACTCAAAGGACTGAATTCAAATACAATCGAAATTGATTTTTATAAGTTGAAAATATCAGATTATCTAAAACGTTTTGAGCTTGGAGGTCTAATTTGAGAATAAATTATTGTTATTTAAAAATACAATTACAAAATCACACATGTGCTACTTTTTTTGATGATCTGCATTTTTCCGGAAACGTCATAATCTCGTCTACAACAACCTCTTCCGTATGTGATCAAAAAATTTTACATGTAATTTCCACACGTATCTTTAAAATAATTTATCATTATTTCGGAAGTTCTGAAAGTGGCTTGCCCAGGACATATACTGAACACATTAATGAAGCCCAGTCGTTTTTTTTTATTTCGGCCGCTTCGTTAAGAGGGCTGAATATCATTGCCATTTTTAAAATGTTGCCCATTGATTTATAAGGAAAATTCTTTCGCTTTTAGAGCCGAAACGAGACGGAATTTCAAGATTACGATTGTACTGAGTTCTTCTGTGTAGTTGTTTCTATATTCTTGGAAATGAATGTATTTGATACGCACATTTAGTGTTATTTAAAATATAAACAATACTCTAGTGATGATCAAAAGCATCTGCTCTATTTCTGATTGAAATTTGAGACAATCCATAAAAATAGAGACACAATGCATTATCTTAGGGAAACGTATGTTGCAGTATTAACGCAATAGGTTAACATTTGTGAGTAAAATTAGTGGAATTAAAATCATTAATTGCTCACTTTTTGTAATTCAATCTCTTAATGCAATCTAGTGAGAACGGCAGAACCCAATGATGACTGGAAGTTGCTCTCGCAACGAATATCAAGATCATACGTTTCTGCTACTATCAAGCGCCGACTTCAAGGTACTGGTGTGAAAAAATGCCAGGAACAAGTGAAAAAAGGTCGTTTCTTTTTATCTACGAAGAGAAAGTAAAGAAGGAAAATGAATTTAAAATCTTTTAGAGAAGGACAAAAGGTCCTAAGGTAAGTTTAACGTAAACCTTGAAAGTAGGTTGGAATAATTACTCATGAGTTTCATTGTGTTATAAATGAAGGGAGAAAGAACCTACAAAAACAAAAATCACTGCTTCAAAATATAATTCAATCCAAGTGACTGCTTCTTTCAAGTGTACTCAAAACATCAGCTATTACGATCAGCAGCTTGTTTGTTTCATACGGGCTCGCGTGTCGCGTTGCCAATTCTCCTGTACATGTTCTGAGTTCGGCATAGTCAAGTCAGCTGAGGACAAAAAATGCTCTCCACAATCAGCGACTGGTGATTATTCTCACTATATTTACGCGTTATCTTTCTTACTGTATCCATTATCACTTTATTGTTTGTAAATAAAACATGCTCTTTTGTCCGGCTCACAATCATTCCAATAATCAGTGTGGGGACGCTAAACTGCTAAAAGTTAAAGTAGAAAGGAAATTCAATCACCTATTAAATTCAAATTGGCTTAAGCGTCTTTCAAATTCCAATACCAGTATGCTAATAAATTTGCAATGTTGTTGTATACAACCCACCTTCCTCTGCAGTTGCAAATACGTAGGCATGTCTCCATGGAAAAAATTTTAAAAAATGGACTATGTGATGCGACAACGTAGTAGTCGTCACGTCGGCTGGTCATGTTGTTTGGTTAAAAAAAATAAGCGGGTCAAGTTGTTTGCCTGTATTAGAAGGAAGACGGACAATAGATATTCCATATTTAATTCCAAGGCTTACAAATATAGTACACGATCCATTCCAATGCACTATTGCCGATATGGGGGTTGCAGCAGAACATAGAAAAAGGTTTTCTATCAAGATTTATCTAAAATGAAAGAAGTGGGGTAAAAACAAAGAAGACCCAACCAAGAAGGACAAATACATGTCTGTGAATATTGCAGCAATTTCTGGTATTTTGTCGATTGGTGGTGGATTCAGTTATTTAGAAGCAATTGCTACTGTTTAAGATACACAATGTATGACCGAAGAAAAACTTATCCAAAGAGTCATGATAAACTTGCGTCATCTTTACATAAACAACCTGGAATTTTATGGAACAAGCTGGGGAAGAAGTGAGGTTAGCAAATGGAAATGGAAATGTTGATGGTGATGGCTATCCACTTCTAACTGTAAGAACTGATGGGGAAGATAAGACAAAATATAATGTGCTGTCAGGAGTGGTAAGATCAAATTAATTTGTACAAATAGTAGAATTAAATTTTTAGTAATTCCTAAATATTCCAAGTAAGTGATCTAATGCATAATTAGTCATTTTGGATAACTTCACTTATAATTATTTTTTGTATAATAGGAATCAATATTTGTACAGTATACGTAAAATGTTTATACGAACTGGATTTTCATATCTTAAGCATAGGTAGAAGAGAAAGTTCAACTCAATTGCAGTTGCGTTTCCTACCGCTTCCTATCTGAGTGAAGATTTTGCCTATCTAATATCTACGCATCGACTTTTTATGAAAGTGCCTACATTTTTATGGATTCCTATAGAAAAATTGGAATATGATATACATAAATCATTAGACAAGAAACTATCTAAGAAATTTTGTAATATCTATTTCTGCCCATTTTTTAGTGAATGCCTTCTTGTACTTTTCCCTGAGAAATTACCACTTTTTCCCCTTTTTCGTGAGAAATTGTCTTTTTTCAATTTTTATTTAATTCACTAAAAAAGAAACGAAAAGGTCCACAGCTCATAAAACGTGGAACCTACTGTAGTCGGATCAAGACTTTATTAAGAAAGTAGTATGTGGTGTATCCAAATATCCATGTTTGAGAATTCTGAAGTATTTCCGCAATATTTTTTTTTAGAGGTAGTTGATGAGTACTTCAAATTATGTGATTGTAGCCAAACAACATCTACAGAAATTGTTTCGTGAGTACGTTAGGATTCTCAAACATGTATTTTTGGATACTGCAAAAATTATTTCCTAAGTGAAATTCTTGACCCGACTACGGTAGGTCCTATATTTGATGACATATGGACATCTAAACTTCATTTTTTCATGTTTTCGGCAGCTTATTACTCGTGAAGGAGGAATATTTGCACCCAGGTTGGTCTATAATTTTCGTCTTATGTGGGTGTCAAGAATCACCTTCTAAATGTTGACGGTTTTGTTTTGAAGTGCATTTTGCCATGGTTAATGCTTATTTTCATTTTTAATAAATGAGATTTAAACCTCAATATCACAATCTTTCAGTTTTTCGTGTAAATGCTAGTCCTCTATGGGAAACATGCAAAGGTTATTACCACCACCACCAAATCATGTAATTAAGAAGGAAAATGTTGTTTTTTCTTCATTTCATGAATAAATCGTTGACATCTAAAACATCAGTCAAGGTAAAGTGTATTTATTATATACAATGAGAGGTACAAACACTAAACAACTGTAAAAATCAAATATATATTTTATTGTTCCTGAAGATTAATTTTCTCAACATTATTATCACATTATGCAATTCTGTTTCTGGTCCACGAACATCTGATCTTAATTGTTGAATACTCCAAATATCGTTTCACACAAGTGATCTTTTCTCACTTGTTTAATTTGAGTTTTCATTTGCTCTGGATCTATCACTCTTAACCATTTATTTAATTCTTTCACTACCTCGACAGTTCCATCTATACATGTGTAGTTAGTATATATGTTGAAATATCAAAAGCATTTTCCAGACTTTTTTTCTTAAACCAAAAAAATCTCAAATTTAATATTTTTCTAAAGGTATTGTTTACTTTCGTGTGTGATTTTCGATTCAATGTTCGTGGTTTTGCAGAATCATCGTCGTTATGTGATATGTATAAATCAGAAATTAATATAGGAGATCTTTTTGTGTTATAAGCAACAGATGAAACATTTTGTTTTCAAAATGGGACTTCTGACTTTTTTTTAAAGCAAATATCGGGGAAATTTTGTTAATGTGAAAAACTCATTTGAGTGTCTCATAAAACAGGAGGCAAAATAAAGTGAACATTTGAAGAAACTAGTCAATAAATACAAAGCTGAAAGTTACTCTTAATTTCTGAGTTTCACAATGAGAAAAAAAGTATGTGGCGTAAGTGAAAACTTAGGTTATATGTGTTAATCCTGTAGTTTATGGACATAATTAGAGCAAACGTATATTTGAAAAATCATAAAATGAAATTACATCTTTGAGTTTTACGTCCCACGATTATGCCGATTAGGCTAAAGAAGACAGTGATTATGAGAAATGAATGAATGGTGGAATGAAGAAAATGGGAGGAAACGGAAGAACCCCTAGAAAACCCACGAGCACGATATTTGTGTACCACAAAGTTCACTTGACGTGAGCAGGGTTTGAACCAGAGACCCCGTGCACCAGAGCTGAACACTCTACCACTGTGCCACCGCGGTCCCTTGAGAAATTATATTCTATAGTACTTATCATATAAGTGTTCCGAGTAAACGTATTTTTGTTGCAAGCCAGAGAACTGTATATAGATGGTCAAAATCTCACATACAGATAAATGTATGTAACACATAGCTGAAGTATTCAACATAAATATATGCATACAATATAGGGAAGATTGTTATGTCAGACATCGTGCAACGGCATGATGTGACATCTAAGAGATTTCGTATGTAGCATATGGATAACGTATAACACATACTAATTTCTGTAGTAAACATAAGGTTTCCGTATCAATGTACAATATATCGCACGTACGATAATGTTTTATTCTCAGTTTATGAAATCATACATACATTTATAATCACAGGTCGTGTTAACAGTCACAGCCTTGAACCCAATTCCAGCATTTATTACTTTAGAAAGAACAGAATGCAAAAACTTAATAGTTAATCTTTCGAGATCAAGATTGTAAGTTAATTAACGCTAATAATTAATACCGCAATATTTGATTGTACTTCAAATATAATAATTATTTGTTAATTTAGCTTGTATAAAACCAGTGATTTTTTCTGGCAGTACACAACGGTACGTCGTACCGACACATGTTTAATGTGAATGGAGTATTTATTTTTCTGTCTGAAAAATGGGTTGACAAAAAACTTCAAAAAATATAAATAGAAAATATGTAAGTTTACAGAAAATCTGAGTTTTTACTCTCTTCCTTTTTTTTCTTTCTCGAGAAAGAGCTGTGAATGTTTGTTCCTTCTTGTAGCCAGTTAATAGTATTCAGGGACTAGAAATGAATGGGCTCTTCCGTCTTTCTCTCGCTGGTTCGTCCTTCCTCTTCCCTTTCTTCATTCTTTTTTCGCATGGTCATATAAACCACAAAGGATCTCAACCGACCAGATTTTTTTCCTGAAAACACTGACGTCTCACATGATAATACCATCAAATTGGGCCTATCACTAAAGCTCAATGTTCATTAGACATGGAAAGTTGAGGTTTGAATTCTTGAGATAAGTAAAGGAAAAAGGCAAAAGGGAAGTTGAGCAAAAGTTGAATTCAGCAAAAGGGAAAGTTGAAGCAAAAGGGAAGTTGAATTCTCTTTCTTACCCTCTCACTCTCACACACAAACACATGTATACACGACATTTGTAACAGTAAATGGTAATGTCCATTCAAGATGCACAAATACTTGAACATTTCCATTCAGTTATCAATACAAACCGGCTACGAGTCTTTTGATTTGGCGACGGGTGCAGTCCGAAACAGCCATTTCTCCAACCAATTTTATAATTTAAGATTAGGTTTCTTACGGAACAAGTAGCCTACCGAAAAACGACACAGATGTTATCGAAACTATTGTGCTATTGTTACTTTCTATGCTAAAGGAAAAGTAAATAAACTCTCGCGAAAACTTCTTTGAATATGACGTCCACTTATTTTTGTTACTTGCGGACACATTGAGAAAAGCAATTTAGTAAACTAATCTTTGTGTAAAATCTTGGTGTTTTTTTTTTCTCACTGAGAAGAAAGTTACCTCGTACGCTCTCGAGTTTGAGCTGAATTACAGCTGGAAACGATCGAAGTTCCGACCACTGCGGCTCAAACGATCCTGTGAAACCGAACATTTTCCAAGCAGCTTAGGTTTTGTGGACGCTAAATCGTCGTGGGATGGGTTTCTGGAATTAAGTAATCCTTAATTCAGTTCGTCATGTTATTAGTTGTGTGTTCGGGCAGACAAGAAAGCTATAAATATTTGCGAAGTATGAACACTTTAATTGAATCTTAAGCGTACATATAATTGTACATATGAAGAGAAACGTCGATTAGTTACTTCCAGATATGACAAAAATTTAGTGGATTTTTGAAAATTCCCAAGTACGATGTGAGTACATTTCTTATCCTATGAGTTATGTATTAAAATAAATCATGCTGTCATTTCGTAATTTACATTGATGTCTGGAATAGGCTATAAAACGTAGATATTTCAATAGGAACATACGCATGGGCCGAAATTCCGATTTTTGTTGAAATTTAGGCTAATTCAAGGGGCAAGTTTACAAATTTTAATACAATTTATCCTCAAATTGAATATGAATCCCTTCCCAAATGGGTTTGACCCTTCAGAAATAAATTCCTGAGTACGTGCCCATATTTCAATTAACCCATATGAAAATGCTGTACTACACAATAGTGTAGGGTTTCAAGTCTGAACAATGGGAGCTAATTTTCCTCATTATTTATTATTATTATTAATATTATTATTATTATTATTATTATTATTATTATTATTATTATTATTATTATTATTATTATTATTATTATTATTATTATTATTATTAGCAAGAAATATATGCAAATTACTTTTTAAGCATTCTCGCACCTTTACTATTATTAAAAAACACTGTATAAAACTGTTATCCGTAGCCAATATCCAGTGTCTATAAAACTATTGCAATAAAATAAACTTCATAAATCCTCTGAATGGGGATTTGCAGTCTATAGTAATTTAGCATAGTTATAATTATTGTGTTTACGTTCCCATGAACGGAATAGGGTTAATGCGGGACTAATGCGGGTGGAATACAAATTCTCAAGGAATCTGAAAAAATGAAGACTTTTATTTAAAGTGCACCATTCTGAAGCTTTTAATTTTTTTTTAAAGTTTCTGTTTTTCACATTACAATATGGGTTATTGGGGTTTTGAAGAAATTCAATAATTGAACTATATTCTCAGTGTTCAAGTTGTTACACAGTGTTACAGTACAATTAATTCCTGTATGGTCGTATTTCCGAAGAACGATGGTAACGTTTCGAGGTTATTCAGCGTAGGAATTCCACCTCTGGGGCCTAAAATGATGCGTGACAAAGCATCACTAGCTTTATTATCGATATTCCACGGATATGTATAATCTCCAGGTCAAAACTTTGCATCTCGAGACTCCAACGTGCCAGAATGGAATTGCAATTCCTAATCTTATGCAAATACACCAAAGAATAACGATCTGTATTCACTTTGACATGTATACCATACAGCAAATATTATCATTTAGGAATAGAAATCACTATCGCTAAAGCCTCCTGTTCTGTTGTAGTGTATGCACGTTGAGCTTTATTTTTACTGCGATACCCAATCATATTGCGCTTAACACCAATTTCTTGAAAGAGTATGCCAGCTGCAGCTACTTTTGAACTGTCTGTGAATAATCAGAATCTAGTCTCGGATGGGTGAGAAGAACGTGTTAATTAAACTATCTTTGAGAGACTGAAAACTACGTTCACATTCTGGAGTCCAGATCCATCTTTTTCCTTTCTTGGTAAGTTTAAATAGAGGAGAAGCTAATTCTGGAAATGTATACACAAATTTCGAACACTACTCAAAAAGACCTAACACTTTCTGTAATTGTTTCATGTTCGTAGGCGAGGTAACTGACCAATAAGTTCTACATAAGGGGGATCCTTACGAATGCCTTCAGGAGTTTCGACAAAACCCAAAAAAATTCAATGTGCTTTCACAAAATGAAGATTTCGAAAGGTTGACAGCCTTATTAGCGTCATGTAATTTAGTAAACAACTGATCTAACAAATACAATTGCGCTTCAAAACAAAATGTTGGGATAACGAGGTCATCAAGATACGGTACAAGTTTATTGTATAAGGCATAACCTCTCACCTTTTATAATGCATTAATTAAAGCAACAGAACCATTTATATACAAAAATGGGATTACTGTAAATCTGTACACGTGCCCGTTCCACGAAAATGCAACAAAATCAAGAGATTTTTCAGAGACAACGACTTTTGAGTATGACGACACAAGGCCAATAGAGCTTACGTATTTAGCACCTTGGAACTTTAACAATAAATCATTAATTTTATTTACTTTCAATTGTTCCAATTTAACATGCCAATTCTACCCAGTCAAGTCCATTACTACTTTAGATTTATTTGTATTTTTCTTAGGAACACAAAAAATATTGTAACTATGTACAAAAGCAGTATTTTCTATAATACCTAATTTTAACCATTCCTCAATTTGTTTATCAATACTTTCTTTAAAATGGTAAGTAGTATCAGTAGTATCAATATCTATGGAATATTCATATTGGTTTCATTTACCTGGGTAATCAGTAAATACTTTGCGATGTTTACCAATAAATCAAACAATTGTGCTTTTTGTTCACTATTCAAGTGATCACATCCGTGTACCTTTTCTTTAATTTCATTTATGGTTGCTACAGCATGTACATTTTCAAAAACAATGTCGTTTTCTAACACATTATCCCCATTACTTTCCTGCTTTTCCTGTTCTCTACAATGTGAGTTCTAATTTCCTCATCAAGAGCAGATATTTGTAAACTATAATATTCTAATAAAAACGCTTTGCTTGATTAATGTTCAAATCTTTCAATCGTAATTCTTTCAAACCTTTTCTAAACTGTCTACATGCTCTGTCTCGTTCGTCCAAAGAACGATCCACTCTTGCTTTAACTTATTTCTTTCTGAATCCAAATTATTAATTACTGGGCATACTGAAGAAGATGATTACAGTCGGATTCAAACTCAAAACTTGCATCTGAAAATTACTATTTTCTAGAAAAAAAAAACAGATTTACTATTAACATGTTTATATATTCGGTAATCATGTTTCAAAATCTTCTTGGGTCTATACCCACTGATTGATGTATTACATAATTTTTTCAGCGAGTATTGGAACAACAACAACAACCTTTCCCTAAGAAAAACTAATTCTGTTTTTCTAATCATAGCTCGGGTAACTGTGAGGAAATTACGCACTAACAAACATTAAGTATTCAGTTCAGATCCCACTAAAACTCTTGTGTCGAACATCAAATGCTGTATTTACACAGAAACATTTATTTCGCCCTTCATCCCTTTTTATCGTTTAAATAGATAATCTACCAAGAAAATATGGGGTGAAGTTTTAGTTGCGAATGGGAAATTACGGATGAAATATGTTCCCACGACTCAAAGCTATGAAAAGACAGAAGCATCTGTAGCACACAACGCTTTAAATTGTGTGTTCAATATTTTACAATGAATTTCTGCAGTTTGAGTGTCATTACAATTTTTAAAAACTTTTGTTTTTTCGGTTTCATCTTCAGAGATTTCTATATCTCATTGAATAACATTGTTGATATTTTTACTCAACACTACATATTCTACAAAAAATGATGTGTTGAGTGCGTTTTCGTTATCAAAATTTCGAATATTACCAACACTTTCATTTGCCCTGCCAGAAACACTCTCTCAGCAAAGCATTCCAAGTTTAAACGCGTTTGTCTACTGTGGTTACCTGCTGGTGATGAAGGAGTAAAGGTACAAGGATGATTAAAATTTGCAGCAAAGGGTAGTTCGTTAGCAAAATGAGGGATTGAAAACTGTTGAAGCGTATACCCACCATTAAATAGACGCCCCTCTATAGTATAGTTTATATCATCCTGAGTTCTATACGAACTGCGAATACCTTCATTTTCAGAATATTGCTGAGAATACACATTTTTAGGTTTACCCTTATGCATAGAATTTTGATTTTTAAATTTACCTTGAAATTACTTTTCATTTTTCTTTTTTGTGTTTCATCTTGTGTTTGGTATACCTGTTATCATTGAATTGATTCTCACCCTCGTTAATCTGATTTACACGTATCGGTTTCTTGTGAAATGGATTATTTGTTTTAGAATTTTCATTGTTTTTCACAATGTTTCGAGGTTTTGAACAACATTTAACATAGTCTGTAAATCCAAAAAGAGGGCAACAAGACTAACTCTTTTTGGAAATAATTTGGCAACAACAATTTAATTGTGTTCAATATGACGGCCTCACTAACGTTTTTATTCAATTTTCTAATTCTATGATAAAGATCAGCTACAAATTTACAAACTGTACCATCAACTGTAGGATCATATTTTTTTGATTGCAACACAGATATTTTCTCTGCTTCAACTCGGGGAGATTCGAACTGTTAAGATTTTATTTTAAGTTAATTAACACTAATAATAAATATCGCGATATTTGATTGTACTTCAAATATAGTAATCATTTGTTAATTTAGCTTGTATAAAACCAGTGAATTTTTCTGGCAGTAAGCAACGGTAAGTACTACCAAAACATTTTTAATTAGAATAGAGTCCTTTTTGTCTGAAAAATGGGTTGACAAAACACTTCAAAAATATAAATAGTAAGTATGTAAGTTTATAGAAAATCTGATTTTTTACTCTTTTCCTCTCTTTTCCTTCTCGAGAAAGAGCTGTGAATGTTCCTTGTTGAAGCCAGTTAATAGCATTCAGGGACTAGAAATGTATGGGCCCTTCTGTCTTTCGCTCGCTGGTTCGTCCTTGCTCTTACTTTTCTTCATTCTTTTTCGCACGGTCATATAAACAACAAAGGATCTCAACCGACCAGATTATTTTCTTAAACCACTGACGTCTCACATGATAATCCCAACAAATTGAGTCTGTCGCTAAAGTTCAATGCCCATTAGAGATGGAAAGTTGAGGGTTGAATTCTTGAGATAAATAAAGCAATAAGGCAAAAGGGGACGGTGAGCAAATGTCATTCTCTTTTTTTTCTCTCTCTCTCTCTCTCTCACACACACACACACACACACACACACACACACACACACACACACACATGTATACACGACATGGGTAACAGTAATGGGAAATATGCATTGAAGATGCACAAATACTTGAACATTTTCATCCAGGTATCTATACAAGCCGGCTACGAGTCTTTTGACTTGGCGACGGGTGCAGTCCGCACTACCCATTTCTCCAACGAATTTTACAATTTAAGATTGGACTTCTTACGGAAGTTTGGCTTACGGAAGGACGACACAGAATTTACCAAAACTATAATGCTATTGTTTCTTTGTATGCTAAAGGAAAAAAGTAATTAATCTTTGGTTAAACTTCATTAAATATGACGCACAGTGCAGTCCGAACTATACATTTTTCCTACCAATTTTAGAATTTAAGATGGGCTTCCTACGGGAAAAGTAACCTATCAAAAAACGACACAGATGTTATCGAAACTATTGCGCTATTGTTACTTTCTATGCTAAAGGAAAAGTAAATAAACTCTCGCGAAAACTTCTTTGAATATGACGCCAACTTATTTTTGTTACTTGCGGACACATTGAGAAAAGCAATTTAGTAAACCAAGCTTTGTGTAAAATCTTGGTGTTCTTTTTCGCACTGAGAAGAAACTTACTTCGTACGCTCTCGAGTTTGAGCTGAATTACAGGTGGAAATGATTGAAGTTCCGACCACTGCGGGTCAAACGATTCTATGATACTGAACATTTTGCAAGCAGTTTCGGTTTCGTGGACGCGAAAACGTCGTGAGATGGGTTTTTGGACTTCAGTAATCTTTAATTCAGTTGTTTATGTGATTTGTGGTGTGGAGACAAGAAAGCTATAAATATTTGCGAATTATGAACATTTTAATTTAATCATAAGCGTACGTATAAGTAAGTGTAGAGTATATAGAGAAACGTCGATTAATTATTTTCAGATATGAAATACTTAGTCGCTTTTTGAAAATTGTCAAAACGATGTGAGTACATTTCTTATCCTATGAGCTAAGTATTAAAATGAATGATGCTGTCGTCTCGTAATTTACATTGCTGTCTGGAATAGGCTATAAAACATAGATATTTCAATAGGAACATACACATGAAGTGAAATTTGGGAGTTCGGATATCTACCCCGAAATTCCGATTTTTGTGAAATTTAGTCTAATTCAAGGCGCAAATTTACAAATTTTAATTTAATTTATCCTGATTTTGAATATGAAACCCCCTCCCAAATGCGTTTGACCCTTCAGAAATAAATTCCTGAGTACGTGCCTATATTTCAATTAACCCATATGAAAATGCTGTTTTACACAAAAGTGTAGGGTTTCAAGTCTGAAGAATGGGAGCTAATTGTGCTCATTATTTATTATTATTATTATTATTATTATTATTATTATTATTATTATTATTATTATTATTATTATTATTATTATTATTATTATTATTATTAATATTACCATTATTGTTATTATTATTATTAATATCATTATCTTTATTATTATTATTATTATTATTATTATTATTATTATTATTATTATTATTATTATTATTATTATTATTATTATTATTATTAGCCAGAAATGTATGCAATCTACTTTTTAATCATTCTGGCACCATTATTATTATTAATAAAAAAAACTGTATAAAACTGTTATCCGTAGCCTATATCTAGTTTCTATAAAACTATTGCAACAAAATGAACTTCATAAATCCTGTGAATGGCGATTTGGAGTCTAAAGTAATTTAGCATAGTAATAATTATTGTGTTTACGTTCCCATGAACGGAATAGGGTTACTTTACACTTGGATTATTCGCTTCATTATGAGGCAGATCCACGACATACTTCTAGGGGGAGCGATGGATTGTAACTGCTATTTAGAGCTAGTTTTAAGAGCTCCAAACTCTGGAATGGATTTTATTTAAATATAAAATAAGAACGTTTCCTCTTCTGAGCGAGGCGATTGCCCCAAGTTTATTCCTGGTAGACTAATGGAGATGGATAAGTAAGGCAAGTGAATGATGATGGAAGATTTGGTGAAATGATATGATAGGAGAAATCTATGAACATGATGTTGTCCACCACAAACTTTCTGGGCTGGGAATTTAACTAAGAACATCACAACCAAGAGATAGAAGCTCTACCACTGAGCCATCTTCTACCCCTTACTTAAACTTACACTACGAATAGGTATTGCGTTAATTGTATACAGTAAACAGTGAATACCGTAAATTGGAAATATAGGCTAATATCGAAATACAGAACTCAGTATTAGCATTATTGGGGAATAAAGGGGGAATAACCTCTTCCTGAATAATAAAAAATCATCGCTGATGGATATATTTATATGGGTGTGTACAGTAAACTACTTGCGTAATAATTTTCTTCTTAACTACAAGTTGTACGCCCATAAAAGTCCCTTATTTCGGTTACTGACTACATATTAAATATAAAGGTAACCAGATTAGACCATGTAAAATTGTTATTATTAAATACTGAAAATATAGACAGAGCTAACCAATCATTTGGGTATATGAATTTCATGTGAGAAACAGTCTGAAGTAGTTTTTGTCTGACATATAATCTAGTGAACCAGTTGTTTCTAATCGGAATTTGTTTGTAACTCTTGGCTTAACTGGTTATTAATAGAGAGTATTTACTTTGGAATTGGAGAATATGTTTTCTATGCCTAGGAACTGGGAATTTGTTGCTTTCAAAATGAAATTCTACCTTCGAAAGTTAAGCGAGCATAGAGCGTAGATAAAGTTATACTGGCATCTTGATTCTCTAAGACCATACATGTAGCAATTATACAGATAGATTATCGACGAAAAGCAACAACAGATTGCATCGTTACGTGTTACCTTCCAAATATCTTTCAAACGTGGAGATCTGCTCACCGAAAGGTTCCTCTGTCTCACTTTCATCTTCATCATGATTATGCATGGAAACACACAGCATTCCAAATATTGAAGCTTGTACAGGAAAGTGGACTCCGTATTCTACTGTACGAAGCTTATTCTACAGATTTAGGTCCGTGTGTTCTTGCCTTCTTAGTAAAACTCAAGAGAAAGCTTCGTGGACGCTGTTTTCCAACAAGTGAAGAGACTACTGCAGCTTACAATGATGACATTCCTGGTTATTCCCAAAAACTAATTTTTAGAAATATTTGACCGAAGATATTTAAGAATGCAAAAGTATATTGATGCTTGTGGGGGCTATTTTGATAATTTGGAAAGAGATTATTTAATCTCTTCGGTTCTGAGCATATTTTAATGATAATTGCACGTATGTCTGTATTTGCTTCCGTCTATAGCTTTGGCACGCATACATGTGATGGGGAGAAACTGGTGACATTGTTGTCAGTGTAGGAGGTCTATGTCTCCTGTAGGGGACAGTGAGACTCAGTGAGTCGAAAAATTTCTCAACTATGGTTATGTCTTCTACAGGCGACACGGGGACCGAAATAAATCTATTTTTAAAAGAGTAGACCTTTCTAAAATTTTTGGCATGCCCTCGTATTGTACGAAATCCAAGTCTACAGAGACACAAACCCAGAAAACTTGAGAAAAGCTGAAACAGTTTATACTCATCAATTTTAAGTTGAATTCACAATAGATTGGACCTTCTGCTCCGAAGCCAAACCACCAAGACTACTCACCTTCACTTTAACGTTTATTTATTTGCTCATTGCTTAACGACCTCATCAGAATTGAGGTTAAATTAGACGAAAGGTTGCATATCTAATATAGAATTCGAACCAGAAGTCGAACTTCTATCTTTAGTGCCAAAGAAAGAAACAACGGCCGCAAGCGAACTCTAACGTAAGAACCAGAATTGTGAATTCGCCAAGTCACACCTATTTCCCAAGAAATTATCTAGGTTAGTTGAATTTGCTTTTTTAAAATACTTATATATTTATTAATTTACCTTACTTCCGGTCAGGGACGTATCTGGTACGGCTTTTGGGTGGTGGTGGGTAGTAATACTGCTATTTAGAACCACTTCTAAGAGCTCTAAATTCTGGGATAGATTTTATTTCTATATACAATAAGGAAGTTTTCTCTTCTGCGTGGAGATCCCCACGATCGCCTCCACTTCATACGCCCCCGGCTTCGCCAAATAATTTGAAGTATGACAGTGTGTAGGTCGGCAAACGTGTTTTCCCGTTTGGGATAAGCCATTGCATGACGGTATCGCGGTTCATGTTTCTGCGAGGGAGCAATACACACTCACGGCCTCTAGGTTTGGGTGTTATCGGATTAATAAAGAGGAGGATTGGTCCTACACCCTCCGTTGCTGGCGAGCCAATCGTATCGCAAAGTAGGGTTAGAACTTTACCTTTTAACAGTGTCATACAAATTTCATTTCTGAACGTCTTTCTAGGGTCAGAAAAAGAATACATGAGACAAAATGAGCACAAAATGGTTGCTGACAGAAACTAATGTGCCATTGTACGGTGCTACGTTAAACACGTTATCATTAAACAAGAATGAAATACTATAACATGCATGTAATATACGACAATACTTATCCTGTTAAAAAGGAAAATATCATTATGATATACGCACGATTACACTATTAAGATGTTACCACTTGACGCAGACATTAACACTGAAGAAAAATATTTCCAAACTATATATTTTAACCTTAAGGAATCATAGGCACATTTGTTTAATGCAAACTAGGCTTATATACTTTTGTAAAGGAAATAGTGCCTCAAGATTTCGGTTTAAGCGAAGACGAAAGGAAACCGATAAGAACGCACGATTGTCGCGATTTCAGTAATTCGTTGAAATACACAATCTTTCTTGAAGAGAAAACACGCATTCGTCCACCAAAAACATTTGGAGAATTAATTCTTTCAGGAGCATCCTTGAATGCTCTTTCCTTGATCATTTGTCGTGACGTCGCAGGGAGGATAATTTATCCTCTATTTCTTTCGGTTGCTGATAATTCCACCATCCTACTTTGTATACTAGTCGAGTCAAAATGCGGTTTGACCTGGGCAAAATTGCAACCTTTAGTTTTACACCTGTATTTTGTTTAGATGCCTCCCCTGATGAAAATATCCAAAATCCGACAAAATCGGACCACGGGAACACCCCCAAAAACGGTTTCAAAATGGCCGACCATGTTTTTTTGAAAAAAATCGTAGACCTTTACGTTGGCGGCTCTAGTAGCCCTCTTAATTGACACAGAGACATGCATGATACCTCGTTGGAACGCTTATAGACCACAAATTCCAACGAAGTGACTTAAGTGACTTTTGTACTCACCCTGCCCAACCCGTAGAAGAAAAAGAAGAAGAAAGTTGATTTTTGTTTTTTAATTGATATTTTTTGGACCCTGGCAACACTGTACATCCTCATACGCCGGCAGAAAAATTCCCACGCGTAGACCAGACATCGGTAACAATAATATAAAAAAATGAAGGACGTAGGTTCAACAGTAAGGGAGATAAAAATTCGGAACCGCGGACAAAGAAGGGTCACTGTGTATATTTTTTACTGTGGTCTAACTTCTGTTCCTTAGATCTAGCATCCTCTCTAATTGTCACAGAGACATGAAGCATACCGCGTTGGAAAGCTTATGGAACCCCCTTGCCAGTGACGTATTGTTTGTGCTCCCTGTGCCCAACCTGTAGAAAAAGAAGAAGAAGAAATCTTTAAAAATTGGGAAAATCTACACTTTTACCTTTCTTGGGCTCTGGCAACCCTGATAATCGTTCTACGCATGTAAAAATCTTGTTTCTTTCTTTAAATCAAAGGTTGCTTTAATATAAGTACTATACATAAAACAAAAATATTCTTAAGCAAAAGAATGGGAATAACGAAAGACTTTAGGAGGCAAATTACACATCGACATCTTCATTGCCTACGCTAACACTGTCCTCACCATTTTCATTTAAAGAGTTAAGACATTCAGTTTCTTGGCATACGCCACAAGCAATAGCAAATAGAAGGTCATACCATAATACAGTGTACAAGACAATTCGTTTTATAGAAACACAACACCTATATATAAAGCAAAAATATTCTAAATCAAAAGAATGGGAAGACGAAATACTTTGGGAGGCAAATTACACATCTACATCGTCATCGCCTACGCTAACACTGTCCTCACCATATTCATTTAAAGAGTTAGAACATTCAGTTTCTTTGCACACACCACTAGCAATAGTACATGGAAGGGCATGCTTTGTGCAAGTATAATACGTTCTTGCACACCCGGAATTACAGTTGCAATGAACAATGGTGAGCAAATTCCATACCCATCAAACACGATGGTTGATGTGCCATATTTACGAACCATATACTGAGCAAATGATGCAGCGATATTGTCGTACGAACTGCCTTTACACCATGGTAGTCTATGTAACAGAGATCCTCCGTCTAAGACATACAGAATATTGTCTGGCTCCGTTCACTCAAACTGTGCGCTCTGCTGCTTGCTGAACTCTCGTATCGCATAGGCCAGTGGGGCTTTGTCTGCCTTACGCATCATGCTGGGTGACTAAAATAAAGCCGGTGGGTAGGCACATAATTCATGCGCTAAGGTCTCCTCTAAAGATGTGCTGCCTGCATTAGCGACAACTAACAGTCTTTGAAACAAAAGATTCGAATCGACGGAGATATCGCTGCTGATTTTAACACTACTCGCGGATGCTAGAGTTTTGACTTTATCTGCACGTTTCCCCTTCACAGTGAACACGTCTTTACCAGATAGTTTCTTCGCATGGTCTGCCCCAACTGAAAATAAATTATGAACGTTGACCGAGGAATCCGGTGTGACACCAGTGGCAATGTTTCTCAACGATTTGTCTCCGTCAAATGGTGAAATGGGCTGCAGTCGTGCAAGCATGCGACGTGTGTCACTGATATCATGTGACATTCTTGACGTTTCGGCTCCTTTATGTTGTTCGCTAGTGACATATGCTGTGTGAGTAAGAGTTTGCATCGCCAGATTGTACTCGGAGCATGCTGGCATTGAGAGCACCCACAAAGATCGTTGCATCTCTGACATTCCACTCCCATGGGTTAGATAGACCTCCAGTGGATTTTAGCGATCTCATCAGAACCTGCTCTCTGACTAGATCAGATGACAACCCAGCCCAATAACGGTTGCTTCTTCTAATAACTCCGAACCCATTTTGAAAGCTTTCGTGAACGTTGGATTAACCGATGGCAGCGTTAACATTGTTTGCAGGTACAAGCAAGTCGACTTCAAATAATTGAAGTGTCCTGCTGCAGCGAAAATGGTAATGCACTCTGCTATAGCATCAAGGTGATCCTCCCAGCTTCCTATTAGGTCTGCTGCCATAAGTTTCCTTGCTGTAGTCAACATGCGCTGGTATGCAAGAAACAACTTACTTTTTTTATGTGTTAATAAGTTCTGACTTTCGTGCTTCTACTTTTTCTCGGGCTTCTTGAAGAAGATGTGAAGAACTAGCTCCAGTTACAGTAATCTCACCCGACATCAGACTCTAATAGAGAGAGTAAGCATCGTTGATAGATCTGTGTGTTCCGTTATCGGTCTCCAGAAAAACATTCTCCACAAGCAATGCACTTAATGCGAGGTCAACCATCATGTGCGCACGGAAGGCTCTTGCTACGGACTTGCCACTTAACATATGTACAACCGAATTTTCTCCATAAAACCTCATGCAAGATTTCACGTAAGCCTGAACCATCTATCAGGGAACCAATTGCTCCTAGAACGTTCATGAGAGTATGAAATAAGCCCAACAGGACAACCGTGTCCTTAATACTGGTGTTATGTGCTCTGTCATGCAGGATACGTGAAGCTTTCCTAAACAGTGGTTGGTCTAAGGTGATGATTGGTGTGACTTCATATTTTCTCGCAAGATTATTCAGGTACACTAAAGTGGAATAGATGCATGGCATATAAGATGGATGGAGGTCAATAATCGGTAAGCAGAGAACAGTGGATTTCCCTGGATGATGAAGAGATGGATCAGCGTGAATGGCCTGCATCATTCCTGACCAGTTTGGTGTGCGTGACGGAAAGTGCCAGGAAAGTTTCCACAAAATATCCAGGAAGCTTTCGTTCGGTGATGGTGTTGTTACCAGTTCACAGTTGACCTTTTCAAGAATAGCCCTGGCTTCAGTGTATGCGTGAATGGGAACACTGGCAAGGGACTTCACATCAGCATCAGAGACGGGCTTCCGAAGAATGGTTAGACTGGTAGTAGTGGATGGAGTAATGGCCGCCAACATTTCTATACCATGGAATGTGTCTAAACCACTCAGCGTTTGGAGATTATGATTAACATTATCCGCTGCAAAGAGGAGAGTCTGGTCTGCTGGCATTTCGATCACACGATTACCAAATGTACTTGCAGCACAGCGTTCAAACCGCTGCACTTCCGCATATGAAGAGCAAAATCCCAGGTGATGCAGCCTGTCAATCAGGTGTTTCGATCGATAGTGGTGGTGCAGCTGCACAGCAACACCTAACTGCAGAGGAGCTAACATATCTCTTGGTCTGGCTGCTTGCATCAAACACTGGCCAATCGATGTTATTTTGGTTTCATTGCCCTTACCGGCAAAAAGTATGGCATAGAATAGTTTAAGGCTAGGTGGAATATACTGAAGAAATTCCTGAATGCTCAAGACACTGGGTGAACGATATGTAGTTTGGATTTTATGTCGCTTTTGATCAGTCGAGCTACGGTTTCTATTATTCTATTTTTTTCCTTTTCTTCATCATACTCTAGTGGTAAATCACGATATGCCCGTAGAATGTGATTGGCAGTTTCTCGAAGTGTAATGAAGTCGTTTTTTTCCACTGTCAATAGAAATTATATTTTTTTCCACCGAATTACTCCATTAGTTGACGCTTCATGTGTCATCCGTCATATGCAATGTGATCAGTCCCTACAAGAAATGTGCCCATTTCTGTAACAAGTTCTCCCACAGTTAGTTTCTCATCATCGTGCTCTTTCAAATAACTACAAATGCGCTGAAATGCTCGGATTCTCTCATAATTTGTAGGTCGGCCAGCCCGGAATTTTTTTGATGCTGACTGATTGTCGGTGCAGTATTGTTGAGGAATTGATTTACCTGTTCGAAAGTTGATACTACATGATCTGTGATAGACACAATCTCCAGCATGAAGATCAGATGAGAAGTACTCAATTCGACCTCGGACAGTTTATGACCTGGTATTGTTTCGTTCATTGCAACACTTTAAAATGTTGTGTGGCAATGCTTGTGTTTTAACTCGCACATTTTCTGATTTCAACACGTAACGGTCATCAAATAAGACAGGCGTTCCGCAAAACAGACAGTCACTGTTGCTGTTGAAAGACCCATCCGACGAGCGAGTAACTCGTTTTTGCATCGGCGATGACGTTTTTCTTTTTAGGGCAATCGCAATATCTTTTTTTATCAATGTAACGTTTGCGACAAGAGACATGAACCACCATACTTGTAGCGGCGAGAATGTTACTACCGCGAGCCTTACTGGCATTGTTCACTCCTTCAGCTCCCTTTTCTTGAAGTGTGATGAGGTTATCGTCAGGATCTAGGATTCTGCAGATGATACACAAACGTGTAAGGGAATCAGCCATGGCTCTACAGTGCCTAGGTTCATGCAAGACTATGATATGTAGAAAAGCTTATGGAACCCCATTTCCAACGACGTATCGTTTGTGCCACCTATACGAACGATTATCAGGGTTGTCAGAGCCCAAGAGGTAAAAGTGTAGATTTTCCCAATTTTTTCAAGGTTTCTTCTTCTTCTTTTTCTACAGGTTGGGCGCAGGGAGCACAAACGATACGTCACTGGCAAGGGGGTTCCATAAGCTTTCCAACGCTGTATGCTTCATGTCTCTGTAACTATTAGAGAGGATGCTAGATCTAAGGAACAGAAGTTAGACCACAGTAAAAAATATACACAGTGACCCTTCTTGGTCCGCGGTTCCGAATTTTTATCTCCCTTACTGTTGAACCTACGTCCTTCATTTTTTTATATTATTGTTATCGATGTCTGGTCTATGCGAGAGAATTTTTCTGCCGGCGTATGAGGATGTACAGTGTTGCCAGGGTCCAAGAAATACCAATTAAAAAACAAAAATCAACTTTCTTCTTCTTTTTCTTCTACGGGTTGGACATGATGAGTACAAAAGTCACTTCGTTGGAATTTGTGGTCTATGAGCGTTCCAACGAGGTATCATGCATGTCTCTGTGTCAATTAAGAGGGCTACTAGAGCCGCCAGCGTAAAGGTCTACGATTTTTTCAAAAAAACATGGTCGGCCATTTTGAAACCGTTTTTGGGGGTGTTCCCGTGGTCCGATTTTGTCGGATTTTGGATATTTTCATCAGGTGAGGTACCTAAACAAAATACAGGTGTAAAATTAAAGGTTGCAATTTTGCCCAGGTTGAGGGTAAAATTGCTCTAGATTTCCTGGACTATACGCACTTGTTATAAAACTTTTAGAATACACATACACACTTTACACATATAGTTTCAAGATTCTGAAAATTTTATTAATTTTAATGATTTAGTGTGACAGTCGAAAAATTACATGTTACGCTATTTATTTCCAAAGTGTGACTATTCGTGCCTCTTCTGCGCATTACACCCCATTCGATTTGAAGGCGTTTTGATACACTGGTGAAAGAAAAGATCCACACAACACCTAGTCTTTAAGTAATTTCTTCCCTGATTAAAGTTGATTAATTAAATGCTGTCATATTGAGAGCAGATTAATCACTTTTGAAAACATACTAATGTAATTAATAAATGATTATCACAAAAAGTGCACATTATTACGTATAATCCGCCCTTGCCTTTTAGCTTCGGAATTCAGCTTTGGGAAGAGGGAGAAGAGAGTTGTGCCGAGTTGAATTTTTTGAACGTATTTGGTCGTACGAAGAAGAGAGTACGTGGGCAGAAGCACACACACAAAATCTTATGAGCCAAAAAGTTCGCAGCATTTCCATTTCTAAGAATTTTGTCCCGCACTAATTCCAAGAAGTCCTGTTCATATTCGAGGGTTGATTAAAAAGATATATAACGATAACTTTATGTATGGTCTTCGATGGTTATGTCCACTGATGGTACTGGGAAGTTGGGCAAGAACCGTGGTAATCCGTTTCTTCAACACTCGCACCTTTTTATAGTAACACACTCACAGTACTGTTGGTTTGCCTATTCCAGTGGTCCTCAAGGGGTTAACGTTTTTTAAGGTTTATATGCCTGGAGTATAACAATCCGTATCTTTACTGGAAAACACGAAGTCACAAAAATTCGAACGATAGTAAACCCGTGGGCCATTTAAGGTAACGCTAGGGTCATTTTGTTAATGTCTTTGAGTCCATTTTTTATTACTTGTATTTTCTTTTTTCATTATTTTGTAACGTGTATAAGTAGACAATTTTTAATATTCAAATACAAACTAATTGTTATATCTGGTATAATAATCAACACACATGAAAGTGGAGTCAACTCCAGTTATAGCTTATCATAAATATGTACATAAGCACATACAGTGTAAATGTTATATTCAATGTAACTGCTATATTCAATGCCATTTTGCAACTAACAATTCACAATAAAATGCGATATAGACCAGACATATTATTGGAATTTTAAGTTGGACAACAGAAAACACATCATTTTATTATATAATAGCCATAATTACCTTTTCAAAAGTGAAATATACATAATTGTACCCATTGATTTAATATTATTATTAATCATTAGTAACTACTCAATTGCTCCAGTTGCCATAACAACACATGGTTCAGAAATATTTTCCGCTTTTATTTTATGAAAATAAGTGTTATTATTATTATTATTATTATTATTATTATTATTATTATTATTATTATTATTATTATTATTATTATTATTATTATTATTATTTATACATGAACAAATACTGATAACATTTAATGCTTACAAAACATTTAAAAATGTTCGTGCTATCTTCTTTAGCATAATATATTTGAAAAAATGTCCAATATAATTCAAGACAACTAAAACATAACACATAATATAAACGCATTCATCCTAACATTCATGAACATTACAAAATTACAACATATGTATGTAAAGGTAACACTATAAGAAATAATATTTCATTTACGTAAATTGAAATATGACTTGGCTGACGCGAGATTGTCAAACTCGAAATATATATACCACCTGCATAAATTATGGAAGACCCTACCTCAATAATTTTATTTGCTTTTCTCCTACCTGAAGTATGTAACGTTACTAATTAAAAATAATATAGAGCGGACGATTGCGTCACAGACAATTTAAATAATGTGATTACACCTGCAAATTGGGAGGGTGCACTTTGCTTCCATGATTTCTAGTTTAACTTGTAGTTTTTTTCCGTGTTAAATGAAAAGACTAACACAAAATATGTACAATAAGAGTTGCTTACAATGAACACATGAGTTTTATCTTTAATGGATTAACATCAACATTTCTTATTGATTCCTTCCTTTCTACTCTTTTTTTTCCTTCGTTTGTAATTCAGTGGTTCGCCAGGTAGGCATGTTTAGATGAAAAACAAGACTGCGGTAGCCCATTACACAAGTAGGAAGCAGTCTACCCTAACTTGGTCGCTGTGACCTTACCAGAGTGCTAATTACACAAAACGATAGGATTAGTAAAATTCACTAATGCAAATTGTCGACCATGCATCATAGAGAGTTGGTAAGATATTTCAAATACAAATCCGATTCCAAAAGTTCTTCGAGGATTATGTAAATTATATTTGAATTAATTTTTTAATCACATTGGTTTGAAAGGTTTGCATACACTGCATTGATAGCATCGTACATAAGCTCCTCGTTGCAACTATTTAACCCTTGTTTCTGATAATGCTTTCGTTTGCGGATAACCTTACTTCTTTTCAAGTCTTTCATAACTAATATATTATCCCAAACTACATGTTCATCTTCACTTTGTTCGCAGACAAGAATACAAAAGTGTTTGAAAATTGAATCAGATGGTCTTATAATTAAATGCAGACTAGCAGGACCTACCCCTAAACTACTAGAAATTGAGTAATTTAGTAAAATTACAATTTGGGGAATGAATTTTTCCCAAGCTGTTTGGTCTTCACTACAAAATAATTTGAGCAAACGAATAGTTCAACGATAGATCCTTTCAACTGGATTAGAAGAAGCGTTATAAGGTTTCACATCGTGTATTTTCATTCCATATTCTAAAATTTTTCCTTTAAATGTTCGAGAAATAAAGCAACTACCATTATTGACCAAAATAACACTAGCGATACCTAAATGTAAATAAGGCAATGACTCCAAACAACGTAACACTTTTAGTGATAGCATTTCGCATTGGGTACGATATGTAATACGTTGTAAAAACATCCATGATTGACAATGCATATTTATAACCTGATGAAGAACAAACATATGGTCCAAAATATCAATTGAAACAAGTTCACGAGGACTGTTAACAGCAATACCTTCCATTGACCTTGCCGGAGGTGAAGTTTCTACCTTCGTTTCCTTACATACGATACAATCGTTAATGAAATTACTAATTTTTTTCTCCTTGTTTTCCACTAATAAATTTAATTTACAAAACCATTTTTTTAATTCCAAAATGCCCTCGTTTACAATGCATATGTTCTACAACAATTGCAAATAATGTAGGTGGAATACAAATTCTCCAGGAATGTAAAAAATGAAGACTTTTATTTAAAATTACACCATTTTCAAAATTATTTTTTTTTTTCAAATTTTATGTTTTTCACTTTCCAATATGCGTAATTGGGATTTTGAGGAATTTCAATAATTGAATTATTTACGAATAGAAATCACTATCGCTAAAGCCTCTTGTTCTGTGGTAGTATATGCAGGTTGAGCTTTATTTAGTTTTACTGCGAAACCCAATAATATTGCGTTTACCATCAATTTCTTGAAAGAGTATGCCTGCTGACGCTACTTTTGAACTGTCTGTGATTAGTGAAAATTTATGAGATTAATCGTTTAACCTTTCTTGATAAGTTCAATAGAGTTCAAGCTAATTCTGCAAACTTATGCACAAATATAGAACACTATTCAAAACGACCTAATACTTTCTGTGATTGTTTTATGTTCGTAGGCGAGGTAAGTGACGAATAAATTCTGCATAAGAAAGATCCTTACGAATACCTTCAGGAGTTTCGACAAAACCCAAACAATTGAATGTAGTTTTATAAAATGAAGATTTCGAAAGGTTGACAGTCATATTAGTGTCATGTAATATAGTAAACAACTGATCTAACAATTACAATTGCTCTTCAAAAGAAAATGTTGGGATACTGAGGTCATCAATATAGGGTACTAGTTTATTGTACAACGCATAACCTATTAAATTTTGTAATGCATCAATTAAAGTAACAGCCAACAATGCAGCTATTTTATATACCCAAATGGGATTATTGGAAGTCTATACATGTGCCCGTTCTAAAAAAAAACAATAAAATCACGAGATTTTTCAGAGACAACGACGTTTGAGTATGACGACACAAGATCAATTGAGCTTACGTATTTAGCACGTTGGTAATTTAAAATAAATTATCAATTTTATTTACTTTGAATTGTTTCAATTTAACATGCCGATTCTATTCAGTTAAGTCCACTACTACTCTAGGTTTAATGGTATTTTTCTTAGGAACACAAAAAATAGGGTTATTATGTACAGACACAGTATTTTCAATAATACCTAATTTTAACCATTCTTCAATTTGTTTATCAATACTTTCTTTAAAATGGTAAGTAGTATCAGTAGTATCAATATCAGTATCAGTATCAGTATCAGTAGTATGGAATATTCACATTGGTTACATCTACCTGGGTAATCAGTAAATAATTTATATTTTACCAACAAATGTAACAATTATGGTTTTTGTTCACTTCTCAAGTTATCACATTCGTGTACCTTTTCTCTAATTTCATTTATGGTTGCTACAGCCTGTACATTTTCAAAAACAATGTCATTTTCTACCACATTATCCTGCTTTTAGCGTTTCCTACAATGTGAGTTTCTAATTTCCTCATCAATAGCAGATATATATATATATATATATATATATATATATATATATATATATATATATATATATATATATATATATATATATATATATATAAAGCATAATATTCTAATAAAAAGAATGCTCCTCTATAGCTTGATTAATGTTCAAATATTTCAATCGAAATCCTTTACAACCTTTTCTAAACTGAGTATACGCTTGGTTTCGTTCGTTTAAAGCACGATCCACTCTTGCTTTAACTTATTTCTTTGTGAAACCAAATTATTAATTACAGGGCATGCTGAGGAAGAATGATTACAGTCGGATTCAAACTCAAAACTTGCATCTGAAAAATTACTATTTCCTACAGAAAAAAAAACAAATTTACTATTAACAGGTTTATTTATTCGGCCAGCATGTGTCAAAATCTTCTTGGGTGTATACCCACTGATTGCTGTATTACATAATTTTTCAGCGAGTATTGGACCAACAACAACTACCTTTCCCTAAGTAAAACTAATTATGTTTTTCTAATCAAATCTCGGGTAACTGTAAGGAAATTAAGCACTAAAGAACATTAAGTATTCAGTGCAGATCCCACTAAAACTCTTGTGTCGAACATCAAATGCTGTATTTACACACAAACATTTATTTCGCCCTTCATCTGCTTTTATCGTTTACCTAGATAATCTACCAAGAAAATATGGGGTGCAGGTTTTAGTTGCGGATGGAAAATTACGGACGAAATACGTTTCCACGACCCAAAGCTGTAAAGAGACACCGAAGCACCTGTAGCGCAGAACACTCTAAATTGTGTGTTCAATATTTTACAATGAATTTCTGCAGTTTGAGTGTCATTACAATTTTCCACACTTTCTGTTATTACGGTTACATCTTCAAAGATTTCTATATCCCATTGAATAACATTGATAATAATTTTACTCAACACTACATATTCGACACGAAAAGTTGGGGTGACTTCGTTTTCATTATCAAAATTTTGAATATTACCAACACTTTCATTAGCCCTGCCAGAAGCACTCTCTCGGCAAAGCATTTCTAGTTTAATGGTGTTTTCTACTGTGGTTACTTGGTGGTGAAGGAGGAAAGACACATGGTTGATTAACATTTTCAGCAAAGGGTAGTTGTTTACCAAAATGAAGGATTGAAAACTGTTGAGGCATATGCCCACCATTACATACACGCCCTTCTTTAGCATAGTTTATGTCTTCCTGAGTTCTATACGAATTGCGAGTACCTTCATTTTCAGAATATTGCTGAGATTACAGATTTTTAGGTTTACCCTTATGCTTAGAATTTTGATTTTTACCTTTACCTTGAAACTTCTTTTTCTTTCTCTTTTTCGTTTGATTCTTCGGTTGTTTTACCTATTATTCATTGAATTGATTCTGTCTCGCTTTCATGATTTAAACGTATTGGTTTCTTGTAAAGTGCATTATTTTATTTGGAATATTCATTGTTTTTCGACAAAGTTTCTAGGTTTTGTACAACATTTTAACATATTCCGTAAATCCAAAGAGGGCAACAAGACTGTTTTTTTAATAATTAGGCAACAACAATTTAATTGTTTTTACTATGAATGCCTCATTAACGTTTTTATTCAATTTTCTAATTCTATGATAGCGATCAGCTTCAAATTGGTAAATTGTACCATCAACTTTAGGATAATGTCTTTTCAATTGCAACACAGGCATTTCCTCTGCTGTAGCTTGGGAAGATTCGAACTGTTGTTTGTAAGCTAATACAAAATCATTGTACGATTTGAAATCGGGTTTACGAGTAATAAACCTAGATTTGGAAGATCCTTGCATCACAAAATCTCAAATACCAAAATACTCTGTTACTTGGATTTGCATTAATTTGACATTTTTCTCAAATAATTCCAAAAAGTAGAATCAGTCATTTCAATTTCATGACCTAAAATTTTTTTCAAAAAATTCAAGGCAATACGCTTGATGGGGTTAGCATTTTTAATCTGCACCAATTCCCTATGATGGGTACGATTGCGATTTTTACTTTTAGATTTTAGTTTAACGTTAGTCTCATAGCAACTGTTAGTGCTCTCACTACTACAGTACTACAACTAGTAGAACTACGAGTTCGGGAAATACTACCTACAGTATCAGAGTGAATTAGTAACTCTACGAGTGTTACTAACGCTGCTAGGTCTACATTCAACGTGCAAATTCAAAATCTGATTTTGTGTCAGTGATTCTGATTTTCTGTCAGTCAGCAACCAGCCATTCTTGACGAACTTCAGAATATAATCAAAAGTGAAGTAAAGAGTAGTATTCGTGATAAATTATTGTTTAAAGAAATAGCAAACGTAAATGTTCGTTTGAGAGGATCTAGAAAATACTGGAGCACATATTGAGTTGTAACTTCTTTTTCCAAAAATGTAATTATGTAGTAAACTAAATTTGAAAGAATTGAGCTTATACCTACAGTGTTTTATCTATTGTAATTCATGTTTGAGGTTGCCAATTTATTTTTTAACCTCCAAAACAGTACTCTGAATTTTAACACACTGTTTTGATTCCTTATCTCTGTCTCTAGTTAATTCTGCTACACTATTGTTATACTTATCTACTTGCTTTTGAGAAATAGTAACGATTGATAAATTTGATAAATTTCCATGCCATTATTATTTACGCTACTTTCGTTAAATGGTATCTTTTGCACGCACTGGACTACCTGTGCTTGGTGGTTTTGAATCCTACCCTCAATGTCTGATAACATGCTATGGTTACAACATAAAATTCGTTTCAAGATCTACAATCCTACGATCATGCATTTCAAGGATTTGTTGAAAATCATGCTTTATTTTTTGTTAGATAATTACTATTTCGGGTTTCAACGTGTTGAATCGCTAGTGACAATTTCTGAATGATAAGAGTCACATGAACTGTTGTTTATGTAAAATGGAGATCTTTCTCACTACAACCTGCAGGTAGACAATGGCTTGATAAACGCTTAGCAGGACGCTGATCAGGTCACAAGGGACCCACAGAAAGGTCAGCGCGAAGTCCATACCTCACCCCGTGCGATTTAACTTTATAGGGATCGGCTAAGGAAGAACTGCATCGAAGCAACCATCCCATTCTTGACGAACTTCAGAATATAATCAAAAGTGAAGTGAAAAGTAGTATTCGTGATAAATTACTGATTAAAGGAATAGAAAACGTAAATGTTCGTTTGAGTGGATCTAGAAAATACTGGAGCACATATTGAGCTGTAACTTCTTTTTCCAAAAATGTAATGATGTAGTAAACTAAATTTGAAAAGAATTGAGTTTATACCTACAGTGTTTTATCTATTGTAATTCATGTTTGAGGTTGCCAATTTATTTTTTAACCTCCAAAACAGTACTCTGAATTTTAACACACTGTTTTGATTCCTTATCTCTGTCTCTAGTTAATTCTGCTACACTATTGTTATACTTATCTACTTGCTTTTGAGAAATAGTAACGATTGATAAATTTGATAAATTTCCATGCCATTATTGTTTACGCTACTTTCGTTAAATGGTATCTTTTGCACGCACTGGACTACCTGTGCTTGGTGGTTTTGAATCCTACCCTCAATGTCTGATAACATGCTATGGTTACAACATATAATTCGTTTCAAGATCTACAATCCTACGATCATGCATTTCAAGGATTTGTTGAAAATCATGCTTTATTTTTTGTTAGATAATTACTATTTCGGGTTTCAACGTGTTGAATCGCTAGTGACAATTTCTGAATGATAAGAGTCACATGAACTGTTGTTTATGTAAAATGGAGATCTTTCTCACTACAACTTGCAGGTAGGCAATGGCTTGATAATACATCCCTGTCTATCAGCTCTACCGAAGCTTACAAAACTAACTTTCTATCGAATAACGTTACTCCATTAAATTCTGAGTAGGACTAATATTAATGGCTTTGGAGACGTTGAGTAAGACAAATAAAATGTTCGAGAGTGAAAGCCTATCAAGGATGTATTAAGTTATTAAATTGCTCCAAAGACGAACGAGAGAGTGTGGAAGACGTAAACTGCATAGGATGCCCATCCACGTGCTGGACCGAGAAAAATGTACAACATGTGCGTGATGTGTTTTAATCTAGCCGACAGTAAAATGTTGGAATGATTACAGATCTCTTACAATGGATACAATCACTGTGCACATCATAATTACCGATGATTTTCAGATGAGAAAAATATGTGACAACGTTGTATCCAAAGGTTTGACTGACGGTCAAAAGTATACCACCCGCTTTTTTACGAATATATTTTTTGCACCTTATTAACGCACACTCTAAGTATCTAACAATTAGATAAGTTTCGACGGAATATGAGGTTTTCAGGATGAACTACTACAAACACCGAAGAGTGAAATGCAACACAACAGCATCTTCTCACCAAAACGGTATAAATGAACATATTGAATTCAATGATATTGCTGATTGAATTCTTAGATGTTAATGGCGTTATCCACCACGAATTTGCATTAAGTAATAAAATGGGAGATGAATATTTCAAACAGTAAAGAAAAGCAAACAACAATTGCATTGGGATAGAATCACAGTTTTCGTGTTTTCCCCTTCAAGGGAATTATTTTAGAACTTACAATTCTAAAGATCGTAAATAAATTCAAGCGACAAATATATTTCGGATAAGTAATTATAAAAAGCGTACACATCTAATCAAATGCTCTCTTTATACATTTTAATTAGCAAACTCTAATTAAATATGGCTGCAACATTATTTTTATTATTATCTTTTATCGTCCGTTAAATATTAAAGGCTAAGAGAGATGATGACGATGATTTTAAAAGATGGCATGACGGAATAAAGGAACCAGGTCCAAACGGGAAATTTACCAATAAACCCAAACACATATTATTATGTGCCACAAATTATTACTATCAATATTAGACAGAATGGAGTAATATTATTGTATTTTTACTTGCTTAAAAAATCATAGGAATACATATGTTAGTGCCGTAATGTTGATGAGGAGTTAATTTTAAATTAAATTATATTTCAAAAATCTATTAAAATTGGTTAAAATAAAGACAAAAAGATGTAACAGAATTAAAGACAAGAAATTACAAAATGTTAAATTAAGTAAAGGAAAGACATTAATAAAATATTTTTAAATTATGATGAGATTGTAACGTTGTCCAAGTTATTGTTTTTGTTTTATCTAAGTTAAAACACAGAGATGTGGATTTGTAATGTTATGATGACGAAGGACAACAAAGAGGCATGTTGCAGAGTAAGAACTATTGTAAGATTTATTTGTTAACATCAACACAATTTTGGGATGTGAAGAAAATGTCAGATTACGGAGATAAACGTATGGAGATTTTGTCTATTTGATGATCATTGCAGAAATGTGAATTTCGGCTATGAGATAAGCAAACACGTGGAGTGACGTGAATCAAGGTAGCAGTTTAGAAATCAACATTTTTCAAATAAATACTCTACCAAGGATAGAACTGGATCATTCAAAGGAGATCATTCGAAGGAGATCATTCGAAGATATTCATTCAAAGAGGATTAGAGAAAGTCTCCAGACTACGAGAGTACTAGACTGCGAATAGTTTACGAGTCATGGTGGACTATTACCAATTATAAGTTTTACCATCGTTTAAAGTTTCAAATCTTGGTAGTTACATCGTTCCAAGTTGTTGGAGTTTGCTAAACTGCAACCAGAGGACAACCAACTACATCAATTCAAGATGTATGTGTTTGCTATCTGATCATCGTTATCAAATAGGAAAAATAATCAGGCTTTGTGAGTTGTGATCTGAAAATGTTTTGTATACTCCTTACACATAAGACACATTACACATTAATAACAAATCAGTTTAATGAAAATAAAAATTGTTAATAATGAAACTTGGCATTGTATTTACTTTCCTGAGATAAGTTTACTACTTTTTTCCTGGACTTTTTAGACAATGTTCTGAGGACAATCACCCTATGTTCTGAGCTACGCGATTGCCATTAAAGGCACGACTAGGGAGGTTGACAATGTATAATATTTAAAGTAATATATGCTGTTTCTTCTAAGATAAAAACCAGAATATATATTTAACTAAAAATAGTTGTGGCAAAAGATTTTTCATATCGGCCAACGTATTCAAAATGGCTGCAAAATATGGTGCCTTTAGCAGATACATCTTTCAGTACAACTTATATGAAAACGATTTAAATAATTAACCAAATTAATACTCAAATAGGAAAGCCAGGGGACACATCGAATGGTATTTTCGCGGTGTCTTCAAGGCAGTCCTTCATTGGCCCCAGGCCCAACTTGAAAATTTTCAATGCAAACATGCGGTGAGTAATACCTCGTTAGATAGATCTTTAAAAAGTAAAGACCCCTGTGGCAAGAGGTTGTTCGTATGGGTCACTGTTTTTAAAATGACCATCAAAACATGGTACCTGTATCAGAAAAAAGCCTCCAGTGCCCATAAAATGAAAACGGTTAAAGGTAAATGAACAGAACAAACATTCGATAGAAAATCAGACAAGGTATCTATTGTTCCACTGCCCGAGAATGTTGCAACAGAGGAGGAGATGATTAGAGTAAAAGTTCCATAATACAAACTAGAAATCTAACTCTTAGCATATTATCACTGCAACCTCCCTCCGCAAGTGACTGAAGCGGAAAGAAACAGAGAAATGTCAAATAGGAACCTTACGTTTTGCAAATTGAATTTACACAACAAAACTTTCTAAAATGCTTTTTTGTAAGAGATATTTGTCTTTCTAATAAGAAAAAATAGTTAAATTTTGTGTTACATGGTAACTTCAATTTTTATTGAGGGCAATGATTTGATGCAAAAATGTATCAACTGAACTTCGAAATAAAACTGTCGAACTATGCAGTTATTAGAACAATGTGTACAATCCGCGGCAAAAAACCTGCAACATGAGCATATAAGTTTATTGTGAAATGACGAAGTCTTTTGCTCCAAAATAAGTGTGCACGGGAAGAGGCTGAGATTTATCCTGGCGTGATTCGTTCCACTTAGACGTTATGTTCATTCCCTGTGCTGTTAGGCGTAGTTTCACAATAAACTTACATCCTCATGTTGCAGGTTTTTTGCCGCGGATTGTACAAACGTTGGTTTCGTTCCATCGTCGTCTGAACTGGTTCGATTCTTTTCCTACAGTGTCTTCTTGATATGTCACGTCTAGGGCTTTTCGTTTGTCAGTCTCCTCACCTCCGGGCCAGGGTGCTTTCTCTTCTAGAGTACAGCCGCATCATGAAGATTGAACGAGAATCGACGTGATATGACTTTAGTTTATGACATACAGTTTTCTATTGCACAGATAGCAGATTTGTGGGCAAAGATGTGGAAAGTGAACGGCCGTGGCAGTACAAAAGGTACCATCTCGACATTTTTCTATTGGAAGAGAAAGATAAGGACAATCTTAATTATATTAGGTGGAGAGGGATGCATACTCATTTTCAACCTAATCAACACTACTTGCCACAGAAATTTAGGAGATGAGATTTACTGAGATGTTGTCCACAATTACATTCCGAATTACCTTTAGCGATAATTCAGTTGAATGTATTGAATGTCCCTGCCGATGTAGATATTTCGGAAACATCTTGCATGAACTTCATTAAATTCTTAGGGACCAGGGATGCATGCACAATTTTTCCAAGGTTTCAAACAGTGAATTATTAAAACCTTTGCTTCGCATTTCAGTTAATTCCCCAGCAGTGAAATGATAAATGCCTTCTGTGATATTCTAGATGAGTTTTATTATGTTCATTTATCTAAAACCGTTATCGTATTAGTGGTACTTGATGTTTTATCCGATACAAGTACTATGTCTTGGTGGCCATTTTGCGACCTGTGACTCACATGAATAATCTTTTGCCACAACACTGATGTATGAAGATCTATCGAAGGAGGTATCACTCAACCCATGTTTATATTTAAAATTTTAAAGTTGGGACTTGGTTCCCCATCAAGGGCGGCCCTGTGGAGCACAGCGACTACACCGCTTGATGTACCCCATGGCTATTCCTTTTTTTAATTTTTGTTGGGTTCATTTAAGTTGAACCGTTTTCGAGATATGTCCCTGGAAAGACCACCCTGGGCTACCCTACACATATATATATATATATATATATATATGTGTGTGTGTGTGTGTGTGTGTGTGTGTGTTTGTGCGTGTGTGTGTGTGTGTCAGATAACCAAGAAAGGTCTCTCGTTTTCTGTGAAGTTATGTGCTCAATTGGCCCTAACACCAGGAGTTGAATACCAATGGCGATAAGGCGAAGGCCAGTTGTTAGTGTCGATATTCTCTCTATTCTTTCCCATTATTCTTCGATAGGTTTGATCATTTTCACTCATTCTTGTTATTTGCAAATACTCGTCCCACCTCAATTGCATCGCAGATTCAAGAAGAAACTGAATTTACGTTCTAACACACCAACCAACTAGAACTTCCATTTAATAAAAAAAATATTGGTTGCTTACCATATCTTCGTACACTGTGATTAATGTGGAGTCAAACGCTGCTGCAGCGGGCCGAAACATATTCCAGGCCTTTGCTGATGATGTCGCAACTACGCGGACAGTACAGCCGTGGTTTAACAGGTTTAAGGACGGTAATGAAACACTCAAATGTGTACCACGTTCCAGAAGAACGATACATGTACAAAATGAAGACTTTCGGAGAGTAATTGAGGCGAACAGTTGCCAGACATATGAGGAACTGGGACTACAACTTAGTGTGAGTGGAGAAACCATTCGGCGTCACCTCCATCAACTTCGTAAGCACTACAAGTTGAGGCAATGGGTCTCACATGATTTGAATCCGGGCCAGAAGGAAACGCGAGGAGACATCTGTGTTTTTTTGTTGTCTCGTATGGGAGAGAAACCATTTCTGGAGAATATTTTGACATGTGATGAAAAATGCATCTTGTTCGAGACTCAACGACGACGTCATCATTCGTTAGCATCTAATGAACCAGTCTCAAAACAAAACATTGAAAAGTCATCAGACATGATATTACTTGTGTAACGTCTCACATAGCCTCACTGCTTAAAAGGGCGTTAAAATCAACTGAACTCAATTTATTATTAAACATAACATGTGGTACTTTTATTTTATTGTGTAGTAAACAACGAACAAATTAAAAGCAGAAAGTGCGGCACCATTTGGTGGATAAATGGATCCATATAGTGTCTGTCTCCGAGAGGCATGCAGATTTTAAAATTCTTGCAATACTTTTGGAATTTTTTCTTTACTAGAGCATTTATTTCCTAATGATTCTACACATATTATATAGTTTCACATTTGATAATCCCATCAACAGTAGCTACTGCTCCATGCTCTGCCAATTCACAATACAACGATATTGTATATCTGATGTAATGTATATCTGACATATGTGAATTCCTTCTATTTCTAATTGCTGCTATTTTGGCAACGGTGCTTAAAAGTTCACACTATGTTATGAAGAAGAAGATGGAAAATATAGAAACGATGATGACATTGATAGATTTCATGTAATAGTAATTGCTGTGACTGGAGGTATTTATTTGTTTCGTGTTGCTATGACAACAGAAAGATTATTCATAAATTTTGAAAATAAACGGTTAGTTGTACTATGCATTTGATGTGCCTAATTTTGTAAGGTATGCAGTTATTAGAATTTGCAATTACATATAAAACTAAAGTGTTGAATTGTGTTGACTTATCTGGTGATTGGAATTGTGGGCAATATATGTAAAACAAAGATAACAGAAAGTATATAAATAACTTTAAAACAAAACATACTAATAAACAATGACTTATTTCGTGACTTACGTAATGGAAACCGCCCTCGGTATTCTTGATTATCCGTGCGAGTAATTCCATTACAAAACCATACACAAGTACAATGTCCGTATATTCCTCAATTGTGTTCTGTACTTAAACGCCGTTTGCCTCGGTGACAGTGTGTGAAACATATCGGAATGAACACACATAAGAATAGTTCACAAAGGGGCACGAGCTCCAGAAAGACTCTCTTACAACATTGGAGGCGTAACTATGTCGCATGTGCTACCACCTGTTGCCAAATTTGAAATCATGGAACCTCCCCAGTTTCGAATCATTCTAACGTTTGTGAACCTCAAAACTGCTGTTAAGTAATTTCCCAGAAACTTAATGGTTTACATACTAGCTACTACATACTTCCTACCTACCTCAATTTCTTGTTTTACTTTCAATAAATGAGGTACATTGATGTTGGTGGTAGCATGATTATTTTTCTTCCTATTTCACTTGTTACTGAAAATCGTACCCATGTTATTGTGAATTTTCTTGTTTGATTTACCACTTTCACTATTCCTCAAAGCATTGCCACTTCTTACCCACCATATAATAATTATAACACTAGATTTTGTCATGTGTAGCAAATTAAAAGCTTTTAGGAAATATCGGTTTAATCTCATAACATTTTCCAAATCTTTTTTTCGTGATAAGAGTCACTCAGTGTGTTACATTGTCACATTCTCATATGTTGAACTTCCCTAATACATTTGTTGTGTATTCCGACCGCCTCTACCATATGAACATCAGGCGGAAGGTTTTGAAGGGAAGCAAAATCTATCATAACTATATTATTTGAAGTAAATATTTATTGATGCATACAGATTTCTTGATGATGACAGTTAAATTTACTAAGCTGGCCTTCTATTTAAATACTACATTTATAAATCATGTTTAGGTCACATTAGATTAAGGTCACATGGAAAACACGAAAGCAAATGTTCTAATGAAATGTATTGTGAATTACTGATTGTTGTGTAATACAATAACTAAACTCGATAACTCAACAAACGAACAGTAGCGAACACCTGTTCTCTTTGGTTACTTATCACTAGACACCCCATGTTAGGCAACATTTGTATTCTTTAATATTATATATATGATTAAATATAACTGTTTAAAGTTTTCATGGCGGGGACATAGTTTGAACTCAAGTCAGGTTTTAGCCTATTTTGCCTATTTCAGTCCTTACTGCTTAAATAATTGCTTTAGTGCCTAATATTGCGTATTCTATGGATTTTATTCAAATTAGATTTTATTGGGAAAAATATGTAAGTAGGCCCTAAGTATTTCAAGAAAGAATTTTGTCTCCACCGAGAAATATAAGGGCTTTCTGAGGTGATTAGAGGCTCCTAAAGTTTGGATTACTTTATGTACGGATAAAGTGTATAAAATTTGGACTGTTATGTGTAGTGATGAAGTGCTGTATAGAATGTATTTACAACATATACATGGAATATATGGCATTTTTTTACTTACGTAGTAAAACAAGATATTAAGATACATGTATGTTTCTATACTCTTTGAACATTGTATAAAACTTGAATTACTTTTTCACTGGATTGAATATTTATCCTCATTAATTTGAGTTACATTTTGGTGTCAATTTTCTAAATATTAATTGTCTATTTCCTATCCTATTTTCCAGGTTTTCTGTGGCTAACATCCGGTCTCTACTTATCACTCTTTTAATACGAAATCTACTCTTGTTTTTGTCACAAACATGTTCCTTATCATTAAAGGTGAAAACAAGTTTTTCTTTTCAATTTTTAATAGACATAGAAGGAAATCAAGAAATATGATAAATGAGCTGCTTGTTCTGTAATTGTAAACTGATATATAAATATTGAAGATCGATATTGCATTCTATAAAAAGGATTATCCTCTTTCATCTACAGGTACGTTTTTCTTTCTTTCAGGAACATTATAGATTATTTTTAAAGAAAAAGAAACAGACACAAACAGGTTATATTTGTATTGTTTAGACGTTTCTGAGTGCAATTGTCTTCCCTTTCCCTTCGTTGTTCAAAATAAGGTACCACAGTTAAAATCATGTCTTTCAAGATTTGTTCTTTCTGGAGATAAGGGGGAGAAACTTCATTCCATTGCTTGGAGTGGCAAATTGCTTAGGATCTACCATGGGTGTACATGAAAGGCAACACATATGCTGTTTGCCGAAACGTAGATCTACTTGTAAAGAACTGAATAACTAAACTTCATACTAATGTTGATGTACTCAACAAGATGTACGTAATCCATTGAATATTTCGGCAACTGCTCATCAGCAATTGATGAAACCAACTCAAAAACACATCTTAAGTCCTACCGAATAGATTTACAACTTAAATGTCCCTCTCAGAAAATTTCCCACCAAAACACCTGCTACCGGCTATTTTATGCGTATGACATGCAGCCACACAACAAAGCAAAGCAATGAATACTTAGAAATATATTCGAAATAATTTAGTAGCCGAAGACAAGTTGATGAAAATATTTAAAAACTCCATTGTGTCAACTAAAATAACATAATATTAATGAGCATAATGAGATGACTAATATAAACTTTAGCTCAAAGTTACTATGAAATATTTAACTAAAAATCTAACCAAAATTTTGTAGAAAGCTCAGTCGCCCTTTTACCGACCACATTCGAACGTCTATATGTCACGTAATATGTACCTGGAATATTATAAAAATCCCCATCGGCTTTGATAACCCCCTGCCGACGTTCTCAAGGCTATGGACTCCTCCGCGTTAGAAGTTTGTGTTCCGTGGAGAGAAGAAAGTATGAACTGCATTCTACGCCTCTACAAGGGGTTTGAACTGGCGTGCTCTAAGATGATTTTCCAAGGAATGGGAAAGGTGATAATCGGGCCGTGCAATGTCCGAGCAGTATGGCGGATGCAATAGTGTTTGCCATCCAAAGAGTAAAATGGTGTCCTGGGTCATCCTAGCCACGTGGGGCTTAGCATTGTCCTGCAACAGGAGGATCTCTTTGCGATTCAGAAGTGCTGGCGACAAGTTTTATCTTTCACTTCAACACGGCTCAACTGCCAACAGTACACTGTTGCGTTGAAGCTCTGACTAGCTGGTACCAGTTCCCAATGTACGATGCCCTTAGCAGTACACCAAACATACGGTACAACCTTCCTCTCATTCAGTGATGCTTTCGGCTGATTTGGAACCAGCTCATGAGATGCTAACCAATGATGACGGTACCTTGGAGTTTGGAATAGGGTTCACTACACATGTCAACACTCTGTCCAAAAATGGCTCCATCCTCAGGTGAAAAAGCAAGAAACCGCAGGTGTCTTCTCGCGTTGCCTTCTCTCCCAGACCCATCTTCTAAACATCTCGTGCTTCCAAGCTGATAGAGAAACTCCTGAATGTTATCTCCTCTCGAACTGAATTGTAATCCCCGTTTCTCACATGTCTGGTCATTCTTCGCCTCATTTGCTACCTGATGAGCTTCATTTGCACACGTGTTTTTCATCCTTCACGTCGTGCGTTTTCGAGTGTTCCATCACCGCCCTTAAACTTGTTAAACCGTCGTTACACTGTCCGCGTAGGTGGCGACATCCTCCCCAAAGATATGGCGTATCTTCCGGCCCGCTGCAGCGGTGTTTAACTCCTATTTAAACTCGTACAGCATACACGCCCTTATGTGGCGGTCCTATGTTCAGCCTGTCATTACACAACTTTACGATGTAACTTAACTGCCACAAACAAGTAGTATGTTGAATACACCAACACCAACAACTGACACTACAAGTTTATCCATTTGCATTCAATTCACTGTGTGAGGGCCAATTGAAACATACCTCCACAAAAAGCGGCATAGGTTTCTTGGTTACCTTTATATATTTCATCTGCAGGAGTGTTTGGTTTTCTCGCACTTACGTTATAGATTATTGTTTAAAGGAAAAAACATACAGCGAAATTATAATTGTAATGTTTAGATGTTCCTTTGTGCGGTGCCCTTCGAATCTCCTTCGTTGTTCATGGTGGACCAGCACACTTAAAATCGTTCTTTCTAGATTTGTTATTTCCAGTATGGCTTCGGCAAACCATGACATTGAACGGAGCGGCAAATTACTTAGGATTGGCCCTGGGTGTACATGAAGGACAAGACACGTGCAATTTGCCGAAACGTAGATCTACTTGCAAAAGATCTCAATAACTACATTCAACACTAGTGTTTATGTACTCAAGAAGATTTGGGTAACACTATGATGGTTAATAAATAGCTATTACATCCTCTGTAAAAAAGCCAAGACTTTAAAATGTATTCAATATAATTCTGTGACTGAAGAAAAGTCGAAAAAAATTTCAATAATTCGGTAGTTTCAACTAATACAACTTTATATTAAAGAGCATAATGAGATGACTTATATACACATTACTTCAAAGTTAGTACAGAATAGTTAGCTAAAAGGGTAATCAAAATTTTGAAGATATTTTCAGAAGATAGACTATCACAAGAAACTTGACCAAGTTGTAGAATAAAATTCATGTAATTTTCAAATTTAACACTAACCACTTACCTTGCAACACCTGTTAAATTTTTTTGTGACACATTTGCTGTGGGCCAGTCTTACATTTTACGATATATTCAAGAATATTATTGTCCATTCATGTTGAAACTAAGAAAACCCACTCAACAAAATGGAGAAACATAGTTGTATTTGGTAATAGTTTATTATACATAATTTGCAATGTTATGACTCACCCTTGTGCTTATCGGAAAAATATTGTATATATGTATATTCTATTTCTTTAAAAAAGACTGACGTATCCAAACATTTTAACGTACAATTTGAGAGACTCTAGAATGTACGCCTACTGTTTAATAACAACATATGTTTGTAATTTTTCTGAATATAAACAAAAATGTCCTATTAAGATAACTATTCTTCAATATGCCGATTATTCTGAAACAACATCATACCACGCGTATCATTTTGAAATGGTAATATTATGATAATACATTCAATACATGTTCTTTTCATCACCAGCACAGAGACAATAGCTCATTATGATTTCATTTTACTGACTGTTCTTGAAAACAACGCTAATATCCTGCATGACTTGTTTCATTCAGATATCACGATAAAGATCATTTAGACTTTTACGCCTTGACACAGCAATAATAATCGTATATAACATCACAAAATAATGAGTTAATCAATACAACGCTTTTATCAGATTATATAAATAAGAGAGGGTATTTCCTTCTTTCTACAGACGCCTTTGGTTTTTTTTGTTCCTATTTTATAATCTATCATGTATATAATTGAAACTTACCGCCTGACTAAATTACACTAGCCTGCGAATTCTAACTTTTGGGTAATTATATAAAGTAATTGGATAGAGTATGGCACCTTTCATATTTCGTGTGTAGAGAATTCAGAACAAAAATTGGTTTAGTCATTGCACATGAGGTTTTCGTGCAAATTGCATATTAACATTGCCAATATCAATATATCTAATGGTTTATTGTTATTCATAACACTGCTACGAATACTAGTACACTTACTAATATAAACAAGATTAATATATTATATTTGTATTTCTAGTGATGTATGCGACAGTAAGATAACTCGTAATCACGATATTAGAAACAAACAAGGCAAAAAAACGGGAAAAAGAGCAATGTTTATGGATAAACATAAAAGGTTTCCTAATATCTGGCCCATCGAAGATGCCCTCTTTAATTTTTTTTATTACTGATGCCAACTTCAGTATTTAAAAGCTTTACAAATTGCTTCAATAAGCCAAGCTTAATGTGAAGGGGAGGTAACAGTATATCATGTGCATTAACAAGACCTGCGCGTTTTAAGCTTTTCGAACTAACATTCCACAGCCTATCTGGCCATTCCTTTTGAGTCCAGTGGACTGCCTTTGCCTGACTGTAGCATGGGGATTTGGCATAGTCTGACTGTTGACCCAACAGAAGACCGATGACCTTAAAATCCTCACATATTTGTCATTGAAGTTCGTGGTTCTTTATCTTATTCAACATCAAATCAAGATTGTCGTAACTTCCCCTCATGGCAACAGAATAACCAACTGGAATGGATACTAGCTTGTTTCCGCTGTATGGGAGTACACACTTCAAACTCCGCTTGAAAGCATCAAGGAAAAGTCTTCATTGGGATCCATCATAGTCACTCGATCCTAATTAATATTAACTCCGGAATGTTGTTCTGCAGAAAAGAAAGCAGCAAATTCTTGTTCCGGATGCCTGTACCAATAGTACGTCGTCTCTGGTATCAACAGGTGTCCCTCCTTTAGTCGTGATCTCAATAGTTCGGCAGACTTCCTTTGTGAGACCAAGGTCACGAACTAAATCATTAAACCACTCTGTTCCAAAAGTATGGGCTCTGTTGATTCTTGTGGGTCAAAGTCTGAATCGTAATTGTTGTCACTAGGAGATTCGGAAGAGGCTTCGTTTAATTGCTCTGGTGGCTGTGGGACAGTGTGTCAGGACCATGGGATACAGGTAAACTGACGGATGGAATTGTAGTTGGGTAAGCAATTTTAGCCCTGTTCCTAATGTTGGAACCTTTCATATTCACAGAACCAAAGTATCAATTTGTGCTGTGGTCCGTAGGCTCATGCCACACAATGGGGATTCCAAATGGCAATGCTCGTCTTTCCCCTTTCATCCATTGCCGTAGTTAGTCAATGCATGTTCGACAAATCTCTTGTCCTTATCTCCCAATGTTATACCAAATTACGCAAGATAAGCCTTTTGCTAAAAGGAAGTTATATTGCGCCGTTGTTTCATGGGCACAAATGTCCCACATATATAAAAGAAAATATCTGGATTATTCTGAAAATCTCGACGCTGCATTCCGAAAACTCTACGAATAAACAATTCACTTGCGACACTAAATACTACGCACACACCACGATATTAGAGGCTTCAAAGCAATGAGCACAATTACTGAATTTACAACGAAACTGTCTGAATCATTCGCAGGAAAAACAATATGAGGAAACAAAACAATGCCGCTAGGCGGACACGATAAGCTGTTGTTTCGCTACCGTTACAACATTTCACGCCATGAGATTAATAGCATTTCAGCCAATCAGGATGTTTAGTCCTCCTGGTTTGAGACGCATATGAATGAATAGGTAAAACGATTTTCTCGATTTTGTCACAAAATGTGATGTGATGAGACAAAACTAATATTACTTTTGTCTTAGGTGGCAATCACCACATCACAGAAATATATTGCACTTACGCAATAAAATCATCGCAGGCTAGTGTTATTAGCGTTTGTAATACTAAAAGTTCAAAAGTTTGATTCTAGGTGGAAGCTCATGCGGTTTGGGTTCTCTGTTAACCTGTTAATTATAGATCCATGCAGGGTGTTTTAAATCAACACCGACAACTCTTGGAAAGTGATTAGACATCAAGATAAGGCAAAAAGTATAGAACAATCTGTGTGCACAAATGGAGTTATATACTGCAAAAATATGATGAAAGGGAATTCAAGGGTCCACAGCTCCCAAACTTTGGGACATACCATAGTCTGGACAATACTTCACTTAAGAAGTAATACGTGTACATTCTAAAATTACATGCTTCTGAATCCTGAGGTACTCACGCAGCAATAGAGAGAGTTTGGCTATGAGCGTATAATATTAAGTACTCACCAACTACCACTGTAAAACTTGGTGCGGAAATAACGCAGAATACTGAAACTTGACCATTGATATAGGGGATATACTACCTGCTAAGCGAAACCACTAGCTGACTAATTTAGATCCTTTAGTCCCATAGTTGAGCTATGACCATTAAAGATCATTTTATTTGTGTTTTTGGTCACCCATAACTTCGAAAGGAAACATACATCTGGTCTATACATTTGGTCTCACAGATTGGTCTATACATTTTGCCTTATCTTGTTGTGAAGAATCATCTTCCAAACATTTTTGATGTTTAGAAACACCACACACACACACACACACACACACACACATACATACATACATACATATATATATATATATATATATATATATATATATATATATATATATATATATATATACTGATCGCCATTAAATTTGCAACATCCACAAGGAAATGAGTTAGAAGTATAAAATTTTACAAAAAGATAGATTCTACTAAAAGATGAAAATCATTACGCTTATAGGTCGGTGCTGTGACATTTGACATGCGCAGCAGGGTTGCTGTACCTACTGGAGCCAGTAGCGTCCATTAACAGCCTGAACTGCTGCAACATGTTGGGAGATGGAGAGAATGTGCCCCTCGATGTCTACTTGAGATATGTCGTCCCAAGCGGCTTCCACTCGGCCAAAGATCATCCCAAGCGGACAAACATCCTCAAAATTAGGTGGACGAAACCTGTGTTGAGCCCAAAAAGTAACCCACAATGGACCAGAAATGCTCAATCGGCGAAAGATCCGGAGAACGTACCTGGTGCCGCTACGTGGTTAGCTTCGACGAATGTGAAGACATTCCTTTCAATATGGGGTCGCGCGTTATCTTCTTGGAAAGTGTCGTTATGCAAACCACAGATTAAAGGTACTTCAACAGAGGTGAGCACTCCTGTGTTTTTCTTTGGCTGTTCAATGTCCACGGAAAGCGTAAGAGGCTTGAAAGAACACCTAAGGTGACGACAACTCATACCACGATGTCCAGTGAAGGGCCTCTGTGACGATGTCTGATGCAGTTGCTCTGAAGCCTAGTGCCACGGTACCGCGAGACATTTATACGTTCGACATTAGGCTGTAGAGGGAAACCGTATTCATCGGATTAGATTATGATATTCCATTCCTCACGCCATGCACGATGATGTTGGCACCATGTCTGGCGCGCACGCCTATGTTGTACTCATAGAAGAATCCGCAGCAATTGGTGCCTAGAAAAAATTTCCACTCCTACAAACGACTCAGCACGATCGTGGTGAAACTGGACATCTTAAAATCACTCCTAGTTTCAGCGCCAGCAATCTTGATGTGGCTGTACGGTCTGTTAGGATGATAGCCATCAAGCGTTTCTTTTTCGCGGTTCTTGGTGTCAAGCGGACGGCGGGAACCTCTATGTCGTTTTATAGTTTACTTCTTATGCCCACTGGTTCCAAACAGTGCCATCATAAAAGCTTTCTGTCCTACAATGGCACCGATCTCTGGGTACGGCAAGCCACAATTACGCTATACAATAATTCAACCCCGCGAAACCTCCTACAAGTGCTGCCATATTCAACTACGAGGCACTGCTAAACGCTTTGTATACACTACTCTCATGACCACGCACATTCTTCGCACATATGGGCGTCTCTAACCTTCTCGAATTTTATTTTTCCAGATGCCGTAGGAGGTCTACGTGACGCACCATGGCCTAGGCCAGCTGATCACTTTCTTCTACGACCATCCCCTACATATGTATATAAATTCCATGCTCTACTGATAACTCCTTCTGGGTATTGCTATTTTAATGTGGAGCAGATATTAAGTAACAACATGATATATAAAATATTCACGTTGCCCGAACAGTATGTGAATAATGTGATTGATTAATGTTTGAGTGATAATATTGTATGGTTAGTGTGATAAGAGAAGTTAATAGTTAACTTTGTTTTTTTTTTAATAATTTTGTTACTGAGGTAACATATAATTAGAGCTTAATTATAAAGAGCTATTAAATACCCTATTGATAAGACACTTAATTTGAAATTACATATTAGTCGCCCTCCATAACACCAGAATAAAAACTTCTGATGCCTACGTATTGGGAATGGCAGGCAACACTCCACAGATGAAATGCTGTGGAAACGACGAAGTTACTCTACAAAATTGTAGTTACTAGAGTGTCTAGAAAAGTATGCGAAGGGTGGAAAATATCAATTAGACCCCGTAGATGATAGGCGAGAAATATTTTAGGTTACGGGACAAAGCGGCCAGTCCTATGCAATGAGAAGATGACCATAATGTATTCATACATACAGATCTAGAGAAAATCACAAAAAGGAAGCCATGGTGGTGAAATTGAATGAAACGATGAATGAAGAAAGCCAGAACAAACAGAAGAATTACGAAAGACATATGAGCATGATTTTTCTTGCATATTTTACATACTGCAATTGACGTGAAATGTGAATAAACCAATACCATATGCATTAGACGTAGACACCCTAATATTAAGATAAACATTTTATGTTCTTAATGGTAGTCTCAAGCTATTTGCTTCCAAAACTCTCTCGCAAAGTTTTTTTCCTGTTATGAAATTTACTCACCATATATAAAGTACGATAAAAAAAGAGCTTAGTAGCATATGGCTAGGCACGTGGTATTGTTTAAAACAGACATGATGGAAAACGAATTGGTTTATATTATTTTGTAAACTACCTGCTAAGCTGGTGGTACAGGGTCACTACGCAAGTTTTGAGATGTGAAATAACTTACATACTTAAAATCAATTTAATACTTACATTTTCTCGAACTATTCACCATTACTTTGTACACACTTTTGCATCTTCGAAAACCACTTGTGGAAGCAGTCTATTTCTTCAAGTTTTGAAAGTTCATTCTCGTAAGCTACTACAGCTTCTTCAGTGCTGCAAAATATCTTCCCACGCATGCGATCTTTGATCCTGGGGAACAGAAAAAAGTCACACGGGGCCAAGTCAGGGCTATACGGCGGATGAGTCATAAGTTTGACCTCCGTAGATTCTAAAAAACTGAATTGTGATATTCGCCGTATGTGCGGACGCGTTGTCATGATGAAGCAGGATCCCAGCAATCCAGTTCTTGGACGCTGTTCCCGAAGATTATGGAACACTTTTGTTAGGCAAAGAGTGGTGTACTATTTAGCAGTAAGAGTCCTTTGTTCTTCAAGTGGAACAGTTGTAACATGGCCATATTTGGAGAAGAAAGTTGCGACAATCTTATGCCCCACACTTCGCGGTCGCTTCACTTTTATGGGTGGATTTTTCGACTGGAAAGATCCAAATTGTAGTCTGGCGTTTATTTTCAGGGACAAATTGATAGATCCAAGTAACATTGTCAGAGACGCGTCAGGAATTCCCTCCATCAAATTTTCAAGCATTTCTTCACAACATTCCACACGCATGCGCTTCTGCTGTTCAATCAAATTGTGAGGCACCCAACGGGATGAAACCTTCCTGAGCTGAAGATGATCATTAAGAATTTTTGTTACTGCTGGCGATCCAATCTTCACTGTAGATTCAATGTCCTTAAAACTTGTTCGAGAAGTTTCTCGAATCATTTGTTCCACAGTGGAAATGTCTTCATCTTACACAGCTGTTGCCGGACGCCCAACTCTCATTCAACTTTAAGCAATGTCCGACCTCTTCTGAATTCACCAAACCACCGAAAAATTGTAGCACGGGAAGGAGCAAGGTTCCCAAAAGTCTCCTGAAAACTGTCGAGGCTTTGTGTCTCGTTGAAACCACTTTTGAAATCGTAAAGGATCATTGACCGAAAATGTTCCCTTTCGAGCTCCATTCTAGACAGAAGAATACTGCTCCAATCAACAAACAAGTGAAAGCGATATGTCCACGCTGTCAAGATGGGCGAGTTGAAGCTTGCTTCATTTCTTCGCTCTGCATACCACTACCGAACGCAATTGTTGGAATTCAAATACTGAGCCACAATGATGAGTATCTCAAAACTTTGACACTATCGTAGTGACACTCGTACTGAAGAAAAAGTCAAACAGTGATCCTGTCTTAATATTTCCTTGGTACAAAAGTTCAGAGTTTTGTATTTATTCGTTTCAAAATTACATAGGAGTATTCATAATAAACTATCCTCTTTCACTGTATATATCTATATCTATATATGTATCTATCTATCTATCTATCTCTCTCTCTCTCTATCTATCTATCTATCTATCTATCTATCTATCTATATATATATATATATATATATATATATATATATATATATATATATATATATGCGATGTCTCTGGATAAATTTAAATTTAAAATTATTGACTTTTTGATTGATTGGATTTTATTCGGGACGTCAGCATCAAAGATATTTGTCCTAGTCACGATCAAACAACTGCTCAAAAATACTGACTGTCGCGAATAAACTTTAAATACTGAAAAAGAAAAACTAATATACGAGAAAAAACCTATATATAGCAGTAACAGCAAAAAGTAATAGTAGTAAAAAGAGATCAAATATGTAGCATAATAAAGAAATAATAATAATAATCTGAACATTTAATAGAAGAACACTGGAAAGTCAGAATACATGATCAAAGTGCAGATATGAATTTTAAATAAAGTAAGAAACTGAGAGAACGTGAGCACTGCACTGCCAAGTAAACAGCAGTCCGTGTTACTCTCTGAAATCTGAGTAGTAAAAACACTGGGAAAGAATGTTCCGAATATTGAGTGGGACAATACATTCCTCACAATACAGACGATTCAAACCACATAGTCAAAAAATTATTCGTCAAATCAGAGTGTTTGATGCGTAATTGCATCAGGAGCACTTCATCCCGAGTACAATCGCGACTTTATAGAACTATAATATGGGCGACTGGAAGTAAAAATGTTCAAGTTCCAGGAATGATTTTCTTAATCATTTATTCAATTTTAGTTTAAATAATTTCAGTTTACAATCTTTTTAAAATAATTACAATATGTTAACACTTTTCCAGAACTTTTCAAGATATTTGCACCTGATTGTATTCACCGTTGCCAACGTTTCACTCAATAACGGAAGTCATCCTGGAAATACCCAACGAGTATATCCTAGAGTAAGGTTTTTAAAACCTATAGCGTTCCACGCCGAGTTCCTTTCAGGGTTCATATGATCCCTGGGAACAAAACAAAATCCCCTGGTGCTAGGTTTGGGCTGTACGGCGGCTGGTGTAGCGTTGGCAAACTCATTTTGGCCAGAAACTTGGAGACATTGAGCGCGGTGTTTGTTGATGCGCTAACATCGTGTAAGATTCAATTGTCACGAATTTCGTTTCGGAGGCGTCGAACTCTTAGCAGTCGTCACCTCCACGGGCTCCCAACCTTCCCGAAACCGCTTGTACGACTTGAAAGTTTGATTTTTTTTCACTGTCCCGTCACGGTAGGCTTTCCGAAGATTTAGTAGCGTTTCCGTCCCCTTTTCACCCAGTTTTGCACAAAATATGTTGCCTAACAAGCTCAAGAAACTAATCACTTTTTTGATCGACGAGTGTGCTGTTGATAATTCTGCGTAAATCCTGACCATGCCTGAACAACTGCCGGCAGATAACTGATACTGGTCTCGTTTTCAAGCTTAGATCCACTACCAATTTCTCCGCCCGATTCTCCGCCCCGTCAGGCAGCGTGTTCTACTACAAAACATCATTCCGTGAACGTCTGGGACTAACCCTGTATATACAAGATTCCCATTTTTATCGACAATCGAAATATGAACGGACATAATAATGAAATACAAAATCATAAAATAAAAGATTAATATTTAACATATGGAATCATAATGGTGTTTGTGTAAACAATAACTAAAACGAACATACTTATATTTGTTATTGAATGTTTTTATCGTGTAGCATTACTAATTACATGATAATTGAGTAATTAAACAAGTAACTAACGTTGAAAAATAAATATAATACGAGTTCGTCAAAACTGACAAAAGTGTAGCGTATGGAGTCACAGAAACTTTTCAAAAATACCACCATCAACATTAATCCATTTTAAGCGTGTCAAAGAACATGATCTTTTTTATTACGAAAATCTCAAAGATGTTTACCGATTAACATAGCAGCAATAATAATGCGATCTTGCAGTACATTCCTTATATTTATCATTTCCCGGTAACCTTCTTGTTCTATTCATCCTAATAAAAATAAATCAAAAAGATTGTGGCCATGCAAGGAGACTAACATCATGAATCTATCTAATATTTTAGGTGGTATGCAGATGATGAATGATCAATTGAGTGTTATGAGGCAGTAGTTCGACATTTTACAAGATGAGGTTCTGCCTTGTGCAAAAATTGCTGTTGTTTAATTGATTTGTTTAAGAATTTTGTAACAGAATAATTTATCACAGAGAATTCAAGCGTTGCTGCAGGCTAAAGGGACAAAATGAATCTCGGTACCAATACTACACCTCATATCTAAGAATAATAGGTGTTCATACAGTAATTATAATGTTCTGTTAGGGTTTTCTCAAACCAAACTGCGAATATTCTGATCACCATTGACTGAAGGTTGACTCATCATTGAATATTGTTATTAAAAATTCACATTATGAATTATAATCCGCTGCTTTTTTAGCTTAGGAATTCAGTTTTGCGTAGGTATGAGTGAAGGAACGAGCAAATATTTTCCCAAATAAGGTTCGGCGAGAGGCGCTGAAATGTGTTGAGGAAAGAGGCGCCTTCTGGGCAGAAAAATTCCATGGTTTCGCTGTTTTGCGAATTTCGGCTGGCTAAGCGCTAGTTTCAGGAATTAACATTGAGAATACGATGATTGGTTAAAGAATACACAACTTTACAGTCAAATGTAGTAAACTTGCTTAATCAGGTGACTTGGGAAAATAAACTTGCTTAATCAGGTGACTTGGGAAAATAATTTTTAAAGTTGCAGAGTAGTATCGTAAATACAAACTGAACTCGTATTTTTAAATTTCATCAATTCTGCAAACGGTTATTCTGTTCTGTGACTAATAGGAAAATATCCGGAATCTTTTGTTATATGACAATTTTTCGTATCGTCATGTCGGATGATCAGTTAGTATTTATGTTTACTGTCAAATGTCAAGCCACAAAGTGAAAATATAAATTTTTATACAACAAACTATCCTCACACAAATATTCTGACGTAATGGTTAATGTATTATATATATATATACAGGCACGTAGCCAAGGGGTGGGTCCGCGGGGTCCGGACCCCCCCCCTTCGGATTCAGAAATGAAAAATATTAAGGAAAGATGAAACAGAAAGAAATAAGAAAGAGATAAATCAGCCTCAAAAATATAAATTTACAATAAGCGTTTGGTTACTCTTTCTTATGAGGAGCGTTGTGTGGAGAAAACGGGAGGGGGGGATCAAGTTGAAATTGGATATTATTGTAACGGAACATTGGGAATTCCATCTAGCTCCATGTTTACCCTGTGCAGCGGCGCAAATCTGTCTTCAACATTGGGAGGGACGGGTAAGACAGTTGTATAATTTTTTAAAAGGATGTTCAAATTATTTATGAAGTTGAAAAACAATACTGTGGAGGATCAGAGGAGCAGAGTTGTCTTCAAAATTGTGAGGCGGGAAGATTTGAGGCTTATTCTGGGGTGGGGACATTAATTTCATCTTACTTTCCTTTGTGGCAATCGGACACAAATCATCATATTTCTCCCCCAAAAAACGCATTTCAAATCGGATTATTGGGGGGGAAAAGTCCTCCCCAGTTCTACGATTGGAGGGGACATGTCCCCTTCATCCCCCGGGATTTGCGCCAGTGACCCCATGGACTACAAATGACGATCGATAAACCGGTTCGGTCAGATAGCCTCTCAGGTAGAACTTAAGCAATACCAGAATTACCAATAATATGAACCATTTTGAATTTCGCGGCAACACTAATCCATTTTATAGGATGTCTTTACTCCCGAAAGAGATCTTGTTGCTATCCTTGATGACATTAAACTAAGATAAGAGAAATAAGAAGAAGACGAGAAGAACCGAGTTCGAATGACCTCGGAGGACTATGTCTTTTTCAATACTTTATTCTATTCTTTTACGAAAGATTTCTTCATAGTTTTTTAACAAAAATACTTACTAACATATCCTCACTTTATTGTCCTAACAAACCAATATGGATATGTTGTCAGTAAAATAGTTTAGGTTGATCGATCCCCTGGTGTTGTAACCACAGTATTTTATGTCACGCACCCACCCCCATCCCACTTGCATTACGAAATCCTGGCTAAACTAACGAATGTATGTTACCAGTAAAATAGTTTAGAATGATCGAACCCCTGGTGTGATAACCACAGTATTTCGTCACGGACCCCCCTATTGCGAAATCCTGGCTACGTGCCTGATATATATAAACATTACCTTGTATCAAAAGTTACAAATGAGCACATATATGCACGGGTGTCATATTATTTATTTATACTCACTACGATATTATTTATAATTTGGTTACTAGACTATATAAATGACTATGCTTTTCAGGAAAATTAATTTACAATGTAAGAAATCTAAATGCCTATTTATATGGGCCAGAACTAATACTAGCTCATCATTAATTGGAAAAGAAGGATCACTTTCAGTTTGAAGAAATCATTAAGTATCAGAGTAACAAAAAACCTGGCGGCGAATACTTCTCAACTCGACACCAGATGACATTGATAGTACGAAAGCTAACTTTGCAGTAGTAAATAAATTTGGTACTTTGTCATCGATAACTATGAGTAATCTACTAAGGAATTACGGTACAATGCTACTATGAATTTGCGTTGCGAATTGGTTTATCCATTTAAACTGACTACAAGATATGACTAATTAAAGAATACACTGTCCATAAAGAAATAAATCACACTTTCACTCACACATCACTTCTCCGGTCAAACTACTAAATTATACACACATACATGCTACATCCCACATAAACTAAGTAAACAAATATCAATACATATCACTACACACGTTAAATCAGCTTATCACCCAGTTCAACTATAAATAAATCAAAAAAGTTACTGGTTCTATGCACTTGGAAAAAGAAACGAAATAAACAGAGCCCAATGGCCCTACTATTAACTAAATAATATTTTTCAATGACTATTAATGAAAAGAAAGGTAGGTTCCTTCCTGATGGGAAGAGGACCCTCACAAAATTCATTCAACCCATTTCCGTTGGAGATTTCGTCAATTTAGAAGTAAGGGAGAGTCCCGGTTTTAACTTACACTGACATTATGAAATTGAGCTTATCTACAAAGACGCCTACAAATACTGCGTTGTTAATAATAATAATTTTTAAAAAAACACTTATACTAGATATGCAAAGTATAAGTAAACAGGCTTATCGTACCCTACACGAATTTGGAGGGGTAAAAAGGATATTCTAAATGTTTTAATTCACTGAATCTTAATTTCAAAATCACTTAAAGCCGAAAATTAATACACTCCACTACAGTTCCTGTCCATAGCTATATGTAGATGCAATCATGGGACCCTTGATTTGAGGTTACATATTTTAGATTTTTTGACTCTTTTAGAGTAAAAATTTCGCTCAGCCGAGAATCTCAAAGGGTTTCCTCACTATTTATTTTATAACTAGAAACATTTTACCTGGAGTTTACTGCTTTCTCGTGAGAGAATCCATAATATGTCCAGAGCAAATTAGCGTGCTGTTGCTTCGTGCTTTCCAGGTAGAGAAGTGATAAGAAACGCGCCTTAATACTAGAGCGTCGGAAATAGTTTCAATCGGAACGAAGAATTTTGGCGGGGGAAGAAATATAAAGCGAATAGAAAATAGTAAAAACTGAATGTAACCGGATTTAGAGAGGATATGGGCATCTCAGAGGGACGATGGGGGTCTAAATGTTCCTGCCTAATATCAGATTAGTGGATAAATTCAAGAATTTATATCCAATTACGGGTCTATGTTTTCGTATAGCATTAAAATGTATTCTTTTAATACTCGTCCATTTGAAATGCCCATATAAATGGTTTACATTAAAATAATGCATAAATAAAGATATAGTTCCGACTAGATTATTCCGAAGCTTCCGCATTGATTTTGATTTAAGTGAAGAACAAATGAATTTACTACACAGACCGAAAATTATATATTTAAAAATCTACAGTACACAGTACGCACAAAAAATATTGCGACCCTCTAAACAAAATTTAAATTACCTCAACTGTAATGGCACATTACAAATGTTTCATTCCACTTGCTCCTTCTGTCTGTTTCTTCGTAATCATTCATTTGCATTTTATCATCTTTGAACATACTGAGTACAATCTGGTACAACAAACTATATATTTCCTGCAATTTATGATCCTAAAAAAAAACATTACACTCATTTGGTGGATATTTTGATTAGCCAGGCATCTGTTATCTTCCTGGCGCTGTACTGCTAATATCTAAAAACAGATCTGGTACTCCTAAATTAAAAGTGATATTTACATTGGTATGACAGTCCTTTACGTTTTGGAGTAAGAGCTACCGTCAACTCACTAACATATATTTCGCTTCATTTTACAGTAACAGCCGCATCCATTTGTAACGTATTTTTGGTAAATGTAGACAAGAAGATGATAAATTTATCTTTTTGAATTAAAGCTGAACAATGTAGAATGAGTATCAACATACTAGAGAACATTACTTTCAGGATCATTATCTTTTTTTTATTTGCCTTTTTAGTATTATTTATTATTTACAGGTTGGCATGTGACGTTGCTAGTCCTAGATTGGCCTCCACGTGGATCCGATATGGACATAATTGAGACGGTATGGGCAGAGGCCAAAGAGTGATGAAGAACTGGCCTAATCCGCCTCCACAAAGAATACCTTATGGAACATCGTTGTGGATACTTGAGAGAAAGTCATTCTTAGTCAGCGCTTTCTTTATCTACTTACTGAAACTATGCCAAGAACGCTTCAGGCACTCATAGATGTTGAACATAATAATATAGATATTTATTCTCCAAAGATTTTGTCTCTTATCTGTTATATCTGTTATAAATTAAATCACTCTTCTTCTACCATGTCCTTCTTTCTCTTCAGGAAGCACTTCTGCAGTGTCGGCCTTCTTAAAAATTCGACGCAACCTAAATAATATCAATAAAAATATTTATATGTATTACATAGAAAAATCTGGATAATATAAAAGAATAAATTCATTCGGTTTTGTTAATAAACTTTCTACAAACGTATAGAAGTGTTAAACGTAATTAAAGTATCTTTTTTCGGAGTTCGGGGAATTTTATTTTAAAGAACAAATAGTGTTTCATAATAACCTCACATAGTTTCATAGGCAGTTCATGTTTTTTTTCTACACTGTGCCTTCGAAAGACTAAGAAACGTCAATTGAATGTTTATTAACGTTTTTTCAAAGACACGTCACATATATATACATGTGGTGAGTCCATAACAGTACAGTCAGCATGCACCCACGATCCACAAATGTTACATCGATACCAAAGTTTAAGTGTTTGACTCAAGTACGCCTATTACCTATCTTAGGTCTAGCCTCTTCTATAATTATTTCCTGGAGAAGTATTCCAAATGTTTGTTAGGAATGGCGATCACCATGGCGGTAAACCAATCACGTTGATCGGCATTCCTAACATTGTGCCGTTCTGAAAATGGAGCTGCTTATACTGTAAAACGTAGTTTATTTGAAATATATCTATGTGCCGTGCATTAGACGTAAATATAACTTTTTATGAATCATAGTAACTTCAAGATCTTACAACTTAAAATTGTACATATCGTGAGTTGAAATACGCAGATCCTTATAAGAAAATCAACAAAAAAAAGTTTCAGAACCCTGTAGACTTCAGTCTTCTCTGACAACTTCCTCGACAATACACAAGAAATCTTGCTACAAGAGGCAGATGGCAGCACTAGTTTCACTTCTCCTCGGGTCACGCAAGAGGGCAAAATGGGCTGATCGCAATTTCCTTTCTCTCCCCTGCTGGTTTGTCCTGAAAAGGCACGACACCACTTTGCTTACTTTGAAATTGATCTTTCCCATACACCTCTACAATCTACCTATGAATGCCAGCGGGAGTGTTATAGATCCACATAAACCGCACCACTGATCTTACTTCTCTTCACCAAATTTCCACGTCAGTCACCATTTTAATATCCGCTTCTGGGGTATGAATGGCAAAGATCCAAAGTGCACAAACCTGCAACTATATAAACTTTATTAATTTACAAATAAAATTTCGAAACGTTGCAGTGAATAAAATAAAATTTACATGTCTTGTAACCTTTTTCTGATCAGGCTTCATAATTACGTGTCATTTTCCTCAACATTGTGCTCGTTTTATTATCCATTGCCTTCTTTGAAGACAATAAGCATTCTTGTATGATGTTTTCACTCTTTTGGGTAAGTGCAAATATTGTGAGAACCCATCTTTTCTGTTTTCACAGAGAAAATTCTTCGATTTTTCGAAAGCTTTGTGTTCCCACCCGTTTGAATTTTGAATTCGAACTTGAAGTCTGATCACCTAACGTATATTGATACCATAAACTTTAAGAATATTAATATTTGTGCCATGCTTTTTCGAACGTCACGTTAGAAAACATATAATTAATTATTAGGATATGAATAACCAAAATGTTACTCTTTAGTACAAATAATTGTTCAAAAACTCAACACGAACTTGCCTAGAACATTAACTCTACATTATTATTATTATTATTATTATTATTATTATTATTATTATTATTATTATTATTATTATTATTATTATTATTATTATTAAGTATTCTGCCTTTTGGCAGATCCCGGGACTAATGAGGGTCTTTCCTTCTTCTTAATTTTCAGTTTGGGCCTGGAAGTGTTTCTTCCATGTTTCTCCTTTAACTCCCAATATTTCTTTTTTATTTTTCAAATCATCGATCAGTTGTGTTCTTCTTCTTCCTATTCTCGCTTTTCTTCTATCTTTCTTTCTATGACGGTATGAAGAAGACAATTTCTTCGCAAGATTTGTCCAATCCAATTGGTCTTTCTACGAAAGATGGTAGCTAGAAGCGTCCTCTTCTCTCCTATTCGCTTTAAAACGAATATACAGTTACCAGTATTTTTAAATTCCTAACTCTAATTGTGACATTATTTCTTCATTAGTCTCGTAATAAAATATTGCAATAAATTGTAACACTACGTAACAATTAAGAGACATGCTTCTTAGCAGAAAGGTTTTTAGTTTTCATCTTGATGTCCAAAATGCGAATGAATTTCCATAGCTCCTTGTCAGTCTCGCCAAATAAATGTTGAGATAATAGATTTAAATGTTCATAACTGACCTTCAATTGATCTTCTGTAGTAAATTTTACACTTTTCGCACTCATTCCTCGGGGATGCTTCATTTATATATTACTGGCTGTTAGTCAGGTCCAGTTTTCGATGTCATAAAGGTGTAAAGTATGAAAGGAATGAGCCTTCCTTTTCATCAATACAGAGTAAGAATATTAATCGAGAAATTAATAAGAAAAGAGTTTCCTGAAAATGTCTGTCAAGCATTTTTCACTCCAGTGTCCGTTAACGAACATAAAGCACAGGTTCATACAAACTGAAAAACAGATAGTGACTATTAGGTTCTTCTTAATATTGACGTCACTCAACTAAAGGAAGATTTTATATAATTCTGTCAAATTTGGTGATAGGTCTCCAGAACAATTTTATTTCATTTGAAACGTTACTACTTGGTCTTCGTCTTGAAAACATTTTTTCAACTACAAAGTTGGTTTTATTTACAGTACCGAAATACATCTGACATTTTAGAAGTATTTTTTGAAAAGTGAAACTGGGAACATGTCAAGTAAGGACAATTGTTTAAATAAATACTCATTAATTCATAAAAATAAATCATCAGCTTTTTCTTTCAATTGCTTATCACAAAGTTTACCTTTTCAATGCTCTCAAAAGAGGTACAGCAGATTAATACCACATTCATACATCCTGATTTGTCCGTTCTTCTGCCTTAGGAAATAATATTGGAAAATCACCTCTCACCGGTAATGAAAATGAACTAAAAAAGGCTATACTAACGAAAACAGAATGCCATTGCAAACTTGTGGACAGTAGAATTAAGAGCTATATTTGGTGGATAACCAGTTCATAAGCAAACTTCCTTTTTATCTACCAAATAATTGATTAATAAGTAAGAATATTTAAATCTTATCTGTTAGGCTTAGAATACCTAGAACACTTTTCCTGATTCACTCCTACTCAGAGATATTTATCTTAAGTAACAATACTTTTTGGTTTCTTAAACAACATATCTATTATTGGGTTTTCGAACTCGGAATAAAAGAACAAATCGGAAAATTCTGAGTTTAAACATGCCAGTTACATGTAGCTAATGAAAGAAGCACGCAAAGGATAAGACGAAGGTCATTATACAAACTTATGAAGCATTAAGATGCGTCTTTGAAGATCTGTTGAAAACATACCTTGATTTTTGTTTGAATATAGTGAAAGCAATTTTGTTTTATGCAGACAAAACTTTCATAGGAATAAACAGTATTAATAGTTATATGTAATGAAATGAACTAGTGATAAAATGTGATGATGGAATCATCGTGTTAAGGAAAAAGGTAGCGCATCATCCGCTAAAGAAGGAGCGGCCGAGCATGAGGGTTTATACTTTATAACCTAATACAGCCCAATTCTTATTTTACTTGAGGTCGGATTTCAGCCACCGAAACTACATGATTGCTTTCTAAATCTACCATATGACGTTGAAGAAATTGTATGGATTTCGGCTACCTATCAATGTTTACCTCTATCTATATACATACACTTCCATAGCGACTTATTATACAGTAACAAAGTTTTGTCATGGACTGAAGGTTAGCACTTAATTCTTAAGAAACGGTCAAAGATCATAAAAATAAAGAAAAAAATCATTCGTACTTTTATGTCGATCCATCCAAATAAGCTATATTATTATAACGGGTGTTCTCTGAGTATAAGGCGCACCAATGCATTTACTTTTTACCATTTAAATAAACATATATCAACAGTTTTAATTTAATATTCTGAGGAGGAGGTAGCTCAATGATAGGCCGTTTACCTCTAGCTCAATCTCCGGTTTGGGATTGTGTGGGAGCCAACAACTCTTCCTAGGTTTTCTACGAGTTCTTCTCTTTCCTCCTACAGTTTCATTCCAATAGTTCATTCATTTGATTTAATTTTCAGTTTAGCATCCGTTTCAGTGGCAAGGCTATATGGGACTTGGGGTCAGCAGCTTAACATAGGAATCGAACAACGTGAGCATACGACACGGGCATGGAAAACTGAAGTTTGATTTTAGGAAGGAGATAACCGTATAGGTACCGTACCCAAAGCTGTAGGTGCATGTTTCATGTAGGCTTGTTGCTGAAAAGAACTCTGAAATCAAATCAAACCATAATGTATATACAGCGTGCAACGTTTGTCTTGATACGCCCTTGTAATTTTTTAACCTAGTAGATAAAGCATGTTCGAATTTTTTATCATGCAATTATCGTCAGGAGAACCCTTGACATTTTGTACAGTAACGCCAAACTAAGTGTGTTCCAAACTCAATTTAAAGATATAGGGTCAAGATGCCGAATATCGGATGACTTCTCAATATCGGATACCGAAAAATATTTTGTGTAAAGTGCTGCAGCCTAGCGGTCGTTATCGTAACTACACACGAATCGATGGGCCATTACACACCTCAGTTATAATATCTTTCGCAACATGTTTATTTGTGTGGTGAAGTGTTTTCCTATTTTCACCTAATGAAATATTTCTAATACCGCAGTTGATTGAGTTATGTCGTCCATAAAATAACCTCATATTAATACTATGATTATAATATAGGCTAAGAAGAGTAATTTTAAAGTAAAGTAGTTCGTTTTTCTTTACATGGTGTATATAGTTGAAAGTTGCCACACGACCAACGTTGCCAAATATCGGATAGTACAGAGGTTCCAAATATCGGTTATCAGATATTAGGGAATATTATTGCTGATGTCATTCTTCGATTATTACAGATGATAAAAATCGCTCGAAGGAAGAAGTAGGATCCTGAGGCTATGCTCCAGGCTGTTGCTACCTTCAAGGGAAAGAAAATGGGGTTCCTCGAGGCATCCAAAATCTTCAATGTTTTGTTCATAGCCGTATAAACTTGACAAAGGTGGTGAGCGATGGATACGATGTATCCAATGTCTTAAACGAGTACACGAGCTATGTATAAGCACTGATACAAAAGCGTGGAAATCATTAATTTCTGATTTTTGCCAGTAATTTAACTTCTTTATATAACCTACTACAGATGAATGGATCAAATTTCAGTTACAAATAAATCTACATTATTAGAAAGTAGCCTAATTTGTTGAACAATGTTCAAGACCCAGAAATCTGCATATTAAGAAAGTTGTCTGTTCGATACAACAATGTTTAGTTAAAAGTAAATCTACATGTTGAAAACGTCTACTATTTTCTAGAATAAAGTTTTGTTAAATTCGCATACGTATGTACATATTTAGAACGTAGTTTATTTTGTAGATCAACGTTTAGTTAAATCTACATGTCTTGCAACTTTAGGTGTAATATAATTAAAATAATGCACAGTTTTCTCAAATTGTGATTTTCCTTAAATCATTCTTATTTAATTTCCGTCCGATATTAAGATCCCCTACTATCCGATATTGGACAACCTTTTCTCCGAACTCAGAAAAATGCCACTTTGTACCAAAACGTATGTATCTGACCGATACTCTACGACATTAATAACGCCAGTAACGCATATCCAAATATTTTAATGTAAATAATAACTTAATGATATGAGAATTTTCAACAAATAAGTAAATAGTTACAAGAGATGGAAAATATAACTTTCCAAACGGCTTTATTTCCAAACACTGATTAGATATGCCTTACATATATGGTTTTCATTAGATATAAATAACATAATGTAGTTTACAAAACTTTGGTATCTCAAACTATTTTGGAAATTTGGCAAACATTGAAATACCGCTTAAAATGGCGTACTTATCGGAAGTTTTTAAAACGTTTTTTTTTTGCTTCTATACCATTACAACAATAATTTTCGGCTAGTTCAATTGCAACAATATATAATTTTAAGGAGTGGAAGTCTTCAAAATGATAGTTTTCCAAAATTTGTGCTACTGTAATGCCCTTTGTTCGTAACAGTAATAAGTGTGGTATTATAAGTTTGAATTTAGCATGTTTATTTGAGACATTTAACAATCTGCCATAGTGATGTTTAAAAAAATGAAACTTCGTTTGGTTTGGTAACAGTGTTAATCTGCTGATATTGCAGGGTATTCCGAATATAGCCCCTCTGTTGATACTTGCGTAGTACGAATTACCGGTTTTCTATATATATATATATATATATATATATATATATATATATATATATATATATATATATATATATATATATATTAGTGTAAGGTTAAATGACGTTGGTCCACCATGTCTAATATCTGGCATCTATCTGTATTTAGAGAATGTAACACAACGCTCAGGAATTATAACTATCATTATACCTAGAGATTTCCGCAATCCCTGAATATTCTTTATACTTTGATCTTTCGTTTCTCCCTTGGAACCTTGTTCAAATAGGTTAAAAGCAGGAAGAAGAAGAATAAAAACATCAAGGAATAAAATGGAACGTGCTTTCCAAAGAACTGTTTGAAAACACGGTGTCAGTTACGCCGATAATATTCAAATGATGCTGAGGTAACCTGCAATATGGCGGAGTCTGTTTGCGCACTTTTTTGTTCTTCGTTTCACAACTCACTCACGTCTGTGCACTCGTGTTATTGTTTTTATTACTGTGTCAAAGCTATGAGAATTTTGTAATCACTGCGTCCCATTCACAACCTAGTCAACGCTTGTCTAAATTTAGTTTCGGCATTTGCAAATTAATAAATAAATTTTCAAGAGCAAATTTCTCTTCTTCATTTGTAGCGTTCAGTAAAATTTTTGAATCTTCTATCTCGTGTTGTGTTTCTCTGGAATATTTCAATAAACCTGACATTAGGATTTCCACTTTTAAATATTTAATATATTCCTTGACTTGGACTTCTAGTTTTTTTTTCGTTTTGCCGATGTAACTCTAATTTCAAGTGTATTTTATTTCGTAAATACCCTATTTTTCATTGGGATCTGTGTATTAGTTCCATTCCCAATAGAAATTATTCCATTGGATATAAAGCAGAATGTAATTTCTTTGATTGCATTGACCTCTCACTTAGCTTTTGCTAAAAAGGACAAAACTTGAATCAGTTAAATATGTATATCCTCATGAAATATTTGTTTCTCATTCATCCTTTTTACTTTTGATTTTAAAAATAGGATCTTCAAAAGAAAAAATAAAAAGCACAACTTCCTAGTAAATATAGTATAACATAAGAATTCTGTGTATATCGCAATACAAGCAGGGTTGTCAAAACAGTTCATCTATGTGATAAAAAGAAAGTAAGTTTTAATTAAAAATGTTCAACTTAGAATTGAATATCTCATATCTATAAGAATGTAAAAGAAGGTAATTTCAATATAAATAGAAGGCAATTGTAGATAATTATTTTACCTTTCTTATTGTATGTATCTTCTTGGCATTCTAGGACTTATTGTGAAGATTGTGAATAATGTTAGCGATACTTCTTCCAGAGAAACTGTTTATTTCCAATAGACATGATTGATTAAGAGTTTTAAACACCCATTAATTTGAAAATGTTCATGTGCTCTGAACAAAGTTTTCACTACAATTAATTAATACATGGAAGGGGAGAAAGACTCTAAGACTGTCGAAGCGAAGGCAGATGGTACGAATTTTATTCGACTATTTATTATTAGTAGAGATGCGCATCAGCACGTTAGATATACGGGAAATATATGGAATAATACTTGGAACGTAACTTGCTTCCTTTCAGAAATAAGTAGATCCAGATGTAATTGGAGGATATGAATCATTATTGAATCAGAGCTAGTGTGCAAATAGAAAGTGAAACCGATGATGATATCGGGAATTCAGCTGTATCATCTGAGCAGAAATAAGACAGTTATGGTTGCGTAGCTTGACAGCCGCCGTTATGGCAGAAGTTTAGGATAGTAATAGTCAAGAACAGGCACAGCAATGACTAATAAACTATGCATAGTTGAGTAATACAAATGAAGAACTAGTGAATACTACATGAAAATAACTTACATGACTTAAAATTTACATAAAGAAACAGAAACAAGTACAATAAGTAAAACAATTATGGCCTGTTCGTTTCGAAAAACGAAAGTATTCTTTAACCATGCAAGTGCATTATTAAGGTTCCATGTAGAAAAAGTGGAAAAATTCAATTGCATAAAAGACAGATGCCTTTCTCTCGTTTTTCCTAGCTGCGAACTGCAAAAGAGGTTACAGTCAATCGTAATGGATGCTAAAGAGGGGTTGTTAGAATTCTCCCCAACCCAAAAATTCAATTTAAATTTTTGGGTAAAACCCACCTAAAAAACTACTCCCCCTGAATAAAAAATCAAATCCAAAAATATGTTTCAGAACCTAGATTGAAATGAAAACCTACATATGATCATAATTAGTTGCTTTGATCGTGTTTCTCGGTATGCACCTAGTATTGGAATTGACCTCACACATATATTTAGAAAAGGGGATCTCCAGAATAAAATCCAATCAAAAAATAAATAAATAAATAAAAATAAAAATAAAAAAGGAAGAAACAAATATGTTTGGGATTCATGCACAACGAATTTATTTCACGCTAAATCAAATTCACTGTAAAGGTGTTCAACTTTATTCTGTGATAAATACAAAAAAACCGATTACTTTGCTTTGTAGTGCATAGTTGCATATTAGTATAAATAAATAATAAAATGTCTTCTTCCATGTGTGTTAATTAATCTTAGAAAATTCTTCACTTAAAAAGAGATTTCTCAACATTACATTTGGATAATTACACACATAGAAACGAAAAGAAGTTGAATTAAAGAAGGAAAATATTATTCTCTAATGCTAATTATAAATACTTGAGTCATACTTTTTTCTAATAATTTCTAAATTGAACCAAATACACTATATTACTTCACTTAAGAAAATTAGTAAGGATCTACTTCTATTTTCTCATTACTATACCTGAATAATTATACATACAAACTAGTTGCTTTGAAAAACAATCGGGAAACTTCCGAATAATTCTTGAGTATCTGTTGGAATATGTGATCTATAGTATGATTATCCCATGTTAAAAATATTCTCTAATAGTAAAACCTATTTATTACTTTTCTTCATTACCCGCTTCGCTGGGTTGAAATTAAATCGTTAATTGCTCAAGGCCTTTATATATTTAAAAATTTCCCTTCCTTACTCCAAGTTTTGGAGCTGAATATGCATATAAAGGATTTCGTAAGTGCCATTGTTCATCCCAGCGACCCTTAAAACTATGGATTTAATCAGTTATTTTCTATCATTTTTAATAGCTTCCCGTCTCCCTCTCTTAGGTTGCACCATCAAACTGAACTGATAAAAATCATCCCACATCCGAACCTCATCTACGTTTAAAATTTGATGGAGATCGGTAGGGTGGTTCATGCGATGTGAACTCACAAACATAGTCACTTTCATATTATATATAGGATGTTAATGAACTATACCAACATACTATAAGATGTGATTCCTCACATCAAAATAAGAGAAAACGTTCATATAGACCTATGGTGGAAAGTGCATAGTTTCAGAGCTAGGAGTGTCCAAAATCGCAGAAAAGCTAAATTTCAACAGGCCCTATTTCGAATTCCAGATACTGTATTTGGTGGTCTTTATCAGAGTAAAAGAAGCCACGCACACAATCCAAAATGCATATTTCATCAATTTTCAATATGTGTTCAGTGTATTCCCTAAACGGTGTAATTCTCAGATATGCTATCAGTAGATTTTTCAGATATACCCTAATTTCAAGGATGGTCCAAAGTAGGCGGGAGGTAAACTTTGACAAAAATGGCCACCCAATGCTTCGGAGGGAAGTGCGAAGTATTAGGAACCAGCAGCTTCATGTTTTTTTTTGTGTGTGTGTGTGTTTAGTATAACGTGTGGTGCGATGTATTTTGTCACGGTATATTTCACGTTTACTTATAAGCTTGAAAAAAAAAACGCAGCATGTGTTTTCCCGAGTACGAAAGATCGAGCTGCTGACGATCCTAAACACTTCCGACATCGCGCCAAAAGTAACGTGTTTACTGATATCAAGGCTTATCATTTGTCTACTTTGGACCAATCACAAAATCAGATCATATCTCAAAATTCGGTTCACGGCATGTGTGGTAATTCCACCCTGCAGGGAATACTCTTACACCCATTTAACATTAATGAAATGTGCATTTCTGGACTAGGTATGCGTGACTTCCTTTACGCTGATAAGGACTACCATCCACACTCTTTCGACTTCGATATATGGCCTCTTAAAATATGGCTTATTTAGCGATTTTGGACAGCCTTAGCTCTGAAACTCTGCTTTTTCCACCACAGGTCTAAATGAACTTTTTTCTCTTATTTTGATGTGAGGAATCACCTCTTAAAGTTTGTTGATTTAGTTCATTAACACCCTCCATTTAGAAAAGAAAGCGAACTGACAACTGAAAATCAGATTTAAGGCAGAAAATTAATACGTTTCATTTCTTCCAAAAAAGCTTTAAATTCAATTACATAACACATTTAGATTCTTGTAATTGAGTAAAGAAAATATTTCAGTTAAGTTAGAACTACTTCCGTATTATTCGTTCCAGTATTAAGCTTAATACTTCGTTCACTTCAGAATAAACAATGTTTCAAATGGTATCATACTCATATGTGCATTATGAGATTCCCGGCGGGAGCTCATGTGGTTCGGATTCCACGTTAATCAGTAGGTCCACGTCTCATATAGCCTCGCTGCTGAAAGGGACGCTAAACTAAAATCAATCAATCAATCATATGTGCATTATGAATGTGAGAAGAAAAGTTTAGGGTAAAATAGAGATATTCGCTTCCAAAAATGTTTTTTTTTTTGGGGGGGGAAATTTGGTACCTCCTTGGAACAGCCTTGACTATAGTTAACTAACATAATCTACTTTGAAAAGTACTACTTGTCGCGTAATGCGTGTGCTATGTTTCATTGCAACATCAAGAATAGTTACGGAAAAAAATACTTCCAAATTCTGTTTGACAATACCAAATATATACGGAGTTGTTCAGAAGTGTGGAAACACTTTAATAAAAAAGAAAAATCTTAAAAGAATTGAAAAATTAACTCTGTAAGTCAGGAGTACACTGAGGGAAAATCTTTGAGAACGTCTTAAACCATATGTTGTGGAAACCATACGTTGTGGTCTTGCTCTCATCTGAAATTTGCTCAGGAATTCAATGTTGTGTTTTCTTCTGCTTTACCATTTACCACAACGATGTTTATGTCTTCATCTTTTCTTTCTCGGTATCGATTCAGGTCTTGGTGATTCTGACATGTAAACTTTCGGGGGGGGGGGCATCAAAGAAAGTGATTTAATTAGTAGTACCTAGCCCAACTTGTTTATTTATCCTCGATTCTATTTGTTATCCTTTGCTAACCTTCACCGACTCTCTTGAGACATGTTAAGAACTTTGTTAGAGTCGAACCACAGCCTGAATATTATATTCCAAATAAATATAATAATTATTATTTATATCTTATTCTGTAGTAAATAAATCCTTTAGTAAATAAATTATATTAATTAGAATATTGAACATTTTGTACTTCAAAATATTGGTGGAAACGCGTCCCCCTCGGTCCCCGGCCAGAAATGCCCATGGTTTGAGATGACTAAAATAAAATAGTTCTGACACAGCCACAGCGCATTGAGGTAATTTTCTTGTAGGAGAGAGAAGTGCAATGGACGTTGCTGAAGTTTTTAAGAACCGTCACCGAGATAGGGCATTCATTAGCCTCACAACATTAAGCAAGCTGATCAAAAAATTCCGAGAAACAGGGTTCTTAGCCGACAAATCAAAATTAGGCAGGCTATGCACGGCGACTGACGAAACGTCAATAGCAGTGTTGGCATCATTTACCAAGAGTCCAACTCAAAACACTCATAGTTTTTCCACTAAATTTATTTTATTAGCACATGTATCATGCATATGTTTTTCCTACTAAAGTGACACCCTTACTAGTTACAAGTTCGCCATCATCTGTTAGAGAATGACACCGGTCGCCGTTTCGATTTCGTGGAATGGGTAATAAAGCGTTCCGTCTGTGGAGTCATATTCACAGATGAGACAAGCTTTTACGTTTCTGGTGAGATCAATAAACAGAATGTTCGTTACTAGTCGGACACCAATCCAAATAGATCTGAAGTAACTGATGGCATCTCTGTAAAAAAGTTGGTGTCGTGTGGGGTGTGGTCATTTGTAGGTATTTGCTTATAAATGATACTTTAACAGAAATCGAGTACGGTCGAGTGTTGCAAGAAGATATCTTGCCATCTCTCTATTCTGAAGATAGAACATTCGCTGTCTTTTACCAACACGATAAGCCAATCCGCATTATAGAAGCTGTGTTCATGAATATTTGGATGCGCGGTTTCCCAACTCGAAGATCGGTAGATGTTGTGCCATGGAGTGGCCACCACGTTTAACTGGCCTGACTCTCTAGATATTTATGTTCGAGGACACCTGAAGTTCATTGTGTATTCAGTGAAAGTTTGCTAGGTATACTACCTAAATAAACGCACAACAAACGCGTGTGCAACCATGCCTGAAAGCACTTTGTTCAAGCTTTAGAATTAATGGAAAAAATAGAATGACTTTGACAATCCAACGGAATGAACTACACATTGAACACATCGTTTAATCGCGATAAACATTTGGTATGTAATTGATGTTGTGAAAGAAAGAAGGAAAATAAAATTTCAGATGAGAATAAGTTATGTGGTTTCTATTTAAGAGAATTAAATTGAATTCATAATGGTGACCATCTACATCACATATCCCACCTTTTTCCCCTCCACCTATACTACTAACCTGCAATGTTACGTTTGCATTTTTTTTTAAATGAATGCCTTTATTTCATTGTTGCCACACTATGGTTGCCATACTTTGGCAAAATTACATATTAACCACTCTTAACACATCACCACTTATTCAAGTATCATGGATAATATGAAATTTTCTTCAGAATGGAATAAGTTTCCAAATCGTACCAAGCACATGCATTCATAATGTACTAGAAGAGAAAAATTTGGGATAAATTTCGAAATTTCCTTCATTTGGAAATCTGGCGCTCTGAAGTGCCCAGACTACAGATATTAGAATATAATCTACCTTGAAAAATACTATGGCTTATACGTAATGTGCATGCCAGCTTTCATTGCAATATCTAGAAGAGTTAAGAGAGCATTTTTTTCTCAATCCTGTTAGAGAATACAAATGAGATGCTATTGGAGAATAGAACCTAGTAACCATACTCTCATTCTTCTAATATACCACGTATTACACTAAACCTACATTAATTACCATTCGCTAATAAAAATCAAATCTTAAAAAAATATAAATTGCAACTAGAAGGATATTCGTTTTTCCTTGCTTGGCTGAGAACTGAATCATATAAAATTTTCTGGATATAAGAAACGGGTAAGACAGAGAGGGGAAAGTGTAAAATTCTATATACGCACAAGAGCTGTGGATTTAAAGTAACGTAAAGTCATCGATAAACTTCCTTTTCCTTCCTTATTTCTACGTTACTCCAAAACACGTAGCTTCGTTTCAATCCCAAACTTAAAGAGACGTCATGATCCTATACTATCAAACACGAAGAGCAGAAAATGCATTTCGTTATAATATTATAGCCTCACGAGATAAAAGAAAAATCCCTTTGAAGGAAGTGTATAGGTTCCAGAGGATGATATTTTTTGATATGTGTGCATGACATGGTGTTTGTGTCAAAAGGATTAGTAAAGCTGCTTTCTTTCATCTTTGATTAATGACTTGAGGTACTATTCTAGTATTTTCCTGTCATGTTTTGAAGAAAGTCATAAAATATGTTCTGCTAGGATTGGTGGTCCGTTGAATTCTGAGTGCAAAAGGTTCTACTTCCTCCATTAGAGAAATCGGAACAGAAGAGTGAAAAGTGTGTCCCACGAAACGCGAATAGGTGTCCACGGATTTCCTTTCTGTGACAAAGGAATTCCATATTTTCATTCCAAATGTGTGTAATAGAACATGGTTCTTAACTCTTCCATTGCCATCTTGATTTCAATACCCGAAACCAATGCTCCACCTATACTTTTGCACATTTAGCTTTTCGCAATGAACTAGCTACATGTAGCGGAAACAAGCACACTACAGAAAATGACTAAGCCAACTCTGTGTGACACCACATTATAAAAAATCTATACCTGCTAGAGGTCTGCACGGGTCGGACTTGTTAGCCCCAACCCGGCCTGGTCCGTGGTTTTATAATATGAAGCCCGACCAGAGTCCGAAATATGTTTTAGCATTTAAGCTCGAGCCCGGCCTGAAGCTCGTGTGACAATCAAATGAGACTGAAATAAACCCGAATTACAGAAACTTAATAATTAACGCAAAATTGTATTTTTATTTACAGCAAATACGAGTTTAATTTTGCAGTTGTGCTTTAAAAGTTCTCCAGAAAGAACGGTTCAATATATATCGTTGTACATTATATTTACAAAGTTAAGCCTTGCAAATGTGGTTGTATATTGAAAAATTTACTGCCCGGGCCTCGAAGTGATACATGGTTGTAGACCCGATTCCCCCCGCTGGCAGGTCGGGTTTTGGCCCGAGGTCTCGGACCGAGCACGTGCAGACCTCTAATACCTGCGTGCTACTTTACAAAGAAACTCTGCAATGAGAACTACCTCTCGATGCCAAATGACGTCAATCGTACACAGCAATAGGTATGAATGACGCCATATGGAGTCAAGTGGCAGCGAAAGAGTTAAGTATTACTTTAAGTAAGAATACGGTTTTAAACATACGTAAAAATATAACAAAGAACAATTTTTACAAAGAGAACTCAATTATAACCAATAAAGTCCACTTTGTTTGGGTTTCTAAAAAAAACTGGATTTCTCTCAATCGAGTGCTAAAGTATATTCTAAATAAGAGAGATGAAACTTGCTTTTATATATTGATGTGATACCGTTAATTCTTACATATTTCAACGAAGATACACAAATAATTCGACATGAGATTGTGAAGAATTAATAGAGCTAGAAATTTTAGGTACAGGAGCTTTTTTCTATTAAAATGCCCAAATTATTTGCTTTGCAAGGAAAACATTATATAATTATTCCTAACTTGTTTGAGTTACATCTTTATACGTTTTTTTTCAATACAAACACCTTTTTGACTTTCAATGTCGTCATCTTCTTGCACTTATTAACACCAGGGAATATTACAGGGTGGTGCAAAATATTTAAGTTAGTTTAATTTTTTAAACCAAAATATTTCACTACTGATGCCTGTGCCATTATCCTGTGTTGCCAGTAACAAGTACGGCGAAACTGATTGTGAATGACGAGAAAATATGTAATATTGTTATATCGTGTTGTGCAAATAACATTCAAAGTGCTGCGTCTGTTGTGAGGTGCAATGTAACAAATAATCATGTAACAATACAGACAAACAGGAATTGGAAGATTAACTCTTTAATGTGTATTATTACTCTTTAATGGTAATTTTCATTATATCACTGAAGAAGTAGTGTCCAATGGGTTGTTGTGAGGGATGTGAAGGAAGCAGTAGAGGGTATTGTAAATGGAAAGCTAAAACAGAGTTTAACAAAAGCCCTGTCATTGAGGATGTTGCCGTAAACGAGGACTTTCATCGGCTATAAGCAAAATACGCTGAACTGTCTTATGCTTGCAATGAACGTTTCTTCAGCATACAGATAGTTACTTAATGGCGAAAGATACAGCCACTGTGAAAAGAAATAATAAATAAATAAAAATTAATGAATAAATAAAAAATATTTCTAATAAATACTGATATGTTATCGGTTAAGAGACTAAAAGTGGTGGCCACTCCATGGCACAACATCTACCGATCTTCGAGTTGGGAAACCGCGCATCCAAATATTCATGAACACAGTTTCTATAATGCGGATTGGTTTATCGTGTTGGTAAAAGACAGCGAATGTTCTATCTTCAGAATAGAGAGATGGCAAGATATCTTCTTCCAACACTCGACCGTACTCGATTTCTGCTAAAGTGTCATACATAAACAAATACCTACAAATGACCACACACCACACCAAACCATCACTTTTTCAGAAATGCCATTAGTTACTTCAGATCTATTTGGATTGGTGTCCGACTAGTAACGAACATTCTGTTTATTGATCTCACCAGAAATGTAAAAGCTTGTCTCGTCTGTGAATATGACTCAGCAGACGGAACGCTTTATTACCCATTCCACGAAATCGAAACGGCGACCCGTGTCATTCTCTAACGGATGCTGACGAACTTGGAACTAGTTAGGGTGTCACTTTAGTAGGAAAAAACATATGCATGATACATGTGCTAATAACATAACTTTCCTGGAAAAAAACTATGAGTGTTTTGAGTTGGACTCTTGGTAAATGTTGCCAACATTGCTAATGACGTTTCGTCAGTCGCCGTGCATAGCCTGCCTAATTTTGATTTGTCGGCTACGAACCCTGTTTCTCGGAATTTTTTGATCAACTTGCTAGATGTTGTGTGGCTAATGAATACCTTATCTCGGTGACCGTTCTTAAAACCTCAGCAATGACCCTTGAGCTTCTCTCTCCAACAAGAAAATTACCTTAATGCGTTGTGGCTGCGTCAGAACTAGTTTATTTTAGTCATTTGAAACCATGGGCATTTCTGGCGGGGGGCCGAGGGGAACGCGTTTCCCCCAATATTTTGAAATACCAAATGTTCAATGTTCTATTTAATTTAATTTATTTACTAACGAAATTATTTACTACAGAATAACCTATAAATAATAATTATTATACTTATTTGGAATATAATATTCAGGCTGTAAAACGATTATAACAGAGTTCTTAACATGGTTCAAGAGAGTCCGTGAAGCTAAGCAAAACATTACAAATGGAATCGAAGATAAATAAACAAGTTGGGCTAGGTACTACTATTTAAATCACTTTTTTATGTCCTCCCCCCCCCAAGTTTACATGTCAGAGGCACCAAGGCCTGAAACGATACCGAAAAGAAGAAAAAAGAAAGTCATAAATTCTTTGCGGTAAATGATGAAACAAAAGAAAGCACAACATGGAATTCCTGAGCAAATTTCAGATGAAAGCAAGACCACAACGTATGGTTTCCACAATAAATGGTTTAGGATGTTCTCAAAGATTTTCCCTCACTGTACTACTGACTTACAGTGTTAATTTTTCAATTCTTTTTAAGATTTTTCTTTTTTATTAAAGTGTTTCCACACTTCTGAACAACTCCGTATATATTTGGTATTGTCAAACAGGATTTGGAAATATTTTTTTCTATTCTATTGCTATTCTTGATGTTGCAATGAAACATAGCACACGCATTACGCGGTCAGTAGTACTTTTCAAAGTAGATTATGTTAGTTAACTATAGTCAAGGCTGTTCCAAGGAGGTACCAAATTTAAAAAACATGATTTTTTGAAGAGCATATCTCTATTTTACCCCAAACTTTAATTCCCTCATACATAATGCACATTTGTGTATACCATTTGAAATATTGTTCATTCTGAAGAGAACGAAGTATTAAGCTTAATACTGGAACGAATAATACGGAAGTAGTACTAACTTAACTGAAATATTTTCTTTACTCAATTGCAATAATCTAAATGTGTTATGTAATTGGATTTAAATCTTTTTTGGAATAAATGAAACGTATTAATTTTCTGCCTTAAATCTCATTTTCAGTGGTCAGTTCCCTTTCCTTTCTATATGGAGCTTCTTAATGAACTAAATCAACAAACTTTAAGAGGTGATTCCTCACATCAAAATAAGAGAAAAGGTTCATTTGTACCTGTGGTGGAAAAAGCATAGTTTCAAAGCTAAGGATGTCCAAAATCGCTAAATAAGCCATATTTTAAGAGGGCATATTTCGAAGTCGACAGACTGTGGATGGTAGTCCTTATCAGCGTAAAGGAAGCCACGCATATTCAGTCCAGAAATACACATTTCATTAATGTTAAATGGGTGTAAGAGTATTCCCTGTAGGGTGGAATTGCCACACATGCCGTGAACCTAATTCTGAGATATGATCTGATTTTGTGATTGGTCCAAAGTAGACAAACGATAAGCCTTGATAGCAGTAAACTCGGAATTCTTTGGCGCGATGTCGGAAGTGTTTAGGATCGTCAGTAGCTTAATCTTTCGTACTCGGGAAAACGCATGCTGCGGTGTTTTTTCAAGCTTATAAGTAAACGTGTAATATACTTTGACGAAATACATCGCGTCACACGTTATACTAAACACACACACACACACACACAAAACATGAAGCTGCTGGTTCCTAATACTTCGCACTTCTCTCCGAAGCATTGGGTCGCCAATGTTGTCAAGGTTTACCTCCCGCCTACTTTAGACCATCCTTGAAATCAGGATATATCTGAAAACTCTATTGAGAGCATATCTGAGAATTACAACTCTGAACTCATATTGAAAATTGATGAAATATTCATTTTGGAATATATCTGGGTGGCTTTCTTTACTCTAAAAAACACCACCATCCACAGTTTCTGGAATTCGAAATACGGCCTGTTAAAATTTAGCTTTTCTGTGATTTTTGACAGTCCTAGCTCTGAAAATATGCACTTTCCACCATACGTCCATATGAACGTTTTCCCTTATTTTGATGTGAGGAAGCACATCTTATAGTATGTTGGTATAGTTCATTAACACCCTATATGTAATATGAAAGTGACTATGTTTGTGACTTCGCATGGCATGAACCACCCGACTGATCTCGATCAAATTTTAAACATAGTTGAGGTTTGGATGTGGGGTGATTTTTATCATTTCAGTTTGACGGTACATCTTAAGAGAGGGAGACGGGGAGCTATTAAAAAATAATAGAAAATGTCCGATTAAATCCAAATTGAGCTCCAAAACTTGGAGCAAGGGATATATATATATATATATATATATATATATATATAGATAGATAGATAGATAGATAGATAGATAGATATATAAGTGACTTGTGAAATTAAAGAATTTATTTCAACCCAGCGAAGCAAGTAATCAGCAATAGTAATAAATATACTTTACTATTAGAGTGTATTTGATTTGTAACATGGAATAATCATACTACAGATCACATATTCCCCCAGATACTCAAGAATTATTCGCAAGTTTCCCGATATCCTTTTCAAAGCAACTATTTTGTTTGTATAATTATTCAGGTATAGTGATGAGGAAATGGAATTTTCTGATTTAAATTTGTTCTTTTATTTAGAGTTCGATAACCCAATAATAGATATGTTGTTTATGTAAGCAAAAAGTATTGTTAGTTAGGACAAATATCTATGAGTAGGAGTGCAATCAAGAACAGTGTTCTAGGTGTTCTAATTCTAACAGATATTATTTAAATATTCTTACTTATTAATCAATAATTTGGTAGATAAAAATGAAGTTTTCTTGTTAACTGGTTATCTACTAAATATAGTTCTTAATTCTACTATCCACAAATTTGCAATTTAATTCTGTTTTCGTTAGTATAGTTTTTCTTTTTTTAAATTCATTTTCAACAGCGGTGAGAGGCGATTTTCCAATATTATTTCCTAAGGCAGAAGATCACACAAATCAGGCTGCATGAATGTGGTAATAATGTGCTGTATGTGTTTTGAGAGCATTGAGAAAGTAAACTTTGTGATAAGTAATTGAAAAAAGGTGATGATTTATGTTTATGAATTAATGAACATTTATTTAAACAATTGTGATTATTTGACATGTGCCCGTTTCACATTTCAAAAAATACTTGTAAAATGTCAGATGTATTTCGGTACTGTAAAAAAAACCTACCTTGTCTTTGAAAAAATGTTTACAAGACATAAAACAAGTAGGAACGTGTCAAATGAATTAAAATTGGCCTGGAGACCTATCACCCAATTTGACAGAATTATATAAAATCTTTCTTTAGTTGAGTGACGACAATATTAAGACAAAACTAATAGTAACTATCTGTTTTTCAGTTTGTATGAACCTGTGCTTCATGTTCGTTAATGGACACTGGAGTGACAAATGCTTGAAAGTCATTTTCACGAAAACTCTTTTCTTATTAATTTCTCGAATAATAATCTTACTCTGTATTGATGATAATGTAGGCTCATTCCTTTCATACTTCATACCAATATGATATCGAAAGCTGCACCTGACTAACAGCCAGTAATATATAAATGAAGCATCCCCGAGGAATGAGTGCGAAAAGTGTAAAATTTAACTACAGAACCACAGCTGAAGCTCACAAGGGACATCACCCAATTGTCCGGCTCTGATTTCAATGAAATTTTTTGTGCTGATACAGGACATGTATGTATTATTTGTTATGACAGAAACTTTTGCCATAGTGCATTTTTTTCTTTTTTCCTATAATTTTTAAGAGTTGTGATGTGGTTATTAGAGATTACTGCAAAAGTCCCTTACTACCCATTGTAAGCGGAATGAAAAACAACCATGTAGATACAGATAAGGCCTAGGGGGAAGTCGTATGGCAGCCATGTTGGAATCCGGCATTTGAATTAAGGTCAACTTTTGAAATGGGAATAGGGTAAAATGATACATAATTTCGGGCGATAATTTAATCAGGAAGATAATGGTGAAGTTATTTTTAAGATACGCCAATGTGGGGAAAAGTTACAGGCATATTAATTGTTTATACTTACTATGTGCGTAAGTCTCTCACCTCCGCTTCTATCCCGCGTATTAATGATAATAAATGGATAAAATCTTCGGTAATACATATTATGAGTAGAGGGAAGTAATACGGTATATGTTTCCTTGACAGCAACCAAATTGAAATCCGTCATTTTGAATTAAGTTGAAGTTTTGAAAAATGAAAACCATAACATGTAACATCTCATTTTAATAGTAAAATTCCCCAAAAAGCCAATAGTATGCTGATTTTTGTTTTATAGTTAACTAGTATGAATTTAGTACAGCTTCTAATGTGCACCAATCGTCCATTATTAAATCTTTCAAATTTGCAACACTCCTAATTTTCACCACATATTTTAAAGTTCCAACTGGCACTTTGCATTTGTTGCCATGGCTCATGTTTTCTAGATTTATTACATCATTTAAGAGTTGCGATTTGTCAATTCATGAATAGTGTTGGGATAAGCATCCAGCAATCTTTCTAAATTTTGAAGACTTGTCATGTAATTATTTATTTCCTATATCTGCCCTCCAAAAACTCGTTTACTGACATGAATCATTACAGAAAGAAACAACTCCAACTTTGCATTCAGGTAATACCGAAGACGCAGCTTGTAAAGAATAGTAGATGAGACGAGAAATCAAATGAAAATTCACTTCAGAAAAAAAATGAAATATGATTGTTGTCTAAATCAACGGTCTTTTATTTTGTTTTATACTTATTTCTTTATTGTATATTTGTTTATTTCGTATGGCAATTTTTAAGCTAGTAAGACAAAAAAGTCGTTCGTTTTCTAGTGATTGTTGTTGATGGTTCCTGTTTGTAAGATTTATAATCAGTATTGATCGGGAACTCTATTACATTACACCTCTTTATAAACAAGTTACTTGTTTTCACACTATGTTCATGGTACAAACAGCGTGTACAGTCATATCATGTCTCTTTGATATTTATTGCTGCTGTTCCTTTAAAGTTGTATTTATTAAAAATATTTTATTGTTTGTCGTTTGCGCAAACTCTAAGCTACATTTCTTGATAATTTTTTGTTCGTATATTACCAATTTGTTTTAATTTCATTTGTATTTCTTTAAGTCACATAGATCTATAGGTTCCTCATGTATTCTTGTTTAAAATGAATAATTACATTGCAAGTCTTCCAAATTCAGAAAGATTGCTGGGTATTTATCCCAACACTATTCAGGAACGGACCAATCGCAATTCTTAAAAGATGTAATGAATTTAGAAAACATGAGCCAATGGAAAGAATTGCAAAGTGCCAGGTGTAATCTTAAAACATGCGGTGAAAATTACGATTTATGCCAATTTGAAAGATTTTTTAATGGTCATTTGCTGCAAATTAGAAGCAGTCCTAAAATCATTCTATTTAATTATAGAACAAAAATCAGCATACTATTGGCTTTTTGGAAAACGTTACTATTAAAATGAGGTGTTACATGTTATGGTTTTCATTTTTCAAAACTTCACTTTAAGTCAAAATGTCGGATTTCAATATGGTTGCCGTCAAAGATACCCTTACCGTATCACTTCCCTCTACGCATAATATGTATTACCGAAGATTTTATCCACTTATTATTATTAATACACGGACTAGAAGCGGAGGTAAGGGACTTACGCACATAGTAAGTATAAACAATTAATATACCTGTAACTTTTCCCCACATTGGCGTATCTAAAAACTAGCTTTACCATTGTCTTTGTGATTAAATACTCACCCGAAATTATGTATCATATTAGTCTATTCCCATTTCAAAAGCTTGACCTTAATTCAAAATGCCGGATTTCAAGATCGCTGCCGTCAAGGCCATACCTACCATACGCCTTCCCCGTCAAGGCCATACCATGGCCAAAATTTCTGTTATAACAATTAATACATATATGTCCTCCATTAGCATAACGAAATTCATTGAAATCAGAGCCGGACAATTGGGTAATGTCCCTTGTCAGTAATGCACATTTAAATCTATTATCTCAACATTTATTTGAGGAGCTATGACAAGGAGCTATGAAAATTCATTTGCATTTAAACATCAAGATTAGAACTAGGAACCTTTCTGCTAAGAAGCATGTTTCTTACTTGTTACGTCGTGTTAAAATTTATTGCAATATTTTATTACGAGACTAATGAAGAAATCATGTCACATTATAGTTAGAAACATAAAAATACTGGGAATTGTATATTGTAAGTGTGGTAAGTGTGTACAGGCCATCGTCGGGTGGTAGGCTTCAGAGAATATTTGCGAGTCATCTGCAACTGAATCTACACCACTCTTTGTCTTGTAATATATAACAGCTTCCGGTTTTTTCTTGCAATCTGCTTGGAGTTCCACTTGTTGATGCTTTGTGCTCAGTATCATGATATTTTTGTTCGCTTTTGCCTGGTAAACCGTGAGGGTAGTTTGTCCATGTTGCAACACCTGTGTAATGTAAAGGAGCCTTTGATTTTTTCACAGAAACTGGAATCTCCCTGCGTGAGCGATTCATATTTCGTACTAGACTAGTAGAAGCTGAACGTAGTCTTTTAGCAAGTGCTACCGAAATAAAGTAATTGTCACACGTGACATTTCTTCCTTTCTTCAAGAAGGACTGAACTAGTTTCATCGCAACATTTTCTGAAAGTCTTTACCCTGCCGGACGAAGCTCATCCTTGAACAGGTAGGGGAAGGCCTTTATTACATATTTTGTAACATTGTCCACGGCTACCTAAAAGTTTTGCCCATATTTATCGGGTTTGGATGGCATATAGGTCCTACTGCGTGAAACGATATCGCGCTTTCGACGGGAACAACTGTTCTTTTACAGTCATGTCTTGGCCTGTTACATAGCACATCTGTGAATTCTCCACGCACTTATACCACATTTCTGAAATATGACAAAATTTGTCTGTTTCCAATCTTGCGCGTCTCGTAGACTTGTCGTCGAATCGTAAGTACCTCAGAATCTCCAAGAACCTGTTCCTGGACATCGCCTTTTGGCAGAAGGGTACACCCCATTTCTGGGACCGTAAGGAATGTACCCTGAAACCTTTTGTCAATGTAGCACCACGAACATACATTATTGTAATAAATGCTTGTAATTCATCCAGTGTAATCGGCCAACTTTCCTCTCCACATTGTCTGCGTGCTTAATTTTCTGTGTATGTCCGTATTCTACTCAACATAGGATCATCAATTATTAGGCGCCAAGAACTGGCAACACTTTCATCAGCAATGTGACGTATCGAGTGTGATGTCGGACCTTGTTTTTCTTTCAGCACATTTCCCTTAGCAATCCTACCACTTCCAGGATTACCTGGACGTACTACCTCCCAACGGGGACGATCTGGAGCAGTAATTGTCGTACCAATTTGTAAAATGGACTTTTCCTTGCATTACACACACTCTGAACCGAAACCATAGTCTCTGACATGGATTCGCTACCATCATCTGCCACAGAATATGAAATTTGTGTCTCATCAGAACACTATCCCCCACTCACTGTTGATCTTTTTTGAACTGTTGATACACACCTTGTACATCACAAGACCGTTTATGTGAGAAACAGGAGTCAGAGATGTGGTCACTGCATGATTCATGAGATAAACCGCTATCACTTGACGACATAGGAATGAAGTCCTCGTCACCGCTGAGGCTGCTGTCTGACAAACCTCCCGAATCTTCCTCCGATAGCTCACAAAACACATGAAGCATCGCTTCCGTGCTTAGTCCTTTCTTTCGTGACATTTTCAAACACAAATTTTGAAAAAGTTGTCAATTACAAACCACAATCGAGTGAAACGACACGTCCAATGTACGGTAACCGTCAATTATTTGAGCTAAAAATTAACGCGTCATTCCCATCGACTTAGTCAAATAGCACTCTTTAACTACCTGCACAACTATGGCAAGTGAAACGAAGCTAATTACACAGCGCCTTTAGTGTGCAATATTTGAAACTCTATATAAAGCCTTTGTTTTCCTGCGTAGCCGGATGAGAGGAAGTGAACGAGGGATAGGAGGTGTTGAGGGAGGGGAGAATGCATTGAGGGGAGGGACAAAATGCAAACAGAAGAGGGATAATGAACGTGAGTGTAAAAAAGGGGAATAAATTGTGCGTAATAATGTATCTCTCATATACCTAAGTATGGTGGAACAACATTGTTCCGCGGGCATTCTAGGGGTATGTGGTAATATCTAAACATCTATAATTAATACGAAGGTAATTTTCTCGTAATCGCATCTTTTTTTTCAAAAGATTGAAAGTCACAGAATGTAATAAAAATCGTGCGGTAATTAATAGAAAAGGACTGCAATGAAGATGATGGCGGAAAAAATGTTTTTTGGGCATTCTAGCGTTAGAGAACTTTGATGATCATGTGATTTGATTCTTGTGTGCTCTCAACGACCCATAGGACTTCAACGGTTTACTCTAGAAGAAAGAAAAACTTTAAAAGTAGGACCAATTAGTTCATGCAAAATGTAAAATCAAGATTGAAACCGTTAACAGCGTAGAAAATATCTACAACCAATTGCAAGCCAAAGAAATACAAATGCAATAAAAATTTGCAAGCCTAGAGAAAACGAAATAACAAAGCATTCTTAATTATAAGAGTCCCAAGGTATTTTTGGGCTATATTAAATACCAAGTGGGAGGGGGCGGCGGGGGTTCTGAAACCCACAATTAAAATGTCATTACTTCGCACGGAAACTAATTGATATTGTTTGGTGTGGATTTATGGTGTACATTATATTTTTAGTCTACATTATTACTAGGTGTACATTATTTTAGTCTACATTGCCAACCTTATGTTTGTAATTGTTAACTTACCAGTTTTGTTTATATGAGTAACTATGGCCAAAACTATCATTTGTTTTCATAAATCAATAGCAGCTTAGTACACGGAAGTATAACTACAAAGGCGGCTTCTGATTTTATTTGAATGTTCGTAGGGTAGAAGGGGTTGGAGTGTGGAAGAGTGAGGAATATTTCAGTATTCCATTGAATTGAGGAATAACATTTTATGCTTTCATCCTGGTTATCTTGGAACGGCGAAATCGTTTTAAATTTTGTTTCTACCAGAAGATAGACAATGTGAGGGATCTTCATTGGCACTATAAGTAACGTCACTAGAGGAGCAGTGTTGCCAACTCAATATAACGTTGCAATTTTCTAATAGCACAACGTCAGGTTTTTGCCCCTATGGAATGCACATGTAAAAGGCACTACATCATCACAAATGTTACAAGGTATAATTCCATCCACCCTTGAATTTTTTGAAACTGCAATAGATTTTTAAATTGAATTTCCGTAAATGACAGATAGTACGGGATGTTTGGTTATGTTAGATGAGGTTGCTCTCAATGTCTCAAAACTCACTAATTTTATGTCACATTCATTTAAAACTTCTCGAACTTCTTTTACAATTGAACTTTCGAAAGGAACACCATTTTCGATTGTTCCAATGCTGCTGGAGATTCCGACATACAGTCACAGAATACCCAAAAGACCTTCCTAGCAAATATTCATCTTCAGTGAGGTTGCATGCTGCTGTTTGAAGATTCTACGATTAGAAATACTTCATAACACTAGAGTTGCAGCCGCGTGATTCTCTGCCTCAGTACTGGAATTAGATTATCTCTCTCTCTCTCTCTCTCTCTCTCTCTGTTTGTGTATGTATGTGCGTGACTATAAAATAAAGTGTCATATTTAGGTGTTAACAATTTTGAAGGGATAAACTAATAGAAAATAAAATACATAGGTAACAAGCTAATAATCAGAAAATAGATAAACCTAAATATTTATTACGGTAGTTGAGAACACTGCATGAGAATAATAGTTTCAATTCAAACAGAGTATCCCTTGTAGTTTGTAATTGTAAAACTGTTTCAAAAGAAAATAAAATAAATTGCCAATAAACTGGAATGTTACACTTAGCGTATCCGATTAATAGCTCCTTAATGCTAGCAAAGGGGTCCTCTGTGGTCCACAACGCTGTCTTTATTTATAAATAGGAAAAACAAAACACTAAAAGCTAAGCAAGTACGTTTTATGATGACTTGGCTCAAGCCTGACAATATAGTTTATTTTCAGATCTTTATCCGATTAGAAATGTTAAAAATGTCAAAAAGTAATAATTTGTTGGACTCATAGCCACCCCTAGGTTCTCCTAGGATTAAGTATTACTATATCAGTTGGACCATAGGGAATTCAATAGGAACTGGAAATGGAATACTTGTATTTTAATAGTACAGAAAATATTACGCTGATAGTTAAGAAATTAAAAAAGGATATAACCTAAATAAGAGTCAAGAAATGACAATGTAAGCTAACATTCGTTTATACGTAGAAAACATTTGTTCTTAATTTTATGTGAAATTAAATTCCTTGAAAATGTAATTATTTACGTAAATTACCGATATGACATCTTGAGTATTTTTGAAACAAGAGATAAAATACTAGCTCAACGATCATGAATAAGTTAAATGATAAACTACTTGAATGATGTAGTGTATGATATATGTGCATTTAGCAATATGATCTTAGAAAGTTTAAGAAAATAAAAGAAGTTTAATTGGATCGTTTTTGCCTTTAAAGAATGAATCTAAATGTATCTAAGGAGACGATGGCTTTGGTAATGTTTATTGTGTACTATGAAATGAAATATTTAGAAGAAAAAACCTCGACACCGAGCTTCGGCTATAAAAAGTTTTGAAAAACGGACAAACCATAGAAAAGCTTACTAATAAGCAGACAAAGAATATTAAAGGATCACTTGTTCAATTATCTCATTCCATTGCGGATGACAACCCCGACGTTAAAGGTAAGTCATTATCATCTAGTACAAAATCGAATGTATACTCCGTCCCGTAGATAAGTAGAATCTACACAGAAAATTAGACCCCAAAATTGAGTCCATGCTTGAAGAGGAAGATCTTCAGAGTGGAAAATGGAATTTTGCCCGGGAAACAGAAGCTAACATGAAAGTCCAGCAACATTCTGAAAATCATATTCTGATATCCCAGTTGTTTCATGTATCCCGTAGCACAATATGCAAGCAGCCAACAGCAAGAGACTCTAATAGGGAGATATGCACATGCAGAGCGTACAGCGATATTAATCATAGCCATAGCCAGCGAGTAAAAAAATGTATTCTAGAAAAGTACATAAAGAAAAGTGTAACCCGAATTGGAAAATTAGCTGATGAGCACATCTAGTCATTACGTATGGAATGGCTCACCTTTTTTCCCAGAAAATGAAGAGGCGTTAGAAAGTATGAAGCAAAGGGATGAAATTCCGTCAGAGTCACAATCGTTTATGAACTTAAGTTTGGATGATAGTAACTTCCTTGAGTGTGCCCTAAGATTCGACCTAAACAGAACATGCATCCTTATCCACTTTATTTGAAAATATTCAAAGAAATTGACAGAATGGTCAATCAAGAGGCATGCACCCAAGGTACTCCTTTGAATTTGGCATAGATAATAAGGAAAGATTGTTGTATAATTTATGTTCAGCGATTACATCTTAAGGTAAAATTTTAAGACATGAATCAATAACCCAAACGGAGTTTTAAACCAATACTGGTTAATTGAAATGACTGCTTGCACGTAATGAGCTCAGGAGGCAACAAAAAGGAATTTCGTAAAGATTTAAGACGGGTTATCGGTATATACAGATGGTGATCAGAAAAATGGAAACACCTGTGGTTGGCAACACGTCAGATGTATGGGTTGGCAGTGGTGTCGTGGCCCCCGCAGCGCCGGACTGCTGGTGATGATGTGTTAGGTCGGTCTCCATACTACGTCAGGCGCAGTGGAACACCAGTGTCCAGTGCCTGAAGCAGACGGAGGTAGTGTAAAATGGGAGACCTCTCAGATTTTCAGAAAGGGCAAATTGGGGTGCGCGGTTATGTGAAGTGAGTGTGACGGCAGTGGCTACTGTGTTAGGTGTGTCGCGTGGGATAGTGTCGAACGTGATGACGGCCTACACAACACACTTGAAAACCACAGCGGGGGAGCGGAACAGTGGGTGGAAGAAAATCATGAGTGACTGGTCACGCCAGGTATTAAAGCGCATTGTCACGCAGAACCGTCGTGCTACTGCGGAGCAAGTGACGGAGGAACTCAATCAGCACCTCCCCCACCGCGAATTACATGACATGAACTTACGTGGTCGTGTTGCACGGGCCAAACCGCTCACCAGGGACCATAACGTTTTCGCACGCCGAAAATGGTGCCGCGACCATGCAACTTGGGCAGCTGAGGACTGGAAACGTGTGATATAGTCGGATGAGTCATCCTTCACCCTATTTCCAACAACGGTCCGTGTTTATGTGTGGAGAACTCCCAAACAAGCTTATGATCTGCAGTGTCTCCGGCCAACTTTGAAACATGGCGGCGGCTCGGTAATGCTGTGGGCCGCCATATTATGGTTTTCATTGGGTCCTGTGGTCACACTTAGCGGACGAATCACTGCCAACGATTATGTCGCAATTTTAGGAAACCATTTGATATGGCCAGGATGTTGTTCCCGGACAATAACGCCATCTTCCAGGATGATGATGCACTCATTAATAAAGCTTGCGTTGTTGTAGCGTGGTTTGAGGAACATCGGGATGAAGTTCAACACCTCCCCTGGCCCGCCCAATCCCCAGATCTCAACATAATTGGACATTTGTGGTCCTTCTTGGAAACACGACTCCGGCGACGATTTCCACCTAAATCCTCTCTCACAGAACTGGCAGATGCCCTGCACGAGGAAGGTGTAAAATTCCACTTGCTATCATTCACGACGTCTATACTTCCATCCCACGTTTCATCAAGGCTGTTCTCAAGGCGAAAGGTGGCCCGACACCATATTAATCTGGTAAGCTGCAATTTCGTTCAGGTGTTTCAATTTTTCTGATCACCATCTGTATATAGATATTACCTTTGCCGGAGAGTGAGCATTTAAATAAAAGTTTGAAGAAATCGATTAGAGCAAGTCATATTAGGAGCTGACCACACATCAATTAAATTGGATAACAGAAAAATATAACATATCATCATTTAAGAGAAACAAAACTGTCTTTTACAATGGAATTCAGGAGGGGCCTCCAGTAAGGGTAGCAGGAGCATCGCAACAAATTGTGAAATTTTGTAAAGCGAAAAGCTTAAACACAAACAAGACACTCATGATAAGAGTACAGAAATTCTTTATATGTATTTGAAAGAATCTAAGATACTAGTGGAAAAAGTGTCTTGAGCACGCGACTACGGAGCACATTTCTTTTGAACATATGCCGAACATCCCACTTCGTCATATTCTAGTCAGTGAGGTTCTTACTAGCGACAACTACTGTGATGTTTCTAGAATACGTCGATTTACTGATGATGTTCAATTATTCCACTCTTACATTCAACTCTTAGACAAGAAAACTCTAAATGAAGTTGTCTAATTTCTTGCCCTTTTACGAGTATGTAGAATAACTTAAGCAACATCATCAATTAACTGTGTGTATTCACGGATGCAGGTACTTTAAAATTTTTAAAAATATGTCTTGTGAATTTTTCATTCTATTCTGAATAGATGCCGTTTTCAAAATTTGAACCGTGTATAACGAACACGTGGGCTCTCACATCTTCTCTGCTACAGATAATTTTGTCTCTTGGTGTAGTTGGAGGAAAAGTAACATAATGTCTACACTGGAGAAGAGTGGATTCATAGTTTAAATTCATATTCTTTATCGAATGCTACGTATGATAAAGACAATCAAAAATTTAATGAAGAATTACAAAACAATCTGAAACCTCTTGAAATCATAATAATACAATACAGTTGTCTGTAACGTCTTACAAAAGCAATAGAGTAAAATATACTATTGTAACTACACCAAAACGAGCCAGCAATATACTAATCGAAGTTCTCAAGTTCAAAGCTTGTTTTGACATTTAACAATTTATATTCTAATACTGCCCTCATATTACCTCGCAATTTGCGTTCTAAAACCTAGAGCGGGAAATATTTGTACCTTGAACAATAATATGAAAAACAACATTTGAAGCATAGTTCATAACGAAAGAATTTTTATATTTTTTTTATTTTTTTACAGGCTAGCCTGAAGAGCTAGCTGCATTTCAGAGGATTACGCCCTCTTTTACGAACGAGATTGGCGGTTAACAATGGAATTAGTATGTTGGATGGGCTAAATACTTTTAATCTTTATTAACAGCGAAATTTACATAAATAAATAATTTTGAAGGTTGAGACTTAAGGAACATTAATGTTTTACATTAGGTGCAGTTATAAACACAAAGGAGAAAAGAATACAGTATATTTTAAACAAATAAAGTATAACAAAGTGATAGCAGTGGTTAGGTATAACATTCATGATCTGTACAAGTATAGCAATGGGCGTGACAGATGTGGTGACGCATAGACAGGTCAACACATGGGTGACGTTAATGAGACAAAAGAGGATATCTTCAGCCTAGAGGCTACTCTAGGTAATGATGAAGACGAATGAGGCTCATGTTAGTAAATAATGGTAATCACTCTGCTGGAAATGATGGATGAATAAGAGAAAGATGTTCATGAAAGACGTAATCTGTGATGATAAGTGGCGCGGGATCTAACGGTGGTAGAGTATAGTGATATAGTGTAAAGAGGTGCAAAAATGGAGGATCATAATAACGGCGAGGTGTTGGGTGAAGTGCTAAATATCGCATTGTATCCTGTAGTAAAAGATATCGTGATTCGAGGCGTTTGGTAATAAATTTTAGCCACAGCTTTTCAAGGTAATATTGTAAAGTCGGAAAAGTGATTTTGCGATATAAATTCTGTATAGGACTAGGTAGCTTAATGCGGAACGCTTTACGGAAAGCATGGAGTTTTAGAATTAAAATTTATTGTAGAATTTAGTTGGGGCAGCTATCCAAGCAGTAAACCCGTAAGTAAGGAGAGGTCGTAAGGAAACCTTGTATGTTTTTAGTATGGTGTGTGCTTTAAGGTCCAAGGTTGTACCAGGCAATCGTTTCAGGAGATTGAATCTATTATAAGCTTTAGTGGTAATGGTTGTCGGGTGTTGCGACCAAGTGTTATGGTGATCATAGGTAATTGCCACATATGTGACAGTGTTACTGATTTGAAGAGACACCCCATCAACATACAGAGAGAGATTGGGTGGTTTCCGCCGGACTTTGTAAGTTCTTCCAGGTGGTAAGAATACAATGGCTTGTGTTTTAGCTGCGTTAATAGTAAGTCGCCACTAAGCGCACCAGACGTAAAAGCGATCGATAGCTGTTTGTAAGATAATGTTAAGCTAGAGGATAGTTGTTCCAAGTGCGAGAAGCGCTGTGTCATCCGCATATTTGAAAGGTTGGACCTTAACTGGCAGTTGTGATATATCAGATACATACAGCAGGTATTGTAAAGGAGACAAGGTTGACCCTTGTGGTACTCTAGAGAACAGAAAGGTAGGATGTGAGAAACAGCCTCGTGAGGGGAAATTCCTATATCTACTCCCCCATTGGCTCGAATTGCAGGTACGGGGTTTGCAGGATGTAACATGGTATATCGTTGTAAACGGCAAGTACGAGAGTTTGTTAGAAATGTTTCATTGAGTAAGGAATGCAACATGTTCCTCAAGAAGAAGGTTTCCAAATAAAACTATATGTTTTGGTAGTCATCGGATGTTCAAGAAGAGAAGAGTTAGAGCCATGACGTTAAACATGTGAACCAGCATGGTATTTATGAAAATGAATAGTATTGCCAGAATAGGTTGCAGTAAAAGTAACATGGAAAGTGGCTCTTGCTGCAAGAATGATTTGTTGTAAGATATGAGGCCTAATGAAGGGATGGATGTTTTCCAAAGCTAGCGTTAGAAACGTCAAAGCTGGTCTAATGATACTGGAGCTTCAATCGGATCTCGATCGGTTTGTGCTTGCGCCAGTGGTTGCAAAGGAACAAGGAACTCGGGATGATCCTGAATACTTCCCGGCTTTGCCTTACAGTTGTAGCTGTACGCAGGACGTTGTTCGTTACAAGTGGCGCATTTTGGTGGCAATTGCAAGTTATTACAAGTCCGGGCATCATGTGAACCAGCACAGTAGCCACATTTACTTGAACTGTTACAATCGGACTATGATGGGAATTCTAGACCTGGCAACGTTCACAGCGGACTAGCTTTGGAATTGGTGTACGAAATGGTTCTACTCTGTGCTTGTGGTTGTAAATGGATGCACCTGATGCTAGTAACTCATCAATGGTGTCTAGATAGTTTGTAATAACACGGACCATATAGGTAGGCCCTTTATCATTTCGAATGCGTATTACTTTCGTAATTTCGTGCCCTCTAGCTTGAGCTCCTCTAGGACTTCTTCATCTGTATAAGATGAGTCAAATCACCGAATAACGACAGATAGCAATGGTAATCGTTTGTGTGGTGGAGGCTGTAGAGGAATTGAGTGATTGAATTTTCGCATTTGGACCAAAAGTGTCCATAGGCACTTTGTTTATTATTGTAGCGAGCAGAGTTTGGTCCGGAGATTTTAACATGTTTCCATTCCTCGTATGAACGATTTCTGAAATAGCTGCTCGAGAGACGTACTTGCGTAGTTGTATGGCAAAACACTTCGCATTGTTGAATTTTACGTCGAACTTAGTGAGCAACATGGAATGAACTGAAGGTGGAGTGGATCCGTCACAATAATTTGAAGATGTAGTTATATCCATTGGAAATTGGTTTAGATCTGAATTAGAAGCGAGATGTCGCTTTTTCGTAGGTGGAGATTGCTGAGGATGTTCGGCATAATTGTCTGTATGTTCTGATGGATGTGGCGATCTGCTGCGGACAGAACCAGAAGAGATTTACTGAAGTTGCAGAGGAAACTGAGGCTTGAGAACCCGCCGCTGCTGAGATCAGCTAATAGTGGAAGAAGTGTGACTCGGATCCTTGCAAGTCCTGCCTTTCGGGGTGCTCTCGGAGGGTCCATATAGAACTTCAGGTAACCCTGTATGTTTTTATTTCATAGTTTTGCCTGATCCTAGCCGTGGTTACACCATCGAAAATCCGCCCCTGGGCTGATACTCAAATGTAAATGCAAAGATGTGTGCCTATAGATGTGTGATGAATGCTTTTGTGATACAAGGTGTAATGATGATGATAGTTTCACCTTCCAGCACTGAAAAGCGCTGTCAATCCTAGTGAGAGCGCATGCGTACTGGTCTTGATTCTTCGTGTGCTACACAATATCCTCGATGCACGTTAACATTTCCCAGGCTTTGTACAAAAGACAGCTTGTGACCGTCTGCCCGGCCACAAAACTATGTTTTTGGACGACCAGTGTTTTTTCTTAACTTTTATTCATGCAACGAAATTATTATTTTACTCATAGAAATGAAAAGCTATTCTCTTCTGGTGAGAACTTCAATTCTTTCTGTTGTATGCAGGTGTTCTTCAGTCGTTATCGTTTCTCACGATGGAACAAAGAACTTGTTGTTTTCCAATGCAACTCTTATCGTCTAGACAGAGAGTTTCGTCGCAGCAAGCTTATTTTTTTCTTTCCTTAAAATAGTTTCCAACTTATAGTCTTCGTCACTATGACTGTTCCGCATATATTTTTTTCTTAACAACATTTATTAAGATTGGGAATTTTTTGGATACGATGTTGATGTTGTGTGGGAATGATATAGTGTTTGTCGTGTTCTCACGCACTTATATTACGTCATCCTTCCTGCCGTGAGAACAAGCGTTCATTTCCTGCAGAAGTCGTAGGTGGATGACTCATACACACAATAACCATCGTTCGCTCCTTTCCATTGAAGTGTTCTATGTATAACAGTAGTGCATAAAAATCGTATAACCATGGAAAGAATTTTCTATTTAGACTGATACACTTTTTTCAGCTATTATTTCCAAGCTTCTTTCCCACAGGATCAAATCAAATGTCGCCAGTGTTCTTTGTTATAACATCGACCCATTGGCACTGCATATGAATGCTGAATATAGTTTTTTTTTTAATTTTTTGATAAAGTGCATTGTCAACCCTAAGTGTTGGAAACGGGTTGTTCCCAAGAGTGAGTAGAAGCGGGGAGTTAGCAAAAGAAGTTCGTTATAAGCGGAAGTGATAGCAAGAAGTCATAGTATGAAGAACTTCGTGGTGCTATGTTAATTTATAGGATGTGAAGCAAAAGGACAAACAGATACCTTCAGGATATGTAACGTCCTTTTGGAGTCAAGATACTTCATTGACCAGCGTTTGTCCAACATTTCCCCTTTCCCCATGTCATTGTTAAAAAGTGAAAGTCTTGACTCAGTGCGAAGAGTCAACTTATAGTGCAAGTCATGTTCAAACAAGGGCTATGATTCTAGTGTTCGTAAATAGTATGCGCATATCTACATTTACCATGCAGTGTTAAGAGTTTTATTCTCCATTTTGCTTATTCGATTGCCGCAGCTCAATTTCTTCTGTTTGAGCATTTAGCTCTGTCAAGTGAGAATTTTGTGTGTTGTTAATATATATGTATATTTATTCCGTTCCGTACCCACATATATCCATACTCAATAAATAGGAATTTACCTAAGTAAATATCATCGTCTTCATTCATGTGTGTGTGAATTCCTTCTAGCAGACGACTTGCCAGTTGCATGTACGTATGCGTGTGCATACGCAAAAGTAAGTATAATACAACCTGAGTCACAAAAGCACCAATGTGGCTCATGCCAAACACTTGTCATATCTCCATATTATCAATCAGCTCCCACACAGAGTATGAGCCTGGACCAGAATTGTTATCAGCTGTTTTCTTAGGGAGTTCTTCGGGAGCCAGCACCCAAGGGAAACGGTAGGTAGCAAGCTTATGACGTTTGGTAAGTTAAGCTGATCGGAAAGTATGCCACGAAAGAGTTTTCATTATTGTTGTATTTGAAAAACAGAAAAAAAGCTAGTTATGAACGGGAACTTTAATTTTTTCGTCGTGTATCACTATCTTGCAAAGTTAATTTCAAAGAACGTGTGATTATTCACATCAAGCAAATAAAGTAAATAATGTTCCACTTATTTCTGTAACCGTACACAAAATTGAAGTATGAGCTATGTGGTGAAATATTCAACTATTGACGACAATTGGTAAAAAATACTTTGTGACTAAGCGTTTCGCGTGCACGCGTATGACGTGGGAGGCCAAGAGGGAACGCATTGGTTCGGATTTCACGTTAGTCAGTAAGGCTGCTGAAACGGACGTTAATCTTATAATCAACTCAAGACAATTTTGAAAAGTGTAGAGACAGTACGATTTATAGCAGTGCTAAGTTTATTCTTTCATCCCCCATTTATATAAAAATGAACTATATATACCGACTTCTCACTGCATTTCGCCCACTTTCCTAATAATACTTTGGTACACCTTTTGCTCGAAGCATCACCAGGACACGGCTGGTATGGTTTCTCCGAGTTATGTATATGTTTCCACAGGGAACTGGCACCATATAAGTTTTATGACCTCCCACAATGAGCCCACACATGTTGGTTCAGGATCATGGAGCAAAGAAACATTGCACAGTTTGACATAAATGTCCTATAGGAATAAGATCCAGTGAGTTATTGAGCAAATCAATTTGCTGTATCTCCATTGAATGTTCCTTAAACCAAGCAAGTACAGTACTGGCTCGAAGGAAATGAGAATTGTCCTCCTGGAAAATACCGCCTGTGTGTTGGTAAAAGTGTTCCATTGTATGGGGTAAGTTATCAATAAACACGTGCAGATATACAAGAAATGCCCCACTGTAGTCCAAACAAGTCCAAACACTCAACTATGACAGCCCATACCAACGGAGGCTCTAAATAACACAGTTGCCTCAAGTAGCCTGTACGTTACCCATCTTCCACGAGGAATCCATAGCTTTGTGTCGTTGGAGCCAAACACGCACATTAACGTCCCAGTGGCGTAGCGCAAATCGTAATTCATTCTCTAACACACCCGTTTCCATTCATCCACTTTCCTATTAGAATGTATTTGTGTCCAAGCGTGAATAAGTCATGAGGCTTTGGTGATTAGTGGGTTGTCTGCTGTTGAACTTCATACGTGCCAGTGTATGCCACGTAGTTCCTCAGATAAGATTTGTACATCCACTTTTTAGAGGTCTTGTAATTCTCGGACAGTGACGGTTCATTTGGCTGTCATGAGCAAATTGAAATCACGCTGGCCCCGCGGCTAATCCTTCCTTTCACCCCCGCAGGCCGATCTGTTAGAAACCATACGTCATTTTATCCAACACTTTGTACACCTTCACTACAGTGGAACGGGTATTTCCGACAATTGTTGCTATTTTGTTTATTGTCGCACCTGTTTTCTGGGCACCCCTAACCACATCCTTTTGGAATGCTAATAAATCATGCCCAATTCTCATCTTAACAGTGTGCTGCCAGCCAACAAGTAGCCTCTGTGTGGATTTCCTTGCAATACCCTCAGTGGGTTATGTCATTTTATCAGTGCGGTATCTAGTCACGCCTTCTTGTGTGTGAGAGGAGAGTAGCTATTCAGCGAGCACTCAGTATATATAAGAAATTGTGTTAATATATATCCATACAACCATCTCTTATGCACTAGTTGCTAGCGCGTACCATATTTAGTAAACCTTCTCGTGTTTCATCCAGGAGTGAGATTTGAAAGCTTTACGATTTTTTTGAATTCCAACTTAAACTGCAGTCTATATTTTTATGAAGTTATTGTTGTAAAAATAATGTTAATCTACAATAAGAAAACAAACATCCATACTTGAATTTGTATTATGAATTATTATTCTGATTGTGTCTAACTGTACCATAATATTGTGTATCTTATACCTGCATGAAGCGTTTCCTTCTTGGGTATAACTAATTTCAATTTATTTGTGATAATTTTTAATACAGAGCAAAGTGAGTTGCCATTGAATTTCAGTGTAACGTTTTCTCAGAAACGAGATCATATTCAACGCTCATTTACAGATTTAGGATGATTACAGACCAATGTAATGCTTTCAAATTTTAAAGTCTCTCATCCGCTAAACTGGTACCATGTGCAAGATCCAGCTCCCACTAACCACTGGGAAGGAAGAAAGAGCTAATAATAGAAAAATGCTTATCTAATTTTTAATCAAATGTCATTGTATAATAGAAGAACTAAACGGATTCACCATTTATCTGAATTTATATTCTCCAATTGTAAGGTGTAAATTGTAATTACTTCATGAAAAATAATATCAAATAACAAACTATATTATAATGTGAATAATGAAATTGTTATACAAATTTATTCACACATGCGTTCAGTATATTGATATTCATTTAATAATGCCACTCGCTACTATATGCAAAAATCAACAATTATAAACTATACTTTATCTTTATCGCAAAATGCTTAAAGCATGAAATATTTTTCAGTGCTTCACATTTTAAGGTAATAATACTCAGAAGATACATTCGCGAAGTACCAATCTTTATTCATATTAAAATTGAATCAAATGCAGCTTAACGCTTCCTATTGTGCTATAAACGCTATTGTCGTATTAACGCTAATATAATAATCTTAGCGGCGCTTTAATTGCCGCGTTAGCATCCTTTATTTTGCATATTTATGACGGGAATAACCGGAATTCCATCATACACTACTATGACTTTCGGACACAAAATTGCTTTTAGTACATTTTACATACAACTCCACATCAATTTGGGCCTATGCAAAACAAATTGTAAATGAAATGAAATATTTAAGTTTTACGTCCCACGCATATGCCGGTTAGGCTAAAGGAGACGGTGATGATGACAGATGAGTGAAATGCTGGAATGAAGAAAGTGGGAGGAAACGGGAGAACCCCGAGAAAAAGCCACGAGCACGGTGTTTGTCCACGCAAAACAAATTCGATCAAGTACTGTTTCTTTGAAACTTGTTACTCACAATCGCCGTCATCTTGCTTCCTCCTTATTTAATTCAACTTTCGTTTTTTTTAAATAGGAATAGGTGCAAATGATATATCAAAGTCATGTATAACGTGCTCAGAAATTCATTGGTGTATTGAATTTTGCGATGGCATTTACCGTTTGCAAGGTAGTGTATGTTAAATGTCAGGCACTTCACGAATATTGAACAGAATTAAAAGTTGTGCAGGGCGCCGTAAGTATAGTATTTTAAGTGATTTAGCGTGGAAGCAATATTATCTCACTACACAACCCAGAATTGAATATAGAAATGGGAGATATATATCTAAATTTGGTCGTATCTGCATTATTTTAGGTATTTTCACTATTATAGAGTATTTCCTTGTTATAGTAACATGGAAGTAATAAAAATCACTCACAGAAATGTAACAAGGTAATGACGCGAATGTTGTAAAGAGTTTGTTTATTGCTACTGTTTTTTTTTCAGTTAAAAATTGTTTTGATTTCTCAAAAACAAAAACATAAGACTAACTGATATTACTCTGCAATGTCTATTCGGGAAGTTTATGGAGGAATTAACCGTCAATACCTACGAATCGGTAGAAGCAATGGTAAATTTCACTACACCATTGAATTTCCGAGAATATTGTAGATGAATTTGATGTATCACTTGCACCTATTCCCACTTGAAAAACCGAAAGTTGAATCGAATGCGGCGGATACAAGATGGCCGCCAGGGTGGGTAACATGTGACAAAGAAGCAGTACTTGATCAATTTGTTTCGCGTATACATTCCAGTTACATTCAAAAAATAAAGTCAACTTTGAGTCAGAGTCTTTTTGTAATGTATGATTGAGCTTCGGATATATGAAGCCCATAAATATGAAAATTACCAGTATGAACACCTAAAATTAGTACAAGATGCATTGGAATACGGAGAAATTTTTATTTGAATCAATTCTACAAACAAGACACTTCGCGAATATACCTTATTAGACGCAATACATAAAAATGTATGTAGAATCTCTGCGCAAAATATAAGTGAATAAGCTGAGTAAGAGGATATGATTAAACCACTGGATTAGTGGATAACTAACTGTTTGAGTTTCTTTTTTTTACAATAAACACATAGTTGTTCGTTACATGCCTAAATTTTCACTAAAGTTCATACTATAGTTTGCACTCTAAATCATACGTTTATAATATGTGGTAAGTATCAAAAGGAAGTGAGACTTACTTTACACAGCTTTACGACAATAAAACGCCTCAAAGTAGAAGTGCTTGCATTCTACTTACTTTCAAATTACATTATATAGAACAACTCACACTTTTCTACTAACAAGGGATGTATGCAAACGGGTACAGCTAGATATTTATGAAAATTGGTATGATTACTAATTGTTTATCGCTAAAAACCGTGGTGATAGTCACTCGTTGCGGAAATGCCTTGTTCGCTTGCTACGTATAATACTTATACTAAGCAGTGACCGGGTGAGGCTGTGCTAAATTTTGCCCCTAAAAACGCCGAAAAAGTCCGAAAATGAACAAAGTGTGTGCAGATAACCTAAAGCATACGGAAGGGAGACACGTGACCAAGAACACGGCAGTAGAGTCATATAAGCATTGTTACTATCGCAACACAAATTTGTAATTTTTCAAACTGAACTTTTAAAATTTTATGGCATTAAATTAATTGGCATAAGACGTCAAAGAAAATAAGCAAACGTTGGGTCATCAGTGTTGCCAAGAAGGGAGATATGATCCTCTAAAGTTGGCAAATTATTTGGTCCGTACAATTTTATACATTATTACATAAGAACAAGGTTCTAATCAGGACAATAAGCAATTACAATTATGACCTCTAGAAAGAAACTCGCGAAATATAATTTTAATTAATTGCTCAGCACAGACAAACAAAACATATGCACTTTTAATATTTACAAATTATAGAAGGTTCATCCGTCTATATACGTATTATTTTAAATCCTAATGGCTGCTCACAGAATCGAGTGATTCAGATAGTAGATGGCCAGCGGTCTCTATCATGCATCACGTTCGTATCTCTATTATGTGGGCATCATATTATTCAAGGTGAACAGATATTGGAAAAGCTAGATGTTTTAACTTCATGTGTTCTCTTTCACTTTACACATTTAGAAACAGTGGCGGAAACGAGATGTACATTGAGGTGAATGCCTACTAGGGACATAAATAAATGATGTAAGCAAAATGACGTTGCAGCACTTCGAACACTAAGTAAGAGGAGTAGAAATCTACCGTGTAATATGATTAATATAGTTGTAGCTTTTAACTGAAGCTAAATGACCTGCAGGCGACCTTTCTACACAACATGTAATGCCAATACTATAGCACATGGCGACTGTTAACTTCAACCTACGTCCAAATTAATCTCCGGATGGTGTTTGAAAGTCATTGGCATGTAATTACTATCGCCCACCGAAGGGATAGAAACAACCACTTCAGGAGCTTCTACAAATGGCACCTATATGAGTGAAACCTGTGGTTCGTTGCTTCACTGGATTACATGTGGAATTATAAATGATGGTGATAAAATTGAAAAGTAACGTGCAAACTTAAATGTGCAAGAATACCTCATGATTTCATCCATCAGTAGATAACATGATTCTGGAAACGATTTCTGGTTAGCGTTGGATCAGATAGATTCAAAATGTGATTTAAAACGCGAAGGAAACTCGTTATTTCATCAACAACATTCCCATTTGTATAGAATATCTAACTCGTCTGTACGGAAAAGCAATAAATGAATACTGTGTACATATTTACAAGAAGTATTATCCTTCAGGTTCAACAGAGACATTTCTGCATAGTTGAAACTAGACACTGACATCGAGGCTGCTACTTTCTAAAAGTTTCCAGATACCTAAGGTATATTGTTACTTATGTGGGTCAAGTGTCAAAGCTGGACAGATATAGGCAGATTAGTCTTGTCCATCTTGCCAGAAGCCTAGATAACTATAATTTACATTCTTTTAGCCATGTGACCATTATTAAATTAGAATATGTGTGTACGTTACAAACACACACTATATTACAATTTAAGGTTTGGTAAACGCACAAATAGCACCAAATCCATACATTAAATGCTTACGTTTCTGTAGTTATATTGCGACTTTAACAATTTAGTATTCTTGTATAGTTCAAATTAATACCTTCAGTTAGTTACAGTTTCGTGATTGTACAACCATTTATTTACATTTAAAAATAGAAAGGAACATTAATAACATTTACTTGTAACGCTACACTAAATTTGTTGCCACCATTTCAATATTTATACCAGTAAACCAAAATTATTTACATATCAAAGGCAAGTTGTGACTTTTCATCATCTTTAGTAAATGGTTCCTTATCCAAGCAAATTCCTTTTAACCGGTATCAAAATTAGTTCCTGATCCATGCCGTGTGTGCACTTTGTTAGCTCTAGATCCGCATCTTCTGTCCTCCGCAATATTTATCCACTGTTTTTTATGATCTTGTAGTATATAAAAAATGGTCGAATAATGAAAAAGTAAAATATTTCCCCGACGCTCATCAAACTGGCTCCGATGAAGAAACTGAATACTCCAGCTATCGAAACTGCAATGATTAAATATAAATATACAAAACTTAATTAGGTAATAGTAGCATGTATCTTATGCAGTATGATTAACTCAGCTGTATATTGTATGCCTATTTCGCAAATATAAATTAGTTAGAAATATAGAAAACTAAAATAAAAGATGCTATAGACATTGTAAATAAAGTTACAAGAAGATAAAATAAGTGCAATTTAGTTTGACTGAAACTGTTTGCACATCATATGCAAATAACTATACGACTCTTTATATGTTTATTTAAATTTACACCGATGTTTAGCAATGAATACAGTTTATAATATATGCCTGATAGTAAAAGCAACAAGGTTATGTCCAAAATAATTATGTCACAATTAGTTGTCTTTCATGTACATGGTTAGTATAAATGATTAATGCGATTTCGAAAAACTCACTGTAGCTCTATTAATTGAGATATTGTAACAAAACTCAACAGAACCATAGAAAAGCTCAAAAAGTTTTTTTTTGTTGTTGTTGCAGGTGTACTTATGATTTCTCCCATGAAATCTCAGCATTATGCAGTGAGGCAAGATTGTGACAGGCTCCAAGAAAGCATTTAATATCATGGTCTTCGCGCTCTTCTGACCTAGCTCCATGAGAGTTTTTTGTGTGGGGTTATGTCAAAGGTTCAGTATTCACGTCTTTTTCACCAGTAAACGTGTCAAAACTGTGGGCACGCATGCGAACCTACATCAACAATGCTTTTGAACTCATTGATAGGGTATGCTGCGCCGAGTGTGAGAAAGACTTGATTCTCAGCTTGATATCTGTCGAATAAGTAAAAGGTATATATCGAACATTTGTAATTGTAACCAAAAGTTTTTGAGTTTTTCTATGTGTGTGAAAAAAATATCGCAATATATACAGAAATGCAGTTATTTTGAGCTATGAAATGAGATATTTTCATACAATGATTTAGGAGATATTTCTAAACGATCATAAATTTTTTAAACAAATCATCAATCTTTTGGGTACATGCTAAAATTCTAGACGACATTGGTTAAAGTTTTGAAAGTAGAATAATCAATGTTAAATTAAGCAATTACATACACAGAACCACTTCCATACAATGCGTCGATTTCGAACTATATCGTACAGAATTTTTGTCAAAATGAGAGAAAATTTCCCATAAATAGTGATCTAATGGTCAGATTGTGAACCTGTATAATGTAAGAAATGTATTGTTGTTGGACCTGTAGATTATACTAATGTAAATATCAATAAACTGAAGAGCGCAATTGCAAAATGTCCAAGTCAGAAAAGTCAGTATTTCATAAGACGATTTTTTTGTGTGTTCCCATCATTCTGTGTCTGTGAAAGAAAAGTAATCTGCATAAAAGAAAATTGAAATTGCTTAATTTTTGTAAGATAATGGTGAAATTATCATCTATAGCAAGTGTTATATAAGCGTTTATAGACATGATTCAGAAAACAACTTCAGAGAATACTGTTGAGTAAGGACATTCTGGAAAACAACACTGTTTTCTTTTGCCTACAATTAATTTGATTTATGGATTTGTGGCATGAAATCCAGTTTAATATAGGGAGATGCTAAAATTGAACTTAATAGAACCAATATCTCAAAATTGAAAAAAAAATGACTTAGTCTCTTTTGGAATTCAACCCTTCAACTGGAGGCTTAAATACAACATGAAACGCATGTCAGTTGCAAAGAAACAGAAATTGTAGACAGATGCATTGATACATTGTTGCAGGACATTGCGAAGATAACATGGTGTGCAATAGCAAATTGATTTAGTTTAGCTTCAATACACGGAGGAAAACATCAGGATGCAATCACTCTTGAAATATGCACGGAATGAGCCTTGGCGATATGGCTGGAGCAGGATAATTTCAGAGAAAAGAATAATGCTTGTTTCTTTAGCTTGTTTCAGTTTCTTCTAGTTTTGTAATGCTTTTTTATATGTCAAGGTTTTGTACTTTTAATATGAGTGTTCAGTAAGAAGTAGCATGAGGTAAACGGAAATCATACTCGAAAGATTGTTAGTTAGTTTAAAACTATCGAAGTAATTTACTATTCAATCCAGTCCCCAGAATGACAAGACAAAAGCTTATGTTATTCCGGGAGAATTAGTTGAATTATTTTACATTATGCATACATTCCATCAATCAGCTCAGAGTTGGGAGCGGGTCTGAATGTAATCGCCGCTGATTCCGCTCTCAATGACCACACTTCAATTACACGTGTACTACAGTAAACACCGATGTCTCTATCTCCCTATTGTAGAGATCCTGCAAGATTAGATGTATTTGCACCCTTATTTCAGTAATTTATATTTCGATTTATTGTATTTGATTTGAGTTTAGTGCCTCTGACAGCAGCGAGGCTACATGAGACGTGTTTCTCCAGCTTAGTGTGAAGTAAAACCAAATGAACTCCATACAGAAATTGAAGGTTTTGCACAACTGAAGACAGTTGTCAAACCTGGAAGCCCTGCAACAGGATTTTGAGTACTTGATGATTCATGTATAATTGCTGCATTTAAAATGAATGTATATTGTTTGGAAAATTTTACCTAATGACGAACATATAACAATAATATACTCACTTGTTTTCCGTAGAATATGTTATTTCCACATATACTGCATATGCACAGAGAAGAAAGGAACACTGGATATACACGAGTTACAAATTAATTGAAATCAACTCAATCATTAAATAAGTTACAAGTGAAGGAAGGAAGTTCAAAACTTCGTCTTCATTTATTAGCCTCTTCCAATTTATAGCCATTTATATATATATCATTCGTCGTCCGAAGACAAAAGAAATTGTTAATCATACTGAGTATAGATTCAAATTGAAATTTACGCACAATAAAATATCTTATGTGTCGTGATTAGTACCCAGCTATCCTTCGTAGAAACTAAATCCGATATATACTTATTTATGTCAATCAATTCGAACCTGCGCCAAAATAGTATTATCAAGATAAAAGAGTTACATGTAAAACCAGACACTAAGGTTACAATGGTTATATTCTCCAAGGAAAAGCAAGCAAAGAAGTTCAGCAATCACAGAACCAGAACCACATTTCTTTGCTTACACAAATTGTTCAGCAAAATTGTACTTACTCTTGTTTGGCATTGTTCAAATATTGCGAGGTTGCAGTGGCCCTCAATAGCGCAGTAGCCAACTCTCTCTCCTTCGGTGCGAAGTGTACCGGGTTTGATTCCTCGTGGAACACTCGTTAGAAAAATGTAATAAGTTTTTTCAGGGTAACCATACTAAAGCATTTTTCCCTGGGTTTACCTAAGTTATAGGTCCCAGGCCGCTTCCTTACTTCCCAAATTCTTTCTTACTTTCCTTTCCCCAGATAATGTGTTGGCCGATGGACGTCATCCCTCATATGTGACGCACAGAATTCCCGTACATGCTGAAATTTCAGAAATGTAAATCCTCAATCCTAAAAATGCGAGGTTGCACTTGATGCATTTGTGGTTCGTTTTTCTATCACTTCTGGGTGGACACTTCTAGTATCTTTTCCTTTTCTCGCCTCGATCATCAGGTACGCATTCAACCTTGGAAGCTTCATTGTTTCCCAGGATCATGTTGATATACTGTTTGAAGTCCCGTTGAAGATTACGCAGATCAGTTATCCTCTTAGGGAGATGAGGGGAAACCAACATCCAGATAAGACGCTTGGTTGAACCATCCCTGTCTTCGTGGTCAATTTTGTGTAACATAAGTACACTATGTATGAGTTTATACTGTCCATATTTACGACTGTGTAGAAAACTATCTGCCACCTCTACTTTTCCTGCATGATGAAAAAGGCACGCTTTATATAGAGTAGTTCGTCATCGAATTTTGTACTGTAGTAAAATGCACTGATTTCCGGCATTTTCTTCTCCTGGGTTGTTTCGATTTTAAATGCACACTAGGTAGGAGACAAGCAGCTTTGTTCTTTTTGTGTTACACAGGGATGAGGTGTACATCATTTCTGAGACCATAGAGTGCAGATACTGCTCGTCAGTTATTATTAGGGAGGAACTCAATTTGTGTATAACGTTTCAACTTTGAAACGGTGCCGACGGACGTCAGCTTCCTTTCACAGAATTTTTCCACTGGGTCCAGCTTCATAAACCAACTGTCAGTGGTCATTCTTCTGTTGGTTCCTTCAATTGTTTTACTCAGACAAATGACTGACTGTGTTGGTATACTTAGTACCCTTTCACCTTCGGTCATACGAACTCCATCATTTCCTTGTCCCGTGTTAATATAAAAGGTTTTGGTATAGGCCCAACTCATGACCTTTATGCCGTAACTCTTGAGTTTGTTCGGCATGTAAATATTTTTATCTAAATCGTCATCGAAATGGTATTAGCTTCTAGTCAATGGTGAAGTAGGCTGAACGACAAAAAACAGCCTGGCTGTTGCTGATGATTTTGTCAAAAAATTTCTGAAATAGCTGCTGCGTTGTTATTTGTTTTTCTTTGTTCTCGTGTTAGTGCATCATCAAATCTCAGAGATGCCACTGGAGCTTTATATCAATTCTGAGACATAGTAGCACGGAAAAGCAATCGGATAAACTCGTCTTTTGTGAAAAGTTACTCCATTTTATCATCATTGGATTTTAGAATCAAGGATAATAGAAACAAACCAATTATTGCATTTACCATTTCAATATTTCTGTTTCTGTAGTTGACTTTACTTTCCACAGGCTAAATTTTCCCACGAACAGATGCTAACTTTACATTAGTGTTAGTAACTATTTTTGAAATAGTATTTACGTCAAAAATGTTGCCAAATGTCTGTTTTTTAGTTTGATCTCCTAAATATCTTACAGCCCGTGTAAACCCTGGTAAGGCTAATCTTAAAAGATTAAGGCCTGAGACAGTTACATTTCTAGGAGGATGTTTACTTGTCCTGGCATTCGGAGGACCGTGTTCATTTTTTTTTATCTTCGTAAGGAAATATGTAGCCATAGGAGCATCTTGAGCCACTGTATTTATCATATCAGTCTGCTGAACATAATGATATTCTATCATTGCCACGTCATCTGAACTGAACTACTTGATTCTTTCGCACTTTCGCATATTACATAGTCAGGGTCGGCTTCATAGTCATCGACATAAAATCAACATCGTCCACTTCTTCCTCACATTCTAACATTCTGCGTTCTGGGCTATATCTTCAAAATCTGGATTGTTCACTGAGAAAGGTTTACTTACAGTAGGACGGTTCATTACATGTTAAAAATATAAATAAGTAAATACATAAAACGGCCGCTAACTGTGTACAGATTGTAAAGACTTTATAAATTAAATATGTGACTGTGAAACTATAAACTATCTACACAAAATGTGTCTAAAGATATTAGCACACTATACGAAAGGGGACACATACGGGCTTATTGACAGTCAGCAAAATAACCATAAAGAACACACAAGGTATTCCTGACCGACGCTTCGGGCGAAACTAATCGATATCTAGCGAAAGGACCCCATGTCCTACGAAGTATTCATTTTCACGTGTTCATGATCAACATTCATCTTTCTTGTTGTTTTTTCCGCCATGTGTAAGTAATATTAGGATTGTAAATACAAACAAAGAAGGTAGCCATGTATATGGGAGTGCGTGAAAAGATTTAGATAGTGTGGATTTAGAAGCATTTATAGGTTTGATGTTTTCTTCAGGTGCTTATAAATCTCACAACGAGTCAACAGAAACTTTGTGGAACGATACAACAGGTCGTCAGATTTTTCGCGCCACCATGTCACTGAAAAAGTCAAAATATCAAGGGTGCTTCGATTTGATGATCGCCAGACACGACCTCAAAGACGTGAAACAGACTAATTGGCGGCATTTCGAGAACTGTGGCACAAGTGGATTGAAAATCTCCCAACAATGTACAATCCAGATGTGTTTCTAACAGTGGATGAGCAACTCGTAGGATTTCGAGGAAATTGTCCTTTTCGAGTATATATGCCAAATAAACCTGCGAAATACGGCATAAAGTTTTGAGTATTATGCGGCAACAATACAAGTTATGTGTATAACATTCAATCTTACACAGGAAAATCTCAAAGTAGCCCTGAAGGTAATCAAACCATGCGAGTAGTATTAGATCTTTCTGTTGGTCTAAAAGGCCACAACATTACATGTGACAACTATTTTACATACTATGAACTGGCACAGTCGCTTCTAAAGAAGAATATGCTTGGAACAATGAGAAAAAATAAGTCATCCATTCCACCAACGCTAGTAGATGACAAAGGCCGCGTTCAGTACGATTCGAAGTTTGCTTTCACCACAGATACAACCCTTGTATCTTATATTCCGAAAAAGAACAGATGTGTATTTCTGCAGAGCACAATGTACAATGACAGTAAAATTAGTGAATCTGAGAAGAAGAAACCACAAATGATTCTTGAATACAATCCAACAAAAGGAGCAGTGGATACAATAGATAAAATGGTATGCACTTACACGACGAAACGATAGACAAACAGATGGCCTGTAGTTTTATTCTGCAATATTTTGGACATTTACGCTTATAATGCTTACGTCCTCTTTACAAAGATGTTTCCAAACTGGCAAAAACAGAATCCGAGGAAGAGATGGATTTTTCTGGAGAATCTTGGAAAATCTCTGATTGAAAAGTACATGTAACAAAGGAAAAATATGCCAAGAACAAGTGGAGCCAAATAAATCGTACACTCGCTCCGTGGAGAGACACAGGGAGAGTGTGTGCATCCAAAAACGAGTAGCCATGATGTGCCGAGGAAAAGAGGTAGGTGCCATATTTGCAAGGGGACAGACAACAAGAGTACGATCAAATGCAGTTTGTGTAACAAATTTATCTGTAAAAGACATTCCAGTCAGATTTGTGGGCAATGTCAGAAGCAGTAAGATGTTCAGATGTAAGCACTCACATGATTGGAGTAAGGTAAAAAACGATTTTGTAGTGATCACTTACGTGGATTTTGTTCTCAGAGATGTTCAATAAAAGACAACAGGAATGTATGGCCTAACCTAACTAAAACTAACCTAAATAAAACCAGCTTGTAGCAGAACATTTTACATACACATGCATGTATATATAGCACATGAAGGAAAAGAAAATGTGCCTAAGTGCTGCTTATATATATATATATATATATATATATATATATATATATATATATATATATATATATATATATATATATATATATATTGTGTGTGTGAGAGAGAGGGAGACAGATGCTTCAGTGTTCTGATACATGGTTGCCTCTGCCATTTTACATTTCGGGAAATAATAAAACAATTGTAAAACTATTTCAAAATATTTGAGGACGACAAGTGATATCTCATTTGTATTTCAAACATATTGGAGTACATGTTCCTAGAAAGAGATACCCATGTAAAGGTTTGGCATTTAGTGTTGATTTCAGAACATTTTTCCCTGGGGGACTGTCAGTGCACGGAGGGGGGAACGTATGAAAAATCGTGTTTTATAGAAATTTCTGCCAAAATCTCAGGCGCTCGGCGGTGAATTTCGTTGCTATGGAGGAGGATTTCCCTATGGCCAGGCCCAGAAATCATCACTGTTGGCCCTACTTTTGTGATATATGACACAAACCAGTCAGCACACACAACACCACCTGCCACTGCGTGTGCAAATCCGGTGTAAACTATAAATTGCAATATTAAAAAATGAATGAGTCAATTTTGACCCAGAGGAACTTATGTGTAGGTAAAAATTGAGGGACGTACAAGGGTTAATATTATTTTTATGCATCACCTCCTTTTCTACCCAGTAAAAAATGATTGAACTGAACTTTACTTCAAAGTATATGTGCATGTCATTAATCATCTTCAAAATCCGATAAATCTGCAAAACGTAGAGACTTGGCACTATTATTGGACGTTTTTGAATATGTTTATGTAAAACTCTCATCGGGTCTTCCTCAATTACCGAAAATTTAGTGAAATGTAAATAGCATTAGCGCTCTACAACATATTTGCGAGTTAACATAGCAAAATAGTGTTACGTGTTTTATACCTCTCTCTTTCCTTTTAGTCGGAAATGTGCTAAAAAAGGTCGAACTTTGACCAAGTTCTATTAACATAAGAAGAGAATAAAAGTAGTTGGACCTAGGGGGAGAACATGGGTAACATTCTTAAACACTTTTGCATACATATACAGGGTGAGTCGAAGTAAGTGCTATAAGCCAATATCTCGCGAACTGTACGGCAAAAAGGAAAAATATTAAGAGCCAAAGTGCAATAGTGAGGTGCCTAAAAGCGAGTCAAACTCGAGGTCTCCCGTCCTCAATTTTGGGGGGCGGGGTAGTATATAAAATTTTCAAATGGGAACATAGGTCTACTGATACCTCGTTCGAAATAGCTTTGAAAACGGAACAATTTTTAGGAAACAATTTTTGATATGGGATCAGTAGACTGGGAACCGTTTTCAAGATTGTTCCCAAAAAATGTCCTGTATCAGATAAAATTTCCAGTACTTATAAATCAGAAGCGGCTAAGTAAAAAAGATGAAACGCAAAATTAAAAAGGAAAACTACTTAATCAACGTGGAATGGTGTTGTCACGGTGTCCTCGGGGCCCTCATCTTAGGGCCAACTTGAAAATTTCAAATGGTAATATAGATCGCGTACTATCTTGTTTGATAGATCGTGGAAAGCAAAACAGCTTAGTACAAAATTTGTATTGATTTCGGGGAAGCCTATTTCAAAATGGCCGCCGAAAATGGTTCCCCATTCACTTACGAAATGAAGTGTTCAAATTGAGTGTTACACGCTAATATCCCGCGAACTATGCATGAAGTAAGAAAAGTGTTATGGGTCAATGTACGGCCAATACAGACGGCCTATTATATGGGTTAAACACTAGATTACCCCGTCCCTCCTTTTGTAGGGATGGGTATGTATGCTTAATTTTAAATTGCAACATAGGACGAGTGATATCTTCTTTGATAGATCGTGAAATACCAAAAGCTTAGTACAAAATCAGGAAATCATGTTTGACAAATTTTTTGGGACCTATCTGTATTGTATATTAGCTCAATATATTTCTAATTTGACGCATAGTTCACTTGATATTGGCTTGTAACACTTATCTTGAATCATTTTATATATATATATATGTTTGTGTGTGTGTGTGTGTGTGGATGTGTTTAGAATGTGAACTTCAAAGACGCTGTAAAATGAATCTTTATCCAGGACAATATATTTATTTATCAGGTTTCATCTTCCTAAGTTGCCAGGATTATGACATACTAAATTTCCGACAAAAAAATTATATCTAACTCATTTAATTATCAATAATAAACAACAAATATTAAAAACCTACATTGGGCAATGTGGCAATTCTGCATCATAAATCTCCAAAAGATTTGAATAGTCTTGGAGGAGTAATATCCCTAATTATACCGTTATACCGAATAAAATTCGTTACAAGTTGCGCCCATTGTCTCTTTTCAACATGAACTTTAAAAGCCACTGCTACATATGTCCTGTTATTAAACATGAAGAAGTTATATACAAAGTATAATCTGTCTAAGCCGAAAAGGTTTAAATGTACATAATGTTATGCATGTAATTTGAGCACTTTTTCTTACATTATGATACATGGTTGAATCAATATAATATAATAAATCTCAGGATTTGTTGTATATTGTTTCGAATAAAGAAACTATGAAACTGTTTTATGTTAATACGTTAAGAGGATTGCAAGAAGGGGTGGAAAATGGGTAAAATAGGATATTGTTAATAGGATAAAACATTACATGCACATATACAGACACATACGCATACACACACATACGCATACACACACAGACACATACACACACATATAATATATATACATGGAATGTGCATTACTTGTATTCATAAGTATAACATTTGATTTTTTCACTTGAAAATAGGGTGAATGTTCAAATATTCATGTAGAGGAAATTACGTAGCTTTAAGTTACTGTTGTTTGAAATAGTGAAAAGAATACTGAATAGAATAGTTCAAGATCTACTAGCAACATTACAAATAATGATAAATAGAATGTATACAATAACCTGTTATTTCCGCAAGTCCTCGTATTACTATCATTCTTCTTTCCGTTCTTCCAAGTTTTACATTGTATATTTGATGAGAATAGGTACCTGGTGCGAAATCTTCTATTGCACTGGAAACATTAATTTAAGCATGAAACAAATTATCTTACAAATTTTTGAATTGCATACAAGGAAGAATAAAATGTAAGGCACAGTTGATGTATAAGACATATAAGAATTCTAAACCCATATATTTTAACTTACTGTAAGAAGATAAACAATTAAGGGAGATTTTTATCTTTCAGGTTATCTCAAGTAAAAGTTATAACAATGGTGTAACAACTGCCTTAATTGTTGTATTTTGGCGTGCGTAGTCCACTGATATAATTAAGTAACACTAAGTGTATAAATATAAAAACAAAATGGTGTGTAAATCTTCCCTGGATATGAGTATCGCAACTATCTTAGTCGATGTCGCTTCCAATGTCAAGCCGATACATATTCTTATTTTACACTCTATTTATTCTAAAACAGTATGAATTGCCAAAAGCGACTTTAATGTCTAAGATACTGAGGGGAGGAGGGAAACTCGAAACAATCAATTCATTGTTATTTGGTTTACTGACCGCAGAAAGGGAACATGAAAAAAGAAGTCAAACAAGAGCACAAATTTATGATAGAAATATGGAATGTATGTTGCATGATAGAGTCAGGGAATATTGAAGAAAAACGTAACGAAATACTTTATACTTCGTAGTAGTTTGTGAAGTTAGGTGAGAACATAGTGCGGAGGTCAACAGCAAAGGGTTTGCAATGTATGGGAAGTTTGGAGAAAACATTCTTGATAAGCATTTAAAAGAGAAGATAGTGATAGCACGAGTACTTGATTTGAGACTTGAAGCGTAGGAGATGTATCTAGTGGCGATAAAGGGATAAGCACTGACGACATTGTACGGCATATAACTGAAGAACTAGAAAAAAATATCTGATAATAGAAGAAATCATAATTGTAATGAGAAATTTAATGGAGTTGTGGGATGAATATAATATTGTAAGTAAATATTGTTAAGGCTAAAGAAGTAAAAACTGAGAATGATTGGTAAATTATGTTAAGATAATTTAGTAGTAATTGATAACTCTAGCGCAAGCACATCAAAAGAAGATATACGTATACGGTAATCCTCAATATAGGACCCAGGATATGAAGTACGCTATATTATGGCTCAGAACAGGTAGTGAAATAGTCTCAGGAGCGCGGAAACTTCCCGAATCCGATATTTCTCTGATCCTAACATTGTGCTTGCCAAAGTACATGTGAAACGTAAAACCTTTACGCATAAGAAATGTCGACAGCAAGATATTGAACACTGAAAAGTTAAAAAAACTAAGAAGTAAGAAATGTTTTCCTTGAGAAAAATGCGGAAAAATAATCAGAGAAAGGGATAATCAGAGAAGCTAAGCAGACAGTTTGAATTCAGACTTTTGTACAAGAGCGGTCAATAAATATTTAAGGGAGGAGATCAGTGCAAGATTGCAATAGAACAACATGGATATTTCGCAACAAAAATCACGACGTATTATTGTCTGGTCGGTTGTAATAAGCAATATATTGCGACTTTTTCCTAACTAACGTTGTAAAGCGTTCGTATGCGTCATTATCTAATTTCCAAGTTTTCATTTAAATTCAACTTCCGTAAAAATAAACAAAACAAAACCAATATTTCAATGCGTGTGTAATTATAGATATTGCTGGGGAGGGCATATGTGTTGTAGGGCGGGTCAGGCCCCCTTTTGAATGTGCCTGAATTCAACACTCAGTACATATATCATGAGACGGTGGGACCATACTAAACGTTCCATTCAGCAGGCTACAGAAGTAATATTAGGTTACAGCGAATACAAAACGACTAAGGAACTGTGAGATACATAACAGATGTTGCAGAGAATAGAGAAGAGATATGCGTGGTACATTTTGATCCAGAAGAGAGCAGAATAATTCACATGAAGCTAAACAACGAATTCGGAAAATCAACTAAAGAAGGAGGGCAGACTTTCACAAAGGAGATATCAGATAATAAAATAATTAGAAGAACGTTGAGAAATATGACGAAATGTATACGGAGGTGAAATAAATGGATCTTCGATGGAAACAAGAGGTATACGAAATCACTGGAAAACAAAACTGAATGGGAACTAAATCAGTGAGAAAATGAATCCTTAGGAAGATGGAAACAAAATGCTGAGGGCTTATATGAGAGTAGGAATTAACCGTGTGGAGTGAATGTTGAAGTATAAAATGAAGTACAAGATGATAAAGTGTTCTGTATTCTTCCCGTGAGTATCAAAAACCACCACTCAATATTAAGAATGGAAAACTAAAAGGATAAATTAAAATACAAACAAAATTCATTAAAAGTATGTGAGATTAGAGCAAGATAGTGTCGTTCCGATCCTCCAATTAAACAGAAGTGCGACCAGAAAAGTATTGAATACGATCATGATACTGATAGCTAGTAAATCGACACAAGTGAGAGGTGAAGATTCCGAATTATTATTCTCATATTACATGCGAGCAAAACATTTGTTTCGTATTCTCAACAGAGGATTCTAGGAAGAACTAATAAAAAAGGCTTAGGACGTAGAGTTCGGGTTAAGATAAAGTAAAGGTAGAACATATATAATTGGATTGCTAGTAGCAGTCAATGAAAGGTTTATGTAAAATGAAATAGAGTATGCTGTATTTATTGATCTAGAAAACGCTTTTGACCGCTTGAATTAGGATTTCTTTTGGAAATTATAAGAAAGATTCGGTTGGAATGTGATAATAGGAGACCCATAAGATATGTATATATAAACCAACAAGTAAATGATAAAATAGAGCAAGAACTGAGAGAGGAGAGTATAATTGGAAGAAGAGTTCGACTGTAATGTGTTTCTCCTCGACATTATTTCATATTTAATTAGAAGAAATAGTAAAAAGGAACCTTTATATCGAAGAGCGCACTCTTTTACAACGTAGAAGTGTTAAGAGTGTATAGTTTGCAGATATTATGACGCTTGTTGGAGAATCTGACCACAAAATAAAAACGATGTTTTAAAAAACTTGATGAAAGGATGTGAAGAATATGAAATGAAGATACATGTTAAGAAGAGAGATGCCAAGGCAACTGGAAAGACGTGGTCGTTGTCAAAATAGTAGTATGATGGAAGCAAACAAAACAGTTTGATTAGTTATCGACAGCTAGGTAGTTTTAATAGTGGAGATTCCAGTGGAAACGATATATAAAAGCAACAATTTGTACGGGAGAAAGGCCTTTCAGAGGAAAAGAGATTTATTTAGTTTAAATTTGGATTAAGACTTCAGAAAAAAGGACGCATAATATTGCGTGTGGAGTATTATTTTGCATTTAGCAGATTCATGGGCAGTAAACGTATGTTAATAAAAACGATTGGATGCTTTCGAAATTTGAGTTTGAAGAAGGATAGAGTTAATTCGATTAATCCAGCGGAATATTAATGAGAAAGGGAGAAAATAACAACATTAGATTTTATGCAGAATTGGATGAAAAGTAGGTAGGATATTTGGTACAAAGAAACTCTACTATTATGGACGACGTAGAGAGTATGGTGCCAGAGAAGAAAAAGAGGACGTAGGCTATGTTTTTTGAGATTATAAGATATTAAAGTATGGAAGAATCTCTATTGAACACGTATTGAGATGAATATTATGATGATATCTTAAGCTGTATTTGGTTTAAAACTCTCGAAGATTTTTGGCTCGCTGACTAGATCAAAAGAAAGTTACATCAACAGTTTCGCAAATATCTCTATCATTCCACTTTTCAATATCCGGTCAAAAGATTTTAGGTAAGTTAGTTTTTAACCTTTATATTGTATAATAGTATGCATGTAAAATTAACTAAGGTTTCTTGATCCCCGACTTAGTGAAAATAAAGTAATAGCAATTGTCTCTTTAGTATCTTAATGCATTTTATGAGTAATGTGCACTCGAGTTATTGACTTAAAACAATGTTCAATTTATGTATTTTAATCACTGTTGGAGTCAAAAGTCTCCTGACACATCTTACACTCGCTAGATAACCGAAAATTATAATAATAGTATCTAATTCATCTCAGTGGATATTTCTTGCAATATGTAGTACATTGACATCATTTAATTAAATTTACAACTTACATATTTTGAAACAATATGAGCTGTAAAAAAATCCGGTGACTTGTACCCTCTGTTTAGATCACAGAGAACATTAAAAATATTGACGTAACTATGCCTATCGACCTCCTTGGGTTTTTAAAATTAATCGACATACTAAACTTTCAATCAATATATATTGAAAGTAATATTATACTCAACGTTGTTTGCATTCTCCAGTGGCTCTTCTAATACGGAATTAATGTTTTCATTATTCACGTTAATATTAAAATTATTTAGCTACATTGCTAATTTTGGTTACATTATTAATATTATTATTATTATTATTATTATTATTATTATTATTATTATTATTATTATTATCAGACATTTATCAATAGGACAATGCATCCATTTCACACATAAATAATACCATTGTCATTCACAATCTTGTTATATAACACTTTTAAACATCATGTTATGATTTATACCCAACTAAAACTATATTATTATGACGCAATTTTACCTTTGTAAATAAAGCAAAACACATACCTAGTTAAAATAATTATGAATATAGTTCATATAGATTTTTAAATTGTAAATACTTCGTAGAAATATTAAACAAAATAGTTCAAACATTTTAATCTCAAAGTAATATGTTGTTTTGACTACGTATATGGCTAAATAGTTTACACTTGAATTTGAACAGCATAAAGTTTTCCTTCATGTATATGCAGTAATTTGCTAATTTCATTTTTTTTAAAATTCGTTTACTAGATTTGGTTATTTCTTTACTGTGATGAGGAACATATGCTTTACTTGTCTTCAACATTGGCTACTTATCTACCTCAAACATACAAAATACCTAAGTGCAATTGCGACTGAATACATACGTTGTTGCTACGGATAATCCTGCCACTAATTATAAAGTAAAAAGCATCTATAACATTTCGTTATAACTACATCACTTGGAATAAGTGGTAGCTTCATTAGTTTTGAGAACAATTTTCTATGATTCATGCCACCCTGCGATTAACGGAGAACCGCAAGTTTTCCTAACATACTGTCTCTGAAACTTTGCTGTTCTATGAGAAATAGTAGAGAGGGGACACTTGGGCGTGTGTTCTTCGTACTGCCCATGCGCAAACAAGCCACGGCCCCTTCACGCTGATTGGCTGGAGCCGGTCACGTGACACCACCCACTTGGCAACGCCCACTTTGGCCCCGAAGCCGGCCACGCATACTTGGCCCTTTGAACATAGCAGATAACACATAAGACTACGTAACATAGCAGGGATAGCATAAATTACAAAAAAGACTACGAACACCCTGAACCGTCCAGCCATGGTCTTTTACGTCCTCCATTTTAGAAGTATGAGCATTTTCTAGGGGTGACCTAGTTCCCATTTATAATCACTTTTTCCACCCCTTATTTTACCACAGGAGAGAATACGGAACACATAACAGAACAGATACTACGTAACATAGCAGGGATGTATTCGTTTCAACCCCTATTTGAACATTTTACCATAGCAGAGACTACGAAAACATAGCAGAGCAGATAATACATAAGAGTACGTAACACCCTGAGCCGCCCAACGACACATAGCAGAGCAGAAAATTCGAAACATCGCAGGAATGTATTCATTCCCTTTTATGAGCATTTTTTCAACCCCTATAAACATAGCAGACATTGAATACCTGTGTATACGAACACACAACTATTTAACATAGTAGGGCGGTATTCGTTCCACTAGTAAAAGAGCAGAAATTACACTGAGACTAGGAACACATAGCACAGAAGAGAATACATAAGGGTCATTCCCTTTTAAGAGCATTTTTTCAACCCCTATAAACATAGCAGACAATGAATACCTATAGACATAGCAAAGACGCTGTACATAAGATTACGAATACACAACTATTTAACATAGTAGGACTGTATTCATTCCACTAATAAAAGAGTATGGCTTATTTTCCAACTCCTTTTTTAACATAGTAGAAATTACACTGAGACTACGAGCATAGCGGAGAATACGTAAGATTACTCCCTTTTATGAGTCACTTTTCCACCCTTATTTTACAGTCGAACACCCTCAAATAGGGGTGTACTCGTCTCCTTTTATGAGCACATTTCTCAACCCACATTTTAACATAGCAGAAATTACAAAGAGACTACGAAAACCTATTTTAACAGCACTCCTATGTAATACGAGAGGTGTACTGGTCCCCATTCATCAACCCTGTGTAACGCAACATTCGTCAATTACTGCATGTCTCAAAATTACTGAGCATTGTAATCAAAACCAGAATAGCTCGCATCCACATATCGAGGTGCAGTTTCCATATTTAGTAATAGGTCATCAACTACTACATGTCCCAAAACTACTTACCATCGATGTCAAAGATCAAATATTTAAACCCGAATAATTCGTAAACGGAGTAACGGAAAAATTTTGTGCCAAGGAGAAAAAAGTGAATAAGTAACAAATTTTAGTGCCTTATTAACTTTTGTATTAACGAGAAAAATTAAAAACACCATTTTTACTACCTCAGAATTTCTGAACCTTTTTCGGTTATTCAAATAAACGAAAAAAATGAATTGGGATACAGTATTTAAACTAACCAAAATCGAAAAAAGACCATTTTGTACTATTTAAACATACGAAGAAATAACTTTTGAGTTAGCTTTTCAATTTTTAGCAAGAAGAAACAAATGGAAGAAGAACGATTTTCTAACTAAGTCAGAACTTCCTATCATTTTGTAATACTCAAATAAATTTGGATGGAGTATTTAGCGTTGGACGAATCAGAAAAAAGTGAAGAATGCCCATTTTAACTAGTTCAATATTTCTGTACAATTTTGTACTACCAAAATAAACGAAAGAATAAATTTGAATAATCTATTTTATTTTTGTACCAATCAGAAGGAAATCAAAGAAGGGTCATTTTAACTAGCTCAGAATTTTATACCTTTTTATTCTATTCAAATAATAGAGGGAACAAATTTCAGTGGTCTATATTATTTTTGTTCCAATCAAAAGAAAAACAAAGAAGGTTTGTTTTAACGAGCTCAGCATTTTATTCCTTTCTGTGCCATTAAAAAGAACTCAAGATCACTTGAGTAGTATAAGTTTTTGTACCCACTCGAAGAGAAGCAAAGAAGAACCAGTTTAAGTAGTTCAGCTTTCTATACCTTTTTTGCCATAAATATGGGTGTCCTATTTCATTTTCTACACATTGTCTCAAAAAGTTTGAGCGCATTCTTTATTGGTGTTTTGAGGCAAACATTTTCTAAGTCCAGCTTTGGGTATCTTCGGAAAAAAGTAAACCAGGTTAGAACCTACAAGCCAGCCTTTGCAATCGGGAAAAACTTTGCAGATGTGTTTTTCTTTTTTAAAATATAATAAGACTTGTTACCAACTGTAGAAAAAAAGCAACATTGATTGAAATACTTAATGATACAATATTTCGCAACCTTGTATTAATATCAGCACATTCTTGTTTGTCATTTAGCTCTCCATACATAATGGAACATTTAGATACGTTAAAGAATCTTTCAATATTAAAAGAATGCTCAAAGTTAAGACATAGAACATAATTATCGCCTGAGTACTAAAATAAATTCAAAGTAGAACAAAAACAGCGTTTGTACTGGATATGAATGTCATAATTATCTTGAGAAACATTATACATGTTTCGCTAGAAGCATGTTTCCGTAAATCCTTGTGTTAGCTCACTGGTAAGGTGCCGGATTTCAAATCTTAAAGTTACGAGTTCGATTCCCATCGGGGTCAGTGATTTTTTTGAAATTGTATTTTCCGCAATGCATGAAAAATTATATAAAATAATTACATTAAAATACCTCAGTTGTATATATATCACATAATCATTGCAGAATATAGTAATTATTATGTTTAAAATATAACATCTGAGAAAGGTGGGTGTTCACAGTAGGTCGGTTTATATATGAGAATGTTAAATACAAGTTAGGAAAATCGTTCAATAGCAATAAATAAATTATGTAGTGTATTCATTTGCAGCTATTTGTCATACAGATGTAACTTCTCAATATTCTCATTACAGCATGTCATTTACATTCGTGAAATACGGTATATTCCTACGGAAATAGAAAGTGTATAAACAGAGCATCCAAAGTCGGATCCTGCTTAAAGACACATACTTTTTTCCGATCCCCTTAACGTCACGGGAAGAAACACAAAATCTCATTAGAACGGAATGTCGTTACTTAGAGTCTCATTCGAATTCGCTGAATATGCTTTTGTAATTTCATCTCTCTCCCTCTCTCCCTCCCTCTCTCTCTCTCTCTCTCTCTCTCTTTGTTTAGGTGTGTGTGTGTGTTGCGGAATATCCCAAGTTGAATACACCATTTGCAAAGTATATGAGCATCATTGTCATCGAATACCAGAAATTGAAAATCGTGTTTGGGTTGTGTGTTCATGTTAGCTCATTGGTAGAGTACGGGCATGGTAATGAAGAGGTCTTGAGTTCAAAGGCTGCAGCGATTTATCGGTTTTTTTAGTAGAATTGCACTGAAATCGGATACAAGTACTGGTTTACTTCTAGAAATATTTTCAGAAGCGTTTAGGTAGTCCTGAAAAAGGCTGTTTACGGGAGTTAAGGCGGGGACATTAATATTGTGTCCAAGACTCTTCTGAATATATTACACGCTCCATTCTTCTGGGCATGGAATCTATTAAATGGGTGACAAATCTATCTCCTTCCCCTACCTCCAGCCATGCTTCGGAAAAAAGATGCCACAGGTCACCCTGAGTTCTTGGTGGATCTGCCTCAGGCCAACTGTCCCTTAGAGTACGCTTCACTTCTGCCCACATATTTTCTATGGGAATGAGGTCTGCTCCATGAGGCGGCCAGTCAATTAAATAAACCTCAGGCTGCCCTGCGAACCATTCCTGAACCACATGGGAAGTATGTATTGGCGACTGGTCTTGCTGGAACTGAATTACACCATCAGGCTGAAATACTAGTACAGATGGCACCATGATATTACTCATAATGTCTAAGTACTGAGCACTGTCCAGATGTCCTTCAATTCTGTGAAGCTATCCTGCTCCGCGACTGGAAACCCATCCCCAACATGAAATAGATACATGGCCACTTCGATTGCAAGCAGCCACATATCCAGGGTCATATCGGGTGCCTCTCGGACGATACACAAAACGGCGTCCATCATTTGATGTTGTGAATATGGATTAATCTGAGAAAACAACGTTTTCCCAATTGCGACCCACATTCGCCTGTGCAAATGCGAGACGGTAAATTTTCTGGTCGTCTGAGAGTTTTTCCTTCACGGCAGAAACACAGCCACGTAACCCAGCATGACAAAGCCTTCGCAGAGCGGTATGCTTACTACCAGGAAAGAGAGAAGCTTCCCTTAGCTGTCTAGACGTCCTTAGTTGGTCTAACCGGGCTTCGTTTACTATTCTCGCATCTTCGGCTTCGGTTGACACATGCGGACGACCAGGAGATCGTAAATTACCAGTCTGACCTGTAGCATCATATTTCCGAAACCATCGCCTTCCTGTAGAGGCCGGGACACCTGCTCGTCTGCTAGCTGCAGTTGCAGAATAGCCTTCCAACTCCCATAAAGCAATTACTGCTGTACGTCTAACCACAGTTACCAATGTTTTGAGCTATGAGCAGGAAGGAATATGTAAAGGCTAGTACCTGACGTGTGATTGGTTACTTGCACGACACGCCTATTGTGCGGAACGACTTGGTCAACGACTCGCAAAAGAAATCTGAAAATGGTGCGCCGTAATAATAATATTAAAAACAGTTTTTATAAAGGAATATTAATACATACGAAAAGCTGTTTAAAGAATAAATTGTTATACTGACTTTATACATATAAAAACATATACCATATACAAAACAGATTGAGCGATATGATGATAGCTGTTTTGAGACGAACACTTTCGAAGTCCAACTTGGAGTATCTTCGGAAAACAGTAAACTAAAGCTGCTGGTTCTAACCTCCAAGCCAACCTTAGAAATCGGGAAAAAGTGTAGAGATATGTTTTTCCTTCTATTAAAGATAATAAGACATGTTGAAATGGTATTAATTGTAGAAAAAAAGAACATTGATTGAAATACGTAATGATACTATATTTCGAAACTATGTATTCACACTCTTGTTTCGTCATTGTGATTTCCATACGGAAAAGAGCATTTACGTATGAGCTCAGTTATATTTCAGAAGCATATTCCGAAAAGCGGTAATGTTAGCTCAGTGGTACAGTGGTGGTGGTGGGAATCGTGAGTTCGATACCCGTTCAGATGAGATTCTTTTATGATATTCTACTTTCCTCAATGCATGAAAATTATGTAAAATAGTTACAATTCATCAGTTGTATATATATATATATATATATATATATATATATATATATATATATATATATATATTTAAATCCCTGTACCAATATGGGGACCGTCATAAAACGTATCCTTTTTGCAACCGGTAAAACGGCTGGAGTATAGAATTATTTTTTTGGATATATCGTCTCTAGACATTGAGGATGACAGCGTAATCAACTTTTTTTCTTCAAAATTGATGTATTTCTGCCTGTTCCCAAACTGGTGTTTTTCTGGAGACAATTCACTCAAGTACCTCTTCGGAGTCCAGTATAGATGCCTTTTTGCGTAGTTTCAGGCAATTTCTGCGCCCATTCAAGCAGAAGTACCAACGTTTGCTTGGGCGTCCAATTAGCCTTACAATGAAGCGGACTTCCGGCGAAGCTGTGTATAGATGTTTTACGCACCTCTAGTTATGGTAACAGATATGTATGTATTGATCTGATGGAGCGACGAGGTCTTTATTCTGTTCGTTCAGCTTTTTACTATATACAAGGAGTATCAGACAACCCGTCCCAGGCACTTTTCTAGCCTTGTAGTGCACGTAGACACTTCAAACAAAAAAATGAACTACCAAATCGTATGTGAAGAACCAAACTGTGATTCTTTCATATTCAGTGGCGTAGCGAGAATACTTCCGCGGGGAATCAACTCCAAAGTTTCAAATAGAGAGTGGTACCAATTTCAATTTATTTGGAAGTATTATTGAAAAGGAAACAACTTTTACAGAAAATTTTTTCGTTAAACTCTACGGTTTGGCATCTATGTAGATATTATTTGCTGTTGAATTGCAAATAAGAACAACAGTTTTAGTTGGTAATGACTCCAAAAGAACATCAGATAGCATATGTTCTATTAAATAGTTGTTGAAAACTATTTACAGCATTCAGTATCAAACGTTTGGGCATATCCCGTCTACTTATCAAAAAACGAAAACAATATTACAGGACAGTACTAGTTTAAATTTCGGAATCTGAACCAATTTAAAACAGAAAAACAGAGAAAAACACTCTTTGGTTTTAAGCCACGTATGAAACAAATTTGGATGTAAAGTCCAACAACAACCCCCCTCCCAAAAGAAATCAAACTTACGAAATCACTGCCACTCTCTTAGTCTTCTTAACTTGTGTAAACATTTTAATAAATCACTTTTCGGAACTCATTGCATAAACGATTGTTCAAGAATAGTACAAATAAACAAGCTGAAGATAATAAATAAAATAACATGAACTGCAGGTTTTGAAGATTCTCACCAAAATATCGTACTTCTCCCCAAAAAATAAAACTCACAATAAATGTTCAAAGGATTGTCCAGCACGTGCGATGCGTATTCGAATGCGCACCGGGACACTGTAGATTGATCTTAACACTTCATTTCCTCTTAGTCCATGGCAGACATTATAGATCTTGTTCATTATGTCTTCCCTTGTAGTAGGACGCTGTTGCTAAACCAGCTCCTTGACACGTCCCCAAAAGAAAAATCGAGAGGAGTCAGGTCAGAATAACGAGCTGACCAGGAAACGGTCTACTCTTCCGATCCACCTGTTTGGAAATAAATGAGCAACAGTTTGTCCTGCAACTCTTGCAAAATGAGCAGAGTAACCGTCTTGTAATCACATTATTTCACGAGTTGCTAACGAGACCTCTTCCAAGAGCTCACAAAAAACATCTGACAAAAAATTAGCGTATCCTACTTCTGTTAAAGTACCTTCGAAGAAATAAGGACCAGTTTGGCCTCCCACTATACCACACCAGACATTTAGACTCCAGATATGTTGATTGTCAACTTCACGTACCCAGTGAGAATTCTCGCTGGACTAGTAGTGAGCGCTATGTACGTTGACCTACATTAATCTTGAAGGTCGCCTCATCCGTACCCAGAATGTTCTGGTGAAACATGGGTTCCTGGCGCTCACCCATTGACAAAACTCCAGATGGTTATGGAAATCTTGTTCTCGGAGTTTTTTTTTTTTGTGCAGACGAATATGATAAGAATTTAACGCGTTATTGTGCAGAATCCTCCAAATCATTATGTGGCTCATAGCAGCATCCCTAGCTAGTCGTCCTGTTGAGATTTGGGGAACCGTATGGACTGCATCAAGGATGTCGGGAGACCGTTTATCCTGAACATGGCGCCTGATCTGTAGGCGTTTTTTAGTGGTGAGGATGGACGTGCCCAATCCTTTGCACACAAAGTGTCGATCAGATACTTGTGGACGTTTGCGGACAGATAGTCAGTGTCTGTGAATATCTGAGGGTTCAGTGAATATATTCTGGTGAAGCCAAATCGGTTGAGGCATACCAAGCCTTTTGGTATGCCTCTGAAACACGATGCGTTACACCGTATTCGGATGTCTTTACTCCAGCATTCTTGCGCATCCACAGTGAACAAGCATCATTGTATGCGTCTTGAAATGGTTTCATAAAACACCTATCAGTGAGTTGAGTCTTGTGAGTGATATGTGGAGGAGTACTGAGCAGTGAATCCTGCTATCCCTCGCATATTTAATCACTTTCAGTTCTTTATGGCTGCCATGTCCATCAACAATTAGCAGAACTGGGATCTGAGGGGAAGGATGACAGAATTTCACAGTGTTGCAACGAAGTTTTTAAAAAAAAAGTATCACTAGTAATCCAATCAGTACTTTATGCTACAGCAATACTCTCAGGTGGAGCATCAACCAACAGTCCCTCACTCATTCTCTGGCGCGGAAATACGACTATGAAGAGGGGTAGTACAAACTGACCAGTAGCACTCACTACTGGTGCATCTCTGGTGCAGATATTATATCCTTTGGGGACTTTTCTTGGAAAAAAAGTCATCATAGTCCAAGTCTTCAAAAGTGTGAAGGCTGATTGAGATTCAGACATCACTTCAACAAACCAGAAAACAAGATACAGTAATCACAAGAATGTTCATTGAATTTGGGTAGTGAAGACAACATAATTAAGATTTCATACTCATCAAGATTACTCGAGAAAAGTATAAATAAGTCATGAGATCTGTCAACGGAACAACTCTCTTCTTCTTCTTCGGTTGGGGTAAAAGAGGACTAGTTTATCAGGTTGAATGTGAATGTTCAACTTTCTAAATTAAAACATTCTGATTTGCTCAGTGATGATATTAATGTATATTAAGTAAGCAAAGCTTGTAACGTGTAAGATGTCACAAACATTATCACAAAGACATACTGGAAGTGAAAATATAAGTATTGATAAATTACTTTCTTATTGGAAAAAGTTTCTTCAATTTAACCACAGTATGAAAGATTATAAGTTACTTTGATTAAAACCGTCAATAATAGAACTTAATTACTTAACCAATAATTGAGGGGCTTAGTGGAAAAGGGGCGTATCCCACATTTTAATGTTTTCGAGAAACAGAAGGTTTTGCGTTGCAACTCACAAAAGTTTTACTATGAAAGAAAGGTACATAATTACAACCACATATATTAGAGGAAGTTCTGATATGTTTCAGAAAAAATCATCATGCATCTTTAAGAAGAAATAAATATAAGATATGCACATGTTCATGGCTGCCAAACCAATACGAGCTTTCTACATTAACGGATCAAAATGAAAGTTCCAATACGCGAATATGTATGTAATGTACAGAATAACACAGCAGAGTAGACCATTTCGTCTCTGAAAATAACGTTTACGTACTCTACTCAGTGAGAAATTCATACATGTTCGTGTAGCCACAAAAATATAATGTTTTAGAGAAAAAATATTTCCTTTGTACGGCAGCATCCTAATATGCTAGAACCGTACACACTATAAACACAACACTGCAGACGAGTATCATACACATTATACTGCACAATAAACCATTACCCAGGGCACAGTACTCACGTCCCTGAAGAGACACTTCACACTAGCACTCGAGATCGCTACTGTGAATATCCTCTACCCGTACGTAGTTCCTGTCGCCATTATTGCATTTTAGAGATCTGTAACATTCGTGGTGGATTGGTGGGATGTAGTTTAACATGCTCATTAGATTATCATACTTAGGATTCTGAATAGGTCTTCCTTCAGGAAAACCATATCTTGCAGAGAGCACGGTTGTCCTCTTCCTCCCTGCAAACGTAGAGAACTCAAAGGCTCACATGTGGAGTATGTATATTTCACCTGGACTAGTTGGCTGCCTTTCATAAATTTCATGCCAGTAGCTGTTCTCACATTGAAGACTTTTCCATCTTCTGTTTTCTTACTAAATATCAGATCATACCACAACGCTGATACAACCTTCATGACTCCTGTTGTCATCTCGATGACATGAATGGCTTCTTTTTAAGCGCTGTCTTTATCAGAGTGACTTGTGCGAGGGTGTACACAAATTGTTTTCCTCTTCACTCTCTCAGTGATACCAAAATCGGCATCGCAGGGGAGGAATATATGACCAAGATTCAAAGCTATGTTCTATTGTCTGGAGGTCGGTGACACTTAACAAATACAGTCAGAGTCCCATAATGAACGAATATTTATTTTGTCCAACGCACGAATCACTGTACACTAGTACGTCTGTTGCGAATATCTCTGGTAGGTGCATCATTACTCGAAGAATAGAGTTTGCAATTTCATCACTATCACGAGAAGCAACAGGTTCTAACCAGACACACATAACAGCAGAATCATCATGACAGAAATGGAACCCGAATCAATATGTCCACAACTGCCGCAAATAGAAAACAGTTCGCGTACTTATCATCGGTGTTGGAAGTGCTTGATTCAGATCCATAGCAGCAACTATGGATCTGAATCCTACTTGCATTCCTACTTTGCATTTCTCAAAGATTGGTAGGATGCTTCGGCTTTATGAATATGTATATGATATTCAGGTCGTCTAGGTTCTATGTGTAGCATCGAATCACAAGTTCTACAAGTGTCGGTGCTTGACATTTTAAATGTGATGTTAAATTCATTATTGAACACATATCGATATGTACGTACTGGACCGACTTTCCTTTGTTCTTCATATAAATCGTACATTTGTTGTAAAGAATGCACCGAAACTACAGCACGTATATATGAGCGTTCAGGGTTTGCAGCTCTGCTGTAGTGAGAACAGTATCTTGGAAACGACCTAAAGTAATTCCTGACAATATCTAGTTTTTCTTCCGAAATAGCATGGCGGCGGTGTTGATATTTACCTGTACGGTCCTCTTTGGGAGAAAGCAACGGTTTCGCAGGTATAACTTTCGTATGTGTTCTCTAATCACCACGGGCGGTACGCAATCTACGTTCAGTGATACCGTGGGTATTGCAGAATGCTTGTTTGGCATACATTAACTTCCATTCCAGATGACAAACGAAGAACATAATAAAAAGTATTGGCGCACCCGAAGACATTAACATTTTTCCTGTCTTTAATGTACACACGTTCACAGTCTGACCTCCTCGTTAGCCCAAATAGATTTTGCGTGTTGAAATCTTGCATGTTGTAAAACAAAATTAAAATATTATCTTTGGTTTTCAGAATCGATATCCTTCAAATAGCCTATCTACACCACTCAGTTTTACAATACCTAACATCACTTAGTATTTTATCCGGTACTTCCTTACCTATGGGACCAATGTAAATCTTCCCTGTGTTGCTATTAAGCTTACATTCATTATCCTTCCATTTGTCTTCGTTTCGTGGTTTAACAGGCGAATTTCCCAGACTGGAATTACTTTCAACGTCCTGCTTAGCGGTCATTATTACTTTCAACAGCAATGTGTATCAGCGGTCACGCTTGGCCGATTTCTAGACTGATAGTCAATGCCAGATACTGTCATATCACCACAAAGTCACAATATTATAGATGGAAGCGGGATACGTCATTTTTCCACTCAAGAGTTGCAGCTGAAAGGGGATACGTCATTTTTCCACTAACATTTTTGATACAAAATTTTCTTAATTTTCGTCCTACGCTTATGGGATCCATACTATACGGAGTTGAATCCTAACATTTCTGCTCAATATACAGGATAGTTCCCTGTATCCAAATTTGTAGGTATCTCGATTTTCCAAATTTTGTGGGATACGCCCCTTTTCCACTAAGCCCCTCAATTATGTAGTAATGTTTGCACTAAATTATTTTGAGAACCAACTTACATCATTTACTTCAATTATTTTAACCCCAGCCAAAAACAAAGAATAATTAAGGAGGAAAATAAGTGATTGAACAACGAAGAAGAGTTGTACCCAAACACATGAAATTACTCTTACTTTTAAAGAAGCTCGAAAGCAGTTGACTGTGCCAGTAAATATATCAGCACAATCTTTCTGTCTTTACCCAACAATGAAAAATTAAAATCACCCTTACCAATTTTAACCTAGAGATTACAAATGTTCAGAAAATGAAGTTCATATCTCATTTAAGGGCTTGATTGTGCCGACGTTTTAAAGTTATTTGCCTTTCTCATTGTTAAAGCATGCCGTACACCATGAATGAGCTCGGTATTCCGTTTTGTAGGCACTCCGTTCGAACTTTTTACATGTCAACATGTTTTTTTTAAATACTGTGAACCAGAGCCGTAACTAGAGATTTCGGCGCCCGGGGTGAAGTAGAATTCGGCACCCAGTACAGACACCTTACCTAGCTTTCTTTTTTTCTTTCTTTTTTTTTTACATAAGAAAAGCAGCTTTTGTTATTATACTACACTGAATTTTTATTAAGCTGCTTAAAAGAGCATTACAACAGCCAAAAGCGATCATTATGTATTCTTTTACAAATAAGAGCTGCTTTCAAGAGGTTTATTTTGGAATTTTTGTTAAACTTGACAAAACTCCCTTTGGTTCTATACAAATCCACTTGGAGAACAGTTATGGAAACTTACAGTACAACTATTTGCAATATTTCATACTATCGATAAGAAATGAAATTTCAGTACCTTAGAAACTATGTGTTTTTAAAATGTTCGAAATGAATTATAGCATTAATTTCCAGTAATAATTGTAAACTTTTTCAATTTTATTCTATAGGTAAATAGGATTTTAATTTCAATTCTTTTACGGTAAAAAAAAAATTTTGTTAAATGTAATGGAAATGTAGAAGGAGCCTTCTTTGCGAACTTCTCAATATTGATCTATGGAGATAAAGAATATGTTTAATGCTGTAATTCAAATCCAAAATATAGTTCGCTACAAAATTTTCTAATAATAGTAATTACTTAATCTCTTAATGAATACAAGTTCTGAATTTAAGGTTGCTTGTTATTAATTAACATTTTAAAAATACACTAACACACATACACACACATATATTATATATGTGTATACGTTTGGTATGTATGCTGACAGAAAAATCACAAAACTAGATACGTATGCACAAAAGAAAATATCCTGGCGATACAAGTAGTTGATGGAGAAATTATTCCAACAAATTCCTTCAAATTGGAAGCATTTCATATAGCCTATCAAAGGAGTAAAAAAATACACTTGTAGTGATCAGTCTTTGAAAAAGAGGAAATTCCCTGACTCCTTTTTTACAACTTCTTGAAGTTCGAAGGTGTTATTATTCCTCTTCTTTACCTACACTTTTAATATTCCCGCGCAAACAGCAACTTGCATGTCCTTTCGTGTCTCTTCACTAATTTCATTTTCGTATCTTTAATCTCACAGAAATATTAATCCCATTGGGTAGAAAAGCATGATTAAGTAAGCAAACTCATCACCGTCAATGTATTTCGGACTCAGACTTTGACTGTTTCTGATTTTGAAAACGCTCTTGAGTACATTATAAATCATTACTTAGCACCTTATATATATCACATCGTCATTAAAAATCATACAGCAATAACTTTCTTTAAGTACTAACATGTAACACTTCCCAAGTGCAACACTACGATTTTGATAAAACTTGGCAGGTAGATATTACACATGAAATAAATGAATACGTATTTTCTTTTTACGGAAAAACAGTTTTAGGGTGGAAAAGACCCAACCCAAAATTTTGAAAGTTGGGGCTCGAAAGGCAAGAAGAACTGGACCGAAATAAATGAAATTGTGCATAGATACCGTAGAATTAAAACGAAGGAATATGTATTTGGTATTTTCTTTTTTTAAAAAAAAAACATAAAAGAGGTGGATGGGGCATAGACCCTTCCAATTACGAAATATCAAAAGTGCGAATAAGAAGTGCCATATATTAGAAGTGCCTAAAGGATAAGGAGAATTACTACTACACTTTCTGTAGGGACAATAGGCAGAAAATAAGTGTACACATGTTTTTAGTTTGTGCAGAAAAATAGTGTTGGTGCCAAGGCCCCTCCGGAGCAAGTAAATATTACAGCAGAAGCGCAAGAAAGAGTGGAGCGAAGCGAATGAAATTGTGTGTAGATATTGTATATGTAAAATAAAGCGATTCGTGTTTCCCAAGTGTCCCGTACTGATTTGCTTCAAATCTGCACATCAACAGTCAGGGCCGGATATACGAAATACTGCGCCCGGGGCAAAGAAGTTTTTCTGGCGCCCCCTTCCTCCCAAGTCTAAATACTTTATGTTAGGTATTTGGAACAAATCTTGTGTTAAAGTATATATATTTTACAAAGTTAAAATTATTGCCATCTTTCTCCCTTTTATAACTTTTACCCAAATGTGTGTACACATACGAGCTTCAAACCAATTAGGAAGCGTAGGGTACAAAGTTAAAAAGTGAGAAGTATAAAAAGTCATTTTATCGTTTAATCGAAGCACAAACCGATATATTAAGGAATGTTTACGTTTTATTTATATTAAATATTTATGATATTTATTAAAACTTAAATTCTGAAACCGGTTCCTTTGTTGAAGCTCATTTATTTCGAAAATAGAATACTCTTTTATACTGAAAACAAAATTCTCAAGATTTTCCTTGTAAGAAATCCATAGTTGTCGAAGATGCAACTTTGTTACATACATGTATTGGGACCTATTGTGAAATGTTCTTCAGATTTTAACGCAAAGTAATATTAGTGTTGTAATAGAAAAAAAACAAAAGAAATACATAACAATTTAAACAAGCTATAAAGGTAACCAAGAAAGTTCTGTCGCTCTTCGTGGAAGTCGGTGTTCATTTGGCTCTTACATCACGAGTTGAATGCGAATAGAGATAAGATGAAGTTCAGTTGTTGGTATGGATATATCCAATATACTACTTGGTTGTGGCAGTTCAGTTACACCGTGAACTTACGTATGGACAGAGTGAACATGGGACCTCCACAGGCCGTCATAAGGGCGTGTTTTCTGTACGAGTTTAAACTGGGGTCAAACGCCGCTGCAGCGGGGCGGAAGATATGCCAGGTCTTTGGCGAGGGTGTCGTGACTATGCGAACAATGCAGCGGTGGTTTAACAAGTTTAAGGACGGTGACGAAACACTTGAAGACGCACCATGCCGGAAAACAAACCCATGTACAAAACGAAGATCTTCAAGCTGCAATCGAGGTGAACAGTGGCCAGACGTGTGAGGAACTGGGACTACAATTCAGTGTGAGTGGAAAAACCATTCGGCAGCACCTCCATCAACGTGGGAAGCGCTACAAGCTGGGTCGATGGGTCCCACATGATTTGATTCCAGGCCAGAAGGCAACGTGAGCAGACACCTGTGTTTCTTTGCTGTCTCGTTTGAGGAAGGAGCCATTCCTGAATAGGGTGTTCACATGTGATGAGAAGCGGCTCCTGTACGAAGCACCACGGCGCCGTCATCATTGGTTAGCATCCCATGAACCGGTACCAAAACAGCCGAAACCAGCACTACACCAGAAGTAGGTCCTCCTGTGTGTTTGATGGACTGCTCGCAGCATCGTGAACTGCTACCAGCTGGTCAGAGCATTAATACAATTGTGAACTGTCAGCAGTTTGGAGCCAGCACTTCTGAATCACAAAGGGGTCGTCCTTTTACAGGACAACGCTAAGCCCCACGTGGCTAGGATGACCCAGAACACCATTCTACGCCTTGGATGTGAAACACTACTGCATCCGCCATACTTCCCGGATACTGCACCGTCTAATGATCACCTGTTCCATTCCTTGGACGCCTTAGAGAATGCCATGCAAATCCCTAGTAGAGGTGCATTTTGATACTTTCTTGACACCTTCTTCGCTTCACGGTTCACCAAGGTCTACCGTGATGGAATTCCTGGCCTTCCAGTACGTTGGCAGAAGGTCGTCGATGCCGATGAGGACTAATTTTTATCTTCCAGGTACATCTTAGGACCTCCAGGTACATGTGTATATTGATGTTCGAATGTGGAGGGTGAAAAAGCGACAGAACTTTCTTCGTTACCTTTATATTTAGAAACATTTTTCTATGAATACGGGCCCTTAACTTGATAATCTGTAGATTCCTCTTCTTCTGTTGGCTCAGGAAATTTTTCATTGATTTACTTTATGATTCCTCTTGTGTATGTATATTGGTTTTTCAGTTGTATTCTTGGCTTCACTTTATGTGCGAACCTTCCACCTTAGTGTAGATAAGTATGTAACTCAAAATCAACTTTTTTCAAGTGATATCGACATTTCTCATGTGTATATTGGCTTTTCACGTGTCTATATTGCTTTTTTTTCTCATGTGTATATTGGCTTCATTCTATATGTGGGCCTTTCACCTGTGTGTAAATAATTCTTCTAATAATATGGTTAAGGTTAAGGTAGATTAACGTTTCACATCCAATAATGTAACAATAAATATAGAGAAAAAATACATTTATTTATTGTATCTATTAATGACGGTATTCTATATAATTCCCTTGTCGTTTTGTAACATGCGCTCACAAAAATAGTTTTTGGCTTTCCTTTGTGCTAAGTTTTAAATATTTTTTTCATAAGATGTTGATTTAGCAACCTTGCTCTCTATGAATAATGTTGCCAAATCTGAGAGCCTTTCCTGTCCCGTGGATGAACGTAAGCATGTTTTAATGAGTTTTAGTTTGCTGAAACTTGTTTCACAAGTTGCCACAGTGCATGGAAGGATAAGGAAATTCTAAGAGCCACTGAGACGTTTGAACACACACTTTGAAGGCCATTTTCTGTAATATTCGAGTATATTCCCTGGGGTGGACTTCTTGAGGTCCGGCAAGAATACAACAGCCTAGTCATTAAGACACTCAATTTCTACACATAATTCTCACAACATTCAAATCGTCTTGGTATTTCAAAGCGATATGCGCGCAGGATTTTTTTAGGTCCTCCGAAGGCATTTCACACAACTAGCTTCCTCTGAGGAAGCTGAAGTCCTTGTTTACTTCTTTGAGCCTATCCATTCTACTAAAGAGTTCTTCCCGTAAGAGATCAATAATTCTGAAGAAAGATTGTTTAAGGCGATCTTCTTCTGTAAAAAGTCTTGCTTCATCCTCTGCTGACATTCCCTTCTTCTTCAAGATACACTTTTCTCTGAACTGATCTTCTACATCGATCAAATTAAAAGTAACTTTCGCTTCCTACAGCCATCTGTCAAATCCATAATTCTAAACCTGGAGATTGTGTTCAAAAGGTCAGATAACCAATCAAGAAACCTTTGCAAAATCAAATCCTTATTCTCAGTGTTTCTTCCAGACATGTTTCTAGGTGGGCACTACCCACCGGAGCTTTCAGAATGCTCTTCCAGAAGAGAACAAAATAATACGTCTATAATAAAAAATAGAATAGTACCGTGTGAAAATAATATGTGCCCCAACAAATACTAAGTGTGCCCCCAAGGAACATTTTTTTCTAAAAGAAACACAGCTTATTCTGTATTTCTTTGTTATCTCCATTTATTTCATGCAAAACCAAGTCCCAAAATGCTAAATTAATTACAAATTTCAGATCTTTGATTGATTTCATTAAGTTTTTGGCAACTGATTTGACTTCTAAGTTAGAGGAAGTGGTTATAGTTTCATCAAATAGTGCGAGAACATTTCTCAGCTTAGATTTTCTCCCACTTTCTTCATTCCACCAACCATCCCATCATCGTCCATACGTCTTTCCAAAATTGCCATCATTAATCTTGCCTCGAAATGACGCCCCCTACATGCTCTCAACCAACTGCGCCCCGGGACAAATGCCCCGAATTGCCCCCCCCCCGTAGATCCGGCCCTGTCAACAGTAAACAGCAAACAAATCGATACATGTTTTTATTGATGGGAGAAACACTGTAAGCGTTAAAGGCGCACCCGAAAATACTATAAAATACGCTATAGGTAGAAGAAACTAGTATGAAAATAGTGAAATTTTACCAACAGATAGATGACCTAAAAGTAGGAATCAATACAGTGAATTTCGAGTGTTTCGTGTTTCTGCCCTCAAAAGTTCAAGTTCAAAGACTGAAGTTAGCGCCCCATAGCTACTTGCGATACACGTATTGTCTTATTTTACATATACAAGGTATATGTATAATTTCATTCGCTTCGGTCCACTCTTTCCTGCACTTCTGCTTTATTATGTACTCTTTTAGGAGAGGACCTTGGAATCCACACAGTTTTTCCGCACAAACTACAAAACACGGGTTAGCATATTTTTGTGTATTGTTTCTTAACACAATTTCGTTGCGATTCTCTATGGAATTTAGGCACTTCGAAAGTATACTCATTATCACTTTTCATATTTCGTAATCAAATATTTGGAAGGGTCTTTGCCCCACCCATTTATTTCTTTGTTTCAGGAAAATACGAAACAAGTATACCCTCATTTTACATCTACTAGGTACAATATGTGTGCACAATTTCATCCACTTCGGTCTACTTCATACTGCGTTCGGGCGTCAACTTTCGAAATATTGGGTAGGGGCTTTGGTCCCTAATAATTGTTTCTCCGCAGAAAATTTTTAAAAACACGTATTCGTGTATTTTATGTGTAGTATCTAACTGCCAAATTTTATCAAAATCGGAGTGTTACAGTTAGAAACTGTTACATAAAAGTAAAAGCTTGTTGCAACTATGAGTGAAATTCTTGTGTCGAGAGCCGAACGAGCAAGAAAATTTTTAACAATACTATTGCTTTGGAAACCGACAACAACATTGATTTAATAGGGCGTCAATACTTTTTAAAGAATTTCTAGCACTATTTCTCTCTTTTTGCTCTTTCGGCGCTTTCTAGCCATCAGCGCCCGGGACGACCGCCACGCGCGTCCCCTTCTAGCTACTGCTCTGCGGGCAACGGATCCGAGATTTAAGGAAACTGGTATAAAACGATTGACAATTTTCTTAAAAATGGATATAAAACATTTTTAAACTTCTCCCAGTAACTTTCGGCTTTTATTATGTGAAAGTGGCCCAAAGACGCCCAACCCTGCTTGTAAAAGTATTTGACATCCCAAACGATTAATATGTATGATAATAATTGAAACAACGTATTATAATAATTATTTGTAGATAGTCACATGTATTCTATGTACAAGCTAAAAAACATTGTTACTTTTTCTTATCGTCTTGTATATTACTATATAGAATATTCTGTCAGTTTTTTCAGTTATTTTTTAATCATTGTTTGATTCCTTCATTCATGTTGTTTCTTCTCGCTTCCGAAACCGTGAGAAATATGTCTATCTGCAAACAGAACAAAGTGCACGCACGAGCCAATGGTGAGCACAGCTGCCAACTGCGAAATGAGAACTTCCGGTGGTACAACGCGCCTTGATGTATATAGAACTATACGCTCGACAACCTATACGCTCGCGACTGTCGCGCACCTACCGATGAAACCCTGAACTGCAGTTATACATAAAAAAGATCTCAGTACCGTTGGGACCACCAACGTCAATTTTCAAAGTTGATTTCTACGCACTAGTGGTGGTGAGAGGAGACCATCTAACACGGTTTCCCACTGGACGACCATATAGTGTCGCCTGATCGACCAGGTCGCCTGATGAAATGCAAATCGCCAATGTATGGTCGTTCCATCGGTATCAGGATATATATATATATATATATATATATATATATATATATATATATATATATATATATATATATATATATTCATCCTCACGGCATTGTCAAGGCTCTATATTTGTATTTTACATTTATTATTGCAACCGGGTGTTTCTGACTTCCGAATACGGTAGCCCGATCATCACCCTTGTTCTTCGCGCGCACAGTCATTCGAAGAACTGAAAACGTACTCTGTACACAAACAGTTTATGGTTGTGAACTCGGAAAGCCTGGTACTTCTGCTTGTCAAGGTCAAAAAGTGGGAGAAAAAAGGATGTGTAGAATGTAAAGAGGGTGCAACAGTGATTGATGCTTGTAAGGGAACATATTCATTTGTAGTTCGTGCACATTCCGCCTGTAGCGCTACTGTGGCACAACGTATATTGTAACTGTATAACTCTTGTACACCGCTAGTAGGTCTATTCGCGTTAGTGACGACCGAAACTATGTTGTCAGCTCTGACTGCGATAAGGCACTGTCGTGCTGCTTTTCCTTCTCTTTTTTTCCCCCTTTTCCATTTGTGAGACGCCAAACATGTTGTTTTTGCTTGTTGCACGCGCTGAACGTGTTTCGGCGAGCGAAGTATTTAAGAAGTTGACTACATATTCTTGTTTGCGATAGTTTTAAATTGGTTAACTGTTGAAAAATATACGAAAATAAAGCTGTACATGTTAAGGTATATTAGTTGAGGACGTAGCTACTGACAGTGTTGATTACAAATTTTCTCGAGGAAGAATTTAATTACAGTAGAGGTGAAAAGGAGACGTCCATTTAGACAGCCCCCCCCCTTATCAGACTCAATCAGAAATGGTCTCAATCGTTTGTACACAAATGTGCAGGCGAAATTTTCGTTTGTACACAATTAGGGGCGCCGTCAGAACGAAAACAAAGTGGGGGCTGTCTAAATAGTAGCCCCCCATCAACATGTCCTATTCAAGCACAAATTGTCGCAATCATTTGTACATCGTTTCTACAGAAATGTGAAGGGGAAATTTTCGTTTGTACACAATTAGGGGCGCCGTCAGAACGAAAACAAAGTGGGGGCTGTCTAAATGGTAGTCCCCCACCAATATGTCCTATTCAAGCACAAATTGTCGCAATCATTTGTACATCGTTTCTATAGAAATGTGAAGGCGAAATTTTCGTTTGTACACAATTAGGGGCGCCGTCAGAACGAAAACAAAGTGGGGGCTGCCTAAATGGTAGCCCCCCACCAACATGTCCTATTCAAGCACAAATTGTCGCAATCATTTGAACATCGTTTCTACAGAAATGTGAAGGCGAAAATTTTCTTTTACACAATTACGGGCGCCGCCAGAACAAAAACAAAGTGGGGCTGTCTAAGTGATACCCCCACCATGTCCAATTCAATGACAAATTGTCGCAATCGTTCCTACATCGTTTCTACAGAAATGTAAAGGCTAAATTTTCGTTTGTACACAATTAGGGGCGCCGCCAGAACGGAAACAAAGTCGGAGATGCCTAAGTGGTAGCCCCTCCCACCATGTCCAGTTGAATCACAAATTGTCGCAATTGTTTGTACTTCATTTGTACAGAAATGTGCAGGCGAAATGTATGTTCGCACGGAATTAGGGGCGCCGCCAGAACGAAAAAAATTGGGGGCTGTCTAAGTGGTAGCCCCCGACCATGTCCTATTCAATCACAAATTGTCGCAATAGTTTGTACTTCGTTTGTACAGAAATGTGCACGCGAAATTTTCGTTTGTACATAATTAAGGGCGCCGCCAGAACAGAAAAAATGGGGGCTGTCTAAGTGGTAGCCCCCCACCATGTCCAATTCAATCACAAGTTGTCGCATTCGTTTGTACATTGTTTGTACAGAAATGTGCAGGTCAAATTTTCGTTTGTACACTATTAAGGGCGCCGCCAGAACGAAAACAATGTGAGGGCTGTCTCAATGGTAGCCCCCCCCCATTTCCAATTCAATCACAAATTGTCACAATCGTTTCTATATCGTTTGTACAGAAATGTGCAGGCTAAATTATTGTTTGTACATAACTAAGGGCGCCGCCAGAACGAAAACAAAGTAGGGGCTGTTTAAGTGATAGCCCCCCACCATGTCCAATTCAATCACAAATTGTCGCAATCGTTTCTACATCGTTTGTACAGAAATGTGCATGCAAAATTTTCGTTTGTACATAATTAGGGGCGCCGCCAGGGCGAAAACAAACTGGGGGGCTTTCTAAGTGATAGCCCAATCACCATGTTCAATTCAATCACAAATTGTCGCAATCGTTTGTACATCGTTTGTACAGAAATATGCAGGCGAAATTTTCGTTTGTACACAATTAGGGGCGACCTCAGAACGAAAACAGTGGGGGGCTGTCTAAATGGTAACCCTCTCACCATGTGCAATTGAATCACAAATTGTCGCAATCGTTTGAATATAGTTATAAAGAAATGTGCAGGCGAGATTTTCGTTTGTAGACAATTAGGGTCGCCGACAGAACGAAAACAAAGTGGGGGGCTGTCTAAATTTTAGCCGTCCCACCATGTTCAATTCAACCACAAACTGTCGCACTTGTTTGTACGCCTTTGTACATAAATGTGCAGCTGAAATTTTCGTTTGCACATAAATGTCCCCCCCCCCCAAAACGATAACAAACTATGGGCTCTCCAATTGATAGGCCTCCCACCATGTCGAATTCAACCACAAACTGTCGCACTTGTTTGTTACGGTTTTGTACAGAAATTTGCAGGCGAAATTTTCGTTTGTACACAATTGCGGGCGCGCTAAAACGATAACAAAGTATAGGCTACCTAATTGGTAGCACCTCCCTACGTCCGATTCAAAAGAAAATTATCTCAATTGTTTGCACATCGTTTGAGCAGTAATGCGCAGGGGAAATTTTTTTTTCTAAGCTATCAGATGCGTGGACAGAACGAAAAAAAAAGGGGAGTTGTCTAAGTGCTAGCCCCACCATGTTCGATTGAACCACAAATTGTCGCGATCGTTTATACATAGTTTGTGCAGAAATGTGCAGGTAAAATTTTCGTTTGTATTAAATAATATACGGATGTGAGTATTTTTAATATCTGCGATCAACATTAACCGGTTTGAATAACGGTTGATGAGTTTGAAAATGGTTCCTATTGCACTAGTTGAAAAAAAATTCTTTTTCTCTGGCACACGGAAGAAAATGCCTGATTGTAATAGAACTTTTCACGTAGAATTCGAATCTGCAATCAATTTTTCTCCATCACCCTCAGTTTTCCCGTGACAGAGGTGTTTTCGGAAAATTTCCCCTCAAATTTCTTTTCTTTTTCTTTTTTTCTTTTTTTAAAACCATTTTCATACTTGTAGCTTGGGTACCTTAGGTATATAAACGCACAAATTATATTGTATGTTAGCCTGATTTATACTTAGTAAGCCCTCTAAGTTTCATAAGAATAGCATTATTCTATCTAGAGAAATAAACATATTTATATAAAAAATATGCTATGTGTACTGTTCATTTTACAATATTCATTAGTGCAGATAAAATCACATATAACTTCCACGAAAATTACAATATAAGCATGGTTTATATCTTATTGGATTTAAAATAAAACATATTTTCAATGATGTATACACCGTGTCACCATTTTATATCTACTTAATAAATAATACAAAAGAAGTGAGTGGTATCTTCTTAATAAATGGACACTTACTTACCTCAACTAATGTGTTTTAGTTGTCGACTTTCTTCTGTGTTTGGTTTCTGGAACATCTCTTTTAAGTGTCCAACAGTAATCAGCTAGCATTTTTGAACTACACTGTCACTGGTACCTCTTCTCCATGGAGGAAATGTCCTGATGAAAATGTTCCCCATACTCATCACTAACAGCACCAAGCTTTTCAGGAAAGAAATGCAGGTGGGAGTCTAGAAAGTGAACTTTAAGGGACATGTTGCAACCCATTTCATTGAATGATTGCCGGAAATCACTCACAATTTCACGGTAATTTGGGGCTTTCTTGTTTCCTAAAAAATTCTCTGTTAAACATTTAAATGAACACCAAGCTGCTTTCTCAACCAGAGTTAAGAGATCCTCAAATTTTTGGTCACGAATCAAACATCTTATTTGGGGGTCTACAAAAATCCCTAGCGTCACTAACCGGAGGAATTTTTTCCTTGAGGTAACAAGATCCTGCATTACTTTTGTCCATTGCCCTAACAAAGTTTTTGAAGAGCCCCAACTTTATGTGAAGAGGAGGTAGAATTATCTAATCAGGGCTCACCAGTGAGGAATAAACAGCATTCTTCTGTCCAGGAGTTAATACATGCGTTGGCCATTCCTTCTTGATGTAATGTTCCGCTTTGTTCCTGCTGTCCCATTCGCAGAGGAAACAACAATATTTCGTATAACCAAGCTGCAAACCCATTAACAAAGAAATGACTTGTAAATCACAGCAAACGGTCCACTTGTGTTTCTCATACTGAATTTTTTCTAACACTATTTCGATGTTTTCATAGGTTTCCTTCATATTAGTTGCATAAGCCAAAGGCACTGAAGGAAATTTGTTGCTATTGTGCAAAAGGACAGCCTTAAAACTAGTTTTCAAAGAGTCAATAAGCAATCTCCACTCTGTACTTATATGTGCATGTCCAAGCCTATCCATCACAGCACAGACATTATTACAATACACTAAATCATTTTCTTGAGAATAGTAGTTTTGAAACTCTGTATGAAGGTTTCGAAAAATTCACACTTTAGTGTCACGATGGAGCAGATTCCAGCCTTAAGTTTAGAATCAAGAAGTTCTGTCTGTGTATTGGAGAGTTTTAAATCCCGTATGAGGTCATTTAGTTCACCCGGAGTTATCAGATGGGAATCCAATGTAGATGTGCTTCCTATATAAGTAGGATCATTATCTTCATTTGGAACTTCAATAGTTGCCTCAAGTACGTAATCCTCATTTTCCGTAAGATGAGGAGGAGGTACCGGTACAGGTAATTCTGCACTGTGTGGAACTGGCCTAATTGCTGATGCAAATTAGGGTACTGTACTGTGTGGTTAGATTTACTGCTTATTTCTTTTATCTGTGCAATACAAAAGTAGCAGTCTGAAGAATGATCTTTTGGTTCCCTCCAGATCATCGGTACTGCGAAGTTCATGTTTCGTTCACCATTTGCCCACCCAGTCAGACGTTTCACGCAAGTACAACAAATGTAGTGAGGAACCCAGTTCTTATCCTGGTCTCCTACACAGCAACCAAAATATAACTGATAACACTTCCTCACAAGTGGAGTAAAACATCGACGTTGTGATTTAAATATCAGCTCCCCACATACATAACAGAAATTGTCCGGTTTATTTACACACTTCCTCGACATCTTGTATCCTGTAAGGTATCACACACATACATACACACACACACACACAGACACACACACACACACACACACACACAGGAATCTACACTCTATCAAATTCCCACAAAATCCCTCTAGACATTCCCTCATACAAAAATGGTGACATGGTGTACACATCATTGAAAATGTTTTATTGGAAGTCCAATGAGGTATAAACCGTGGTATATTGTAATTTTCGTGGAAATTATATGTGTTGAACACCGACCCGACCCCACCCGTGACCCAAATTGACTGACCCGACCCGACAACCCGACCCGAGCTGACCCGATTGGCCCGACCCAAAGTGACCCGAGTGAACCAACCCGAGGTGACTTAACCCGACAACCGACCCGAGTGACTTGACCTTACAATCTAACCAGTTTGAGAGAGCTAGAACTTTACAAAACTGCCACCAGAAAAAAAATGCTGACCAATTCTTATGCATAAACCATTGTTTCGGCTTTTTTTACTTGTAGTATAATTATCCTCCTCCTTCTCCTCAGTGTTCTCCCATTAATAAACAGGCCAGTTTCCGTGAACTAGGTAAGAAGCTTCCATTTTTGCGATTTCCCGCTAATATCTGCCTCGCAACCCAACATGAAGTACCACCCTCCTTATTACAATCTATCAATTCCAACCTTCTTACACACTCTCGCTCTCCTGATATCACCCCCTTTACTACATCCCTCAGAATGCAATCCCTTAGCAAGATCAAAACTTGTGATCCGTCCATTTTTCGCTTCCTTATATCGTCTAATATTGCTCTCGTCTCTTGCATTTTTTCAGCATTTCCTAATTCGTTTTCCTCTCTACCCTGCTAACCTTCTTTATTTTACTCCACATCCAAATTTCCAAGGTTAAAATTTAGGCAATCAAGTTCGAAAGTCAAAATAAAATTTGACTGAGTTCTGAAGACAAGTTCTGAAGGCTAAAAGAATAAAAATTCTGAAGACAACATTATTTTCTAGTAAGGAATGTATATAGAACTTCTTTTAATATTTCTTGCTGTGTAACAAACAACAATTTCATCACGTTAACATTCCGATTTTTCTATTTAAAAACAACGTTGCAGTCTGATAGAATCATAAGGAACTAATTGCACTGAAATATCATTCTGTAGGGAATTACCTTTTATTTTTTCTTGATTAATTTATCTAGAAGATATTTGCAACGTTATATAAAATTAGCAATTATTGCGGAGAAAGTCAAATCACTACCCCAGCAATAATAATAATAATAATAATAATAATAATAATAATAATAATAATATTTGAAGCTGACCAAGAAAGTTCTGTCTCTTTGTGGAGGTCTGTGTTCAATTTGCCTTCACACCGTGAGTTGAATGCGAATGGATATAAGGTGAAGGTCAGTTGTTGGACGAGACGAGACGAGACAGAATTTTCATGAAAGGGTACGAGATGAGACAGAGCTCTTTCAATAGAAACATATGCACTTTTCCAGACGAGACTACCTTCACGACACATTTTCGAAACGAGAATGCCCCAAACCAGGTCTCGTGAGCAACACTAGTAAGTATATCCAACATACTACTTGGTTGTGGCTGTTCAGATACACCGTGAACGTGCGTAAGGACTGAGTGAAATGGGGCCTTCACAGAGCGTCATAAGGGCTTGTTTGCTGTACGAGTTCAAATTGCTGCTCCGCGGGGCGGAAGATATGACAGACCTTTGGTGAGGGTGTCGTGACTACGCGGAGAGTGCAGTGGTATGACGGTTTAAGGACGGTGACGAAACACTCGAAGACGCACCACGTGCCGGAAGACAAACAGATGTTCAAAATAAAGATCTTCAGGCAGCAATTGAGGCGAAGACAGACATGTGAGGAACTGGTACTACATTTCAGTGTAAGTGGAGAAACCATTCGGCACCACCACCATCAACTTGGGAAGCACTGCAAGTTGGGTTTATAGGTCCTACATGATTTGACTTGGAGCCAGAAAGCAACGCGAGCAGACACCTGTGTTTCTTTGGTGTCTCGTCTGAGGAAGGAGCAATTTCTGGACAGGGTGTTGACATGTGATGGGAAGTGGGTCCTGTACGAAGCTCCACGGCGCCGTCATTGTTGGTTAGCATCCCATGAACCGGTTCAAAAACAGCCCAAGCCAGCACTACGCCAGAATAAGGTTCTCCTGTGCATTTTGTGGACTGCTCGAGGCATCGTCCATCGGGAACTGCTACCAGCTGGTCAGATCATCAATGCAACTGTGTACTGTCACTGTGTACTGTCTGGATCCAGCAGTTCAGAATCGCAAAGGGGTCCTCTTGTTACAAGGCAACGCTAAGCACCACGTGGCTAAAATGACCCAGTACATCATTCTACGCCTTGGATGGAAAACACTATTGGATCCGCCATACTCCACGGACATTGTACCGTCCGATTATCACCTGTTCCATTCCTTGGGCAATCACATTAGAGAACGCCAATTCAAATCGCTAGTAGAGGTTCAATATGCACTTGATACCTTCTTCACTTCACTTCCCACCAAGTTCGACTGCGATGGAATCCATGGCCTTCCAGAACGTTTTCAGAAGGTCGTCGAGGCTGATGGAGACGATTTTTGATATTCCAGGTACGTCTTAGGTTACATACCAATGTTCGAAGGTGTTGGTGAAAAGGCAGCGGAACTTTCTTGGGCACTCTTAAAGTTATAATAATAATAATAATAATAATAATAATAATAATAATAATAATAATAATAATAATAATAATAATAATAATAATAATCATAATAATAATAATAATAATAATAATAATAATAATAATAATAATAATAATGTGTCCTGCCCAAAGGCAGATGTTTGACCCGAAGGTCCATGGGTATTGATTCCAGCTCGTACCAAGTAAGTTTTCTGGTGAACAAACCCCATGTGCATGGGTTTTCTCGGTGTTCTCCCATTTCCTCCCACTTTCTTCATTCAACCACTTCAATTATTTCTCATCATCACTGTCTCTCTTAGCGTTGGTGCATAACGTGGGACGTTAACTAGATATTTCCTTTCAATTTCACTTAATGTGACATTTAACTTGACATAGAAACGCAGAAAGGAAAAAAGTCAGTAGTAATATTAATTACAATACCAATTAGTTAATATAGGGTAAAATTAAAATTTTATTACTATTTCACCTTCAATTAGTCACATTTATCATTCATACACCAACTTCGAATTGAATTCTACAACAAAGCTCTTTATAGTATTCCGTATAGAAAATAACTGAAGAATGTGACGACCCGACCCGAGTGACCCGACACGAGCTAACCCGACTGACCCGACCCGACAACCCGACCCGTAACCCGACCCGTTTGAGAGCACTATCAGAGGGGTACTATTTACAGTACAATTTATTTTGTATAGTTTAGCATACTTTAAGGCTACCATACTTCTTGAAAACAGAAAAAACAGGACGTCTTACAAATTAGTAGTAAATATTGCATTTTGTATTAATTTTATCTTTTGAATTTTACTACAGTATCGCACTAGTTATACAACTTAAAATAATGTATTAATATAGTCCATACTCAGTGGCGTATTTAGGGGGAGGGCTTCCGGGCTCAAGCCCCCCACCGAAATCTTACTTACTATAGTAAAGTATATGAAATATCTTGCAGAATTTTCATATTTTCAGGCAAAGCACCCCCGGAAGTTAGCAAAGCCCCTCCCGAAACAAAATCGTAAATACGCCACTGTCCATACTTAATCAACAGTGCTAAACATTATTATAGAAGCTAGAAGCTGTTATACAATATAAACGCAATCAGTGAACATACAATATTTAGGCAAAAATTATATTTTCAATATTATTACGCATACCACCTTTATATGCTCTACATGTCTATAAAGAAAAATATCCAGATTTATGAAGTTGTTTCAAAATTTCAATAGGCTGATTTATTTTTGTTAACCTAAAATGCGAACTAAAAGAAAGCAATTTGCATAATTGTTTTTCTGAAGCAGAAAAAAAATGTGTTTTCGGGGCTGGTCTGCAACGTCACAAGAATTTGTTGCCACCTCGGGGTATACATTCTTACTTTTAGTGATAAGAGTGCTACTTAGGAGGATTTAAACATTGCATGTTATATCCGGGGAAGCAGCGATTGCAATAATAATAAAGATTAGAATGAAATTGTTCCTATAGTATTGTCGGAATTAAAAGCAAAAGGAATAAGTCGATTTTATTATATTTTCAGAAATTTTGATATGTAATTAATAATAATAATAAAGAAAAAAACAGGACAAGAAGGAAAATTTCTGCACACCGGGACAAATTTTAAGAAACCGGGGCGTATGGTAGCCTTACATACTTATTTGCATGCGGAGTGTCAGTACGGAGCCACTACGTAGCAGAGTTGAAACAAAACCTCGTAAATAGGTTGCCAACTCAGGAAAACAAAATTACCGGCACACCCTCAAAAGTCTCTGTACAAATGAGAAACTGAAGACTGTATTGATCGTTATTGTATTTACCAGCAATTGCCACTTGTTTAAAATTATCGAAACAGATGAATAATACTGGATATTAATCTTTATGTAACAATAGTTGATTCATAAAATGAAATTTACTCTTCACTTCAAACAAAGGAAATTGCTTTAAAAAGTCATTTTCTACTCTCAATAAATGAATAAAATTCTTTTACAATAAAATATAAGTGTTATCAAATTTGTTATATTAAATAAATAAAAAAACTGCCATACATTAAAAAAAATATCGATAATGTATAAAACAACGAAAATTTGTGTTTGTAAAGGCACTGTTGAAAAATTTCGATGTTCAATGTTATATTCTGGATTGCAGATTCCAAAATACCGGTCAGAAGGGGTCTAATAAGAAGTTTGTACCGGTCACGATCTTAATCAAAATCACAGCAAATACCGGCCAGTTAGCAACTCTACTCGTAAATCAGAATGCTGAATGCACCAAAATACTTCACCATGCATTCTATAGTTTCTGCAAAATGAATTTAATGAAGATGATCAAATAAAACAAAATACTGTGTTATAATTTTCCCTTTAACAGTCTACTTTGTGAATTTGTTATATCTTCCACTTATCAATTTCCTGTACGAGATGAGAATAACGGTTTCTGCGCAAGATAGAAAGAAAAAAATAAATTTTTCTCATAAGGTTTCAGTTCACGTAAGAAATAATGAATAAGTTTAATAATAAGAGCCGAGGAGTGATAAACTAACTCAGCAATAATGATTGTAAGTATAAATATAAATATAAAAAAACAAAAAAAAACATTTAATTCCATCATCGTTAGGATGGATGACATTAATTGTGTACAAACAAAAATTACGCATGCATATTTCTGTACAAACGATGTACAAACGATTACGAAAATTTGTGATTCAATTGGACATGTTGGTGGGAAGCTACCACTTAGAGAGCCCCCAGTTTGTTTTCGTTCTGGCGGCGCCCCTAATTGTGTATAAACGAAAATTTTGCCTGAACATTTCTGTAAAAACGACGTACAAACGATTGCGACAATTTGTGATTGAATTGGACATGGTCGGGGGCTACCACTTAGAAAGCCCCACTTTGTTTTCGTTCTGGCGGCGCCCCTAATTGTGAACAAACAAACATTTCGCCTGCCCGTTTCTGTACAAACGAAGTACAAACGATTGCGATAATTTGTGATTGAATTGGACATGGTGGGGGGGCTACCACTTAGACAGCCCCCTTTCTTCTGTTCTGGCGGCACCCCTAATTGTGTACAAACGAAACTTTTGCCTGCACATTTCTGTACACACGAAGTAGAAACGATTGCGATAATTTGTGATTGAATAAAACATGTTGGTGGGGGGCTACCAGTTAGAGAGTCCCCCACTTTGTTTTCGTTCTAGCGGCGCCCCTAATTGTGTACGAACATACATTTTGCCTGCACATTTCTGTACAAATGAAGTACAAACGATTGTGACAATTTGTGTTTCAATTGGACATGATGGGGTGGGCTACCACTTAGACAGCCCCTCACTTTGTTTTCGCCCTGGCGGCGCCCCTAAGTTTGTTCAAACAAACATTTCGCCTGCACATTTCTGTACAAACGAATGCGACAACTTGTGATTGAATTGGACATGGTGGGGGGCTACCACTTAGACAGCCCCCATTTTTTTCTGTTCTGGCGGCGCCCTTAATTATGTACAAACGAAAATTTCGGGTGCACATTTCTGTACAAACGAAGTACAAACGATTGCGACAGTTTGTGATTGAATAGGAGATGGTCGGGGACTACCACTTAGACAGCCCCCAATTTTTTTGTTCTGGCGGCGCCCCTAATTGCGTGCGAACATACATTTCGCCTGCACATTTCTGTACAAATGAAGTACAAACAATTGCGACAATTTGTGATTCAATTGGACATGGTGGGAGGGGGGCTACCACTTAGACAGCTCCCAATTTTTTCTGTTCTGGCGGCGCCCCTAATTATGTACAAACAAAAATTTCGCTTCACGTTTCTGTACAAACGAAGTACAAACGATTGCTATAATTTGTGATTGAATAGAACATGTTGGTGGGGGGCTACCATTGAGACAGCCCCACTTTGTTTTCGTTCTGGCGCCGCCCCTAATAGTGTACAAACGAAAATTTGGCCTGCACATTTCTGTACAAACAATGTACAAACGATTGCGATACTTTGTGATTCAATTGGACATCGTGGGGGGAGCTACCACTCAGACAGTTCCCCATTTTGTTTTCGTTCTGGCGGCGCCCCTAAGTTTGTTCAAACAAACATTTCGCCTGCACATTTCTGTACAAACGATGCACAAACGAATGCGACAACTTGTGATTGAATTGGACATGGTGGGGGCTACCACTTAGACAGCCCCCATTTTTTTCTGTTCTGGCGGCGCCCCTAATTATGTACAAACAAAAATTTCGCTTCACGTTTCTGTACAAACGAAGTACAAACGATTGCTATAATTTGTGATTGAATAGAACATGTTGGTGGGGGGCTACCATTGAGACAGCCCCACTTTGTTTTCGTTCTGGCGCCGCCCCTAATAGTGTACAAACGAAAATTTGGCCTGCACATTTCTGTACAAACAATGTACAAACGATTGCGATACTTTGTGATTCAATTGGACATCGTGGGGGGAGCTACCACTCAGACAGTTCCCCATTTTGTTTTCGTTCTGGCGGCGCCCCTAAGTTTGTTCAAACAAACATTTCGACTGCACATTTCTGTACAAACAATGTACAAACGATTGCGACAATTTGTGATTGAATAGGACATGGTCGGGGGCTACCACTTAGACAGCCCCCAATTTTTTTCGTTCAGGCGGCGCCCCTAATTGCGTGCGAACATACATTTCGCCTCCACATTTCTGTACAAACGAAGTACGAACAATTGCGACAATTTGTGATTCAATTGGACATGGTGGGGGGCTACCACTTAGACAGCCCCCATTTTTTTCTGTTCTGGCGGCGCCCCTAATTGTGTACAAACGAACATTTCGCCTGCACATTTCTGCACAAACGATGCACAAACGAATGCGACAACTTGTGATTGAATTGGACATGGTGGGGGCTACCACTTAGACAGCCCCCATTTTTTCTGTTCTGGCGGCGCCCTTAGTTATGTACAAACGAAAATTTCAGGTGCACATTTCTGTACAAACGAAGTACAAACGATTGCGACAATTTGTGATTGAATAGGACATGGTCGGGGGCTACCACTTAGACAGCCCCCAATTTCTTTCGTTCTGGCGGCGCCCCTAATTGCGTGCGAACATACATTTCGCCTGCACATTTCTGTACAAACGAAGTACAAACAATTGCGACAATTTGTGATTCAATTGGACATGGTGGGGGGCTACCACTTAGACAGCCCCCATTTTTCTGTTCTGGCGGCGCCCCTAATTGTGTACAAACGAAAATTTCGCCTGCACATTTCTGCACAAACGAAGTACAAACGATTGCGATAATTAGTGATTGAATAGAACATGTTGGTGGGGGAGCTACCAGTTAAACAGCCCCAATTTGTTTTCGTTCTGGCGGCGCCCCTAATAGTGTACAAACGAAAGTTTGGCCTGTACATTTATGTACAACCAATGTACAAACGATTGCGGCAATTTGTGATTCAATTGGACATGGTAGGGGCTACCATTTAGGGGAACTCCCTCGAGAGGAATCACTCTACTTATTTATTGCAAAAAGCAGAATTTAAAAATTCGCATTCGTCCAAAGTTATCGTGTGAAGTAACAGCCGTTTGTATGTACGTACTAATATTGATAAGTTCCACTACGCGATCCCAATTAATAGTTCATATACCCGCGCCACACACACACACTAGCATTTGTACACACGAAAGTATACCTGGTAGTATCCACACGCTTACGCCGGAACTAGAAACAAACCAACACACACACACACACACACACACACACAGGGAGAGAGAAAGAGAGAGAGAGAGAATATCTTGTACCTTTATACTGAATGCACCATTACTCACAAAATCAGTTAAAAAAGAAAAAAGAAAAAAGTTGTAAATGAAACTTTCAAAGATTGGTACCACTGCTGTGTGTCATACATGAGATTGTTCCATAATGATTGATTCGTAATATGATGTATATGGGTTTCTTAATGGTAGTATAACAAAATGCCTTCAAATTGACCACTAAATAAAAAGTGAAATTTATTTCTCAAATTTTGTAAAATCGAAGTCGGTGGGCATTATGGGAACAGTCTACAATAACAATATATGCAAATAAATATTAATATACTTCACGTTTTCCAGTGGGTGCAAGAAAGCTTCGAATAGTATTTGTTGCCACAAGCATTAGCTGATGTAAATATATATATATATATATATATATATATATATATATATATATATATATATATATATATACATATATATATATCAGTTAAATATATATATTCATATCATTTCACGACATAATTAATACTGATCTTTAAAATATAACATTTCTAGGTATTGACAGAACGTCGGTATGTTATATGTGAATCATCATCATCATAGGTATTCTGCCTTTATTAGCAGGTCAATTGCCGCAGCTGAGAAGCTTCCATGCTCTACGGTCCTCCGCTAAACTTTTCGTCTTCGTGTATGATCTTTCTGTTTTAATATAATCCATTAATTGTAGTCTCCTTCGCCCCCTCCCTCTCTTTCCCGCCACCATACCCTCTAGGACGTCCCCCATGATACAATCTCTTCTTAGGCAATTTCCCAACCAGTTTCTCTTCGTCTTCCTAATAATATCTATAAGTGTTCTTTTCTCATCCACCATTTCTAACACTCTCTCATTCGTTTTCCGCTCTACCCAACTAATTCTTTCCATTCTTCTCCACACCCACATTTCGAAGGCTTCCAGTCGATTTTCGTCACCTTTACGTAATGTCCACGTTTCCACCCCATACAGTACAACACTCCACACGAAGGATTTTATGAGTCTTTTTCTCAACTCTTTATTCAAGGTCCACAAAACAGACTTTTCTTTCTCCTAATGGCTTCTTTCGCCATTCCTATCCTTGCTTTTATTTCATGTTCGCACTTCATGTCATTACTAAGAATACTACCCAGGTATGGAAAAACTATTCACTTGTTCTATTTTCTCCCCTCCTACTTTTATATTTGACACAGACCCCTTCGTTCCAATCACCATGGCTTTTGTCTTTTTAACATTTATTTTCATCCCATATTCTTCAAAGCCCTTTCTTATTTTTTCTATCATTTTATTGATTTTCTTTTGAGATTCTGCAAGAAGCGCCATATCGTCTGCAAATCTTATGCATTTAATCATTCTACCTCCTACCGAAATGCCATCACCATCATGTAGGCTCTTTTTCACTATCTCTTCTAGATAGACATTAAATAGTGTTGGCGAGAGTCAGCATCCTTGTCGAACTCACCTTCCAATTGCACTCTCTTCCGTCAATTCTTCTCCTATCCTAACAGTTACTTGTTTGTTCATGTATAAGTTTCTTATGAGTCTTCTATCTTTCCATTCCAACCCTATCTTTGTTAGAACTCCCAACAACAATTCCCTCTTCACGCGGTCAAAAGATCAATAAATACAACACACACCTCTTTCCCTTTTTTCTATAAATCTTTCACCGATCGCCCTTAATAACCCAATAGCATCTCTTGTGCCCTTGCCTCTTTAAAATATAACATCTGAGGTATTGACAGAACGTCGGTATGTTATATGTGAATATTAAATACAAATTAAGAAAATCGTGTAATAGCAATAAATAAGTTATGTAATGTATTTATTTGCAGCTATTTTCATACGCAGGTAACTTCTCGATATTCGCATTACAGCATTTAGGTAGAGCATATCGAAAATCGGATCGTGGTTCAAGAGAAGAAACTAGCTAGCCCCAAACTGTCACGTAAGAAATTTACAAAAGTAAAGTGAAGAGATTGAGAGCGGTAATACCTTAATCACTCTCTCTCAACCCTCTCTTATCTGTACTTATACATACAAACGTGTATGTATGTATGTTCCAACATAACTCATGTATGCCCAGAGCAGGGTTTCTCAACCTGGGAGTCGCGGCCCCTAGGGAGTCGCGAAGATAAGCGGAAGAGATAAATATAGTTATAACCTAATACCGGAAATTATTTTTAAATATTATTTTGAATTTTGTTCTGATAGGCATACTTTTATTTTTATACATAAGCCTACTGTAAATGACAATAAAAAATAATTCTACTGAACATTTTCAAAGGGTGCAGAGTTGTTTAAAAATGAATTTAAATGAAAGGGGTATGATATGAAACTAATGAGATTTGTATATAGAAATGCTAGAAAAATACACAAGGAACAAAACCTACACAAGGAACAAAACCTGCACATTGGAACACAATTAAAATTGAAACCTAATGAGATACCTAAGCATGGTGTAATTTCACTAGTACAGCAATGCCCGGTTCAATCTTCGTGACGAACATTATCAAGCAATTTTCAACTGATAAGCGATTTCTTGTCTTTGTTTTTATGTTTACCATGAAATAAAACACACACACACACTTTCGCACAGGTTCGAAATAGCAAATGGAATTATTACTTTTAAAGCAGCAGATACCAGACCAGGATATTCTTTTCTCCTCATCAGGCAGAACTTGTCCAAGTCTTCGTTACAGAAAACTAGTTGCAAAGACTTGTCGCATGATCATTCGATTATTTGGTCAAGAAGTTGTGGGCTTAGATCAGATACGTTAATGACCTCTTCAATGAAGGAGTTTAACATCCATCTTGAACCAACACCTTCGTCGTTGAGAATATAGATATTACAGTTACTGAATCCACTGTCAGTGCCGGGCGCCGAAAAAAAGGGGGACAAAATTCGGAGGAAGTGTGTTACTCATGTTAGGAAGGTGCATGTGAACATGTATAAAATAGAAGGAAAAAGTAATAAAATGTGCTCACAATGAACGAAATGCAGGGTTTACTTTTGAAAATTGTATTGAGCTTCGTACCAAACATGGTGGTGCTTCGCAGTTAGTCGGTCGACCTCACTCATATGTACGGAGACATCGTCATATACTCTCGCCCAGGGCGCTGATTTTCCATGCCACGGCTCTGTTCACTATAAACAAGAAATGGATTCTACTATTATAGAAATAGATATGTTAAAAATCCCATACAAGCTTATTATAAAACACAAATTATAAAAGGGTCGCTGGCAAGAGGATGTGATAAAAGGGGGTCGTGATAGGAATTACATTGAGAACCACTGGCCTAGAGTAATTTTAACCACATTTCTTATAGTCTGAAAAAGAGTGCTGTTGTGTTACCTATGGTGAATGGGAGGGTGATACATATAAAAGAATGATAGAAAATGATCGATATTAGTGTCGAATTCATAGTTTTCGGGGTCGCTTAGAGAAATAGTGTGACTCTCGATTTCGTTTAACTCCGATTATCTCTCATTAGTTGGAATGGGCACGAGCGACTTTTCTTTGAAACTCGATTCGACTCGAAACAGACATCTTTGAGGTCTACTCTAGGACTCGGCGCGAAAAATTTCCTCCAACTCGACTCGGATTAGAGTCGAGTCGAACCAAAACGAGCGAAATCCTGTGCGTAGTCCTACCGAGACAATACATAGACAATATAACTATTCTATTATCAATTATACTACTATTACTACAAATAATAATAATAATAATAATAATAATAATAATAATAATAATAATAATAACTCGGTAGTCATGAAGTCTACATAGTTCGTTACTCTAAGCTGTAAGCGTTGGTGGACTACAGATGATCAACTATTGACCTCTCGCCAAAAATTGGTGGTCCCGCAGTGACGATCAGCTGTGGCACCAGTTCCGTTTTGAAAACTTTACTGCCAATGGCAGAGACGCGATGAAACGCCGACGAACCACAAAATTACTCTCCCAAATATGTTAAATTGCCTATATCTGTGATTTGTTTATACTTAGGTGAGTCAAAAAAACACTACACAAATACCCCGGGGTGGACGCTATCAATATTACGATTACAAGGCACGTGTTCTTCTAACTTCCCCACGGAAACGATCATAAAAAGCTTGCTAATCAACTATGAATTCGACACTAATATCGATCAATTTCAACTATTTTTAAGTCACAATCCCCTTTAAGAGCACTAATGGGAGCTGAACTTAGAATATTTATACAGCATCGGAAGTGTCACTGTTCGTCTCAGCGAACCCGAAAATTATGGATTCGAAACTACTATCGGTTATGTTTATATATAGTATATCGGATGTCCTAAAAATGGCGCCCACAATCTACAGACTATAGTGCATGTAAAAATAAGGGGAAAGTCTTATACGATGGAATACTCTGCGGGACCTCCCTCAGCTGGTATGGGGAATTAAAATTTCACTAAGTGGCGACATCACATACTAATTTGGAGCATTAGCATGGGTCTACAAATCCATCAAACAGTTATAACTATTGTTGATATAATAACTGGTGCTAGTATCAACGTCTATTGACTTCACGCGCGTCTCTGTCGGCCTAAAGAGGGGACGCGTTTCCAAACATTCTGAGTACGAGATAAATGGATCAATGCTGAAAGTATTTAGATCTATGTGGAAGAACTAAAAATATAGGCAGAACAAATTAAAATTATGCCTGTTCTTAAACATTAGGATAACGTGAATATAATTTCCGCCTGACGTATGTCACTTTGAAGGAAGGATATAGAAAGTTTATCTGCGAATTAAGAAAGGCAGCCAGGGACAACTACTATGACAATATATAAACTAAAGATAGAAATCTGTATTTAATAAGTGAATTGAATTTGAAGAAGATGGAAGAATACATTGAGGAGACGGGGGACACCAAGAATAAACAGTACATTTTAAACGTTTTGTTTACTTGATTAATTCTTTCCTTTTTCTGTTTGGCACAATACCTAATACTCCATCCAAATTTATTTCTTCGTTTATTGGAGTACTACAGAATTCTGAGTTATTTGAAAATGTCATTCCTCGTTGGTACAAAATTGAATAGACCACTGAAATTTATGTCTTCGTTTGTTTAAAAACTACAACATGGTCTAGAAATTCTGAGCTAGTTAAAAATGGTATTTCTTCGCCTTTTCTGGTTAGTAGAAATTAATTGCTTTGTTTATATGTGTAGCTTATTCTGTTTGGAATAAAATTCTGAGTTAGTTAAAATGGTCCATGTTCGCTTTCTCAAATTTATCCCTTCGTTGCTTAAATAGTAAACCAGGCCAGGAAATTCTGACCTAGTTACAAATAATATTTCTCGTTGGTACAAAATTCAATTTGCCACTCAAATGTGTTTGAGTAGCTCAAATGGAATATCAAGATGAGCTTCTCTTTTTTGTGGTTATTACAACTTTATTCCTTTGTTTATTTGTGTAGCTTTTTTCTGTTTGGTACAAATTTAACCCTTTGTTTGTTTAAATATTACAAAAGGGCATACAAATCTAAGTCTGTTATAAATGGTTCTCGTTGGTACAAAAGGAAATAGGACACCCGTATTTATGGCAAAAAATGTATAAGAAGCTGAGCTATTTAAACTGGTTCTACTTTGCAATTCTTCGAATAAGTGCAAAAATTAGACTACTCAAGTTACCTTCAGTTTTTTTAATGGCACAAAAATGAATAAAATGCAGAGATTGTTAAAATAAACCTTCTTTGTTTTTCTTTTGATTGGAACAAAAATAAAATAAATCACTGAAATTTGACCCTCTATTATTTGGATAGCACGAAAAGGTATAAAATGCTGAGCTAGTTAAAATGACCCTTCTTTGATTTTCTTTGATTGGTACAAAAATAAACTTGATTATTCAAATTTATTCTTTAGTTTATTTTGGTAGTACAAAATTGTACAGAAATATTGAACTAGTTAAAATGGACATTCTTCATTTTTTTCTGGTTCGTACAAAGCTAAATACTCCATCCAAATTTATTTGGGTATTACAAAATGATAGGAAATTCTGAGTTAGTTAGAAAATTGTTCTTCTTAATTTTGTTTCTTCTTGCTAAAACATTGAAAAGCTCACTCAAAAATTAACCCTTCGTTCGTTTAAATAGTACAAAATGGTCCTTTTTTCGCTTTTTCTGGTTAGTTTAAATACTATATCCCAATTCATTTTTTCTTTAATTTGAATAATTAAAAAAGGATCAGAATTTCTGAGGTAGTTAAAGTGATGTTATTTTTTATTTTTTCTAATTAATACAAAAGTTAATAAGATTTATTACTTATTAACTTTTTTCTGCTTGTACAAAATTTATCCGTTGCTCCGTTTACGAATTATTCGGGTTTAAATATTTGACCTTTAACATCGATGGTAAGTAGTTTTGGGACATGCAGTAGTTGACGACCTATTACTAAATGTGGAAACTTCACCTCGATATTTGGATGCGTTTGCAAGTTATTCTGCTTTTGACCATGATGCTCGATAATTTTGGGACATGCGGTAATAGACGAATGTTATGCTACACATGGTTGATAAATGGGGACGAGTACACCCCTCGTATTGCATAGGAGTGCGGTTAAAATAGGTTTTCGTAGTCTCTTTGTAATTTCTGCTATGTTAAAATGTGGGTTGAGAAAAGTGCTCATAAAAGGGGACGAGTACATCCCTATTTGAGGGTGTTCGATTGTAAAATAAGGGTGGAAAAAGTGACACATAAAAGGGAGTGAATCTTATGTATTCTCCGCTATGCTCGTAGTCTCAGTGCAATTTCTGCTATGTTAAAATATTGGTTGGAAAATAAGCCATGCTCTTTTACTAGTGGAACGAATACAGCCCTACTATGTTAAATAGTTGTGTGTTCGTAATCTTATGTACAGCGTCTTTGCTTTCTTATATAGGTATTCATTGTCTGCTATGTTTATAGGGGTTGAAAAAATGCTCATAAGAGGGAATGAAATTTATGTATTCTCGACTCTGCCTTGTTTTCGTAGTCTCAGTGTAATTTCTGCTCTTTTACTAGTGGAACGAATACCGCCCTACTATGTTAAATAGTTGTGTGTTCGTATATATAGATATTCGTTTTCTACTATGTTTGTAGGGGTTGAAAAAATGCTCTAAAAAGGGAATGAATACACCCCTTCGATGTTTCGTATTCTCTGCTCTGCTATGTGTCGTTGGGCGGCTCAGAATTTTACGTACTCTTATTTATTATCTGCTCTGCTATGTGTTCGAGTCTCTGCTATGGTAAAAATGTTCAAATAGGAGTTGAAACAAATACATCCCTGCTATGTTCCGTAGTATCTGTTCTGCTATGTGTTCGGTATTCTCTACTATGGTAAAATAAGGGGTGGAAAAGTGATCATAAAAGGGAACGAGTATTCCCCTAAAAAGTGCTCATAAAAGGGAACAAACACACTCCTAAAAGGGAGGTCGTAAAAGACCATGGCTTTACGGTTCAGGGTGTCCGTAGTCTTATGTAATTTCTGCTATCCCTGCTATGTTACATAGTCTTATGTATTATCTGTTATGTTGCAAGCGCCAAGTGGGCGTGGCCGGGGCGAGGTCAGGTGGGCGGGGCTACACGTGGGCAGGGCCAAGTGGCGAGGTCATGTGGCCGGCCCCAGCCAATCAGCGTGAAAGGGTGTGGGGTCATGTGACCGGCGCTAGCCAATCAGCGTGAAGGGGACGTGGCTTGTTTGCGCATGCGCAGTAGGAAAAAAACACCCCCAAGTGTCCCATCTCTATTGAAATACTTGTGGATCATATTAGTTACTTAAAACAGGAATTCTCTCTTTTCTGCTTAATTTTCCTACATATTATCTTCGTAGCTGATCGAATTGATTCTCAAATGCTTGTAGAGACGATGCTCTGTCATCAGATTCTCTAATCGTGGTATCTAATGTGCAGTATAATGAATCCGTACTAAGACAAACCTGTAGTTTCTAATACTCTATTTGCTCACGTTAACTGAACGAAATGGTGGTAGTTGACAATATTCGTTTCTTTTGTTTTTGATATGAAACTGTCTCTGTAATTGCCTAATCATTACTTGCACTGCTCACGTTATGTAAACAAATCATAAGCTTTTCTTTCAAATCAGTACTATCACTCTTATGACGTTTGACGCCAATTTGTTTTCCACAATGTAATCTCAATTTGTTTAAAATTTATGTATGAATGGTATCAAAAGGTTTGTCCAGTCAACTAGAAGAAATTCATTCTGTAGATCTTTGATATAATAAAGTTATTATATATCAATGTAGTTATTGTGCTTAGCAATATATTTTTGCCAGTGATTACTTCGTAAGTACTTTTTGAAAATGTCTCCAACTGGGCCTCGAAACCACAGATGAGCATCAGAAAAAGCGTGATCTCTACTGTAAAAATGGAGAAACTAAATTGACGCATTACTTCTGTGAAGAGAAAAAAAGTCATGAAGTGCTAGATCCGATGAGTGTTAGTATGAGGCAGCATTTCATATACTAATTCTACTGTCATCATCATGAAAGCATTGACGGAATGATATGCTTCAATTTCTTCAGACACCAGCTCCCCCCTTTTGACCAATCCAGTACATTTCTTTTCCAGTTCTCCTTTCAATTTAATCAGGAAATGGGAATAATGGAGACTAATTATAGTTTATCCATGTGGAAAGTAATCTTGCATGTCAATCAATTCTCAGTTCTAGAAAACAGAAAGCATCACTTTCGTGGCAAATTTCTGCACTCACGGCTTTTTAGGAGAGGAGGGGTGTTTGACGGAAATGTTCTCTTCATCCGCCACCAGTAATGTTAAATTTCTCTTTAAGTCTTCACGCGATTTCGTTTCTGGAAGGAAGTGAGCGGTCGTAAAAACCACCGTGCTCACACTTTCATATGATGCAGCAGCGAGTGATCGACGAAACATAAAACTTACAATTATTATCCTCCTGTCTATTCATTATGATGTTATCGACTTCCTTTTGGTATTGTTGTAAAAATGGTTCTTCTATATCTACATGAGTCCTGTGTGATCATGTGTCCAGTTTGCAATTGCCGTTTTCAATTCGATACCTCCTCATAGGATGGCTTATCATCCCTATAAACAACTTTCGTCTCTTTGTGTCTTCGCTTTTCTGATTTCCATTGAATATGGAGGAACACAATGACGCCCTGTACCTCAAGCTTGTCAAACATCGCTCATTTAGTGATTTAGTTTGAAAAGGAAGAGTTGTTCTAACCAGCTCCGCATTTTTATTATCATCGGAAAAGGTTCTAGATATATAATACATCTTCGAGAGGCTCGTAGTTCGTCTGTTTCTAGATGATTCCACGAACATTTTGATACTCCTTGTATATGTACCTGTGCTAAGCTGAACACAAATTCATATAGAGATTTTTTCTTGTATACAATGCCAAAATGTTATCGTCACATTTCAGTTCTACAATCTTCATATCTATCACGTATCTTTATCACGTATTATATTTATGACATATCTTCAGATTTCAAGTGTTTAAACTTAATTTTTTGTTATATTATCTTTCTGAATTCAAAGATAATTTTCCTGCAGGCTCTGGTAGGAATTCGCAGAAACATATATAAAAGAAACTCTTTATCACCTCGATTTCACTAGGTACATTCAAACGATAACGTTTTTCCGTTCAGCATCATATTTTTTGTTATATCAACATGCATGTCTTATTCACCATACACAAAAATGATCGGAAAGCACTGTTCTAGCCTGTAACTACTTTTCCCAACTAAGTTATTTCCTACTGTTTTACAGAAATAAGAGTTAATAAACAACATTTTCTGTTTCATGCAGTCTTCTAACATGAAAATGGAAGGTGACATGTATGTCTGTTTTTGGATTACCATTGAAGAATAATAATAAGACGCATTGGAACCTAGATAAGAAATTAGAATTGTAATTTCTACAAGTGGAAAACGTCATAGAATCAAAGTTTTGACAAAATATGTATTCTATTGGTTTAATGTTGATACGTAATATTTAATCTGTAATTGACAAAATAACTACCAAATACGCTATGCATTTTTTGTATTACTGAAGTTGTAAATGATGACGGTCTGACATACCTTTTGGTGTGTAAAATTATATTATCATTCCGGAGGCACGAAAGATGGCATTTGCAGTTGAGACCTTTCTCTTTAGGTTCAAATGTGTTCACCGGCACCAGTTGATCTGGAGAAAAAAAGTGATGTAAATTAATTAAGTTTGATAAGAGTTTATAAAATCACAATATATAACCAATTTCTACAGATTTGTGTAGTTTAGTAAATATGTAGAAAAAGAAGAAAACATAATAACTGTAAGAATACACTACATTTTGTGTTGCTGCTTTTATACATATATAGTTACTGAGGTGGTCTATGCAAACAGACTTACGGAACACGAATTATATATAAAGCGTGTTCCGTAAGTCTGATTGCATAGACCACCTTAGTAACTATTGAAGTTACGAAAAAATGATAAGAGAGCAATGTTGTTGGAAAGTATGTGTTTTCCATCTAAAATGTTGGAATGTTCAGAGTTGGATCAAGCGATTGGGTACTACACTGGTATAGGGGCCAATCGTAAATTAGAATGGAACGTTGCCACGTTTCTGTTGGTAAACGTGAAGGTAAGTGATTGTGGTTTGACGTGCCCGGGACCAAGAAGAATAGAAGTGACACCCAAAATGAAAGGATACGAAGAAATGTCACAAGCAACGTCAATACAAGGCAGTAGCCATCAGGAATGGTGGGACAGGTACGAAAAAGAAATTGAATTGACTTTGCTCATTTGAAACTGGTATTAATTGCTTAATAATGTCAAAGATATGATACAAGAGAACAATCTAATAAAGTTAGAAATGGCCTAAGTATCACGAAAAGTAATAAAAACTTAGTGTCTCGAGAAATAATACAAATTTATTATGACTCAATTCTAGGGGAACTCTGAACTATGCTGTTAAAGTTTGGGCTCACAGATAGTTAGAAAATAATACGTTAAAACAGAAAGTAGAAACACCTCAAAGAAATATAATGGTCAGACTAAGTGGGGCATTTGGTACTAGTCCCAACTATGCACTGGTTGTACTGAAGGAGTTAAAACCTATTCATTTATTATTAGTTCAACGGGCGGCAACATGTAGCTTCAAAATAGGGGTCAAAATAGAGTAAAAGACCTAAGTGCCAGAGAAGTGAATAGCATACAAGATATAGAAAATGAAATATTAGAAATGTGACGAGATTAGAACATTTAAGAAAAGGTAAGAATATATAATTTAATCTGAAATATGAGTTAAAGACTTAAATGGTATCACTTTGACCAATCTGCTGCCCTTGTACACGTTCCCTCGGGATACGGCCTCTATGGCCAATACCTTCAAAGATTTGGATTAAAAGATAATGGAAATTGTGCTTGCGGCGAGTTTGGCTATCCGGAACATTACATAATGTGGTTTCCTCAAATTGATAATCGAATGAATGATAGGAATATCATAAGAACAAGAAGATTGGAAGATGTTATCTCCGATGAGAGTGACTTCAAACTGCTAAATAAAAAAAACTACAGATTTTTTTCCGAACGGAGTACAAAACAATATGAGGAAAGGAATTTAGCAGACAGGAGGCAATAGGGAAACAACAGATATGAAGCTGAAAGAAACGGAGTGCGTGAACGTATGCATGGGTCGTTCTTTGCGGACCAGAGGACACCTTTAGAAACACTGGTGTTCCGCGTGCCCCGGAAAGAAACGTTTGAGTGAATGTGGGTTTCACACATCCCCGGCACAGACCGGATTGGAAATCCGGATGCGTCCAGCCACAGTGAATTCTGCATTTCGGTGGCGGGACGTCGTGTTTCTTCAATAAGCAAATATATAAAAATCTCATGGAACTAAATAACGATTCGAATTAATAAAAAAGATAACACCATGATCGTCCGCGACTCAGTTTCGTAGACGCAACCGCCCGTTACAGTGTGACCGTATTGGGTCAAAACTTACAAGGAACCACATTAAGTGCTCCGAGTGGGTCCTGGGCCCCAAGCCTTTGTTCGGTTGATCGAGGATGTTCAAAACCATCGATGGTCATAAATTAGAAAAGAAATATCGAACATGAGATAAACAAGGGATTAGAATAGAATGCACGATAAGGATGTAGTGATCGTAATGTGTGTAGCGGAATAGTGTAACGTTGTGTTTCACACACATGAATGTGATAGTATGGTAATGTTAAAGTTACAAATCAGTGTGGAGTGATGCTTAATAGTGATAAGCAATGTGTGTGATTGATGATTTAGTTGGAGAATGAGGTAAATTCCCACACAAAAGAGACTCAAATACAGGCGAAAATCAAACCAAATCATACAAGGGAAAACATGTGGATATATGTTTAATAGTGGTAAGCAATCAGCCTCAATGATGATTTAGTTGGAGAATGTGTTAAATTGTAGTGAAATATAAAGAGTGTTAACTTGACAATGGACAATTTCTGTCAATGTAGGGAGGGTTGCTGTCTGGCCAATACACGCAGTTATGTCTGTTAACAGTTCCATTAAGATAGAATGAGGACTTCTCAGGAAAATCATGTTAGCTGCAGGGTCGAGTTCTTTATATTGTTTTCCTGTAACCCATTCACAGAATTCGCTTTGTCGGTCGGCATAATATCCATACAACTCCTGCACAATCTGTAACTTCACGGGATGAAAACGATGGTTGCGCAGAATTATCAGGACAAACATATGGCTAATATTACTCTCTTGGTCCATCTTTCGTATAAATTGCGTTTGACTGCACGTAACTTTAGCCACGATTTCAACGAGTGCGCCATTGAACGTTAGGGATTGCGGTCTGCCAGAGCGAGGTCGGATCAAAACACTGTCAGTATTTTTGAAGCATGTCTACAACCTGCCAATCATTGTATGTGATGACAATGAAAGCTGTGAATGACGATGATAAGACTGTTCCGCGGCCTGCTCATATACTCAAACCGGATGCGTAAAGGTCCATTCCCGCTCTCTTTGAAAGTGAATACGTGGTAACAATTCTTCATACACGTAGGCGTACAGACGCCAGTCAACATACCACTAGAATGCAACACAAAATTTTCACTCCATCTCAACACATAACGACAGAAACAGAACTAAACGGGAAATGAAAGATAAGTAACGTTGCTCGTGCTTGATAAAATGATACACTGCCAGTCAAGTAAACTAAGTGTATCATTGCAGTATGCTCAATAAGAAAAATCGTCCTGAGGCGCTTTCTGCAATATTTAACGGTTTTCTCTCTCCTGCTTCTGTCTACCTTCAACTCAATTTCCCACTAAATAACACATTCAAACAGATACTGTGTCCAATTCAGGTATCTTTTCATTCCATTTTCCTTTTTTTTATTTATTTCGTTTCCACTTTTCCCAGTTGCTATACAGTTCGTCTTAGCTCAGTGGGTAACACGTCTCACTAGTATATAATTCGTGCGGTCATAGTTCAATTCTGTGTCAGGACATTGGTTCATATTTAAGCTCTCTCATGTCTGGCGACACTGAGATAAATTGATCCTCCTATTAAATTGCTTAACAGTGTTTTTTAACCAGTACCCTTTTTATGTTCTTTCATTCATTTCAGAAGTAAAAGACGAGCACCAATACATCTTCCATAACTTGCATTCTCTTGATGTCATTGATTTGTAAAAAGAAGAAGTATGTGGTGAAATTGTCGCCCATCAGGTGAATGTTTCGATGATACATTTCAAATATCTGCCTTCTATATTTTGTAATTGCTTACCAATGACATAAGTAGTCACGAGATAGAAAAACCTTCTCGTATCTTCTATCGTTTCGAAAACCCACATGCAACACTAGACAATCATTGAACGAAGTGAGATGGGGCAGCAAGTTTACGAGCCGAGCCGACTGCTGCAAATGAATAATGATGCTCACAAGCAGAGAATCGTTACTTATTTGTTCAATTAAATGACATAAGATGATATCGGGACTCCACTCCAAGGTCGCACCGGCTCTTTAGGTGATTATAGTTTTTTTTTTAGATATGGGCAGAGTCGGAGGTGACAGATTATATGAGTAGGGTGGGTAAGGTAGAAAGGAGAAGCCCAGATCCACCAGTAATTGCATGGTTTGATTAGCAGTAGTAGGAAGGTGCATTGTGCTGGAGAAACTGAACACCACTGCTCACTTTTCCCAAAGCTTTTTCTTCACAGCCTCCTGAGGCTCAACCAAACAGTAGCAATAAACCCCGGGTTTGAAGGTTTCACCCTTTTTAAGATATTTGATAAGGATGACACCGTTCTTATCCCAAAACACAAAAGCATGATCCAGAAGAGAAGGATTGCTCGTTAGTCTCTGGATCATACGAGTGCACCCATGATTTATTTTCTGTCACCGGACTGCGCTATAACTCAGCAGGATTTTGAAACTCTGCAAAATTTCCTGTGACATCCACCCGTGTTCTCTTCTGAGCAGCATTCAAACATTTTGGGATCCATTTGGCACTGGCCTTCCGCATGTCCAAATATTATGCTATTATGACACCCACGCAGCGCCTTATCCACTCACACGCAGCAATGTTTTTGATCGAAATGCGCTTATCCTCCATGATCATGTTTGTCGGCGTTTTCCATGGTCACTGCACTTGAAGGCGTGCCTGAGTGAGGTTAGTTTAAGTCTCACGATGACCAGTCATAAAACGCCTCACCCAGTTCTCTACTGTTGTATATCCAGTAGCGTGTTCCCCCAAAGTATCCTGCAAAGTTTTATGAATTTTCATAGAGGATTTATCTTGCAGCACAAAAGAATTTATGACACTGCGAAGATAATTCTTTTCTAATTTCCATAGATAATCTTATTACATAATCTTTAACAAAGGAAATAACAATGATAAGATGTTCACATACGGGATGAGAGTTTGAAAATATATGACAATTCTAATGACTAGAATGATATTTTTCAATTCTTGTTTCCTTTTGGTGATCTCATGAATTTTCGAGCCCGCATCGTATAAGTGGTTCTGCTAGATGCCAATTCACATAATATTTGACAACTTCATTTAAGTATTTGCAATTTGAAAGGTATTGTACCCAACAAATCTACAATCGGTTTATTTGTTAGGGTGCCATTTATGAATACATGGATGTCATCCTCATAATATAAAATCAGTAAACGATTGATTTTCTTTAATTTAGAACGCGGTCTTAGAACCTTCTGAGACAAAACATTCAGTATGATCAAGATTGTTACTATCATAAAAGATGTTCATGACAAATCTAAATTAAACGGGGTTTCAGTATAATGGTTTGGGTACTTTTCAATAATTTGTTCTAACTAGGATAGATTTAATTTCTATAGCTAATTCTTAAGTTAATAATCTTTTTTCTTGGGTACAGATGTTGATTCAATTGTGAAATAATAAGCAGACAGTGTAGAGAACGGGAAGAGAGAGAGAGAAATTCATTTTGAACACAAATATACTTAGGAAGAAAACCCCATTTTTAGCGATATAATTAAATGCATTCCACTTCGTTTTTCTTTTCGCTATATCATATGTAGCAATTTCTATTTATGAACATGCTACTATTGGTTTAATCCAATAATGGGATGATATTCAGAATGCTGAAAAAACTATTTATTGTTCAGAGTTTTGCAAAAGAAAAAAGACTTATCGGTACAACACTAAGTGAATGAAGCATTTTTGTTTTAAATTATTAACGCTGCTCATATAAATGTACGAAAACGCACGGTCTCCCTGAAATCGAAATAAATGGTATATGGCAATTGCTTGGAAATGAACAGGTAATAAATCAACAGACCGAAAATCTCAACCGCTCTCTGAACATGATTATGTATTTTTGAACAAGATTTTTTTTAAAATTCTGAATACAAGCTGTGATCCCTTGTTAGTAGTCTCCTTTTTGGTTTACGTTATAGTTGTATTTGAATAATTCAATTGTGTCAGAATATAGAGAAAGTAGTAAAAACTCTTTGATATGCAATCTTATTATTTTAATTTGTGCGGTCCAAATAAATAGTTGCGATGAACAACAAATGCATGTTAAGTATGAGTCTAGGCGTTTGCTAAAGTGGTTATTTTGAGAGAACACTCATTCTCTGCGAAACATCTTTAGCTACACACGGAGAAATTAGCCCAGGAAATAAAGGATCTTTGTAGGGAAAAATTCGACAAGCTGAATTTCTGCCAGTTGTTAGGGCATAACTAGAGATGTATTTTCGCTGAACTCCCCTCCCCTCCTCACCCCACTGTACTTTCCGGTCCTCCCATTAATATCCAATTTGCAAGGTTTTTCGATTATTGTTCATATTTCCGTTATTATTAATCCAATCTTCAAGGTATTTTTATAGTATTATTGCTTCAACCACAATCTGAAGAAAGGTCATTCTTAACAATTTTCTGTAGGTCTAATACTTTAATAGATATTCATAAAAATATGTAGAATTTTACATTTTATTTATAGTTTGATTTCTTCGTGTTTATATTTTAACTTTTGTATATGCGATCATTTTTTAGAAACGTTTCAAATTAAAGTAATAGAAAACTTTTTAGCTGTAAAACTATGTGGATTTATTAATATACTTAGAGGTATGGGTAGTGTTGTAAAAAAACGGTTTTTTTTTCTGTGAAGTTTTTTTTCAATAAAAAACATCGTTCTTTTTCATGTTTTTTTCAAAAGTCTGTTTTTTTTCTGGCAACTATTATTTATTGATTTATGTTGCAGATTATTGAAATAATCAACAGAACTTGAGTCGAAGCCCTCATAACTTACAAATCGTTTGTTTCTTCGAACCTATACGAGCAAAATTGTGTGATTATTTCTTTCGGTCCCAGGCCATTTTTGGCGTTTTCCTACATTTCCAGTTAGTGTCTTATTGCTCAAAAACTATTCATTCGATTGCTATGGTTAAGGCCTTGTTTTTAAGAAAATGGATGTGGCTATTTTTTGGTGTAAGTTGCATTGCAGTGTTATCAACGAGTGGGAAATTATTGAGGGAAATGTAGGGGTGAAAATTTACAAACAAATCCCTAACCGAAATTCAAAAATCTTTTGTATCTAACACCACTGCTGCTATATTGGTTCAAGTCACCTAAAGAAATCTTTGGTGCGTTGACAAGGTACAGTGAAATCCTGAAGTCGCTGGCTTCCATTCAAAGAGGGAAAGAAAAAAATCTGTCATACACATGAAATTTTGACTTTTTACGCCTCAGAGGCAAAAATTAAATATGCCGGGGTACAGCTTCTCTAATTATCCTATTGAAACTTTTTATAGTGCGTTCTGTAGGGCAAAGAGGAAGCTTTCAGGTAGTGGTGCGTTTGTTTCAATGTAGCCAGTAAGAGGGTAATAATAGAAGGAAAAAGGGAAATTTTCCGAATTTTTCACCTAATAGCGGGAATTAATTGTTTTGGCTGGAAACGTTGCCATCAGACAGACGAAAACTATCTGAAAATAAACCGTAGTACTCAAAGAATATATTCTACAAGTATCATGGCGATATATAACAAAGTAACCATGAAATTAAAAAAAATATCTCATTCTACCTCAGAAATTCACCATTTTCTTACCATTTCCAGAACATGGTTTATTATAAACCTCAACTGTACTTCCCCTAATTATTCTAGTGAAACTTTTGTATGGTGCACTGTGTAGGCTAAGGATGAGGCTGTTAGACACTGGTACATTTGTTCGAATGTAGCCCACAAGAAGGAAATAATAGAAATAAAAAAGGGAATTTTTTCCCAAAATTTGCCTCTAAAATCTGGAATTAAATTTTTTTGTAGCTAGCAACACTACTATCAGACACACACAAACTATCTTAAAATAAGCTTTGGTATCCCTCTAATATATCCTACAAGTTTTGTGATGATATCTAATAAAGTAAGCATGTCAATAAAAAATATCTCATTCTACCTTAAGAAAAATCACAGTTATCTTTCCAATTAGAGAACAAGGTCCACTGTAAACCTCAACTGTACTTCCCCTAATTATCCTATTGAAACTTTCTATAGTGCGTTGTGCAAAGCAAAGACGAGACTTCCAGATACTGGTACGTTTGTTCCGATATAGCCAACAAGAGGGAAATAATAGAGACAAAACTTATTTTTTCCAAAATTTCCCCCTAAAATCTGGAATTAAAATATTTTGTAGCTGGCAACACTGCAACCAGACAGACGCAAACTATCTTAAATTAAACATTGGTACACCACTAATATATCCTACAAGTATTATGGCTATATTTAAGGAACAAAGCTTCTAATTACCAAAAAGATATTACGGTAAACAGAAAAGTAAGGAAAAACTAGAAAAATCAAGGGCTAGAACCTAAATACGAATTTTACGTGCGTCCCCTAATTACCCCATTGTAACGATCTGTACTTTCGTTTATTAAGTAAGGACAAATGTTCGATTGGCGTAAGTTGACTTGCACTCGAACGTATAGGTACGGATTTATAAACAAAAAATTTCTATTTTTTGGCCCAAATATAGGAGAATTTTAATTTCCCTAATTGGCAACACTGCGCGCAGGCCCGTCCAATTGATGTCAACAGTTAGGTATCCATCCGAGGTATCTACCTGGCGAGTCTTAAGGATATCTTTCTACAACGAAGGAAGCTACAGGGGGAAGAATGTAAAGGAAATTCGAAATTAGAAAATTCTCGAATTTTTTACTGGGGTGAAATTTGAGAAGGAAATTCGACACCAGAAGAAAAAGAAATTAATATGATAAATTATAGTCCAACCACAATTTGCAAGAACAATATCCCGATATCTTAATTAGTGTCCACACTGGAGCGGATTAAACAAGTGACACACCTGTGTGTGCCATTTTGGCCACCTGGGCCACCGAGTACACATTTGATTACATTTTTTTGACTACTAACTCGTGGTGTTGTAGTTATAGTCTCGACTAATAATAATATCGTTGTAAACAATAACTTTATAAGGAAAATTTTCTCTCTTTTTTTACATCTTAGTTCCAACACTGGTGGTGAGAAATGTAGGGTGTTTCAAAATAAATTTTGGGGTTTTAAGTCTTCGTAGTACTTATTACATTTTACGTACAATTATAAGCAATGCATCAAGTAAAAGAGCACCTCAAACAGTCTTTGCTACAAGTGTTCAATGTGAGATTCATTCATCAGACGGCACATATCTAGTCGATAGGCGAGAAAGGCCCATAAACTTTCCGCCATATGGCACAAAACACATTCAATTTAGGGGAGTTTCGTTTCAATTGTACCATCTCCTGAGGATTTGCTGACTGCCAGATGCAAACATTATGAGTGTTCACATTAGCTCTTAGGTGAAAAGTCGATTTATCACTGTAGACGACACGATCCAGAAAATCTTCATTGTTATGCAGGAATATTTCACTGGCGAAATTGGCACGTAAACCGTAGTCTGTAGGTTTTAGACCTGTAGCAACTACAAACAATAAAGACGTAGTTGAAAGCGTCTCCTTAATATTCTTCACACAGACGGTTGCACTGTACAGGTTCAGTCTTTATTAAAACACAAAAAGCTTTCTGCTCTCTAGTCTCCATCTTTGCTACTTGCTCTTTCTAACGGCAGACAGAAGAAACAATGCATGTACACTCATGTCCAAAATTATTGTCGCATATCTATAAATGTGTTATTCTAGGAATATAATTTGATAACGAATTCGCCCGGTATTTCTTACAATGTTCGTACGTGTATAATCGGCAAAGACATGTATGTGGCAAATTTCATGTCAAAAGAGCAGTAAATAAGAACAATAAAACGAAAATAAAATTTTCTTGTCCATTTAGCAACATTTTAATTTACTCATTATAATTTTGGTATTTATAATTCTTTTCCTATGAAATTTACCACAAATATACATTTCCCGATTATACACGTACTATCAGTATTAAAAGTACCCTGCAAAATCATTATCAAATTATATTCTTACAAGAAGACAGTTATAGATATGCGACAATAATTTTGGACATGAGTGTACATGCTTGCGTACAAAGCTGTTTGAGTTGCTCTTTCATCTGATATAATATTTATAATTGTAATATATAAAACAAAGTTTCAAAACCCTAATATTAATTTTGAAACACCCTGCATTACTTCAAATTGAGTCATCCTATATTCAGGTCCTAGTCAATTTGTCGCCTCGTGCAATGGCATAATATGCCGCCTCCCCCTTTCTCCAGAAAGAACAAATCTTAGAAGTCATGATTTTAAGTATGCTACTCCAGCATGAACAACAAAGGTGAGGGTAAGTGCAGTTGCACTCAGAAAGGCTTAAATACTTACTAAAAATGCAATTTCGTTGTGTATGTTTCTTTTTCTTTAAATGTTAATCTATTATGATAGTGAAAGATAAAGCAAACACACCTACAGAGGATAGATGGTAATCCTTTTTATAGAATTCACTATCAAGCTTCAATCTCAACATATCAGTTTGCAATTCCAGTGCAACTAGCTCTTTTATCTTTATTTCTTGATTTTTCTTCTACATCTCCTAACATTTTTTAAAAAAACTTGTTTCTATCTTCAATGATAAGGAACTTGCTTCTGACAAAAACAAGACTACTCTCATATTAAAACTGTGATAACATACGAAATGGAACAGATATTCACTACTATTCGAGAACTGAATTCTTGCATTTGACAACAATCAAGCAATTTGTGCTCGGATTTATTTGACCATTTGTTTTAGCATTGTCCATGTGGCCTTAAACTAATGCAACCTAAACATAATTTATGAATGTAGTATTCAAATAGAAGGTCAGCTTAGTAAATGTAACTACCATCATCATGAAGTATGTTTCCAACAAGAAATATTTAATTTAAATAATATACTTATGACAGATTTTGCCGGACCATCCAAGCTTGCCGTTCCACGCAAATGCACGTGTTGCATATATACAGTGGCGTATTTAGGAGGGCTTCCCGGTTTAAGCCCCCCCCCCGAAATCTTACTTACTATAGTAAAGTATATGAAATATCTTGCAGAATTTTCACATTTTCAGGCAAAGCCCCCCCGCCGAAAGTTAGCAAAGCCCCTCCCGAAACAAAATCGTAAATACGCCACTGCACATATGGTAGAGCCGGATCTGCATATCATATATATCTAATCGACAAATTATTTATATATGACATTTAGAAAAATACTATTAGGCAAATTAGTATTAGTTTTTACCTTTAGACAAGTTATTGGAATTTTATACTGTTCGTGACATTATTTTCGTACTTCTTAAAGGCCTGCTTTCACGAAAAAACCAAAATTTCATTTTTACTTTTATTTCTTGGTCGATATTGATGAAAACTGCTGAAACCCGAATTGTTAATAGGTATGGTATTCATGTAAATTGTAAAATATTTGTAGCGTATCAGTATCTAGCATTTAATTTATGTTGCATTTTACGGTGATTACACCTACATGAAAATATTTCATACTTAATTAGACGTAAGATGCATTACAAATGACTAGTTGAAAAAAAACGAAATTTAGAAAAAAAACGAGAGGCAATGTTTTTTTTCTAAAAAAAACGTACATTTCTGAAAAAATACGAACCGTTTTTTTTCTATTTACAACACTAGGTATGGGAACATGCAAAATGCACCTTAAGAGAGGGAAGTACGCGTTCAGCATTACTACAAAATTATCATCGTTGCCGCGCCTTCGGTCGACTTCTTTAGGATGAATGTTGATTCTAAATAGATATTTCCCAATTTTGTAGAATATATTACTCATATTTTGACAATTGCGCAAATCTTTTTTGTGAGTTTTTATTCGGGGGAGGGACTTTTCCCACTAAACCAGATGAAAGAGGGTGGTTCTATTATCCACCTCCTATGGGCCTGCCTTTTCCCGGAGTGACAAATGTAGCTGTGAATTAATTGACACTATTATATATTAAAAATGATCATTGCCATCACGGACCTCCCACCCATCGCTAGCTAATGTTACAATTTTTGTGTTCCTTTTACACATTCTATTCATTATCCATTTCGTGACTTTTAAACAGATCATCCTACCAATAATTCAGATTTACAATTCCTTTTCCAAAATACAAATGTTGAGCAAAGGATTATGATATTTTTCATAATCAATTACGTGTTGATCTTACTTCATGGTTGCTGCGCTGACATGATAGACAATAAATGTACGCACATAGCACAATAATTCATGTCTAACTACCAATATTTACAATAATCCCCACAATCAATTTTGCAACAACACGACACTAAACACAACACTCACCTCGTGCAAAATGCTTCCAAGAGTTAAGCAAGGCTTAAGGTACATTCCTCCCTCCTGCATTTCACCAGTATTGTGCTTCATTCAAGTTTCAGTATCCGCTCGAACCAGTCAGTGCATGAGTTAATAAGAAACTTTTTTCTAGTATCTTAGTTTTGTTCAACAAACACTTGAATCTTCTAAATTATTTTGTTTACAAAATGTGTTTGTTTTCTCTTCTCTCCCATGAGTAAAGGCCACAAAAACGCCCAATAAGTCGGTATCGAAACCTACAACAAATATTTTAGAACACTGATTTAGTTTTCCTATGTTAACGTTTAGTATATGAAAATCAACATCTTCTGCGATGTAGACTCATATACTCATTATGCCTAATTCTGATGCTACTTCCTGCAACATTGTTTCTTGTTTTATCCTCAAAGTATATTTTAATGCAGGTTTATTTGCAGATCTTCTGTTTAGTTCATCGTGTTTAGTTGTCGAATATTCTGGCTACCATTCAAAAATTATAGTAGCATTTTCTCCATAGTTACATATTACATAGTCACAAAAATGTTTAACTATTTCTCCATATGTGGAATCACTCGGCCGTCTCACATAATGAATCAGAAGCACTCTATGGACTGCAAATGTCGCATCACTTTCATTAATATCATGTTGTAAACCAACTCGGAATATCTTCAGCAATAACACCGTTTCAATGAATGCCGGAGTGACACATAATCAAACATAGACGGCTTTCTAGATCCTAGCTCATATGGTAGGTATTCTTTTAATTTGTTTGGATTGTCACAAACACACAATATCTTGTTGAGGATTGACTGTCACTTCCTCTGGCCGAGCATTTACTTCTTTCGTTTGGTTTGATTTTTTACCATTTCCCTTATATGAAGCTAAAAATTGTTAAATTTTTCTCTTTCATTTTCTCTATCTCTGCCACTCCTATTTCATAAGCCTCATCACAGTTGATAGAATCATCAGACACATATCCAGATGATAAAGAGACAACATCTCCGGATAAGTTAATGAACGGATTGAGTTCTGTAAGACATGTTGTGAACTTTTCCAAATCTATCTGGTGCTCTTTCTTGTTTCTTTAATCTCCACATGTTAAGAAATGTTATAAAAATCCTTAGATAATTCAATGGTTTCGTGAATCTTTAAAACATAAGGAGTTCCCAACATCCATTCGGAGAACGTGCTCTCAATTATGTCTCTATCGTGCTTCAAACCACCAACAGATATCATTATGCGCATGAGCCACTGCTCAATACAAATATCGTTTCAGGTACGTGACCAAAATTTAACACTCCGTCTCACTGTGAACATTACTTTCCTCGTTAATAGCTCAAACTCTCTCTGTTTCAGTTTACAGTCGATATTCATCATTTGTTGGGCATACAAATGAGCAGACTTTTCATTTGGTAAATGCCCAAAATATAGGAGAAACGGAATCTTTTTTACCGTCGTAGCCAATGGCTATCGCAGTTCCCTGTTATTTCTGCATAAATGAATTGCAATATAAAATCTATGCATTTCAGAAAATTTATATAAAGTGTTTAAGTTCTATTTATTGATTCTAAAGTGAACTAGACGTTCCGCACGAAGCAGGTGTCCGGCGCCAGTTTATGTGTGGTACTGGTGGGCACGAACGTCTCTGCCTTAAGAGCATGACTTAATAAAGGTAATACAAAACTAAACATTTTTCTTTTTGCTTGTTTTTCATAACAAAACAAGTAGATAGTAGATAGTGAAATGCAACTTACCAAAACAGTAGACAATGCTACTTTACAACAGAAAATATGGACCTGAGTACTTTCAATGTTGCCAGAATAAAATTTTCCCCAAAATCTATGGTAAGGCAGCGACTAGAAAACGAACTTAAATGAATTTGATTACGTATCATGTTGTTTTGGGACCCTGTGAAGTACCTCTTAAATAGTAGTTTTATCTAGTTTGTAATAAACAGAATAGTTTTGACATACATTTATTAAAATCTAATAACAATACTATTTAAAAAGTAGTTCACAGGACACCAAAAGAACATAATATGTAATCAAATACAGTTGAGTTCGTTCCTCTAGTTGCTGCGTTAACTAAAACTTTGGGGAACTATTACTCTAGGAACACTGTCATTTCTATAGATGTAAACACTGTAAATTCTTCAGGTTCATATTTTCTGTTGTAGAATACATTATCTATAATCGTGGTAAGTTGAGTTTCATTATGCCCTTTCATTTATAAAAAGAGGCAAAAGAAAATTGATAATTTTGTGTTATTTTTAGTAATTCATAGCCTTTTCTATTCAAAATCACATTGAAAAATGTATGTGTTAGTATCATAAGATACTCCAAATCAGTTTTTATATAGGGAGTTTGGCTACGGGAATATAATTTAAAGCACTTACCAACTATCTCTATATAATCTGTTACGAAAGTGCCATAGGATTGTCAAACTTGGTTATTTAAATAGCGCACGTACCCGTTCCTAAGTGAAGTCTTGACACGACTACGGTAGGTCGCATATTTTCGGAGCTATGAATTTCTAAAATTCATTTTACCATGTTTTCGGCAGCGTATAACTCAGAAAGGAAGCGTTTCTGTACCCAGGTTTGTATATACAATATATAGAGCTTTTCCATGATTCGTGTAATTTTCTACAGCACTGGAAGAAGATGAAGTTTTCACACTATTAATCAGGGGTGGATAACTTAACGTAACTGTAACGTAACGAAAATAGTTCTCTGTAACAAAATTGTTGGTTATTTAATGTAGGTAGGTACAAGGTATACCACCAATTTTTGTTACGACACCGTAACGTTATTCGAGCATGTAACGTTATTGTACCGTAACTAATTGAAGGAACATATCTGTTTCGGGTATTCCTTTCACGCTTGGTGGGAGAAAATCAACAACTGGTACCAGCTGAATGAGATTCTTTCCTCTGCGGGTATCTAATGGAACGAAAATGTATGGAACAGAAGCTATTTCGTTACAAATACTATTTGCCACATGAGTAACACAGTTGACCAGACAGGTTTGGTAAAGGTATTGTGTTCATCAGTTACAGATCTTATCAGATCTTTGGAGAGTTCCTCGGACATGGTATCTATTGTATTGTTCTTCAGAGGGTCACATTGAATTTCGTTCTTCAGGTGGTGAAGCAGAATGAATGTTTCACTTTCATGTTGTTATTGCAAATATGAAGTAGAGACAGGGAGAAAAAAAAGAGATCGATTTCTGTGAATATCATAGGAGGAAGTCAGTCACATACAAGAAAAAAGGCAGGTGGAAGGGGATAGCAGGGTCAGGAGGAAGCACAGAGTGAGACAAAAGTAGCAAAGGGGAGGGAAAATAGACAATCTCTTTCATTCTTCATCTTGCTTTGTTTTCATAGCGCTCTTAGCTGTCCACAACAAGAGTAGGATTAATTTATGTTAGAACTGTTCCATGAATGGTGGGCGCAAGCCTGTAAAAATCATATTATTATTATTATTAAAACAAAGCCCACAAAATAGCTAGGAAATTGTGTGATGCATGGCCACGTCATTGGCTATCAATCTGCATTATTTTTGGATTATTTCACCGTTGTTTGCTTATTCTTAATCCAGGCACATCCCCAATTTGTTCACTATATTGAATCAAACTATATTATTATTATTATTATTATTATTATTATTATTATTATTATTATTATTATTATTATTATTATTATTATGTCTAGCGAGCATAGCCTAGTGGCTAGCGTTCTTCTTTCGCAAAAGGGAGATCCTGGGTTCAAAGCATGTGGCCTGCTACCCTGACCGGTTTTACAAGCTTTTTTCGTTGTTCCTCAAAGTGAATGTCGGAAGGTTATCTTTAAGGGGATGTTATACCTTTTGCCACTGGTTTCTCAGTCCCCATAAGATAACATGTAAACTTTATTTCATGAATATCTAACGAAATATGGTACGTAACAACTTAAAATTTTTCATACGTATACAGAAAAGCAATAGAAATGAAATGATTGTTTCAATTTCACGCTTAATGACGTAGATCAAGAGTAATGAACTTTTTAAAGTAACATTGTAATGGACTATATATTGAAGGTTGTGTTTTCCAATGTGATCTTCGCGAACAGATGTTCTGTTGACAGGCAGGTATTTCCCTCCCCCTCTAAAGTCCGTTTCCAATGGGTGTGGTAGAGCGCCGCGGGGTGCTACCCTCATCCCATTTCTTTCCTCCGTTTCTGCACAGCGGATAGATTTTCTGTAAATGTTACAAAGAAAGAATATTTGTTTCCAAGACAATTTGAAATATTTGCTTCTTGCGATTTCATGCTGTATGATGTATACTGCGAAAGCAAAGATCAGGTAGAGAACGCAAATTTCTTCATTACTAGTAACTCTAGTTAGATAATTATTGCTAACCACTAATTTCATATTAGTACGTTCCAACTCTTTGTAATAACACTGCCTCAACAGTAGAAAATAGGGGAGAGTATATATTTGAAGAGGAGGATCAACAATTTGATACAGATCATGGTTGAAATTTAGCTTTCCTTTGCAGCACTAAGTTTGTATGAGACATTTGCATGGATACAAACTACAGAATTCCCTCTAGTAACTGGGATTTGAAATTCGTGACAGGTAGTTACTTTTACTTTCTGGCAACATTAGCTATTCAACACATATTTTTCTGGATGTAATAAAAAAAATCAACTTTACTTCAAGCTAAATTCAACAGATTGAAACGGAATTTAGGACAGAATGGCAGGAGGAAAAAATGGCAGGGGACATAATGGCAGGAAATAAAGGCAGGAGGACAAAATGGCAGCGGACGAAATGGCAGGAGGACGAAATGGCAGCGGACAAAATGGCAGGAGGAAGAAATGGCAGCGGACGAAATGGCAGAAGGACAGAATGGCAGGAAGTTAATTTGGCAAAAATTATAACTCCTAGGGCTCGTATTTTTAGGTTTTACCTATTGTGTTTGTTAGTAGGTAACGGTTCTCGATTTATTCATTTCTACCTCAAATGTCCAAAGCATATAAATACAGCTAAATTGAACCAAGAGCGTAAAAGTGGGTAAATATCAGTTATCCACGTCTTAACTTTTTTCTTAAATTTATTTCTTTTTAACCATCTTCCAATTGATATCTTGGTTTTATAATAATTCTAAGTAGTACAACTTTTATTTATGACGAAAGAATTTTCCCGTGGACTCCCTCTGAATTTCTCTCAAGGTCTAGCTATCATGTGACAAAGAATTAAATCTACTAACTGCTTTCACACACAATATAATTTTGAAACTTGGGAGCCTAGTGGTATCTTTGTGTCTGTAGTATGTAATAATGCTGATACGTTATTCTCTTGAACATCTTAATGGTATTTGTCGTTTGACTTCAGAAGACTGAGTTTAACCTGCAAGTACAAGTTGCCTATAGTTTAAACATATCAGATGTACGATCTTGTTTAATAAAACCTGCCCTCCCTCTCCTCTATCTGAAAAGTCCTATATTGTTATTCACATATGAAATTCAAAGACAAAGGCAATCGTCTTTATCTAGTTATATTTTTATTTCAAATGTAAGTATTAAAATGTGCTACGCATGGTTGCAAGAGGCTATTTTTTTTGTTAATACTGAACTTAGGTACCTAATATTGGAACTAATTTTCTTCATGAATTGATGTAAGAAGCGGCCGCGTGATTTTCGACCAATTCTTTCATCACTGGTATCTATGAGCAATGAGATAACAACAATGGAAGACAAACTTCGTTCTTCTCAAACTTGATACTTTGAAAAACTTATGAAAGTAGTTTCGTTATCCAAATACATATTCAATCAAATCAGTTTCAGAGGTAGCATTAATCTTATAATAACGTAATAGCTGTAAGAGTTACCCTGAAAATGTATTTTGTATATTTTCTTTTTTCGTAATTCAGAGATTTTTTCCTGAATTTCACTGGAGTTATGAGGAACCTTAAATTATCAGACATTTCACTTTAATCGCTCCCCTTTCACCCCCAATGCGATATTGGGTATATTTACAGCTTAGTGCAGCTTAAAGGAACTATGGTCGTGCATATTTGATTCTAACTTGCTTGCTTATAGCGTTGCCCTCAAGACGAGATGAGAATTCAGGTTTTCTCATCTCGTGTCGTAAATGTTTGTAAAAATCATGTCTCGAATCAGAATTTTCTCGTCTCGTTTTGTAAATTTATGTACAAAATGTGTCCTAATTTCAGTCTTAGTTTCATGTAAACTTTATCAAAATTCTTCCAGGTTACGACGAGTCCACGAAAGATTGATATAACGACACTTAAATCATATTTATTAATGAAGTAAATTGTGTAATGACTTGCGTATCTTTAAACGTTGATAAATGCTGTTTCTTGTGTTCATACTATTACCTTATCAAATTGCATATGACATATATACAATTAATCATATGACATATATACAATTAATCATATCCTATATTTTGAAAACGGGATACGGCTGTTTCGGTGTAGGACGTTTTGGTGCAGGGCGTTTCGGTGTAGGACGTTTCGGTGTACGGATGTCTCGGTGTAAGAACATTTAGGTGTGAGGCTGGTTCGGTTTAAAAGTTCCAATGTTTACACCGAAACATCCACTCTTCAAAATGAAAATTATTCGTTAGGGAGAAATAAATTCATGAAGTAGAAAATATAAATTAATAAATAAAATAAAAATTAAATGCTGTTGTAATTGACAAGGGTTACTTATTTATAGTGAGTCCCCTCGCTTCACTCTATCTCAGAACTTCTTATATCCTCAAATGTTATAATTATGAATTGATTGGGAAAACGTTTTATGGTAATGATATATAGTAAAAAAGTGTGTGATGCATAAACATTGTGCACACCACACACACCTTATTACGGCAATAACTGTGCACAAATCGCAAAATACTGCACAATCTTTGAAAGGAAATTTTCAAACACAGGTGTTTTTTTCTTCCAAATAACCGCTTTTATATCATGCATACCCTATAAGATTAGCAAATCTAGGAGAAGAAAACTGATTATGAATCAGTGTTGGGATATTGTATTATTACGGAGATATACTCATGTTATAGTTGTAGAGGACAGTGTCAGAAAAAAGCCTCAAGAAAATTTTTAACGGCCTAAAGAACACAAGAAGAGGCTGAATCCTACCAGTTGTTCCTGCAGAAATGGTTTCTATTATGAGTTACTCTTTTATTCTTAAAATAGGTTCAAAATTGATGAATTGTGACCACTCTACGAAGCTAATAACAAAATGGACTTTGCATTAGACGCTTGAAGAAATATCTCTTGGAACCATGATCTCACAATACTTGATGTTAATTGTCCCGGATTTGACGCTTTCACAAGGATATTTTCAAATTTAAAGAGGTTGTGTTGGACTATAAGACCAAATGTTCCATTGTTTTCCTACAAAACAATTAACAGTGGTGATAATAAAACACTATTTGCAGAAATTAAAGGCTGTATGATGTAGCTACGAGTCATAGAATTTACTGACTCTGTCACACTTTCTACTGTTTGTGTCCCTGTAAACACTAGAGTACGTCCCGTCTGCATTTCCAAATTAAACCGTATTGATCAGAGTTATAAATATTTTCTTTTCCAATAACATGTGTTGCTTCATCTTCGGGACAAATGCATTGGCACTAGCTTCTAACTCTTTGGGTTATAGATTTAATCAAACGTCCTGTTAAAATAAGTACAGAAAGGGTTTCAAATCAGTCTGCACCTTCTCTCAGTAGTCCCTGCCAATTATAATTGTTCTTGGCTAACTTCAGAACATTTCAAACCAGAAGACTATTTGTAATTGCAATCATCATATTGGATCCGCCAATTTGAATTTTGTAATTTTAACGTCAGGTTCTGAATCACCTGTCCTAAAACCCCTTGGCAGTAAGCTGGCCGTATCATTTAATCTTCTATTTTAATAATTATTTTTTGTTTATGCTTGGAGGCCACCACTAACGTTCAAAGCGTGATTTCTACCCTTAAACCCGCACCATTACCAAAGTTAAAAAAAAATGTGACGGTTATTTTTTGATATTCTACAAGTATGCAAAGTTTCATTCAAATCAGTAAATTACACTTCCATAAGTCTCCTTGTTAGTGCTGTTCAAATGGAACAAATAAGTTAATTGGCGGACATGAAGTCAGAAAAACGAAAAAATACACCAATGTTACGAAAAGATTGAGCAATAACAATGAGACTCAATAACACTGTTAATCAGTTTACACTATTGCAGAGTGGCTACACTATGACACTTCATGACTGTTCATTACAAGCATATGATTAATGCAATCAAATATTAGGCTATACACCGAAACGTCCTTTACAGCCACGCGTCCTTACACCGAAACGTCCTTACACCGTAACGTCCGTACACCGAAACATCCGTGCACCGAAACGTCCTACACCGAAACATCCTACACCAAAACGCCCTACACCGAAACATCCTAGACCCTTTGAAAACGGGAGATCCTATGTCTACCGAAAGTTCTAGTGTTTCTTGTGAGTACTCTACAATTTGTTTCCTCCGATGATTTTTGCCCCGAGCTTACCTTGAATTTGTCCCTATGCATATTTTATAGACTTAAAAATACTAGAGACAATCACCAGAAAATAATGAGTACACATCCTACATATCCTCTCGTCAAAAAACTTCGGAACGAGTCGAATCGACCAATTTTAATTAGTTTTCTTTGCCACAGAAAGTATCTGATCCTTTGTACAATACCGAGGTTAGTTTATTCCCAAGTTAATATGGAGGATGTATGTATTTTCTTTTTTTTTTTTTTTTTTTTTTTTGTTGTTGCTTGTTACTTAAAATGTTTTGCAAATAACTTCAATAACTTTTGAAACTGTTTGTCTTCACTTGAGCATATACAGATCACAGTGAGAAATAAAGATAAAAGCTGCTTCCTTCTAGTAATACCCGAAAAGATCTTAAATAATATATTTAAATATATAAAAAAGAAAACGACTAAAACTAATTTCTTTTATTAAGACACTGCTGGTATGAATAGAAAGCTTGCAATAGTAAGATGTTTGTAGATGACTGTCAATTAGAATTGAAATATTATTAGCAGTTCGAATTTGGGAGCATAATGAATAAATCGAAAATTTATGTTGAAATCTTCATTTATCAAGCAAAAAACAAAATAGTTTAAAACCCGACCAATCAAATTAAGTTCCTGCCATTCTGTCCTCCTGCCATTTCGTCCGCTTGCCATTTTGTCCCCTGCCATTTCGTCCGCCTGCCATTTCGTCCTCCTGCCATTATTTCCTGCCATTATGTCCCCTGCCATTTTGTCCTCCTGCCATTCTGTCCGTTCCCCATTGAAACGATGGATTGAATCCGATGAACCAACTTTCCCGTGAATAAACATACATAGGTAACATTCTAAAAAAATACAATAACCCTTCCCGTTCGTCTGCCTAGTGGCTAGCTCGCGCAACTTTGGGTCACAGATCTCGGATTCGATACCCGGCGGAAGAGCCTTGAAATATCAACAGATCACTAAGGACTCGGATTCCACTGAAGGCTCACGTCTCTTATAACATCGGTACAGAAAGGGACAATAAACTCTAAACCCACCAAACCAATCAAGCTAATGAAGAACGGACATAGTAATGTCACTATAATTTAGACTACGTGAACGATTTTTTTAAAGTTTTCATTATGGTAATAAATATAAGTGGAACTAGGGCCTCGAACATTTCTAGATCTTGTTACTCGAAAATAAGCAAATATAATCTATACACATGATGTCAGGAAATAATTTCGGGATGTGAATCCTCGGACGAAAACATGAAAAAGCCTATAGACCAACCTTGGTGCACAGTTGCGTTATTTCAGATATATTGTCCACAGAAAATTGGTCGTAACGGTACAAGAAAGCAACAACTCGAGCAATATTTTGGAGTTTTCCGAAAACGCCTTAAAGTTTTGTTGTATTTGACAGCAACATAATACGATTTAACCTAAGAAATTTAAGCGAGAATGTTTTTAGTACGGTGACCCGTAACTTTCATTTTATGTTCTCGTGTAAGGATTAAATTCCTTAAGTAATTTGATGTCGTTTTCGAACACCCTGTGAACATACATAGCGAGACCTCGGGTCACGAACTTTATTCCACTGTAGGGATGGATACGAGTGAGTTTTATTTGAAACTCGACTCGACTCGAAGCAGACATTTTTGAGCTCGGCTCGAAAAATTACCTCCAACTCGACTCGAATTCAGGTCGAGTTTCGACTCGAGTCGAGTCGTGTGTAGTTTCAATAACTATTTTTAAGTATCCAACATAGATAATAGGTCAATGATACTACTACTACTTATATTATTATTATTATTATTATTATTATTATTATTATTATTATTATTATTATAACATCATGTATAACCAAGAAAGTAGGCGGGGTGTACCTGTATACTAAAAACTAGTTGACTTCCGATCTCGGTCACCGAGAAGTCTTCAGGAGGCAAGGACATTGTTCACGAGGATCTGGGTTTGACTTCCGGAGAAGAAAGTATTCAGGCTCGAGCCAAAAATTGTTAAAAGTTATAGGGCGCCGGCCAAACATGTTCAAAACTGCTCGGCTGGGGTCTAGGGTTGTCAGTGGCTCGAGCGGCTTGGTTCATAGCTCATTCACTATCGAGCCGAACCGAGAAGTGAGCCAAGCCAACAGCTCACCCAACCGAGCCAACTCGAGCAATCGGCTCAGTTGAGCCGAGTCGAACCGAGGCGATGAACTCGTTTCAACGGAGCTGGCTTGAGCCGATGGCTCATCTGAGCTGAGTTGGTGAATCATCTGAGCCGAGTCGGTAGCTCATCCCAACCGAGCAAGCTCGGGCCAAAAGCTCAATTGTGCCAGCCGACGGCTCGTCTCAACCGAGATGGCTCAAGCCATTGGCTCAATTGAGCCGAGCCGATGGCTCATCTGATCCAAGCCGGCTCAAGTTGTTCGCTCAGTTGAACCGAGTGCCGAGCCGATTGACATCACACTCGAGTTGGGCTTCTGCTTGAGTTCAAAAATTCGAACGTGCAGATCTCAGCTTTGATAGTAAGAGCTACAGTATATACCGTACTTATATTGATGCTCATGATACTTGAGGCTGTCTCGTTATAAAAAATAAAAAAATATTGTCGTCTCGTTATCGAGACGAGACGAGATGCGAGTAGTGTTCCTTGTCGTGAGCAACACTAAGTAAAAGTATTTCACACTGCTGCTTACATTTCTCATGGCTTTCGCTTTCCAGTCTAATCAGACCATTATTTCAAAACGAGTTAAAACGAGCTGAACGAGCGAGCCATTTAACAAACTCGACTCACTCGAAACTCGACGTCAAAAACAGTGACTCGGCTCGGAACTCCACTCGAGAAAATTACCTTTGACTCGACTCTAAACTTGGCTCCAGTTTCGAGTCGAGTCGAGTGTTAGCTCGACTGGTGCTAAAATTATCCAAAGATCCAAAATTATTTTCCTATTGAAGTTCATAGAATTTGTATGTGTATGTTAAACAAACAATTGATTTAAACCAATAAAATAATATAAATGGTTCAGAACCAGAGTGAACTCAATTGATTCATATCTTTATTCACTTCTTATATTTATATGCAAATTAAATTAGGTCGCTAAATTTTTGACTCTGTGAACTAACTTGGAGGAATAAAGTATATCTTCTGTACTTTGTACTGATTTAACTTGTGCAGTTTTTTTTTCTCTTCTTGTAAAGCGATTCTTAAAATATTCACAAGTACAGTACATGCAATATCAGTACAATATATCTTTATCAGGTGTTCTCCGTGGATGAGTCTGTAGAATTGTCACTTTTGTAATCAGGCAGGGGTCCCAGGTTTGAGCCCAGCTAGAGGACAATTTCTCTCCGATTCAAACCGAGTAATGGTTTGTAACCCACTTTAAACTGTAGGTCCCGTCCTTCATAACCCCCCTGTTACATAAGAACGGGCTAGAAAATATTTATTTCTATCCATATGTAATCTAAATAAATTAAAAGTTTTGCAGCCATGGCCCCTTCTTTAAAAAAAATGAATAACTGCAACTTGAGGGTGCTAATTCGACTGATCTCGGTCTCAATCTTAAGAAGTGACCGCAAACCGGTCCAACTCGAGGTCAAAGGTCAACTAGCTGTTTTCGCTCAGAATCAAGACTTTCATTACAAAATATGTTTTATACTTCCCGCTTTATCCCAACTTAGGCTCTAGCCCAATCTATCTTATTCTCTTATCAATTTCTTAACTGTGACTGTGTGAACCAAATAACCTCTCAGATGTTTAAGATTTTTTATCCCTTATTACAAATCTAAAGTAGGTTTTATTCATGCAAATAATCTTATGTATTAGCTTCCCTAACTCACTCCTTTGTTCAGACACGCTACTCGGTTTGGCTTATTCAATCTTGAACAGTAATGAATGGGCAGACTAGTAAATAATTTGTGCTCTACTGGTAAATCATTTGTAAAACTAGTTTACATATGACCTCCAGTTTGACTTATTTTATTATTTAAAAAATAGAGGCCACGATTATCCACAAGATAAAGAAAATCGTTCAAAAACAAGTAGCAGTGCCACGTGTACATCACGCAGAAGAGTTTGGTGTCTGTGGTACGATATTTTCACAATTAATATTGAAACTGTAAATTGTAGTAGATTTCTACCACTTCCGGTTTTAGTAGAGAGAGTAGACTAGAGACGAAATATATTCTTGGAACGCCTAATAAATTGTAGAAAACCGCTTCTTATCTATTACAGTTTTTATTCTATAGCCATCAAAGTTAAAATCGGTAGTAGTTGATTTCCACATCTTTTGGAAGACAGAATATAGTAGTTATTTTTAGAAAGCTGAATAGAAAGCAAAAACCCGCTTCATTCCTGTTCTATGGAGATCACTATTGAAACCGAGCTTTCAATTGAAGATCACAAGAAGAGATGAAAGGTACACCTGAGACGCTTGAGAGCTGCTCGATTGGAAGAAACCGTTTTCATCTATTTTTTACCGTTTTTGCTATATCATCATCATAGGTATTCTGCCTTTATGGCAGGTCACTTGCCGCAGCTGAGAAGCTTCCATGCTCGACGGTCCTCCGCTAACCTTTTTGTCTTCGCGTATGATCTTTCTGTTTTAATATCATCCATTAATTGTAGTCTCCTTCGCCCCCTCCCTCTCTTTCCCGCCACCATACCTTCTAGGACGTCCGTCATGATACAATCTCTTCTTAGGCAATGTCCCAACCAGTTTCTCTTCCTCTTCCTAATACCATCTAAAAGTGTTCTTTTCTCACCCACCATTTCTAACACTCTCTCATTCGTTTTCCGCTCGACCCAACTAATTCTTTCCATTCTTCTCCACACCCACATTTCGAAGGCTTCCAGTCGATTTTCGTCACCTTTACGTAATGTCCACGTTTCCGCCCCATACAGTACAACACTCCACACGAAGCATTTTATGAGTCTTTTTCTCAACTCTTTATTCAAGGTCCCACAAAACAGACTTTTCTTCCTACTAAAGGCTTCTTTCGACATTCCTATCCTTGCTTTTATTTCACGTTCGCACTTCATGTCATTACTAAGAATACTACTCAGGTATCGAAAACTATTCACTTGTTCTATTTTCTCCCCTCCTATTTTTATATTTGACACAGACCCCTTCGTTCCAATCACCATGGCTTTTGTCTTTCTAACATTTATTTTCATCCCATATTCTTCAAAGCCCTTTCTCATTTTTTCTAACATTTTATTGATTTCCTTTTCAGATTCTGCAAGAAGCGCCATATCGTCTGCAAATCTTATGCATCTAATCATTCTACCTCCTACCGAAATACCATCATCATCATGTAGGCTCTTTTTCACTATATCTTCTAGATAGACATTAAATAGTGTTGGCGAGAGGCAGCATCCTTGTCGAACTCCCCTGATAATTGCACTGTCTTCCGTCATTTCGTCCCCTATCCTCACACTTACTTGTTGATTCATGTATAAGTTTCTTATGAGTCTTCTATCTTTATATTCCAACCCTAACTTCGTTAGAATTCCCAACAACAATTCCCAATTCACGCGGTCAAAAGCCTTTTCTAGATCAATAAATACAACATACACCTCTTTCCCTTTTTCTATAAATCTTTCACCGATCGCCCTTAATAATCCAATTGCATCTCTTGTGCCTTTGCCTCTTCTGAACCCGAACTGCTCCTCTTCAACATCTTTATTTGTTCTTTCATATAACCTTCTTTGCTATATATAGATCAATATTTATTGAAAGTAGAAATTATAGTTGATTTGAACCATTGTAGGTTGTAGTAGAGTTAATAATAGAGTTAATAATATATTCTTACGAAGCAGAAAACCGGATCTCACTACATTTTCGATCTATGGTGATCAAAGATCAAACCAGAAATGGTTTATTTAAATCACTTCCGGTTTGGGTAGGTGGTTTTAATGAAAAATAAAATTCCTTACTCTTGACTATATTTTGAGCAAATTTGGTGATGATCCATCAAGCAGTTCTTTAGTTTTTTCTTTTACTTTTTCTTTCTTTTTTTTCACACACGTGCACACACAGGTATGGTAAATATATAAAGGAGTAGGTAAACCAAATTCTAGTTATTCAAAAAACAAACAAGGAAAACTTGGTTTTTGCCACCCCTGCATACAATTAATCCATTCTAACCACAGAAACGTTGCACTGTCTGTTTTCTATGATAAATAATATAAAATGAAATGAAACCTATCCTTCCAGAAAACAAAAGATAGGTAAATAAGAAACATTTAGACTTTTCTTCGTTGTATAGTTTTGAGTGGCAGAGAGGTGAAAGCTACTGCTTGGAAGAAGAATCCATCCGTTTCAAGGCATGGGCGCCGATCATGGGGGACCAAGGGGACCCGGGACCCCCCCCAAAGCACATGTGGGTCCCCTTATTGTATTTAAGAATATATAATATTTGGAATAATTTGAATGCAATTTGTTTTAAAATCCTCATATATGCCTTCTCCATCTAAATGAGGCCCCCCATTTTACAGAGAAATCGGCGCCCTTGTATACAGGCGCAGATCCGAGGGAAGGCTATAGGAGCTATAGTCCCCCTTTAACGATCAGGTATACACTGGTTAAAATGGGCTTCAATTCTGCTTTACACTGGATAAAGCTGCAAGCTATGGTTTAGTCCCTCCCTTGTTCATATCCTGGAACCGCGACTGTATCTATCTATCTATCTATCTATCTATCTATATATATATATATATATATATAGATAGATAGATAGATACAGGGCCGGATTTAGGGACTGCAAAAAAGGTGCACTTCCCCCCTTTGTTGTAAATATACACTATCTAAAATGAGAAGGGAGCAGTGAAAATAGCAACACATTCCGAAACTTTTTGCCATCATGTATCTGTTTGGGGCTTAAAAGAAAGCAGAGCTTTGCAAAAGCATGATTTTCTGAAGGTTGAAGGAAAAGAATTCACCAAGCAAAATAATATAACTTTTGTCAAGCAAGTAAGAAAACATAAGGCAAGAGGAGAGAAGGACATTTTTGTCCTGCATTCCACTTGCGTCCCTGTTTAAAATATTTCGGCCAGTAGTTACTGAAAAAGAAGATACAACGTACAAGACAAGTCGATTCGAGACTGTCGGCGACCGAGCCCAGACATAATATATAATGATCTTTATTGTAGCGATACTTGAAAACCAAATTTGATTTAAATCTGACCAATAGTTACCGAGAAATAAAGTACAACATACAAACAGAGCCGAACCGAGCCTGTCCTTTGCCGAGTCTGCTACCAAGTATAGAGATGTTTATTCTTTGGATAATGGGCTATCTGCACACCAAATTTCGATGATATTTGGCCAGTAGTTACGGAGAAATAAAATAGAATATACAAGGCAAGCCGAGCCGAGCGTATCGCCGACCATCACATGTAGTGATCTTTATTCCTTAGATGACTGGGTACTTGTACATCTAATTTGGTTTAAATTTAGCTGGTAGTTACCGAGGAATAAAGTACTACATACACACATACTTAATTACATGTGGAGTAAAACTACAAGCTCCCTTATGCTTACTAAGGAAACTAAAAAGAAAAGTTCTAACATTACAAATGGAACATACTTCATGTAAGCAGAATCCACTTTCAACATTACAACACTAATGGGGAGAGCTTGAGGCGGGTGAGCCCCCTGTCTACACCCTCCATTCCAAAAGAAACCAAACGTTTTAAAAAAACAAAAAAGCAATGCACATTTTGGAACAAATCATTTTTATTAATCATCATTTTTATTAATCAATGTATTCCCCTTCTGCATCGATACACATATTTGCACGCTCCAACAAGTTGTCAAACGACTTCTCCATGTCCTTTATTGGAATGGTCTTTAGGATGGCGGTCGTCGCCTTCTCAATGGCATCAATCGATGCGTGCCACTTTCCTTTCATCGCCAAATGCAGTTTCGGGAACAGATAGAAATCGCACGGAGCGAGATCTGCTGAATAGGGCGGATGATGCAACCGAATAATGTGATTTTTGACCAAAAATTCAGTTACAAGTCGCGAACGATGTGATGGTGCATTATCGTCCAAAAGAGTCCAACTGCCGATTTCGCGATATTCGGGCCGAATACAACGAATTCTTGCCAGCAAACGCTTCATGACGCCCAAGTAAAACTCTCCAGTGACTGTCTGGCCGGGCTGAACAAATTCTTTGTGGATAATTCCTTTTGAATCGTAAAAACAAATCAGCATCACCTTAACTATTGACTACACCAAGCGACTTTTTTTTTGGGTGTTCCTTCATCCGGCGCTCTCCATTCAGCACTTTGCCGCTTTGCTTCGGGCTCATATTCAAAACACCACGTCTCGTCACCAGTTACAATCGATTTCAAGAAGTTTCGATCCTGCCGAGCACTTTTAACGATGTCTTTGCAATGCGCAATTCGATCAACTTTTTGGTCCTCGGTGAGTTTGTGTGGTACAAACCGCGAATTAACCTTCTTAAGGCCCAAAACTTCGGTCAAAATGCGGTATGCGGTTGTTTGAGGAATGCCTAATTCCATTTCAATAACTTTCACCGACGATTTTTTGTTATGTTTGATGAATTCACGCACTTTTTCGATGTTTTCTTCCGATAATCCGGTTCTGGGACGGCCTGATCTTTCGTCATCATCCAGCGTCTCTCTACCCGATTTGAATCGCCTGAACCACTCGTAAACTTGCCTACGGGATAGACACTCATCACCATATGCAGTTTGTAGCATTTGGTGCGTTTCACTAAAAGTTTTACCCAGTTTAACACAAAACTCAATTGCAGCTCGTTGTTTGAAACTCATTTTCCGACCGATGTACACAACACACTGACAGTTGAAACGCAATAACTTTGTTGCCGTGCATGCAAATGTCATGACATTTATACCAGTTGTCAACGAGGGACTACGCCATCTACCGGTAAAATATTACAACAGATGGCACTAGTGGTACTATTTGTTTTCGAATGTTCGGTTTCTTTTGGAATGGAGGGGGTACGCCACTGCGCTTTTGAGACACTTGAGAGCTATCCGAATGGAGAAAACTGCTTTCATCTACCGCTCTTGCTCTATGTAGACCAATATTTATTGAAACGAGAAATTATAGTTGAATGAACCACTTCCGGTTTTATTAGAGAGTTAATAATAGAGATTAAATATGTTCTTACGAAACTGAAACCCGGATCTTAATACGTATTACGTTTTTCGATCTATGATGATCAATGATCAAACCGGAAATGGTTTCTTTAAACCACTTTCGGTTTGAGAAGACTATTTTAATAACAAACTCACTTCCTAATTCTTGACTCTTTGTATTTTTACCAAATTTGGTGATGATCCATGAAATACTTTATTTATCTACTTATTTTTGTCACACACTAACACACGCGAATAAGGTAAATATATAATGGAGTTTTGATAAACCAAACTAGTTATTCAAAAAAAAAAAAAAAAACTTACAACGAAAACTTGATTTTTGTCATCCCTGCACACAATTAATCCGTTCTAACCACAGAAACATCGCACTGTGTGCGTTTTTGTGATAAATATTATAAAATGAAAAGAAATCTATCCTTCCAGAAAACAAAAGAAATAGGCAAATATATAAGAAACATTTAGACTTTTTTTGGTTTACATTTGTGAGTGGAAGAGATTAAAGCTACTGCTTCGAAGGAGAATCCATCCGTTTCAACCAACAAAAGATGTAGAAAAGCAATTGGAAAGACATTCCATACTGAGGTTTCAAAGATCATTATCTTTGTTCTACGAAGTATTTTGTTGACACGTGAATCATACCAACTTACGCCGAAAAAGCACATTCAGATAGTTGTGTCGTAAAGTTGTGGGAAATCAGTGGGAAGTGGGAGGTGGGAGTGGAAAGGGAGACTGCTCAAGGCATAAATGATTATGAAACTGGAGGGGTAGACACGGGTTTCACTTTTCAAATTGTCATAATACATCCCTCCTCAGCATTTGTTCTTCAAAGAATGTCATCCATAGTAATTCATGAGATTTGCAAGTGGTCTTTTGACTCTTTACCTGCAGTAACTCAATACGAAAGAATGCATTACAATTAATCCAAGTAATTAGGTGCAAAATTGTGACAGTCATCTGAATAGTATTACTCTTTGGCAACAAAATTACCAGTTCCTAAATGCAGTATTTTCTAAGATATTTATGAATTAAATTTTACATGTTATATTATGAAGATTCTGAAGCCTCCGATGATGGGAAGACATCCCCTTAAGCTGTAGGTCATGTCTGACAGTGGCGTAGTCAGGGAGGATCACCCGGCTCAAGCCCCCCCCACTAATATTGCGATGTTGAAAGTGGATTCCGCTTACATATAGTATGTTCTATTTGTGATCCTGATGTTAGGACTTTTCTTTTTAGTTCCCGGCGTAAGCTGACCGGATGTTGTACTTTTACTCCAGATGTATGATCTGTCAGGAAAGTAAATGTACACCTATTTTTCGAGTCTGGCATTCCTGCGCTCCATCCGTGGAGAGTATGAGAATTAAATCAATCAAATGTTTACTGAGGGGCAAAAAGAAAAGCTTTATCTGAATAAGACATTGCAGAGGGGCACAAGCTGTGAATACGAATAGTGCATTGTGTAAATAAAGGACGACACCGAAAGAGAAAGCCAGAAACAGCTGTTAAACTTACAAAAAAAAGAGTAAAAATTGTCGAAGTGGGAACATAAAACACAAATACAACAAATACGCCGACAACTAAACGATCACCATGCCATGATCTTGCTGTAGTGGTTAAGGTGCTGGCTTACAAATGCAAAGGTCGCAAGTTCGAATCTTAAGCGAGGACATTTTAAAAATTTTTGATAATAATACATACAACTCATGAGAAATGGTAAAAGAGGTCGTATTTAGTTTTTCGTAGCAATTATTATTGGTAATGTTTAGTACTGATAATACTTTTTGTCTTTGCGTATTGCTTTTATTCTTTTCTTTAATTCCAAAGAGAAGAATATCCGAACAAATGCCACCAAAATTCCTCATATTTTGAATGTAAACAACATTTGCAATTAGTGAAGAATAAAAATTGAACGTTCCGATGTAGCTGCAAAAAGTAAAAAGAAAAACATGGAAGTGGACCATACTCATGGTTATTAAAAATACAATTTCTACATGCCTTAGACCTCCCGACCACGTTTCTACGTTAGCAAGTAAGAGGTTTGTGTTTAGGTTAGGTTGGTCAATACGTTTTGCAAAGGGGCCCGGTTTAGCTCTCACGCACCACATGTGCAAGAAGGGAGAAAAACACTTTCTCTCTCTCCCTCTGTGTGTCTACTTATCTATCTATTTGTATAAATATAACGCTATTTGTGAATGCCATGACCACCCTAATTTTCAGCGGATAGAGACGAAACTTGGCACAAACATTAATTGTTGAAATATCTTGATGAGTTCGTTAACCAGAATAATCAGATGAAAATGTTCAAAATGGTGGCCCTTCAAACTCTTAAAAAGTTCCAAGGGAACCAAATTTCGCCCATAAATAGGTATTCAGAAAGTTTGAATAAATTTTCCTCTTTTACTGAAATATTTGTGTACAGAAACTTATTGAAATATTGGACCCGATTAATCGCCTAATAAAGGTTCACGCACTTTCGCTACGGTCAGTTTTTTTTTCAGGAGGGGGTTATTTTCCTATCGGAACAAGATGATTGTTAGTGATGATGTGAAATTACACATTGAAAGTGAAGTAACTTGTGAAACGTGTTATTTGAAAGAATAATATAATAAATGTGCATTCCTCTAACACAGAGAACTGTAAATCATGTATTTCGAGTTCGGGAGCCTGAATGGCTAGGAGTGTTATTTGATTTGCTTTTTAGTAACACATTGCATTGCAAATAAAGGTAGGCAACATTAGTGGTAAGTAAAATAATAATAATAATAATAATAATAATAATAATAATAATAATAATAATAATAATAATAATAATAATAATAATAATAATAATAATAGGGGTTGTTTGTGGCAAGGTAATACCTTAATCAATTCTTCTTCAAACGTAATGATTGTAACGCCATATCTCCCTTACAAACAAAATATTAGCAATTTATATCGAGAGAACGAGAAACTGTAGAGCGATGGGAGCAACGTTGGACAGTATGCACTCATAGTACTCAGAAAAGTAAGCGATTTCAATGCAAAATGAACGAAGAGTCATTGTCATGGGTAGTCATGGGGCCACAGCAGAGCCCTCTTTAGGCAAAATGTCGATAGCTTATATCGAGAAAACAGGAGGTGATACTGGGATGGGACCAACGTTGGACACCGTGGACCCATAAGGCGCATCGAAAAAATTAGGGAGGCGGGCGCCAGCCAGCCTTACTTATTTCCACATAATAATATAAAATTATATTGTCGAAATACACACACGAGTTAGCTACTGATATTTCATATTATTATTATTATTATTATCGACAGCGTCTTTTCATTACCTGTGCGTGTTTGACATGAATCCAAAGAGAAGATCCATCATTCGTAGAAAGAATAATAGTCAGTTACTTTAACTGTGAACGACAGCGAAAAACACGAAAAGAGTGGACTACCTGTAGCGTAAAGAAGCAATATTTTCTCTCAAATGGATAAAAAATCAAGCCGAGATTGATTCGAACTCGCATGGACGGCGCGAAAAGCCAGTGCTTTGTCCACTTCTATTTTTTTTAACTGATTCACTGAACGTGTTTCAGTAACTTACTTATTGCTAATTTTACTTGCTTCACTCGTTTAACTTGTTTTTTCTAATAACTTATAACGACAGGGACAAGAACACAGAAACATCGAGAACAGTTAAAAATCATAGATGCTCTCCCGCCGGGAATCGAACCCGGAACTCCATACACCAAAGGCGCACGTGCTAGCGACTAGACCAGCGGGAAGGGCACCACTCTCTCCCTGTGTCGTTAGGGATTACGACCACTGTCTTGCCAGCTATCACTTCTGTGGGTTGTATACTATGATCACATGTTTCTTCTCTGCTGGAAGAGTAAAACCTACATTATATGTAATACATGAGGTATTTAGACCTACATGCTCTTCATATAATGTAATAAAAGGGTCATGCTGGGAATAAGAAAAAGAACATTCCTTGGACAAAACGGAAACTATTGGCATCACAAATATTTATCTACGAGGCATGCGCAGTAGTATATTTCAGAATAGTTACTGTTTTGTTCAGTAAACGAAGAAAGGGGTATAAAAAAGCAAATATGTCGCGTCAACGAGATCGACCAGATTTGACAGGGGCGGAAGCAGATGTATAGTAATACAACAACTTCGCTCAGTTGATACGAGCCGAGCCGGTTGATATCACTACCCGAGTTGGTCTTCTGCTTGGGCTCAAGAATTCGACCGTGCAGGTCTCAGCCTTAATTTTAAGAACTACAGTATATACTTATATTGGTGATTACGACATTTGAGGCTGTCTCGTAATAATAATAATAATAATAAACTCTTGTCTTCTCGTTATCTAGACGAGACGAGATACACTAAAATTGCCCCACGAGATGCACCAAAATTACGAGAGGAGACGCACCCTTGCCTTGAGCAGCACTAAAAGTATCCCACATTACTGCCTACATTTCTCATGGCTTTCGGTTTCCAGTCTAATCAGGCCATTATTTCAAAACGAGTTAAAACGAGCTGAACGAGCGAGAGAGCCATTATAAAATTCGACTCAACTCGAAACTCGACCTCGAAAACAGCGCCTTGGCTTGGAACTCAACTCAAGAAAAATACCTTTGAGTCGACTCGGATTGAACTCGAGTCGAGTCGAATTTTGGCTCGACTCCTGCTCATCCCTATTCGTATTTGTATTTTGTTTCCACTTCAGCAATTTCTACTCTTTTTTTTCTTCATTTACCTATTGTTTCTGGATTTCTCTGTCGGTGTCGTCCTTTATTAACACCATGCACTATTCTTATTCCCAGCTTGTGACCCGCTTCAATGTCTTATTCAGTTTAGGCTTTTCTCCTTACATTGACTTGACATGTGATTGATTTAATTCTCACTTTCCGCGCACGACCGATGAAAATGTATTATTATTATTATTATTATTATTATTATTATTATTATTATTATTATTATTATTATTATTATTATTATTATTATTATTATACTATTGAACTTGCACGGCGAAATTACTGTATAATACGATATCATTTCTGTAATTTCTCTCCATTGTATGTTATTTAGTTTATTAATGGGCACTAAATTGTCTCCAAATCAACGAATAAATTAACTACGGCATGCACTTTGGTGGAAATATCATTGCAATAAGATTATTGGTTCGTTCCAAACATGTTCATGTAATGATATTTCCACCAAAGTGAATGCCGTAGTTAATTTATTCGTTGATCTGGAGACAATTTAGTGCCCATTAATAAACTAAATAACATACAATGGAGTAAAATTACAGAAATGATATCGTATTATACAGTAATTTCGCCGTGCAATTTCAATAGTATAATAATAATAATAATAATAATAATAATAATAATAATAATAATAATAATAATAATAATAATAATAATAATAATAATAATAATAATAATAATAACACATTTTCATCGGTCGTGCGCGGAAAGTGAGAATTAAATCAATCACATGTCAAGTCAATGTAAGAAGAAAAGCCTAAACTGAATAAGACATTGAAGCGGGTCACAAGCTGGGAATAAGAATAGTGCACGGTGTAAATAAAGGACGACACCGAAAGAGAAATCCAGAAACAATAAGTAAAAGGAGAAAAAAGAGTAGACATTGTTGAAGTGGAAACATAAAATACAAACACAAATAGGGATGAGCACAAGTCGAGCCAAAATTCAATTCAACTCGAGTACAATTTGAGTCGAGTCAAAGGTAATTTTCTTGAATTGAGTTCCGAGCCAAGTCGCTGTTTTCGAGGTCGAGTTTCGAGTTGAGTTGAGTTTGATAATGGCTCTCTCGCCCGTTCAGCTCGTTTTAACTCGTTTTGAAATATTGGCCTGATCAGACTGGAAAGCAAAAGCCATGAGAAATGTAAGCAGTAATGTGGAATACTTTTAGTGTTGCTCACGACAGAGGTGCGTTTCCTCTCGTAATTTTGGTGCATCTCGTGGGGCAATTTTAGTGTATCACGTCTCGTCTAGATAACGAGAAGACAAGAGTTTATTATTATTATTATTATTACGAGACAGCCTCAAATGCCGTAATCACCAATATAAGTAGATACTGTAGTTCTTAAAATCAAGGCTGAGATCTGCACGGTCGAATTCTTGAGCCCAAGCAGAAGACCAACTCGGGTAGTGATATCAACCGGCTCGGCTCGTATCAACTGAGCGAACAGCTCGAGTCGGCTCGGTTGGGATGAGCCGATGACCCGAGCCGGCTTAGTTGGAACAAGCCATCGACTCAGCTCAATTGAGCCGATGTCTCGAGCTTTCTCGGTTGGGATGGGTCACCTACTCGGCTCATGTGAACCAGTTCGAGCCAGCTAAGTTGAAACTAGTTCATCAGCACGTTTCGACTCAGCTCAACTAAGCCGATGGTTCAAATCGGCTCGGTGTGGTGAGCTGTTGGCTCGGCTCACTTCTCGATTCGGTTCCATATTGAATGAGCTGTAAGCCGAGCCGCTCGAGCCGTTGACAAGCCCAAACCCGGTCCCAGCTGTTTTGAATATGTTTGGATAAAGCCTATAACTTTTAACAATTTTTTGCTCGAGCCCGAATACTTGCCCCTTCGGAACTCAAACCCAGAACGTGACCGATGTCCTTGCCTCCTGAAGACTTCCAGACGACCGAGATCGACAGTCAATTAGCTTTTACTATTCAGATACAAACCGTATATCTTTTAAAGATTATACATGGAGTTGATATTATAATAATAATAATAATAATAATAATAATAATAATAATAATAATAATAATAATAATAATAATAATAATAATAATAGTTTTAAACTTGCCCTGAAATTTGGCAAAACTTACTTAAAAGTAGAGATTTCGGGGAAAGGGTTCCGTACCTTCAAGACACACCTCTGCAACTACCAACATTTTAAACTAGAACCTTTTATTGAAGTTTCATGTAGAAAGTATGTTTTGAGGAACATAACTGTAATAAATATAACTGAATATCACGCGACAGTAAGGCATATAATAAACTAATTTTTAGAATATGCGGAGGTAAATATAAAAGCTTTGCTACAAAAATACCTACACAGAGCATAATTCAATGAGCTCTGAAATACAATGTAAGGAAATAGCCTATGAGATTCAGTCTACAGAGCAATTCTTACTTAAAAAATGGACATACACTATTTCGAGAATCGAGACAAGACGGGAAATGTTTACGATACTTTTCGTCTCGTCTCGATTCTCATCTCCAAAGAGAGACGAAAATTTTGATTTAGCCCTGACCCGTCTCGAATGTAAAATGTTAATTCTCATGTTATTTTATTTGTTTTAGAAACGAGATGAGAAACTCCTCTTCTCGTGAGCAACATTAAACCAAACCGAAATATTCTTTCCAAATGTTACGTTTCTCCTTGTAATGGTATGACCTGAGCGATAATTTAGCTTCTAGCTTTTAATCTTCTACGAGATAATAATAATTATTATTATTACTATTATTATTCCTGAAGATTTGATAGTTCAAGTATTGAAACATCCGAGTATTCAAATATCTGAATATAATAAAACGTATGTTATCGCTGATCAATCGCCATCAAAAATTCTAAAGTAAGAAAAAAAATTGCAACGTGCATTTGCAGAAGCACCTTGACCACTGAACCGCGATCGCTACGCGGTAAACGATCCGTCTTTAGTCTGGTTACGTTAGGTTTCTTTGTCTCCGCTTGCAAACTTGTATGTTATATTTTTCGATTCAAAATGTCTTTCATATTTCTTTTATGAAGTCGGCAAAGTTTATATTAATAACTTGAGTTTTTCTTAAACCACGGGTTCACAAGTTCGTTCTTTCTCCACACGAAACTACAAATATGACAGATTGAATTCTCATACTCCCCATTTCTTTCAAAGCAGTCGCCATTACCTGGTCAAACACTTATTTCCGCCACGATTCATATTAACCAAAATAAATTCATTTTTCGGAAGCGGAACTTTCACTTTCCGGATTTCGCAAAATTATGGAATTCAGTTATACTCCGGAATTCAGAAGAATTTCGGAACTCGGAAAGAATCCGGAATTTAGAAAATTCCGGAATTGAGAAAACCTCCGACTTTCGAAAAAATCCGGATTTTCCAAATTCCGGAATGTTAACGAAATCAGAAATTTCTAAATTCCGGATTTTTCCGAATTCCGAAATTATTACAAAATTGGAATTTTCCGAATTCCGGAATTTGTCCGGCTTTACTTTCGGGAGTCCGAAAACTAATAATTCCGGAACGGGCTATCCCTAGTTTATACACAACCTTTCAGAACACTAAGCTATTAGCTGTCTACAAACAAACAAGTAATGCAAAGCATGTTGTATACTGCAATACGTCATGTATTAAAATCCGACACCATGACCCTTTTATTACATTATATGAAGATCATGTAGGTCTAAATATCTCATGTAATACATATAATGTAGGTTTTACTCTTCCAGCAAAGAAAAAACATGTGATCATAGTATACAACCCACAGAAGTGATAGCTGGCAATACAGTGGTCGTAATCCCTAACGACACAGGAAGTGAGCGTTGCCATCGCTGCTGGTCTAAAGGCTAGCACGTGAGCCTTGCGTGTATGGAGTCTCGGGTTCGATTCTCGGCGGGAGAGCATCTATCATTTTTAACTGTTCTCGATGTTTCTGTGTTCGTGTCTCTGTCGTTATAAGTTATTAGAAAAAGCTAGTTAAACGAGTGAAGCAAGTAAAATTAGCAATAAGTAAGTCACTGAAACGCGTTCGCTGAGTCAGTTAAAAAATAGTGGACAAAGCACTGGCTTTTCGCGCCGTCCATGCGAGTTCGAATCAATCTCGGGTTGATATTTTATCCATTTGAGAGAAAATATTGTTTCTTTTCGCTACAGGATGGATTGTCTCTTTGGTTTCATGTCAAACATGCTCACGTAATGAAAAGACGCTGTAGATAATGATAATAATAATAATAATAATAATAATAATAATAAAATAATAATAATAATAATAATAATAATAATAATAATAATAATAATAATAATAATATGAAATATTAGTAGCTAACTCATGTGTGTATTTCGACAATATAATTTTATATTATTATGTGGAAATAAGTAAGGCTGGTTGGAGCCCGCCTCCCTAATTTTTTCGATGCGCCTCATGGGTCCACGGTGTCCAACGTTGGTCCCATCCCAGTATCACCTCCTGTTTTCTCGATATAAGCTATCGACATTTTGCCTAAAGAGGGCTCTGCCGTGGCCCCATGAGTACCCATGACAATGACTCTTCGTTCATTTTGCATTGAAATCGCTTACTTTTCTGAGTACTATGAGTGCATACTGTCCAACGTTGGTCCCATCGCTCTACAGTTTCCCGTTCTCTCGATATAAATTGCTAATATTTTGTTAGTAAGGGAGATATGGCGTTACAATCATTACGTTTGAAGGAGAACTGAGGAAGATATTGCCTTGCCACAAACAACACCTATTATTATTATTATTATTATTATTATTATTATTATTATTATTATTATTATTATTATTATTATTATTATTATTGTTTTACTTACTACTAATGTTGCCTACCTTTATTTGCAATGCAATGTGTTACTAAATAGCAAATCAAATAACACTCCTAGCCATCAGGCTTCCGAACTCGAAATACATGATTTACAGTTCTCTGTGTTAGAGGAATGCACATTTATTATATTATTCTTTCAAATAACACGTTACACAAATTACTTCACTTTCAATGTGTAATTTCATATCATCACTAACAATCATCTTGTTCCAATAGGAAAATAACCCCCTCCTAAAAAAAACTGACCGTAGTGAAAGGGCGTGAACCTTCTTTAGGCGATTAATCGGGTCCAATATTTCAATAAGTTTCTGCACACAAATATTTCAGTAAAAGAGGAAAATTTATTCAAATTTTCTGAATACCTATTTATGGGCGAAATTTGGTTCCCTTGGAACTTTTTAAGAGTTTGAAGGGCCACCATTTTGAACATTTTCATCTGATTATTCTGGTTAACGAACTCATCAAGATATTTCAACAATTACTGTTTGTGCCAAGTTTCGTCTCAATCCGCTGAAAATTAGGGTGGTCATGGCATTCACAAATAGCGTTATATATATACAAATAGATAGATAAATAGACACACAGAGGGAGAGAGAAAAAGTGTTTTTCTCCCTTCTTGCACCTGTGGTGCGTCAGAGCTAAACCGGGCCCCTTTGCAAAACGTATTGACGAGCCTAACCTAAACACAAGCCTCTTACTTGCTAACGTAGAAACGTGGTCGGGAGGTGTAAGGCATGTAGAAATTGTATTTTTAGTAACCATGAGTATGGTCGACTTCCATGTTTTTCCTTTTACTTTTTGCAGCTACTTCGGAACGTTCAATTTTTATTCTTTACTAATTGCAAATGGCGTTTACATTCAAAATATGAGGAATTTTGGTGGCATTTGTTCGGATATTCTTCTCTTTCGAAATGAAGACAAGAACAAAAGCAATACGCAAAGACAAAAAGTATTATCAGTACTAAACATTACCAATAATAATTGCTACGAAAAACTAAATACGACCTCTTTTACCATCTCTCATGAGTTGTATGTATTATTAACAAAAATTTTTAAAAATGTCCTTGCCGAGGATTCGAACTTGCGTCCTTTGCATTCGTAAGCCAGCACTTTAACCACTACAGTAAGATCATTACATGGTGATCGTTTAGTTGTCGGCGTATTTGTTGTATTTGTGTTTTATGTTCCCACTTCGACAATTTTTACTCTTTTTTTGTAAGTTTAACAGCTGTTTCTGGCTTTCTCTTTCGGTGTCGTCCTTTATTTACACAATGCACTATTCGTATTCACAGCTTGTGCCCCTCTGCAATGTCTTATTCAGATTAAGCTTTTCTTTTTGCCCCTCAGTAAACATTTGATTGATTTAATTCTCATAATCTCCACGGATGGAGCGCAGGAATGCCAGACTCGAAAAATAGGTGTACATTTACTTTCCTGACAGATCATACTGTAATTATGTGTGTGCATATGTAGTACTTTATTCCTCGGTAACTATCAGCTAAATTTAAACCAAACTTGATGCGAAAATACCCAATCATCTAAGGATCATCACCCAATCATCAAAACGTTTTAAACATGTTTTAAAACACAGACGAAGAAAAAAAACTTGTCAAAAATTTTGAACAGTTTAAAACACGATTTTTAACATGTTTCAAAATAATGTAATAACTTATTTCTTAGGACTTTTTGCTCTTTACTAGCAACCGACCTTTTCATTTATTTTATCCTGATTAATAACACTGTGCTGGGTACAGAATATTTCAGTATAGATTAGTAATTCTCAACTTATTTCATATTCCAACCCCTTTTTATTACACCCTCTTGCCAGTGATTCTCATAAGTACTTTCTTGGTTGTAATTAGCTTTTTAGGTAGATTTTAAAATCTACCTACTGTGGAGATTTCACACAATCTATCAATATGCATGGTGAAACAAAAGTCCTCACCACCCTTGTGCGTTAAGAACGGGTTGAGGGAGAATGATGAAACTTTTAAGTGGTCTGACACATCAGATAATGCTATCAAGCATCATGGCTGCCATTTTTGATTGGAATTCAAAATTTCAAATACAAATGGAGTCATGTTACGTGTTTTAAGGCTAGAACTTTACCAGAAATACGCTTGTGCGGTTACTTTAGCCTTAAAACAAGTCATTTCGGAGTTACTGCTTCTGAAAATTTCCTAATTATGCTCTTAGGGGCTAAGATCGCGTTTCATGGAGGCGGGTGTGATTTTTAATTGCAAAAATTTGATTATTATTTCAGAACACTCATACTAATGAAATTACCTTAAAATAATAAATTTTCGAAAAGTAATGATAGTTTGAAGCCCACTTCATGTTGTGCTAACTTTAGAATATTTTCTGCAAGCCTATGTAATTGGTTGTTTTTTAAGTCAATAATTCATTGAAGAAAAGTAATATATGAGGCGTTCAGAGCTCTATGGATCCAAGTCCATTTTGAATAAGGTTCAGGTTTGCTCAGCAAATGAATTCTATTTCCAAACGTAATATTTTCGCAGTCAAGAGTCCGCAATAAGTATAACCAAAACCACGTTAAAGGCCGTGGGATAGTTTCATATGACAGCCGCTAGATAGGGGCGTCAATGGGGCAGGAGGGCATCCGCCCCCACCCTACCCTGAATTTCAGACTTTGGGGGCAGTAAGGCAGTTTTAAAAACCTTTCGATAAGCAAGATCCAACAAAATAAGTTTGAGGTCCTTACACCGAATAAATAAGGAGGAAATACAGATGATCGAAACTGGAAAGTTGTTCCAAATGATGTCGTTTTTTTCTTCCCGTAAAACTAATGTTAAGCGATTCCAAGTTGTACGGAGACTGACAAGGTACATTCACGAAGTGTCCCCTCGGAATTCGTGTAACATTGATTCAAATGCAAAGTTCTCCGTGGCCGAATGTGTATTGTACTAATTTAAGCGGCCCATACCGGTAATTTCCATATTTATGGGCCTTCATATATCCGGAATTCAATCATACACTACTATAACACTCGGACACAAAGTTGCTTTTAATTTCTTTAAATTTCACTGGACATGAATATGGGCATATGCAGAACAAATTGAATCAAGTACTCCTTCTCTGACATATGTTACTCACCTTGGCCGCCATCTTGGATTTAACTTTCGGTTTTTCAAATGGCAATAGGTTCAAATGATACATCAAATTAATGTAAACTTTTCTCGGAATTTCATTGGTGTACTGAGTTTTATCGTAGCTTGTATATACCATTAAATGTCAAGCACTTCATATTGAACCAAATAGAAAGTTGTGCAGGGCCCCGTGTGTATATGCAATCTTTTATGTGTTATCGTTGATGAAATATTCTCTGAACTTATATACATGCAGACACACAGATGTCAATACGGAAATGGTAGGTCTTCACCCAAATCTGGCCGTATCTGGATCTACATTAGGCATTTTGACAGTAATACAATACTTCCTTATTATAGTATAACATGGAAGTAATAACAATCACTCATGGAAATGTAATAAGATTATGACACCTATGTTGTAAGGAGTTTACCAGTTAGAAATTGTTTTGATTTGTCAACACCAAAAACGTAAGCGTAACTGATATTAACCTGCAATGTCTATTCGCAAAGTGGCTGGAGGGAATGAACATGTAATACCTTCCAAATGGTACAAGCTACGGTAAAATACATTACACCAGTGAATGTAAACGTAAATGTCCGATGTAACACTTGCACCTATTTCCATTTGAAAAACCAAAAGTAAAATCTAAGATGGCGGCCAGGATGGGTAACATGTGTCAGAAGCAGTACTTGATCCAATTTGCTTTTCATATGCCCATATTCATGTCCAGTGAGTAACATCTAAATAAACTAAAATGAATTTTGTGTCCGAGCGTTATGGTAGTGTATGATAGAATTCCGGATATATGAGGGCCCATAAATATGCCAATTACCGGCATGGGCAGCTAAATTTAGTACAATACACATTAGACAGCAGAGAACTTTGTATTTAAATCAATTTTACACGAATCTCGAGGGGACACTTCACGAATGTATCTGGTGAAAACCAACATGTAGGCTACTATATCAACGAATGCCTGCGATATATTAATTTCAGAACCGCAATTTAGAACCGCAAGAACCCTATGTTTGTTTTCTGAATACATCATGAAAAAATTGTTTCCATGATAATTCTTTTATTTACTTTTTAATATCAGTTCTACAAGTAGTACAACCTTCGACTATGACACTTTCTCGCAAGTTAACATATAAGCATTTAAACAATACAATGAACATTAAAAATCAAAGGGAGGAAAAGAGACAAAATAAACTGTAGATTACCATATTGCCACGAGAAGTCAAAACATTCACATGAGAAGAAAATAGTCTTCTGAATGGGTAGCACTTTTTGACAATTTTCTTTCTCTGGCAGATTTTTTTTTTTTTACAAAAATAAGATAAAATTGAAATATGTTTAAAGGTGCAAAGGTGCACGTGCACCCCCTTCATTGTAAATATACACTACCTAAAGTGAGAAGCTAGGAGTGAAAATAGCAACACTTTCCGAAATTTTCCTCTGTCATGTTTCGATTTGGGCTTAAATCAAAGGGAAGTTTTGCAAAATCGATAGTTTAAGTCAATTTTCTGAAAGTTCAACAAAAGGATTTACCGAGAACAGATACTTAGGATATCCAGGGCATTTCCTCATTCACACCACAGGTGCCTAAAGGCATTTAAAAAAATCCAATTCAATTCAAATGTAGGCCTACTGGTAGTTATTGGTGCACCCCTCAGAAGATCCTTTCTACCAAATCTTGTGTGTTGGTCCCCCTTGATGAGTTTCTCGCTACGCCACTGATGTCTGATATGTATTTGATTTATAAACTAAATTGCTTGCAAGCAAATGAAATGCCCTTCCTGCTTCCCTGGGGGCCAGTATATGTGTAACTTTGGTGAATGTAGCTCCGGGTTCGATCCTTGTTGGGAAGTGAGCTCGAGCTTCAACCACATTGGTCAGTGCAAGACTGTTGTAAAATAAACATATATGGTGACTACCTGCAGTGAACTCCTTCATGCCTAAGCGCTTAGCGTACGCGCCTTTCGCCTGGAAGACCCGGGTTCGATTCCCGGCGTGAGCACATGTGGTTTCGATTCCAGTAGGTCCCGTCTCATAAAGCCTCGCTGAAGAAAAGGACGTTGAACTCCAAATCAACTCAACTATCGGCAGTGTCATCACAAGAAGTAAAAATCTTATCAATAAGCTTACATTAAAAACTTCACTCTTTGATCATTTCTCTTTTTCCTCTTTTTAAATACAGAGCAATCAAAGTAATGCTATTCTCAAAGGACATGTACCTGAGGGCTTAAGGCAGCGTTTCCCAACCTTTTTCAACTTGCGGCACACTACAGGTGTAACTTGAATTCTCGCGGCACACCCATATATATATATATATATATACAGTGAAACCTCTACTAAGGGACACCTCTATAAAGCGGACACCTCTCATAACGGACATATTTTGTAATCCCCAAACACTGTAATAGGAAAAACCATGTTCACAAACCTCTCTAAAGCGGACACTCTCTAGTACGGACACGGACAGTCTTTTCTGTCTCTTATAGGTATTATTTACCTCCATATTACGGACACTTTCTCTAGAAACAAGTTGAAAAATACAGAAAAAATACATTTTCAGAAATGCATACATATATCACCAAGGAAACATAGTAATAACATTTTTCCTTGTCAACTGGCTGTTCAGAAACTCAGATGAAGCGTCTTTGTTTAACAACACCTTCATATCCTTTGCTTGCATTCCACTCCCACCCAACCTGTTTTAGAATCAAGTGATTGAAAGTTGCCTGCCATTTGGGATGACACGTCATTTTACTGTTTTGCTGGAATCAAGCAGAAGACATGTTTGGTAATTTTTGTTCACGTATTCGCATATTGTCTTAGTGCCTCTATTTGTAGACGGAAGCAATAAGGTGTAAGTTGTTGTGAGCTTTCGAAATGCCACGAGAAGCGCTAATTTAAAATCGAATTGATTGAATTTTCGAAGAATACTGAGGTATGCGAAGATAGCTGAAAATTTTTGTATCGGTAAAACTCAAGCACCTGAGATCATATAAAACCTAGACAAGTTAATAAAGTTGTGGTGTGAAAATGACAATGAAAATTGTGTCTCATTGCTTTGAACAAAGTTGGTGTGCAAGTGAATGTTTTTATAGAGTGCGGAATGAAAAAAAAATCCCGTGTTAGAGTCGATGCTAAAAGCTAAGAATTTAGAGGTAGCAACAGAAATGAATGTTTCAGATTTCAAGGTCTCGAACGAGTGGTTAGAGAAGTTTCGGATTAGACAAAATTTTTTTCAAAGCGATTTGTGGAGAATCCGCAGATATCGACATGCCCACAGTCATAGAACGGTTTGATAAATTACCTTCAATAGTTTGTAATTACATATCACCTTATTTACTAATTTATGTAAGAAAATATCGAAACCTCTCTAAGACGGACACCTCTCTATAGCGAACAATTTTTGATTCCCCACGGCTGTCCGCTTTAGAGAGGTTTCACTGTATATATAATCACAAAATAACGAACAAATAAACAAATCTCCTATACTTTTAAAACACAAATGTAGGTAATTTGTATATGATATGTTAAAATTTCAAGTTACGAAATAGTCTGCAACAATAAAGAAGTAATAATGGTCATGACAATGATAAATACGTTTTTCAACATTAAAAATGTACAGAAAAGTAACACAGTATGAAATTTAAAATTGTAGATTTATAGTAGAGGTTCATAGTAATGTGAAATATAAATATACATTTCCCCCTGTCTTGCAATTTGGTTCGTATAGAATTAATAATTTGTTTCGATTTTTTCGCGGCACACCGGTTGGGAAACGCTGGCCTAAGGTGTTTACTGAATCTTAAGTATGAGGAAAAAGAAAACAGACTGAAAAACGTGGAATTTATTTACTAGTATAATGGAGATTCTTTTAAAGCGAACCTTAGACTCCCTGTCGCCAAGGATGTTTAAACGTTACTCAAGCGTAACTCCAAGACCATCAGAATTGAAGAAGATGAAATAGAGGTACAAAAGGTAACCGATAAAGAAAAGAGAAACATAGAAATGGTACTCATCATAACAAAAATATGTCTACTTACACAAAAATGTTCTGCAGAATTTCAATACGTTTCATATCGCTAAAATCAAGGAACAAAACCCTTTGGGTTCGAGAGAGAACTGGTATTCAGTGGAACCAGTTTTATCTTAACAATCTCAAGCAGGTACGACATACGTGGGTATTTCGAGTAACGCTAATCCCTTGGTGACCGTAACTACAATACCAAAATGCAGAATGTCCCATTGAGTAACGTTACTCAGCGTAACATAATTCAGAGCGTACCATTTTAAAAGTTACACTGACCAATAACGTTATTAACTAGGTGCAGAAATGGGTTACAAAATAGTAACCGTAACAGATAACAAATTGTAAATATTGCACATTTCGTTAAGTTATCCACCCTTGCTATTAATGTACAATAATATTTCATTTTCTTTGAAAAATATCAGATTTCTTTTTAAATTTTAACACTAAATGAGAGAAACTCATTCTTTAGGAGCGAAGAATAGCATAAGCAAACAAAAAGTACCATTCTGGTTGAATATGGACTGTGTGTAAACACAAAAGTTCATTTTCCTTGTGGGATATTCAGTGTTAAATTTTTGAACCAATTTTCTGCAAAATTATTTTAAGGCCCACATTAGTATTATTTGCTACAAAATACAGTAACACTAATCCGCAATGCTAGTATAGTCATTTGGAACATTATATTTGTAAATGCTCCTCTTTTGGCGGGCAAGGAGTGTAAAAAGGTGGTGGGCGGTGTGTTATCAAAATCCCAAGTATTATTCTAGAAATGCCAGTGAACGTCAGATTAACGATAAAGTTTACAGAATTAATTTTCCGATGTATCTTACATGTGTCAGTGACTGATATAGGGTTAACGTTCCCACAAAATTTAGATAAAATTTGGGCATAAATATCAATAGCAGTGCCACACGAGAAGAATTGTTTGGTCAATTCATGTGAAAATTGGCATTATTGTAGTAACAAAGGTATGAGCTTTTAAAATTTGGAATGCTATTTATGTAATGCAGCGCCTTAGTAGGCTCAGGGGGAGAAATATATTATGAAAAATCTTTATAAAAAAACTAAAAATTTTACTTTGGAAAAGATAATGAGCGTCATATTAATCACAAGTATCATAGAATAAACACTCCGATGTTTCTTGTTTGTACCAGTGACTACGGTAAGGCTACATCCTATCTCCTATAAACACATGAACAATTTACCATAAATATGCTTAGTAGGGAATGTCAGAAGAAGGTATTTCGGAATAAATTAATTTGATTTTTGGTGCTATCGTACTAAGAAACTATGAGTTTTTCAATTCATTCGAAATAATATATTTGTAACGTGCAACCTTATGGTGACACAAGGGGCCTGATTTTTAATATAAAAGTGCCAAATTTTAGTCTAGAAATAAAATGTTTGTCAGATTAATTACATACGTCACAGAATTAATATTCTGATGTTTATTGCATGTACATGACTGATATTAGGCTACGCTCCCTATTCCAAATGTTAAACTAAAATGCACAATAAATGTTCTTAGCATGGATATCCGAGAAAAATGTAGATGCCTTAGGCATTTTTTCAATATTGCAGATAAATTTCGTGATTTTTCTCTAAAAATCCCAAATCTACTGAAAATGATTATCTTCTATGAGTGTAAGAAATTTTATAGCTTTGATGCTAAAAATCAATTGCCACTCCTTTATAGCACAAAATCACACACGAAAGTCACCAAGGTATTTTCTGCACTTTGCTGGTGAAAAACATGCTCTAAATCGAACATAAAATGGCAATGGAAAATGTCGCAGGAACCACAACCACACAAACACACACACAAATCATAATGAAAAGTAACATTTTAAAACTTGCAAGATTAGTAGGTTAGCTTGATATTTCAATTTCGTTTTGTTTATTTCTTAATAACAGCGTACTTTTTCATATTTTTACACAATAACAGTATGATCACAGCGAGGAATAAGAATCATTTCTTGAAAATTATCCCTTCTTGTAAATAACACTTTATGGCTCTCTCATCATTGACCTAAGTATAAGACAGATAAATTGAACTTACTTTTATTGAGCATGCTGTCTTGAACGAGCCAGACATAAAGTAAAGTGATTTATTGTAACCATTGCGAACACCTCCAACGTATTTGGAGTAGGTATCTCTAAACTCTGGACAATTCTATGTTTGGAGTTATCTGGTACATATATTGAGAAATCAGATGGGGCAACTGCTCATATTAAAAAATTGGCACATGCAAGATGTGTCGGAGTATTGATTCTGTGGCATTTGTGATTAATATGACTTTTACTCTCATTTCAACACAAAAAGGAGCTTTCAGAATGATTCACCATTATAAACTGCACCCCCTAAGGCGCTGCCTTACCAAAATAGCAATTCAGATTTCAAAAATGCATATATCTTTACTACAAAATGTCACTTTTCACATTAATTGAACAAAAAATGTTCTTCCAGTATGTCCGTGCTAAGAATATTTATGTCGAATTGTTATGTCAATTTTGGATGGGAGCGGTAGTCCCATGTCAGTCACTGACACATGCAAAAAACTTCGGAATATTCATTCTGCGAAATTTATGATAAATCTGACGCTCACAAGCACTTCTAGAATAAAATTTGAAATACATAGAGAAATTCACCATTAAATGTTTCAACCCCTGTGCTCCCCTAAGATGGTACGTTACCAAAATAACATAATACATTAAAATGCACATACCTTTCTACTACAATAGTACCGTACTTCACATTAATTCATCCAAAAATTAATACATTCTCCTGGTAGTCCCTGCTAAGGGTATTTACGGTGAATTTTATATGATTTCTAGAAGCGGGAATGTACACCAATATAGCATTAATTCTATGACATTTGTGTTTAAGCTTACGATAACAGGAGTTCTAAAATATAAAAGTTAAGATTTTCGAAATACTTCACCCACCATCTGTTTACGCAACTTGCCTCTTAAAGAGAAGCCCTAACAAAAGTAATTTTCCAGACGACTATATTAACATTCCGGTTGAGTGTTATTGTATTTTGTAGTAAATAATACTGATATGCACGAAATTCCTTACCAATGTTCATTGGAAGAAATAGCTACAAACATTTAACATTAGATCTACCATAAGACAAATGGACTTTTGTGCTTACGATCCAAAAGATTAGCTGAAGAATGACTTTCTTTCATTTACTGATAAACTTTTAAAAATTCAGACATTTTTCAATATGAATGAAAAATTTCATATTAGTAGTGTGAAAAGTTCATGTTCTTCCAGTGCTGTAGAAAATTACACGAATTATGGAACAGGCTGTATAGAGATTGTATACATAAATATGGCTTCAAATAGGGGCTTTAGTGATTTATTTCCGAATTTGAAATACATAATGGCAGTTGATTTCACGATAGAATGCAAACATCATCTACAAAATAGCCACTATACGTTTTCCAAAACCTGTTTAACTGATTTGGCCTCGGTTGAGGATTATAAGATGTGCCCGTTTATTTCAGAAACGAAGCGTAATACGGCTCCGTTTCTTTCTGAAAGCAGACACTATACTGCTAGTTTTCAGAATATCGATACATATATTAGAAAAGTTCCGAATGATGTGTAGATGGTGTAGTTTAATGTTAAGGTATTATGAATCTGCTTTTTCACTTTTGAATGGAATTTGGATTCACCGTGTTTCTTTCTCTTTATACTTTTGTGAGAACGCGTTAATAATCAATAGGAGTATTCAGCCTTTTTGGTTCCGATTGGTTTGGGTTAGCAGCTTGAGTATGATACGAAATGTTACCTTAGCGTTTAATGTCCCATGATTATGCCTGTTAGGTTGAGGAAGACGTACGGAAGCAGGTGAATGGCGATGAACGAATTAATGGAATGTGAAAGTGGGTGGAAACAGAGGTGTGCCGAGAAAACTCAGAGCACGACATTGTCCATCTCAAGCTTAGTCGACTTGGTAACAAAACCGGTACACCACCCACATCTCATAATGTGTATACTTTAACTAATATATTGGGAATACTTTGTCCAAATACATAACTTTCCTCAAAATGATGCTCAACATGTTGTTTCCTTTTTTCCGTAGAATAAAATAAAATGTATGTGTTTGATAAGAAAATATTTGTTGGTGTTAATTTTTCCTGGAATATTTTTTCTCTCTTAAGTACATTTCTTCTCTCAGTACTTTTCCTATCTGTGTGCAATTACGGTTGGATATACTTAAATTCTGTACAAAGGATTATATATTGAGACATTATTTATTAACCATTCTTGGAAATAGAATATGTTTAAAATTTTTTGTGTATACTGAACATGTTTGACAAGGATGTTGTTATATCGAAGTTGTAATTTAACTTTACGAAGTTTTATCTATTGGAAACCCAAATAAAGAAAGGAAGAAAGAAAGAAAACATTTGATTTAACAAACTATACATAAAGTACAGACTTTAAAATAACTTCGTTTAGTGTTGACAAGTCTGCAGGTGTTAGTAAGAACGTTTAAGGGTTTAGCTCGTGTAACTGTATGACTACCGTACACCCGTTATTCATGCCTCGCATTAAATATACATTTTGTTGCAGATTGCTTTTCCTTGACATCAAATAATTGCGAAAAACTACACGAAATGAAATACAATTGTCTCTTAGTCATAGACGATACCCAACAGCGGACGGTGCTGAATGTGCATGGGTTTACTATTTATCATCTAGCTGAAATAAGTGTTCCATTTGCTACTGAAATCAGTATTATAGCGGAAATCTATACTCTATGCTGTAATTTGAACACTCAGCTTAATGCAGCCGTTTTAGATTACTGTATTATATGTTTTACGCTTGTACCTTGTGCGCAAGTTTAAGAAACGCCACTCTTTAAGAGATATTTGAGAGCGACATACTCTTCTCTATTTAAAATACAACAATGAGATGACATCGTCGGAGGTCCAGATCTGCAGTGAGCAGAGAATGGTAGGACAAACAATCGCTCAGCATAACAGTGCCACGAAGATGTACTGGTGGCAGTAAGCGGAGGTAAACAACAGAGCCATATGTCAGTGGTAGGCGGAAGTTAGTGTGACGTGAGCAACTCCACAAAGTAGATATGGGATACAATTATAGTTTCACGTATGAAGAGACAGGAGATTTTCTCCCTAAAACAATCCCGCTTTCATATGCTTCATCATAATGGATGCATTCACATCCGTCGTCAGTGGCACTAAGCTGGTTGGTCAGGCACAGTTTGTTAAAATGCGAAGGTCATCATTTGCTCGTTTGGACATTGACGATATTATGTCTCATAAGCATTGATGGACCTTTAACGAGACAAGGGTACATTAACGATGTATTGGAATATATGCTCCCTTTACTTCAGGTCCTGCCGGATACTTTTTTCTGCAGTACAACGACCTACACTACTTAGCAGGACATATTACACTTCCTACGCATAACTAACTAACTAACTCTATGGCCTATGGAACCCGGAGGTTCAGTGCCGCGTTCACAAAAGCTCTCCACTGACTTCTATCCTTAGCTAACTGCATCCAGTTTCTACTTTGTATTCCAATCTCTGCAAGATCCATCTTAATATTGTCCTCCCATCTGCGCCTTGGTCTTCCAATCAAGACTTTGAAAGCGTTTCTACTTTCTTCCATTCCAGCTACATGACCCGCCCACCTAAGCCTCCTAGACTTGACGACCCTAACAATGTTGGGTAAACCATATAAATTATGTAGTTCCTCGTTATGAAGTTTCCGCCATTCCCCATTCCCGTTCCTCTTGGGTCCGAATATTCGTCTCAGGATTTTGTTCTCAAATACTTTCAGTCTATGTTTTTCCCTCAGAGTAAGTAAACATGTTTCACAGCCATACAAAACAACAGGCATGATTATCGTTTTATAGACTTTAAGCTTCAAATTCCTCGACAGAATTCGCGACGATAAGAGATTTTGAACCGAATAGTAACACGAATTCCCTGCTTTAAGTCGACATTTAATTTCTTCGTGAATATGATTTTCCTCTGTTAATATTGATCCTAGATTGACAATTCCTACGCATACTCTTCTTAAATGTCCCGTACGATCCACCAACGTCTCACCGCTTAAACACGTCTGGTTGATGGAAGCATAACGCTTCTCATACCTCCAATGTTGCTTTCCTTGATGACCTGTAGCATCAGGTCGAAGACGCATGGCTTTACATACTCCAACAGAACATCTTTTCGATTGCTCGTCATGTTGCAGTAGGTCTGACTGCCCATGATGGGCCCACAGACTACTCATATCGCCAGTGTTGCTCCGCTGTCACTACGTTGTCGCACACCAAACAGATTAGTAAGTTTCATCATATTCTACTTGTACTGTTAAGTCTTCTTCTGCAAATTTTGGCACGTTTACCATATTTCCGTGCATTTTTAATGGCGAGCACTGTACTCATTTTTGCTGTTTTCGGCTGACAACACGTACTTAAATATAGTACATTTAAAAGAAAATTTATCAGTTAATTAAAATGGACAGAGAAATAGTTTCTCGAAAATCCTACCCCAAACTAAGCGTCTGTGGTAATTCTTCATTATTTTGAAAAAAAAATCCGTTAAGAAAGGAAACTAGGTAAAATTACCTTTATGGTGAAAGAAATGAAATACAACAGTTGCGCAAATGATTGTTTATTATTATTATTATTATTATTATTACTATTATTATTATTATTATTATTATTATTATTATTATTAGCAGTAGTAGTATTATTCGAGTATAGAATTTCACAGAATTTTTCACTTTACATTATTATTGGAATGTTCTCACAGGTACAAAAACAAAAATAGCTTAACATCATTTGTGCCAGTAATTCTAAAATTAACGCTTGGGGCACTTTCAAAACAGCTTTGGAGCGGCTTTCCAAAAATTAGCAAAATTCAAGACTTATGGGCCACGCTGTGCATGAAACTATTATTTTAGAGCGGGATTGCTCCAGATGAGTTTTGAAAACTGTAGTATTGTCAATAATGGTATTATGAGCACCAAGAAGATGATTAATATGCTGAGATATTTTTGCTTTCTTAGCAAGTAAAGAATGTATCATAACTTTTGCAGTATGTTGCAGTACTCAATGATGGTCCAATATATATAGCATACTGTATACGTCTAATCCGTGTATTCCAAAAAGACAATACGTATGCATCGTACATGAAATCCGTATATTACTTAAAGACAATATATAAGCTGCAAAAATACAATCCACACATTAAATACGACCAACCTGTACGAGACATATACATAATCTATATACTGCATGCAGACCGAGTGTAAACTACTTACTTGCACTCTCTATGGTGCATACGAATATTCTGTATGCTGTATTTGGACAAACTGTTTGAGTCTCAAGGAAAATCGGTATAATACATACTTGCAATATTTTTATTGTGTCTAGTCGTATGCATATTGCATAAAAATTCAATTTATCTCGGTCTTACAAATTAGGGTAAAAATTAGTTTCTTCTCTGAGAAATACTAACAACATGTCGTAACATGTATACAATCTTGATTCGTACTGTGTGTGAAGTTAGCATCTTTAGCAAAAACTTCATAAATACGCAAGGGTCATCCTCAGGATATAGTATGAATCATAAAGGAGTCTGGAACGCTATTGTTTCATTGTGAAATTGTTTCTAAGTTTTTCCACTCCTACCAGAAATAATATTTCCAACGCATTCCATATATTTGTTCAACGAAAATTTGTAAATAGAAAGTATTCTTTTTATATTCGTATGCATATTTTGTTAAGATTTCAATATAAAAATTACATAATCAAAACTCTTTTACCCAAAGACATGGTGTTACTCTGTATTGTAGTGAAGACATTTCCTAATTAATTTCTCTTAAAGCATCTGAAAGTCTGATTTTCATATTGTCAAAGAGCTGACATCTTTTTACCTCTCTTTTCTTTCCAGACACTAATCCTACGAAAGTACCTTTTATAGAGCAATTCATTCTTATAAAGGTTCCAAAATATTTCTTTCCCTGTTTCCTATCAACTTAACTATGCTTATTGGCATTGGAATATGACGTAATATTAGGGTCTCAAGTATTCGGTAATAATAGTAATAGAGAAGACAAATTCCACATGGGGACAGATTGTATTAAAATTTGTAAATCACCAGTAGAGTACATATGTAGGTTCTGCCCCACCTTCCCCCTTCCACCCCCTAACTATCAAAAAAATTATGAACCCGCCATTGACCATTGTACTTTAACACAGAAGGATACCCCAAAGTGAGATCGCATAGGCTTTTATGACATTTAAAACCAAACAAAAATGATCTAACTATTTTGAATATTTTATATTTAATAAATCATGAAAAAGTGTGTAATTTGTGGAGAATTAAAACAATTCCAAGAGTTCGCTAGAAATGGAAACAAGAGGTCTGATAATTGTAAAAGATGTTATAGAGCAGAGAATCTCAATAAAGAAGCTGAACAGGGTTTAAAATATTCTGGACCGTTGCTAGATTATTCACTCTCATCAAAAGAACGAGTGGTTGAAATACATAATAAAATGTTAGAGCATGACTTTATAAAAATAATGTATCAATTCTTTAAGGATGCAGATACACCATTTATGATTCTAAGACCTGCTACATTATCAGAATGTAAGTTTGTAGATCCAACATATAACCCCGTAGGTATTACATTACCAGCACCACAAGTTATTTTATTTAAAGATATAATACGTATTGGTTTCCCACCACATCTTTCTAGAATGAGTGAAACTACATCTTGTTATGACTTAACTATGAAGGAAATATTAATAATAAGTGTGTTGTATGTGGAATTCATGCATATTATAATGAGAACTTTTGTTCCATATCCCATATAAAACTTCATGATTGGATAAAAAAAGATTGCCAGAATTTAAAGAAAAGGGATATAATATCACTAACTACAAATCACCACTAGATGACTAGCATAATTACTAAGCACTTTCTTTGAATATTTTTTTTCTAACATTAGTTGACTAGCACATAAGAGCTCAAGAAACTAATGCAAAGTATTCCCATAACTACAATGTTAAAGTGAGATCGCATAGGCTTTTATGATATTTAAAATCATAAAAACTTACATCTAAAACTTATAACTTATAGTGCTGTCTTTAATTTAACAGATACTTTTTGTTTGATTAAAATCGATTCACAAATGCCCGAGTAATAATAAGATGAACTTTAGATTGAATAAACGCACAGCCACAGTATATATATATATATATATATATATTTTCATTCATCCAACTCACTGATACATGCACACACAATCCAGTTTGCTTGGTGAGAATAAAAAAATAAGTTGCATTAAAGCCAAGGTTAACTACTTCCATTGTAATTCAGAAACCCATATGAGGAAGATTTTCCATGCAAGCTGCGTACGTGACTTCCATATAAACATATGTAAAGGAGAACTTGTTTCTTTTTAAGTCACAAGTTGCATTTCTTCAGGCAGTCTTTCTTTCTTTTTAGTAATCAGGCAGTATATGGAAGTCTAGTACTAACAACACCAAAACTGTCACGTTATTATAGTCACGTTATGCAGTTACAATTTTCTCTCTCTTCGCAGTCGAAAAATTTTTAAACTTTTTTAAACTTCTTAGTTGTAACGTGATGATTTTTACCTTCACGTGACAAACAGGGTATCTTCAGATCATTATACCTTCGTTGTTTATTAACCGATTTTCAAAATTCAAACGACATTCGACAGAGAAAAAAATTTGCCATTTTCTGAATGTATTGTGGGTTGCATACCTCTAAGGATACTATTCCGAATTTGTCATATCTCCGTTGTTTATTAACCGATTTTCAAAACTCAAACGACATTCAATAGAGAAATAAATTTACTATCTATTGAATGTCTTATAAATTGCATAACTCTAAGGATATAATAAAAAAATTCAAATAAATCCCTTATTTATATATGTATCTTTAAAATTCAAATGACATTATGTTCTGTATATCCAAAGGTCTTAGTTTTTCTAGTATCAGACTATAAAAACACTTAAAATTACAAGTTCGGGTATTGATAATGAACACTTATACACTTAAAATTACAAGTTTTATTTTTTGGATTCATTTCTAAAGTAAAAATGATGTATTTTATAACCATTATCTAAATCTTTCAAACCTTCATACTTAACAAACAGCTTATACTTTTTCAAATCTTTCAATACTTGTACAGTTTCATCATTATATCTTTGTGGTAATAACGTCTTATATTTCTCATCTAAATGTACTAAAACTCTTTGACCATAACGCTGTGTTTGAATCAATTTCCATAATGCTATCTCGTACGCTTTACCTTTTTCTAACTCATCTATGCGAAGGAATCTCAATGCTTTAACATCATTTTTTTCTATTCAAATAATTAGCCATAGTTTATTTATTATAAGTAAAATGTTCGTTTTATGAGAAATTCATAAAACCAATCCTCATTTACATACATAAAATTTACATAACATTTACATAGAGAACTCAACAGTTGGATAATTATCTTTTAAACCAGTGTATTTGATTTTTATTCCATCTTTAACGATCTCATCAATCATTTTATCTGTTAAGTGTTTTGTAAATCTAGGTGGAAGAAAAACCTTGAACTCCTCACACTCAATTAATATGCTCTTTCCAAACTTAGTTTTAATCTTTTCCATTTTCACAATCTTATATTATATATTTAATTCTAATTCTCTTAATCCAATAACTTGTTTTTGTTCAAGACTTCCAAGTTTATTTAAAAGCTCAATATGACTTGACATCGTATTTATTATATAGAAAATCAACGAACACTCTTCAATTTTTATCTTCACCAAAAAATATTTATTCATTTTTTATCAATTTTGTTTATGGAAAAACTTTAATACATTTAACTATCTAAAACTCTTCTACTACTTTCTCATTCTTAGGGTCATATGTAAAGTTCTTTTGTCCAATTAAAATCGCATAACATATAGTATTAGCAGCCACAGCTTCTGCAAAGTCTACTACAATCTTTATGTTTGTTCTCTCATTTACCGATACATTCTTCCTCTTACTACAATTAATCACATACATTGGTCTGTTATCTATACTGTTTAGGATCATAGTACAATTCGATATTGCCACATGTTATTCTCTTAAATGCAGTATAATCTTCATACATCTTAAAATAATCCTTGTTAGCAATATCTAAGTTTCTTGATTCTTTTGGAAACACCTCATTCCTTCCATTCTTAAGATAGATATTCTTTACCTTACAATGATCAAACTTACTTGCATCAGCTGTTTGTTTGCCACTTCTATCAGTTTGGAACATTACAACTACGAAATCAGGCATATCAAATTGTCTAGAATTAAATTGAGTAGTAACATCAAACTCCAAGAAAGCACCTACAACAGTCTTTTGAACACATTGATAAGTATGGAATGAAAACATGATTTTAGGTTCTCTAAGAATATTCAACTTTAACTTGTTTTCATAATTAGATTCGTATTCAACAATAGGCATTCTCATCTCCATACTTTTTATTGTTATTTTTCCATCATGAGGAGCTGCTGCACCTGCTCCTGATCCAGTCTATTTATACAAGACATCGTTATTGTTGTTAGCTTCTGTAAATGTTATTCTCAATCCACCTTTCCACATAACCTCTTTATAATCACTTAAAAAGCCAGGAATTAATCTTAATGGATATAAAACACTAAAGTCCTTTCTTAGACCAAGTTTATCATCTGTTTCAAATCCTGCTTGTTTTAGATATTCAACTTCTGGTTTGGAAATCTTTAATGTTCCGATAGCTGTAGATGTTATTCCTGGTAGCTTAATCTTATCTATAACAACACCATGCTTTCTAACCTCAATTTGAGAAAAGAAGAATGGTAAGAAGTTATCTACAAGTTTTATAGTATCATTTGCACCAAATGTTCCTCCAACTGATGCACCAACAACTTCAAAAGTCATATGACAATCTGCTTTGTGTGGATGTACGAACCCATCACCCACGTCGAAATCAAACTCAATAACTTTGTTAGCTTCATTCAAATTATTAAACGTTCTTGTGTTAGCTTTAAAGCTTTGTAACTCGTAACTCTCAACACTATCCATTTATTATAAAGAAAATCTTGAAACAACGCTTTTATGGGATATACCCATAAAAGAATCATACATAATAACAATTAAAAACTTATAATCCCCATCCTAACTTAACCTTAGCATTCATAGCAGTACCAACCCCAAAAGCAGCTAATCGTTCATAAATTGACGCATCACTACTAAATGCTCTTTTCCATGCTTTAGTTTCTAGTTCCTTATTTGCAATATGTCTTGACTCTGTGTCTTTATTGTCTCTGTAGTATATATCGTGTTCTTTACAAGCCTCATCTAATGGGTTAATACCTTTATCACCTCTTTCTAATCTTTCTTGTAGCTTAGTTCCCGGACCACAATACGAAAATCCTGGAATATGTAATTCAAATGGGAGTTTATTAATCAAATCATTTACTAATCCTTTCCCAAGCTTCTTATCATTCCAGAATCGTGGTGGTAATGTATTTAATATCTTAATCAAATAACCTATACCTTTTGGATCATTAGGAATAAATTGTGAAAGCTTATTATTAATCATACTCACTATACCTACTTTCTCATTATAAAAGTTATTATTACCAGCCTTTTCTTCTCCATCTATAACTATTAACCGATCAATTAACTTTCTCACATCATCCATCCATATATATTCTTTAGGTATCTCTGTACATTGTTTAATTCCTTCACCAGTCCTTTTAGGAGTTGGAGGTAAAGATGGTTTAATATAATTATCCCAAATAGGCTTGATAATATTAATGTACTTAGAACCTCTACTAGATGCTACTTTTTTATCTCGATTATATTTTTGGAAGGCAGCATCTGATTCTATTATTATTTCCAAGTACTGTTCAAAATCATCATCATCATAATCTTCAATGGTTTTATTAGTATTCATCGTTAACAATTCCCATAGACCTTCTGTTCCCTTATAAGTTTTACCATTAATTATCAAATCATCACCATTCACTTTAACTTCAGAATTTCCTATCTTATTTATTATTTTTCCATTCTCTTCTACAGTTCTTATTCCAAATACACTATCATTTCTTTTACTATAATATTTTGTTGCAATCTTACCAAATGATTGTGCTGTTGTTAAAGGCTCTACTCCTTCAACTTTGTCTTTAATTTGTTTTCTCATTTGTTTTATTTCTCCCGTTATAGGCGTATCACTACTACTTGGAGAACTATCATAAGTTATCTTTTTAGGTGTTTCTAGTAGACTAGGATCTATTGAAACCGTCTTATGTACAACTGGAACAAGTTCAGTTATTAGATTTTTATTTTGTTCTGCTACTTCTTTGATCTCACTTCCCAAGTTTTGAATAGCATCAATTACAGGTTGTTCTTGTGTCTTAAATTTATCATATATACCTGCTCTTTCTTTCTTCCAAGATTTGAAGCCCTTTATCAAGAACTCCTTTAACTTGATATTCTTATTAATATCTTTCTCATCCATTTATTATATAGCAACCGAACAAACGTCAATAAACGTCAAAGAACATAAATAAACGTTAATAAACATCAAAGAACATAAATAAACGTCAATAAACATCAAACGTTTAAGAAGTGCTTTATCTTGTTCCTATACTTACCATTGTTTACCTTCCTTGTCATATCAATTACTATAAAACCATAATCATCTTGCCAACATTTTGAACATATCTCCTTAAATTTATCATAAGACATATCTCCTCCAACAAACTCATTATACACATGTTTAAGATTAGTATCATCTTGTCTGAATATGCATAGGAAGTTAACGTTATCTCTTATAAGCTGTTTAGGTACTTTTGAATATGTTTGTGCAAGATAGAAACAGTCTAAATGTCTATGCCTACCTCTTGTAAAGTAATTTCTAACAGTATCTTGATTCTCTAAAATGTAATCATCAAACACAACAACAGAGTATTCTTCACATTCATCAATAGGTACAATAGAATCATTACCGCTTAAGAACGTTGCTATTTGTTTCTTAAACTTTAGTTCTGCCTTTTCAAAACGATCTTTTAACAGCTCATACTTTGGCTGATTCATGCTTTTAGAATATATATAGAAGTAATTATTGTTTAACCAACCTGGCTGTAATAAAAAATTAAATAACAAAAACGTCTTACCACAGCCAGATGAACCCACGATAAGGCATCGAATATCATCAGGTATAAGCTCTCCATTTCTTTTCTTAACTGTTGTTTCTTTTATCATCTCTTTTACATCCCAACTAATAGTTTTCTTACTCATTTATTATAGAGAAAATCGACTCTTTTATGATCTTATATCTTTAAGTTGTTCTCTGATCTTAAGCAACGTATCTTTTATATATTCGTTATCCATTTCACCATTTAATGTTATTATCATCTCTAACTGTTCTTTAAATGAGTTAATACAAGTGACAATGGTTTTATATTCGTCTTTTCTTTTGCTTATGTTTAACTTAGAAGACAAACCTGTTATTATAGCACTTCCAGTTGCAAGAGACGTTGTTAATATTGAGTAAATTGTTACAGGTATAAAAATATTAATAAATCCAGTTGTTGCAGAAAGTATGACTGATAACGTGATCAAAGTGTAGTATGCATATTTAACAATTCGTAGTTTTCTCTTTTTCTTCTTTAAACTGTATTCTAATTTTTGAATAACATCTTCTATTAACTTGATTACTTTCTCTCTTGGAATATCTCTAGGTAAATCAAACTCATTCATTTATTATATAATAAATGGCTAAGGTATTTAAGTTAACGAGTGATACTTCTGTTTTAAAGAAGAAACTCCATTACGAATTAGACAACAGTAGCAACTATTTAAGTATAGGACTAGTTGGGTTTTACAGTACATATCTAACTCTACACATAACAACAGAAAAAAACAGTTTCTCATATGGTAATAGACAAGTTTTTATACCAGAAGGTCAATATAATTTAAAATCACTTAATGAATATTTAAAATCTCAATCCATTAACATAACATTATCAGAAGATCATTTAAGAAATAGGGTTAAAATTGAAACTGATAGTAATGATGTTACAATTGGGAGTATAGGTACTGTTCTCGGGTTTAATGTTTTTGAAGTTTTAGAAAAGAACAAAACACATATTGGAAGTAAGTTGAAAAAGTTTCATCCGTTTGATACTATAAATGTTCACTGTAATATAGCAGATGGCATGTTTGTTAAAGATACAGAATATACACATAGGGAAACAGGAATTTTAGCATCATTCAAAACAGATGCTGAGTTCAAACATGGTATTATTTACGAGCCTATTTATCCATTATTTTTCCCTATATCCAAAGACAAGGTTGACAATTTTGAGATAAGGATAACAGATGAGAATGATTCCTTAATTGATTTTGGTGGAGCAACAACAACTGTATTTTTACAAACTAAGATTTTCTCTTAAATAAATAGGAAGATGTGTTCTATTAAAGGTTGTATGTTTAGTGTTCCGTATAACGAACTAAAAGATTTAAATATTGATCATGTATTAACAAAGAAACAACTTAGTGATAAATCTAAGAAAATTAAAGAAGGTAAAGGAATGGATTTAACTTTAACTACTGCACAAATGAAAAAGATTAAGAAAGAGCATATGGGTGGTTTTATCTTTACAATTCCAGCCATTTTAGCAGCTTTAGGAGCAGTTGGCTCCTTAGCAGGTGGTGCAGCAGCGATTACTAAAACTGTACTGAATGCTAAGAAGAATAAACAAGAACTTGAAGAACAAAAAAGACACAATATGGCATTGGAAGAAAAGCAAGGAGCAGGTAAACCAAAGAAATCAAAAAACTAAAACCATTGACCAACTTCGATATAGAGAGGTTGGATAAAGAATTAAAGATAAAACAATTTAGAGGTGTATTTATGAGTGATGAACTTCCACAAAAACCCTATATAAATGAATGTAGTGTAGTTAAACTTGATAAATCAGAAAACATTGGTACTCATTGGATATGCTATTGGAAAGATAACAACATAAAGTACGTGTTCGATTCTTATGGTGGTGTTCCTCCTAAGCAGCTAGTACAATATCTTGGTACCGAAAACTTATTTTACAATGACGAACGAATACAAGACTTTAATTCAGTTATATGTGGTCATCTTTGTGTTAAGGTTTTAAATCTTCTAAATCAAGGGTATTCTTTTAGTGATGTTATGTATATGATCAAAAATGATTAAATATTATTAAGTTTAAGTACTTTTATGGTTTATGTCCATAAAAGTTTTGTTTTAAGATAAATATGGAAGCTATACACAATAGATTTTTAGATTATTTTGAGAAGCATGAGGATGAACTAGATGCACTAGATAGATTCAATTTTAGTTGGTATTTTCGGGATGTTAGTAAGATAGACTTAAAAGATAAAAACAATGTATATGATGTTATTGATTTTTGGAGAATGTTAATACCTAAATTTTTGTACACGGAAGAAGAGTTGGTAAAGTTACGTCCAATAATTACCTCAAAGGAGTTGTTGTCAAATTATAGCTCTAGACCATTAAAATGCAGTAATTGTGGTTGAAAGTCATTAACAAAAGGTAGGGGTACATATATTTGTGATAATTGTTCTGTAGCTAATGGTTTTGTTTACAGTACTTGTGAAGGAATGAGAGCTTGCGTAAGAAAACCATGGTATGATACTATAAAAAGATTTAAGTTGCAGTTATCTCGTTTACAAGCTTTACAGTATAGAATTATTCCTGAAGATGTGTTCAAGGTGTTAAATGATGAATTTAGAAATATATCAAAACATTTAATATCAACAAAAGATGTTCTAAAAGTATTAAAGAAAAACAAATACACAAAATATTATGATGATGTTTGTTTAATACACTATCACCTTACCGATCAAAAACCATTAAACTTACAACATATGGAAGAAACACTTAGAGACGACTTCGAAAACTTATAAACAACCTTTAAAGAACTGTATCCGAAAAGAGTATTGTTTATTAACTTAAAATGTGTATTGTACTATGTGTTGAAAAAGCACGATGTTCATGTTGATATTGATTTTAAACATTCATCTAAGCAAATAGAGATGTTAAAGAAATGTTTAGAAAAATTAGGATGGACATTTTCTGTATAATAAATGAGTATGGATATATTTGGTAATGTTAAAGATAGAAAAGGTGATGTTGATATTAGTGAAGAAAAATTAAAATTGTTGGAAAATTTAAATGATGTTGTTAGCGTAAGTCAACTTAGGTCAATAGAAGCTCAATTAGAGAACGATAGAAAACGATTTGAAGATGCATTAGAAACGTTACAAGACACATACGTCAAGAAAGAAGATTTTCAAAAGGTTAGGATTAATACTACTAAATTGATTATGCAGAAAGAAACTGTACCTCTACTATATCGATTAAGAGCTAAAAACGTTAAGGAGCCAATCTTTAGAATATTTAATCTCTCTAATTGTTACAAATTTCTCTATAATGGGAAAATAATGCACATGGAATTAAGTTTGGATAAATACTTTCTAGAGATATATTTGGGTGATACTTTGATTGAAACTTTACCTTTTAACTTTAACAAGAACGATATAATTACAATTAAACCAAATAAAAATTCAGCTATGGAAGAAGGGCAATTATTGTTTGTTGTAATGTACATAGAAAGAGAACTTTCCTAAAGACGTATAATTTTTAGGTAATGATAAATTTTAATTTTTTTGTTGATTTTCTATACAATAAATAATGATGATGTATTGTGTAAAGTGTAAGAAGTTAACAGATACGGACAAATATACCATTAGAATTGAACAAACAAAGAATGGAAGATATCTAAAGAAAGGTATTTGTTCTGTATGTGGTGTTACTAAAACTCAATTCGTTAAAAAGCCCGATTGACTATATGAAGGTGAAGGTATTAGAGAAGATATTATAGAAGAAATTCATAAACCATCTAGAAAAAACTTTGACAGTTTAAGCGTAGTTATAAAAGGTATCGATGATCTTTGGCAAGCTGATCTTGTTGAAATGGATAGTGGAGTATTAAAAGGTGTTTCTAAATTAAATAAAGGTTATAAGTATCTGCTAACGATTATAGATGTGTTCTCTAAATATGCGTTTGCTGTTCCTGTTAAAGATAAGAGTGGGAAAAATGTTACAGAAGCATTCGAATCCATATTAAAAACGAGAAAACCTAGTAACTTACAAACTGATCAAGGTAAAGAGTTTTATAATAAAGAGTTTAAGAAGTTAATGGAGGAAAATAAGATTAATCATTACTCAACCTATAGTGGTCAGAAAGCTTCTGTTGTTGAGAGATTTAATAGAACACTTAAACAAAACATGTGGAAAAGGTTCACAACACAAGGAAATTATAAATGGATAGAGATATTACCAACACTGGTTAGTGAGTATAATAATAGAGTACATAGAACAATTGGTTTAAAGCCTATAGAAGTTAATAAGAAGAATGAACAAACAATATTGGAGAAAGTGTATAAGAAAGAATATAAGCGTCTTAAGCCCAAATACAAATTAGGTGATCATATTCGTATAAGTAAGTCGAAAGGGTTATTTGAGAAAGGATATACACCTAACTGGTCAACAGAAGTATTTGTTATTAGTGAAGTTATTCCATCTAATCCACCTACATATAGAATTAAAGATTTAGAAGAAGAGGATGTACAAGGTAGATTTTATGAACCAGAACTATTAAAGACGAAACATAAGGATGAATACTTGGTGGAAAAGGTGTTAAGAAAGAAAGGTGATAAAGTATATGTTAAATGGCTAGGCTTTGATGATTCGCACAATAGCTGGATAGATAAAAGTAATGTTGTAGTGTAAATATAAATGTTTGTCTTTTATGGTTATTATTACATAAAAGATAATCAAAAATGAAATAAATAATTATTTTTAAATAATAAATATGAGTACTATGGATAATTCATATAGTTTAAATGATATTTGTTATGAACAGATTAAGAACAATTATTGGTATGGTATTTTTGGTGACTTTAAATTGATTATAGATAAGAGTACAGGATACTTCAATGCTACTAAACTGTGTCAGAGCGGAGGTAGAAGATTTAAAAAATGGTTAGAAAATAAAGATTCAAATGAAATATTAGAATATTACAATAACAAACTAAGTGGACCGAATTCGGGTCACTTCAAAAACTCTTCTTACACAGTAAAACTAGCTGGTAACGAAATAAATAATCTAATATCAGGAACATATATGTATAAAAAGATATTTCTCGCTATTGCTTTATGGATATCACAACACTTCTATGACAAATGCTATGATATTATCGAAGACTATTTCGTTTCTAATTTTAAACAAATTCAAGAAGATCAGGAAGAGTTACAAACAAGACTACAAGAAATAGAACAACAAATGAATGAATTACGTATAAACAATGAGAAACAAGAAAAGGAAATAAATCATCTTAAAACAATCGCAGCACCATATACAGATGATGTTTCAAAAGATAATTGTCTAATCATATACAAGAAAAACAAACCTAATGATCCTTTCCCTTATTATGCTATTCGTTGTCAGAAGAGAAGCCTATATAAACCTCTTAATGAAGCAGAAGAAAAATATCCGAATCATGTAATAATATATGAAAAGTTTAGAGATCCTAACAGTATTAAGTTATTCAATCTAATGCAGCAAGAACTAGATATTCGTAAAGGTAAGGGTAATGAGTTTTGGACGCCACTATCAGAAAAAGAATTGATTAAAGAAATTGATTGTTTATATGATAGGTTATTATCTGATAATTAATGTTAATATTAAATAATTAAAGTTACAACTTTTATGATATAATAATCATAAAAGATAATTAAGGCTACAACTTTTATGATATAATAATCATAAAAGTTAATTAGTTAAACATTAAACAAACCATCTGCTGTAACATCGAATGCTAAATTCAATATACTACCTAAATCAGGATTATTACGGTATTTTCTTATTATAACTCTCCAATCTACATAATGTCTAAATAAATATATAAACTCTACAGAGAGGTGTTGAAAAATTGAAATCTTATGCCAATGAACTCTGTCTTTAAACTCTGCAATAAATCCTTCTGTTAAATTTTGAAACAATGAAATTATTTCCCAATCTACTTTGTCAGCGTAATCTCTTATAAGATTTTCTGATAATTGTTGAGTTCCAGATAAGCGTCCCCAAGAAACTTTATCTGCATGTTTTCGTATAAAGGCTTCAGAGAGTTTGCTTCCATAAGATATAGCATCAAAATCAACTTTATCTATAAACTCATTAATAAATTCTTCAGATAGCTTTTGGCTATACGATACTTCCTTCCAATCAACTCTATCTGCAAATTCTCTTATAAAGTCTTCTGATAAGTCTTGGCTTCCTGAAATGATTTCCCAATCAACTTTATCAGCTAATTCTCTTATAAACTCTTCCGATAACTTTTTCCATAAACATATTTCTCTCAAATTAACTTTCTGCAGATATTTGCGTATGAAATCTTCTGTAATGTGATCATAGTTATATTCCTCCTCATAATCATCATAACCTATAGATAACCATTGTTCATTAGTCAGTGAATCTAATATCTCATCAGACAAATTCATAACATTTGCATAGAGAATGTTTTGTATAAGAAATGAGTTGTTTTCTTTAGTGGCTTTCTTGAACAAATGATCTAACATACCTATGGACACGCTAAAATTTATTTTGTCTTCATCATTATAACCACCAATATCTAAATATTTACATACACAATCAAATACAGGTTTGTAAGATAATATTTCCTTAGCACTAGTCATGTTTGTTTTTTATTCTTAGATTTTTTAAATTTATTTCATTTTTGTTGGTTTTCTATATAACAAATATGGAGAAAGAATTTGATTTATTACATGATAGACTTAAACTTATTCATCATGATCTTAAACTCATAACAGCACTACTAGAGAAGCAAATACTGTTAAAGGAAAAAGAATTATTAATAATGCAACAAAAAACATCTGATTTGAGTAGTGATGATGAATATAAATATGGTAATGATGATTATGATGATGATGATGATGATGAGTAAGTTTACAAAGATGATTTAATTTTAATATGTGTATATGTGACTTTGATGGGTCTTCCCATGAAAGTTCTAGACTAACACGCAGTTTAAACATATGTAGGCACATGCAGATGTTTGAACGGTGTGTTAAAAAAATGGATGAAAATGAAGTAAAACATTTTGTTGTATATAAAAATTGAGTAGTAGAATTTTCTATATAATAAATAAGATGAGTAATTATAATAGATTTACTGTAATAGAGTTAAGACGACAATGTAAAGAAAAGGGAATCAAAATATATTCCCGATTAAGAAAAGCAGAACTGATAGGCCTTCTTAAACAATATGACGATGAACAAAGCAGAAGACAGATTAGAGATATATTCCCATTTAAAGAAGAAGTAATTGAAGAACCGAAACCAGCACGTATACCTATAAAAGTAGAATTAGAAGAAACAGCATTCAAGAAGCGCTTACAAACCGTTAAAGTTGAAAACACAGGAGGATATAAAGACCCAATAAAATTTTTAGATACAAGTGGAAGAGTTGCTATTAACAAAATCAAAGAGGAATTAAAATTTCATCCAGTTAAAGTAAACCTTGTTCTCATTTGTGATTATATTAAAGATAAAGAAATACAAGAACGCAATATCAAAACATCAAACGAGAGAATATTAGAATCAACTGACTTAAGTGAATATATATCTTATGCCAAACAAAAACTTAGAAGAGAAATGGAAGAATTTCAAGGCCGAGGATCAGGATGGACGTTACATCAAATTAAACACCTAGAAATCAGATTAAATAAGTATGTACCATTAAGAGCTTCTTCCTATATTGAACTTCCAAAGCAGATTAAAGATAAGAAAGCAGTAATGAATATTCAAAATAAAGATAATAAATGTCTCTTATATTCTATTGCAAGTTATTTAAAACCTATTGATAGAACCGTTTCAAAAAATCCTCAAAGACCCTCTCATTATAAACAACTTGTTAATGAATTACAAAAGAAATATTGTGATGGTATTGAGTTTCCTGTACAGTTAAAAGATATAGTTAAGTTTGAAAAAAGAAGTAATATCTCCATCAATGTTTACAGCTATGACAAGAACTATAATATATATCCACTTCAAATCACAAAAAATAAGCAGGAAACTCATATCAATTTATTATATGTAAAAGATGAAAAAAACAGTCATTTTTGTTGGATAAAAGACCTATCACGATTAATAAGAAGTCAAGTGACAAAACATGAGGAAAAACTATACGTTTGTGATAGATGTTTAACGAGACACTTTCGAAATGAGAAGCAGTTGCAAAAACGTGAATTAGATTGTAAAGAGCATGAAGCTGTCAGAATAGAACTTCCAAAACCATATGACAATCAAATAGAATTTCAAAACTATAATCGATCTTTGAGAGTTCCATTTACGATAATAGCTGACTTTGAATGTATCTTATGTAAGTTAAAAATAGAGCATAATTGTAGTAAAACAGTAAAATATCAAAAGCATAAACCAATGAGTTTTTGTTACTATGTCAAATATTCAAATGGGGACTATAAAGCTCCTGTTAGTTATATAGGTCCAGATGCTGCGAAAGTATTTATTGAAATTTTACAAAAAGAAGCAATAGAAATTATGGAAATATATAAAAGGGTAGTTGATATGATCCCGCTTAGTGAGGAGGAAATAGAAGTTTATAACAGTTCGGATACTTGTCATATATGTGAGAAAAACTTGAATGACTTACCACCAGCTGTTGAGAAAAAAATAAATATACTGAAGAAGAAAATACAGTTCTACAAGGATAAAGATGATATGAGTGAAAAACTAGAAGAATGGAAGCATGAGTTAAGAAAATGTTTGTATAAGATAAATAAAATTAAAGCAAAGGTAAGAGATCATGATCATTTAACTGGAAAGTTTAGAGGTGCAGCTCACAGTTATTGCAATTTAAACTATAAAAATCCCAAGTTTGTTCCTGTATTTCTTCACAACTTAACTGGCTATGATACGCATTTGTTTATTAGGGAGTTAGCTTATGATACACAGAAAATTAAACTGATCGCTAATAATGAGGAAATGTACATAACATATGAAAAATATGTAAAAGCAGGATCAGAAAAAGATGGAATAAATTTAAGATTTGTTGATTCATTTAGATTTATGTCAAAGAGTTTAGCAGAGCTAACAAAGAATTTAAAGCCAGAACAATTTCGAGAAACATTAAAGTTTTTCCCGATTGATAAACTTGATCTAGTTACTACAAAAGGCGATTATCCATATGACTTTTATGATTCATTTGAAAAACTGAAAGAACCTGTTCCATTATCTCCAGATAAATTTACAAACAGATTAACAGGAGAAAAAATGAGTCCTGAACGCCATAAGCTTCATGTACGAGTTTGTAAAGAATTCAATCTGAAAATAGGGGAAGATTTAACTGAACATTATAACAAAACAGATGTCCTTCAATTAACAGATATATTTGAAAACTTTAGAGATGTGTGTTTAAAGGCATATGGATTAGATCCTGCTTGGTATTATACAGCACCAGGTCTATCGTGGGACGCAATGTTAAAGATGACTAAAATTAACTTAGAAATGTTGACTGATTATGATAAAATACTAATGTTAGAAAAGGGTATACGAGGAGGAATCTCACAATGCAGTAAAAGATATGTAAAAGCTAACAACAAATATATGCAAGATTATAATAAAGATGAGTGTTCAACATACCTAGCATATCTAGACGCAAACAACTTATATGGATGGGCTATGAGTCAATACATGCCTTATAAAGATTTTAAGTGGGTTAAACCTTACATAGATATAATGAACATTCCGGATGACTCAGAAACTGGTTACATATTAGAAGTAGATTTAGAATATCCAAAGCATTTACATAACAAGCATTCTGATTTACCATTAGATCCAGAGAATATGTGTCCACCAGAATCTAAACAATCAAAACTACTAACGACACTTTATAATAAGGAAAGATATGTAATTCACTATAGGAACTTAAAACTATATATGTCACTTGGAATGAGATTAAAGAAAGTGCATAGAGTATTAGAATTCAAACAATCAGACTGGTTAAAGAAATACATTGATTTAAATAAAAATATGAGAACGCAAGCTAAAAACAAGTTTGAAGAAGATTTTTATAAGCTCATGAATAACTCGGTATTTGGAAAAACAATGGAAAATATTAGAAAGAGGCAGCCCATACAATTAGAATGTGATCCTAAGAGGGTAGAAGCATTAATTGCAAAACCTAATTTTGATTACAGAACAATATTTAGTGAGAACTTGTGTGCTATACATATGAAAAAAGAGCGATTAACGTTTAATAAGCCAATATATGTTGGTATGAGTGTGTTAGAGCTATCCAAGCTATTAATGTATGATTTTCACTATAACACGATGAAGCCGAAATATGGAAACAATATAGATTTATGTTATATGGATACCGATAGCTTTATATACGAGATTGATACTGAAGACTTTTATAAAGACATAGCAGAAATAGTTGACCAGTTTGATACGAGTGAATACAAGGAAAATAATATATATGGACTATCACTAATAAACAAAAAAGTAATAAGTAAGATGAAAGATGAAAATAAAGGTAAGATAATGACAGAGTTTATTGGATTGAGATCAAAGATGTATGCTTATAGAGTAGAAAATAAAGAAGAGAAAAAAGCTAAAGGAGTAACTAAATGCGTAGTTGCCAAGGAGTTGCAGTTTGATGATTATAAAGAAAGCTTATTTAAAAATGTTAAAACGTATAAAGACATAAACCTCATTAAAAGTTATAAGCACGATATATATAGCATAACCGTTCATAAGCTAGAATTAGATTCCTCAGACGATAAAAGATATATACTACGAGATGGTGTAAATACGCTAGCTTGGGGGCATTATAAGATAGAAGAGGAGTAGATGTAATTATATGTAGTGTAGTTTTAGTTATAAGTTTTAGATGTAAGTTTTTATGGTTTTAAATCTCATAAAAGCCTATGCGATCTCACTTTGGTGTATCCTTCTGTGTTAAAGTACAATGGTCAATGGCGGGTTCATAATTTTTTTGATAGTTAGGGGGTGGAAGGGGGGAAAGTGGGGCAGAACCTACATATGTACTCTACTATCACCACTAAGATTAACAAATTTACAAAATTGAGGGATTGGAGGGAATTGTAGAAACCGACAAGACATGACCTTTGCGGACGTAACTACGATTAGCTAAATGTTAAACGAAATATTTGCAGGCAAATTTGATGTAGAAAGTAGAGCTACTGAACACACAAGAGCATTAAGGAAATTTGTTTTTGAGTTATGGTTATGCTGGCTAAACTAAAGAAGACTTCGACGATGAGAATGGAAGAAATTTTGGGAAAAAAGTGGGAGGAATCAAAACCTGGAGAAAACCTACGCACAAGTACAATGCCAAGTGAACAAGAGCTGGGTGGAACAGCGTGAACCATTAAATTCACAACACTGCTGATATAATAATAATAATAATAATAATAATAATAATAATAATAATAATAATAATAATAATAATAATAATAATAATAAGAAGAAGAAGAAGAATGGAATGAAATGTTTTAAAGTCAAACATACTGAAAAGTTGGAATATCGGGGAGAGAGTTCCGTATCTGCAAGAGACACCCCTGTAACTACCCAAATTCTAAAAGAAAGCTATCCATTAAAGTATCGTGTAGAAACTATTCCACTGTATGTTTTAAGGATAATAACTGTAATAAAAATTACTGAATAGCACTGAACACTATGGCATACAATAAACTAACTTCTTGGATATGCAGAGGTAATTATAAAAGCTTTGCTACAAAAGTACCTGCACAAACCATAATGAAATGAGATCTGAAACACAAAGTAACGAAGTGGTGTATACGATTTAGTTTACATTGCAATTGTTACTTAAAGAATGGGCATACACTATTTCGAGAACTGAGATAAAATTATAAATATTTACGATACTTTTCGCCTCCTGTCGAAAGTGAGACGATAATTTGAGTCAGCATTGCCCAAATCTGGATTGTAAAATGTTAATTCAAGTCCCGATTTTGTTTGCTTCTCTTTAGAAAGGAGATAAGAATTTCCTCTTCTCGTGAACAACATTAAGCATATCCGAAATATTTTTTTTGCAAAATATCACGTTTATCCTTGTGGTGGTATAAGTTCCTCATTTTTAATCTTCTTTCTGATTATAATTATCATTCTTAGTTTGCTATTATTGCTATCATTATTCCTGAAGAATATTAAGTTAAAGTATTAAAACATCCGAGTAATCAAATATCTGAAGATACTAAAACGTGTATAATCGAAGATAAATTATCATCAAAAATCCGAAACAAAAAAGGAGTTGCTCTGATTATTGATTATATTATTGGCCTTGAAATTTAAACCACAATCAATTATCGGTAAATAATTCGTCTTTATTGTGGTTATATCAGGTTTCTTTGCCTCCGCTAGCAAAATATACGTTATTATCCTTCGTTTCTAAACGTCTTCAGTATTTCCTTTTTCTTGATATAAGTGAATAATCTGCAGCATAGTTTACATTAATAACTTGAGTTGTTCTTAAACTTATGGTTCAAAAGTTCGTTTCTTCTCCACACCAAACTATATATATGACAGACTTAATTCTCAAATCCTGCGTTTGTTTCAAAGCGGTTTCATTACCTGATTAAAGACTTAAGTCCGTCCCTATTCATTCGCAAAATATACCCTCGGAATTCGTAGAAATTTGATTGAAATCCAATGTTTCCCGCGGCTCAGAGCATTGTACAGAGTTTAGTGGCCAATACTAGTGATTTTCAAATTTTTGGGCCTTCATATATCCGAAATTCACCCATACAGTACATTAACGCTCAGAAATAAAATTTCTATCACTTTCCTTTGATGTAACTGGGCATAAATATGGGCATATGCAACAAAAAGTCCGATCAAGTACTGTTCCCTGACACATGTTACTCATTGCGGCCACAAACCTGGATCCACGATATAAGGTTCAACTTCTCTTCTTTTCAAATGAGAAAAGGGGCAAGTTAAACATAAATTCATCTACAATGTTCTGTTCAATTTACAGATACAGTGATGTTTACCGTAACTTCTACCATTCAGAAGGTGTTGTATGTTAATTCCCTCTAAGCACTTAGGGAATACACATTACAGAGTAACATCACTTACGATTACGTGTTAGATGCTGACCACTCAAAACAATTTGTAACGGAAAAAATATTGAAGTTAAAAATCATCTGTACAATATTGGTATCATAATCTTCTTTTATTGTGAGTCAATTTTATTACTTCCATATGGTATTACGTTATAAATGCCAAATGTAAATGTAGATACGACCAGATTTGGCTGAAAGTCAACAATTTCCTTATTGACGTAAGGGTATCTGTATGTATGCATGTTCAGAGAATATATTGTCAACTTCAATCATTTAAAATATTACGTATACACACCGAGCACTGCACAACTTTCTATTTGCTTCAATGTTCATGATGAATCGTACATTAAAATGCAATATATGGCAAGCGGTGCAAGATACAATAATAAGCCGCCATATTAGATTCAACAGTCGGTTTCTCAAGAGGGGATAGGTGCAAGTAATACACCAAATTCATTTCCATTTTTTCCACTTATTCACTGATGGAGTCAGTTTGGACTATTGGACCATTATTGAGTACTGCAATATACTGCAAAACATGATATATTCTCACAATAATGGTATCATAAACTGCTTAACTTGCTATGAAAAGAAGAATATCTCAACATATTGATCATCTTCTTGGTGCTAATCATAATATTATTAACAAAACTACACACTTTAAAACTTAGCTTGGAGCAATACCACTGCACAATAATACTTTTATGTATAGTGTGGCCGATAAGTCTTGATATTGTGCTAACTTTTGGAAAGCTGCTCCAAAGCTAAATGTTGAGAAGTGTCCCAAGCGTTAATTTTAGTATTGGCAAACATGATGTTAAGATATTTTTTGTTTTTATATATAATAATCAGTTTGTGAGAACATTCTAATAATGTAAAATAGAAAACTTTTAGAAATCCTATACTCCAATAATAATAATAATAGAAATAATAATAATAATAATAATAATAATAATAATAATAATAATAATAATAATAATAATAATAATAATAATAATAATAATAAAAATAATATGCAATAATTTGTGCAACTGTTATATTTCCTTATTTTACCATAAATGTGATTTTTCCTAGTTTTTTATTCTTAACTGAATTTTTTCAAAATACAGAAAAATTACCACAGAATTTAATAATGCTATGTACAGAATTTAAGTATATCCAACCGGAATTGCATAAGATAAAAAATACTGAGAGGAGAAATACATTTACAAGGAAATCTATCCAACTCCTGTACGAGTATCCCATTGAAACCTCCACATGTGAAAGGACTTATTGAAAGATGGAAATATGCTTACATCTACGATTCGCAACGTCCTCGAACAGGAAATAAAATTATCTTCCCCCGTACCCCCTGAAAGTTATGTACTCTGGTCACACATGGCAGAATGTGATACATTGGAACTTGTTTTCTCACGAAGACAAATATTACTGACTCAAGATGATGAAAGTCGGTGGTGATCGGGATCTCTAATACGTCATTGGTGCTAATCGATTTAAAATGTAACATGATACACAATCGTAAGTTCGTACGAACACCTTTACCCGGTGGAGAAAAGGGACACGCTGAAAATCAAAGCAAAATGGCCTTCTATTTGTATTATTATTTTTATTAGTATGAGTGTTAGTAATGATTATTACTATTAATAGTAATAGTAGTATGATTATCATTATTAATTAGAGCAGTACAATGAGTATAAATAACAATAATGAGAAGAAGACAGCAAATATATTAAGGTTTTACAAACTAAAGGTTTTAAAATCCACAAACAACCGAAAAGCAGGCGTGATTCAAGTTTGGACCCTTGTGTCGCTAGCTTGACGCCTCGACAATCATGAACATGAGGTCGGTAATAAGATGAAAAATATGACAAAGAAATAATAGTGATTATAAAAATAATATTAATATTAATAATAACAAGCTAGTGGGTGAAATTGGGGTTTCCAGCCAAATACAAAACGGCTGGAGAGATATCTACAACTTGGTTGGATGTAATCGGAAGTGATTTCTGAGCGGCAGAGAAGGACGAAAAGCTGGCCAAATGATATATTCGGAGTTGCCAGGCCTTTATGAGCACGAATATATGTAAGTTGATCTTACTGCTGGTTGAAAATCTCAGACTGGAAGGTGCATTTCGCCAGCCCCCCCACCTTGGAGTTTCGAAAAAAAACCTATGGCAATCGTTTGTGCTACGTTTGTGCCGGAATGTACCGCAAAAATTTTCGTTTGTACCACTTCCGGTACGAAGTTATAAGGGTTTTAAAGTGGGGGGGCTGGGGAAACGGCAGCCCCCCCACCTTGGAATTTCGAAACGAAACCTATGCCAATCGTTTGTGCTACGTTTGTGCCGGAATGTACCGCAAAAATTTTCGTTTGTACCACTTCCGGTACGAAGTTATAAGGGTTTTAAAGTGGGGGGGCTGGGGAAACGGCAGCCCCCCCACCTCGGAATTTCAAAACAAAACCTATGGCAATCGTTTGTGCTACGTTTGTGCCGGAATGTACCGCAAAAATTTTCGTTTGTACCACTTCCGGTACGAAGTTATAAGGGTTTTAAAGTGGGGGGGCTGGAGAAACGGCAGCCTCCAAACTTGGAATTTCGAAACAAAACCTATGCCGATCGTTTGTGCTACGTTTGTGCCGGAATGTACCGCAAAAATTTTCGTTTGTACCACTTCCGGTACGAAGTTATAAGGGTTTTAAAGTGGGGGGGCTGGAGAAACGGCAGCCTCCAAACTTGGAATTTCGAAACAAAACCTATGCCAATCGTTTGTGCTACGTTTGTGCCGGAATGTACCGCAAAAATTTTCGTTTGTACCACTTCCGGTACGAAGTTATAAGGGTTTTAAAGTGAGGGGCTGGAGAAACGGAAGCCTGCAACCTTGGAATTTCGAAAGAAAAACTATGCCAATCGTTTGTGCTACGTTTGTCCCGGAATGTACCGCAAAAATTTTCGTTTGTACTACTTCCGGTACGACGTTATAAGGGTTTTAAACTGGGGAGCTGGGGAAACGGCAGTCCGCCACCTAGGAATTTCAAAACAAAAACTATGCCAATCGATTGTGCTACGTTTGTGCTGGAATGTACCGCAAAAATTTTCGTTTGTACCACTTCCGGTACGAAGTTATAAGGGTTTTAAAGTGGGGGGGCTGGAGGAACGGCAGCCTCCAAACTTGGAATTTCGAAACAAAACCTATGGCAATCGTTTGTGCTACGTTTGTGCCGGAATGTACCGCAAAAATTTTTGTTTGTACCACTTCCGGTACGAAGTTATAAGGGTTTTGAAGTGGGGGGCAGGGGAAACGGCAGCCCCCCACCTAGAAATTTCAAAACAAAACCTATGCCAATCGATTGTGCTACGTTTGTGCCGGAATGTACCGCAAAAATTTTCGTTTGTACCACTTCCGGTACGAAGTTATAAGAGTTTTGAAGTGGAGGGGCTGCAGAAACGGTAGCCTGCAATCTTGGAATTTCGAAACAGAAACTTTGCTAATCGTTTGTGCTACGTTTGTACCGGAATGTACCGCAAAAATTTTCGTTTGTACCACTTCCGGTACGAAATTGTAAGGGTTTGGAAGTGGCGGGCTGAAGAAACGGCAGCACCCCCACCTAGGAATTTCAAAGCAAAATTTATGTCAATCTTTTGTGCTAGGTTTGTGCCTGAATGTGCCGCAAAAATTTTCGTTTGTACCACTTCCGGTACGAAGTTATAAGGGTTTAAAAGTGGGGGTGCTAGAGAAACGGCAGCCTCCAACTTTGGAATTTCGAAACAAAACCTATGCCAATCGTTTGTGCTACGTTTGTGCCGGAATGTACCGCAAAAATTTTCGTTTGTACCACTTCCGGTACGAAGTTATAAGGGTTTTGAAGTGGGGGCTGGGGAAACGGCAGCCCCCCACCTAAAAATTTCGAAACAAAACCTATGCCGATCGTTTTTGTTACGTTTGTGCCGCAATGTACCGCAAAAATTTTCGTTTGTACCACTTCCGGTACGAAGTTATAAGCGTTTTGAAGTGGGGGCTGAGGAAACGGCATCCCCCCCACCTAAAAATTTCAAAACAAAACACATGCCAATCGTTTGTGCTACGTTTGTGCCGGAATGTACCGCAAAAATTTTCGTTTGTACTACTTCCGGTACGAATTTATAAAGGGTTTTAATGTGGGGGGGCTGGAGAAACGGCAGCCTCCAAGCTTGGAATTTCGAAACAAAACCTATGCCAATCGTTTGTGCTACGTTTGTGCCGGAATGTACCGCAAAAATTTTCGTTTGTACCACTTCCGGTACGAAGTTATAAGGGTTTTAAAGTGGGGGGCTGGAGAAACGGAAGCCTGCAACCTTGGAATTTCAAAACAAAACCTATGCCAATCGTTTTTGCTACGTTTATGCCGGAATGTACCGCAAAAATTTTCGTTTGTACCACTTCCGGTACGAAGTTATAAGGTTTTTAAAGTGGGGGGCTGGAGAAACGGATGCCTGCAACCTTGGAATTTCGAAACAAAAACTATGCCAATCGTTTGTGCTATGTTTGTTCCGGAATGTATCGCAAAAATTTTCGTTTGTACTACTTCCGGTACGAAGTTATAACGGTTTTAAATTGGGGAGCTGGGGAAACGGCAGTCCGCCACCTAGGAATTTCAAAACTAAACCTATGCCAATCGTTTGTGCTACGTTTGTGCCGGAATGTACCGCACAAATTTTCGTTTGTACCACTTCCGGTACGAAGTTATAAGGGTTTTAAAGTGGGGGGCTGGAGAAACGGAAGCCTGCAACCTTGGAATTTCGAAAGAAAAACTATGCCAATCGTTTGTGCTACGTTTGTCCCGGAATGTACCGCAAAAATTTTCGTTTGTACTACTTCCGGTACGACGTTATAAGGGTTTTAAACTGGGAAGCTGGGGAAACGGCAGTCCGCCACCTAGGAATTTCAAAACATAAACTATGCCAATCGATTGTGCTACGTTTGTGCTGGAATGTACCGCAAAAATTTTCGTTTGTACCACTTCCGGTACGAAGTTATAAGGGTTTTAAAGTGGGGGGGCTGGAGGAACGGCAGCCTCCAAACTTGGAATTTCGAAACAAAACCTATGGCAATCGTTTGTGCTACGTTTGTGCCGGAATGTACCGCAAAAATTTTTGTTTGTACCACTTCCGGTACGAAGTTATAAGGGTTTTGAAGTGGGGGACAGGGGAAACGGCAGCCCCCCACCTAGAAATTTCAAAACAAAACCTATGCCAATCGATTGTGTTACGTTTGTGGCGGAATGTACCGCAAAAATTTTCGTTTGTACCACTTCCGGTACGAAGTTATAAGAGTTTTGAAGTGGAGGGGCTGCAGAAACGGTAGCCTGCAATCTTGGAATTTCGAAACAGAAACTTTGCTAATCGTTTGTGCTACGTTTGTACCGGAATGTACCGCAAAAATTTTCGTTTGTACCACTTCCGGTACGAAATTGTAAGGGTTTGGAAGTGGCGGGCTGAAGAAACGGCAGCACCCCCACCTAGGAATTTCAAAGCAAAATTTATGTCAATCTTTTGTGCTAGGTTTGTGCCTGAATGTGCCGCAAAAATTTTCGTTTGTACCACTTCCGGTACGAAGTTATAAGGGTTTTAAAGTGGAGGGGGGCTGGAGAAACGGCAGCCTCCAAACTTGGAATTTCGAAACAAAACCTATGCCAATCGTTTGTGCTACGTTTGTGCCGGAATGTACCGCAAAAATTTTCGTTTGTACCACTTCCGGTACGAAGTTATAAGGGTTTTAAAGTGGGGGGCTGGAGAAACGGAAGCCTGCAACCTTGGAATTTCGAAAGAAAAACTATGCCAATCGTTTGTGCTACGTTTGTCCCGGAATGTACCGCAAAAATTTTCGTTTGTACTACTTCCGGTACGACGTTATAAGGGTTTTAAACTGGGAAGCTGGGGAAACGGCAGTCCGCCACCTAGGAATTTCAAAACAAAAACTATGCCAATCGATTGTGCTACGTTTGTGCTGGAATGTACCGCAAAAATTTTCGTTTGTACCACTTCCGGTACGAAGTTATAAGGGTTTTAAAGTGGGGGGGCTGGAGGAACGGCAGCCTCCAAACTTGGAATTTCGAAACAAAACCTATGGCAATCGTTTGTGCTACGTTTGTGCCGGAATGTACCGCAAAAATTTTTGTTTGTACCACTTCCGGTACGAAGTTATAAGGGTTTTGAAGTGGGGGACAGGGGAAACGGCAGCCCCCCACCTAGAAATTTCAAAACAAAACCTATGCCAATCGATTGTGTTACGTTTGTGGCGGAATGTACCGCAAAAATTTTCGTTTGTACCACTTCCGGTACGAAGTTATAAGAGTTTTGAAGTGGAGGGGCTGCAGAAACGGTAGCCTGCAATCTTGGAATTTCGAAACAGAAACTTTGCTAATCGTTTGTGCTACGTTTGTACCGGAATGTACCGCAAAAATTTTCGTTTGTACCACTTCCGGTACGAAATTGTAAGGGTTTGGAAGTGGCGGGCTGAAGAAACGGCAGCACCCCCACCTAGGAATTTCAAAGCAAAATTTATGTCAATCTTTTGTGCTAGGTTTGTGCCTGAATGTGCCGCAAAAATTTTCGTTTGTACCACTTCCGGTACGAAGTTATAAGGGTTTAAAAGTGGGGGTGCTAGAGAAACGGCAGCCTCCAACTTTGGAATTTCGAAACAAAACCTATGCCAATCGTTTGTGCTACGTTTGTGCCGGAATGTACCGCAAAAATTTTCGTTTGTACCACTTCCGGTACGAAGTTATAAGGGTTTTGAAGTGGGGGCTGGGGAAACGGCAGCCCCCCACCTAAAAATTTCGAAACAAAACCTATGCCGATCGTTTTTGTTACGTTTGTGCCGCAATGTACCGCAAAAATTTTCGTTTGTACCACTTCCGGTACGAAGTTATAAGCGTTTTGAAGTGGGGGCTGAGGAAACGGCATCCCCCCCACCTAAAAATTTCAAAACAAAACACATGCCAATCGTTTGTGCTACGTTTGTGCCGGAATGTACCGCAAAAATTTTCGTTTGTACTACTTCCGGTACGAATTTATAAAGGGTTTTAATGTGGGGGGGCTGGAGAAACGGCAGCCTCCAAGCTTGGAATTTCGAAACAAAACCTATGCCAATCGTTTGTGCTACGTTTGTGCCGGAATGTACCGCAAAAATTTTCGTTTGTACCACTTCCGGTACGAAGTTATAAGGGTTTTAAGTGGGGGGCTGGAGAAACGGAAGCCTGCAACCTTGGAATTTCGAAACAAAACCTATGCCAATCGTTTTTGCTACGTTTATGCCGGAATGTACCGCAAAAATTTTCGTTTGTACCACTTCCGGTACGAAGTTATAAGGTTTTTAAAGTGGGGGGCTGGAGAAACGGATGCCTGCAACCTTGGAATTTCGAAACAAAAACTATGCCAATCGTTTGTGCTACGTTTGTTCCGGAATGTATCGCAAAAATTTTCGTTTGTACTACTTCCGGTACGAAGTTATAACGGTTTTAAATTGGGGAGCTGGGGAAACGGCAGTCCGCCACCTAGGAATTTCAAAACTAAACCTATGCCAATAGTTTGTGCTACGTTTGTGCCGGAATGTACCGCACAAATTTTCGTTTGTACCACTTCCGGTACGAAGTTATAAGAGTTTTGAAGTGGGGGGCTGGGAAATGGCAGCTTCCCACCTAGGAATTTCAAAACAAAACTTATGTCAATCGTTTGTGCTACGTTTGTGCCTGAATATACCGCAAAAATTTTCGTTTGTACCACTTCCGGTACGAAGTTATAAGGGTTTTAAAGTGGAGGGGGGCTGGAGAAACGGCAGCCTCCAAACTTGGAATTTCGAAACAAAACCTATGCCAATTGTTTGTGCTATGTTTGTGCCGGAATGTACCGTAGACATTTTCGTTTGTACCACTTTCGTTACGAAGTTATAAGGGTTTTGAAGTGGGGGGGGGCTGGAGAAACGGCAGCCTCCAAACTTGGAATTTCGAAACAAAACCTATGGCGATCGTTTGTGCTACGTTTGTGCCGGAATGTACCGCAAAAATTTTCGTTTGTACCACTTCCGGTACGAAGTTATAAGGGTTTGAAAGTGGGGGGGCTGGAGAAGCGGCAGCCTCCAAACTTGGAATTTCGAAACAAAACCTATGCCAATCGTTTGTGCTACGTTTGTGCCGGAATGTACCGCAAAAATTTTCGTTTGTACCACTTCCGGTACGAAGTTATAAGGGGTTTAAAGTGGGAGGGCTGGAGAAACGGCAGCCTCCCTATTTGGAATTTCGAAACAAAACTTATACCAATCGTCTGTGCTATGTTTGTGCCGGAATGTACTGCAAAAATTTTCGTTTGTATCACTTCCGGCACGAAGTTATAATAGTTTTAAAGTGGGGGGCAAACTTCAGAAACATCAAATTCAATACAAATAGAAATAGAAACATTGAGTTAAAGGGAATCGTTAGTGCGCTTATAAGCACTAAGCACTAACGTTAGTGCTATCATATTTTGGGATTTATTCAAGATTTTTGGTGGGGGGGCAACTTCAGAATTATCAAATTCTATACAAATAGGGATAGAAACATGGGGTTAATGGCAAACGTTAGTGCATCATTAGTGCACTTAATCGCACTAAGCACTATCGTTGGTGCTACCATATTTTGGAATTCATTCAAGATTTTCGGTGGGATGGGCAACTTCAGTAATTTCAAATTCTATACAAATAGAGATAGGAACATAGAGTTAACGGCAATCGTTAGTGCATCGTTAGTGCACTTAAAATACTAAACACTGACGTTAGTGCTACAATATTTTGGGATTTATTCAAGATTTTAGATGGGGTCCAACTTCAGAAATATCAAATTCTATACAAATAGAGGTAGAAACATGCAGATAAAGACAATCGTTATTGCATCGTTAGTGCACTTAAATGCACTAAGCATTAAGGTTAGCATTACCATATTTTGGGATTTATTCAAGATTTCTGGTGGGACCAACTTCAGAAATATCAAATTTCATACAAACATTTAGTGCTTTCATGAAGCATTAACGATACACTAATGAATGGCATTAATTTTTTGTTAGTGCTTGAAGTTGACGCAAGTTCACCGTGCCCTCCAAAGATATTGTACCTGTAGCACCTACACTAATTAAGTACTAACGTTAGGGGTTGGTGCACTAAGAACCACTAACAATTGCACTAGAAGATAGCATTAGTGCTTTTGAATATGGCGGAAATTTGATGCAATTAAAAATTCCCAATAAATGTCTTATAGGAGTTTAGTGACATGAAATTGTCCATAACTACACTAATATTGAAGGACAAACGAAACTGTTAGTGTTTTCTAGAAGCACTAACGAAGCACTAACGATTGCACTAGAATAGATCATTAGTACTCTTGAATTTGACGGAAATTTGACGCAATGAAAAATTTCCCATAAATTTATTATGTGTTTCGTTACATGTAATTGGCCATAACTAAACTAATATTGAAGTTCTAACTAAATTGTTAGTGTTTTCCAGAAGCACTACCAATGCACTAACGAATGGCACTAAGTTTTAGTTAGTGCTTGAAGTGGGGGCGCTAAGTTCACTCTGGCCTCAAAAGGTATTTTAATTGTAGCACATTTACTAGTGAAGCACTAACCTTAGGTGTAGATGCGCTAAGAAGCACTAACAATGCACTAACGATCGCTCTAGAAGAGTTCATTAGTGATTTTGAATTTGGCGGAAATTTGATTCAATGAAAAATTTGCCTAAATTTCTTGTGAGTCTCGTGATATGTAATTGGCCATAACTACAGTAATAAAGAAGCACTAACGAAATTGTTAGTGCTTTATAGAAGCACTAACGAATTGGACTATTCCGTTAGTGCTTAAAGTGTCGGTGCGAAATTCACGCTGACTTCCCCATAGGTTTTTTTACTTGTAACACCTACACTAATGAAATACTAACGTTAGGTGTTTGTGCTCTAAGAAGCAATTACGATGCACTAACAATTGCACTAACAGAGGTAATTAGTGCTTTTGAATGAGATGAGAATTTGATACAATGAATAATTCCCCATGTGTTTCTTATGGAAGTTTTGAGACTTATAATTGGCCATTTCTACACTAATGGTGAAACACTAACGAAACTACTTGTATCTTCTAGAAGTACTAACAATGCACTAACGTATAAAACTAATTTTTTCGATAGTGCTTGTAGTGGGGGCTAAGTTCACGATAAATTCGAAAGTTTTCTTTCCTTGTAATATTAGTGCTTCCTAGTGCACCAACACCTAAGTTTCGTACTTCATTAGTGTAGGTGCTACAAGTAAGAAACCTTTGCGGGCCAGCGTGAACTTGGTTCCCACTTCAAGCAGTAACGAAAAATAAGTCCATTCGTTAATGTATCGTTAGCGCTTCTGCAAAACACTCATAGTTCCGTTAATGCTTAACTATTGATGTAGATATGGCCAAGTATATGCCACAAAAATCCCATAAGAGATTCATGTGGAATTTTTCATTGCGTCAAATTTCCGCCAAAATCAAAAGCACTAATGACCTCTTCTACTGAAATCGTTAGTGTTTCTTAGTGCATTAACACCTAACGTTAGTTCTTCATTAATGTAGGTCCTACAAGTAAAAAAAACCTTTGGAAGCTTTCATGAACTTGGCGCCCCACTTCAACCAATAACGAAAAAATTAGAGCCGTTTTCGTTAGTGCATCACTATTAGTGTAGTTATGGCCAGTTACATCTCAGGAAACTCACATAAGAAATTTAAGGGGAGTTTTTCACTGTCAAATTTCTGCCAAATTAAAAAGCACTAAAAATCATTTCCAGTACAATCCTTAGTGCATCGTTAGTGCTTCTTCGTGCACCAACCCCTAACGTTAGTGCTTAATTAGTGTAGGTGCTACAAGTAAAATATCTTTGGTGGTCAGCGTGAATTTGCGCCCTCTTCAAGCACTAAAAAAGTAATTAGTGCATTCGTTACTGATTCCTGAAAATACTGACACTTTGTATGGAATTTGATATTTCTGAAGTTGGCCCCCACCAAAAATTTTGAATAAATTTCAAAATGTGGTAACACTAACGTTAGTGCTTAGTGCATTTAAGTGCACTAATCACGCTCTAACGATTGCCGTTAACTCAATGTTTCTACCTCTATTTGTATAAAATTTGATATTTTTGAAGTTGGCCCCCCACCAAAGATCTTGAATAAATCCCAAAATATGGTAGCACTAACGTTAGTGCTTATTGCGTTTAAGTGCACTAACAATGCACTAACGATTACCGTCAACCCCATGTTTCTACCTCTATTTGTATAGAATTTGATATTTCTGAAGTTGGCCCCCCACCGAAAATCTTGAATAAATCCCAAAATATGGTAGCACTAACGTTAGTGCTTAGTGCTTTTAAGTGCACTAACGATGCACTAACGATTACCGTCAACCCCATGTTTCTACCTCTATTTGTATAGAATTTGATATTTCTGAAGTTGGCCCCCCCACCGAAAATCTTGAATAATCCCAAAATATGGTAGCACTTACGGTAGTGCTTAGTGTGTTTAAGTGCACTAACGATGCACTAACGATGCGCTAAGTTTAGTGAAAATCTGTCTGCATAAAGATGGGTGGGGGGCTAACTTCATATGAAGTTGGTCCCCCATCAAAATCTTCAATATCTCGTAAAGGCTGCTAGCACTAAAGTTAGTTCTAAATGCACTAACTTGCACTAACGATGCATTAACGATGTGCAACGTTTGGTGTAATTTGGGAGAGGTTGGGGGCCAACTTCAGGCACGTAATTTTTTTTGCGGTAGATTCCGGTAAAAACGTACCACAAACGATTGACATAGTCTTATCTCGAAATTCCAAGATGGGGGGTTCTGGAAACGGCAGCCCCCTAGTTAAAACTGTCATACTTTTGTACTGGAAGTGATACAAACAAAAATGTTTGCGATACATTCCGACACAACTGTTGTTAAACGATTTGCATAGGTCTCGTTTCGAAATTCCGAGGGGGTATGAAAACGGCAGCCCCGTAGTTTGAAACTCTCGTATCTTTGTACCGGAAGTGGTACAGAAAAGAGTTTAGCGAAACGTTCCTGTTCAAAAGTAGTGCAATGAGTGGGCATAGGTTTCATTTCGAAATTACTGGGTGCGGGGCTGCCGTTACCACAGCCCCTCTTGAAAACTCATATAACTTCGTACCGGAAGTGGTACAAACGAAAATTTTTGCGGTACATTCAGGCACAAACGTAGCACAAACGATTGACATAAGTTTTGTTTTGAAATTGCTAGGTGGGGGGCTGCCGTTTCCCCAGCCCTCCACTTCAAAACCCTTATAACTCCATACCGGAAGTGGTACAAACGAAAATTTTTGCGGTACATTCCGGCACAAACGTAGCACAAACGATTGCCATAGGTTTTGTTTCGAAATTCCAAGTTTGGAGGCTGCCGTTCCTCCAGCCCCCCCCCCACTTTAAAACCCTTATAACGTCGTACCGGAAGTGGTACAAACGAAAATTTTTGCGGTACATTCCAGCACAAACGTAGCACAAACGATTGGCATAGGTTTAGTTTTGAAATTCCTAGGTGGCGGACTGCCGTTTCCCCAGCTCCCCAGTTTAAAACCCTTATAACGTCGTACCGGAAGTGGTACAAACGAAAATTTTTGCGGTACATTCCGGGACAAACGTAGCACAAACGATTGGCATAGTTTTTGTTTCGAAATTCCAAGGTTGCAGGCTTCCGTTTCTCCAGCCCCCCACTTTAAAACCCTTATAACTTCGTACCGGAAGTGGTACAAACGAAAATTTTTGCGGTACATTCCGGCACAAACGTAGCACAAACGATTGGCATAGGTTTTGTTTCGAAATTCCAAGTTTGGAGGCTGCCGTTTCTCCAGCCCCCCCACTTTAAAACCCTTATAACTTCGTACCGGAAGTGGTACAAACGAAAATTTTTGCGGTACATTCCGGCACAAACGTAGCACAAACGATTGGCATAGGTTTTGTTTCGAAATTCCAAGTTTGGAGGCTGCCGTTTCTCCAGCCCCCCCACTTTAAAACCCTTATAACTTCGTACCGGAAGTGGTACAAACGAAAATTTTTGCGGTACATTCCGGCACAAACGTAGCACAAACGATTGGCATAGGTTTTGTTTTGAAATTCCGAGGTGGGGGGGCTGCCGTTTCCCCAGCCCCCCCACTTTAAAACCGTTATAACTTCGTACCGGAAGTGGTACAAACGAAAATTTTTGCGGTACATTCCGGAACAAACGTAGCACAAACGATTGCCATAGGTTTTGTTTTGAAATTCCGAGGTGGGGGGGCTGCCGTTTCCCCAGCCCCCCCACTTTAAAACCGTTATAACTTCGTACCGGAAGTGGTACAAACGAAAATTTTTGCGGTACATTCCGGCACAAACGTAGCACAAACGATTGGCATAGGTTTCGTTTCGAAATTCCAAGGTGGGGGGGCTGCCGTTTCCCCAGCCCCCCCACTTTAAAACCCTTATAACTTCGTACCGGAAGTGGTACAAACGAAAATTTTTGCGGTACATTCCGGCACAAACGTAGCACAAACGATTGGCATAGGTTTTTTTTCGAAACTCCAAGGTGGGGGGGCTGGCGAAATGCACCTCAGACTGGAAGTGGTCGCAGTACAACCCGATTCACATATTCTCGGACCTCAGGCTATAAGGAATAGGACGATATATAGTTTAACCCAACGTTCGAGTGGTCAATTCCAAACGGAAATGTTCATCATGTATCCCGTGTTAGTGTCCATAACCGGAAGTGAGACCGGAAACTGGATTCCGTACACGAAATGCTGATCGGACGGAGACGATAACGAATATATTTTGGTTCCAATTTGGCCACTTCGGACAGGCCGCGACCTCTCGAAATCCAACCGGAAGTGGCCAATCGGGATCGAATTATATTCTTTGTCCTCTCCCTCCTATCAAACTTCCAAACATGTAATCCGATTTCATCTTCTGGAAGAAAAATAAGTCTACATGTGCTAACAACGTTGAGTAGAGCGGGTGCGGAAACGATGATTATGATGCAGTTTGGAAGAAACTTACGAACAAGGAGTGCTCTATTAAGAACGTAAGAGTTTTTTGGCTCCTTGGTTGCAATAGCTTGCATAATGTTTGACGGATGTCCATACTCTTGCACTCGCTACGGAACAGTGTTTCAAGGTGGTGGAACAAAAACGTCATGTTTTCAAAGATGGAATAACCGGAGTAACCGCTAGTTACTTTTGTGTATTTCGGAAAACGATGCATTTTCATTAACATTCAGTTTGCTGGCATTTTATTGGCAATGTTCTGCATTGATACAATCACCATCAAACTTGCAAGTCTGGAGAAGCACGCGCAGAAGAGAAGCACAACCACACGCCTAGCCGCAACTCATGAAAATGATCACATGTCGTACAAAAACGCCATTCTGCGGCATGGTAATGTGTTGGGAGAAGACAATGCTGCAAGCAAAAGTCTTGAGCGTACCACGAGCAGGTAATCATGGCACTGGATTCAAAGGTATGAGTGTTAAAGATGTCAAAATTTATGTTTAACACTTTACGGAACGGAAGAGGCCTATCCTGTGGAACGTATTGTGGCACTTTCCACGAATAGCTTATTAGGCTGGTATTGTGATGGACATAATTGATTATAGATGAAAGAGTGAAGCCTGAAAATGAGAAGTTTGTCATGTAGATTGAATGCAGAGTCCTCATGCAAGCATGTATACTCATCCAAGCGATGCGCTAACAGCTTATACTGGCAAAAAAGTGTGCATCCGGAGTCTGGCAGTACTTCGTGGTGTTAGGTAGTATGAGCATTGACTTAAAGGTAATATCTGTGTTGCCAAAGGCCATCTTGGATTCAAGATGATCATAGATTTTCATTTAGTATTTTATTTACAATTTGACTCACAGCCATTTTGCACAGGACTGTCAGGAGAGTCGAGACCTTCAGCACCTCCTATCCTTCAACAACAGCTTTCAAACGATGTGCTACTTATCCAATATTGCCATTTGAAACTTTTTAGTTGGACCCCACCTGGGACCCCTGGCTGGGAGCCACCGAACAAGACGTTTTAACTTAAGTCGTTGTACTTTGAATATAATACCACATTTCCTTTCCTGTTTTCATATTTTTTCTCACCGTTTCCGATTTACAGGGATGGCCATCGACTTTTCAATTGCGTTTTTGTTTACATTTCTTCCTTCTGCCATTTTGCACAGGTTTCTCGTAAAGAGTCGAGACTTACTTCATTTTCTTTCATTTTACAACAGCTTTCAAACGGTGTCCAACTCAGTCCCTTTACTATTTGGAAATTTTGAGTTGGGCAACGTTTGGGCCCGTCCGGGGCCCTGCGAAGTGACCCTGAGGCAAATATTTTCATCGCAAAATGTTAATCCTTGAAAATGATTGGGTACGTATTTGCCGAGCTTTACCCAACCATTTCCGAAAAAATGACCCGGTTCACACTCTTCTGCCAGGTTCGTAGCTTTTACATTACAAAATATGTTGTAACTCACGACATTCCATCCGGTAGCACGTTAAACTTTGGGATTCGTTTAGGTAAAATATTTCAAATGGAAACCCAATTGTCTCGTTCGGATCTCAGCGGAGCCACTTGGTGACTCTCCCTTGTCAGTCACTGATAGTGTCCTATTAGATGAGAATTCGTATTCGAATGGAGTTGGTCGGTTTTGAACACCATGTGAACATCAATTTAATTGTCGTTTTCAAAGTCCCTCTTGTACAAACTCCAGTGCTTTGGTTCTCACGGTAGTGTCGATAGTAAAATTTCGCCGGCGAAGAACCGTGTGGTCTTTCGCAATGATATTTTATAGCGGCGTTTGAAGTGGTGAAGGAAATTAGGGATGCCCATCGCTTTAGTAGCTTATTTTGCCCACGACTTTAAATGCCAGTAGTGTATCTCCAGTCCCATGTTACGCGCCTTCGGCAATTGGAAATATATATTCTTGAATTAGGAGGAAAAGTACCTGATAAGAATGGAAGAACGGAAGGCCAAACCGGTCTGAAATTAACGCTGTACTGGAATGTGTAAAGCCCAGGCAATAATGATATTTCTATTATGTTTGGCTGTTCTTACTTAAAACATAAAATAATATGTAGTATATAGCAAACAATGGGGAGAAAAGAAAAACAAACAAACCAGAATATTTTGAATCAAATTAGCCTTGCGCTAAAAATTCTTTTTTTGAGCCATAAATACTGAATGAAATAAATAATCCACAATGCAAAGTCTCTAATGTAGACCTCTCTCTAATTGAAAACAAAGCTTATTAATTTGCGCATTACTAGATAACTACCCATAGAATAGTACAGAATGGTGGCGGAACAAAACCGAGGGACAAAGAGTGATCATATTAATGTTTAGAAAATTTAACCATGAACGATTTAATCTTCACGGTGTCCGTATAAATGGACATACCGCGGTCCATATTCGCATTTGCAGACAAGAAAAATAGGACACGAAATACCACCACCAAACTCCCCCTAACCTAATGCGGTCCAAAAGTGTAGATGTCCAAGTAAAAAACCCAAGGTGATTCCACTGTTCGGGGCCGCGTAACAAAAAACCGATCGGCAGGAACGAAGATCACAATAAGTCAGATCCACCAGGCGAGAAGCTTCCATGTTCAGTAGCAAGCCTGAGGCGTAAATTTGCGTAGCAGTCCATATCAGCGAAGAGAAAATAGGTCCGGATGAAACATTGAAAGTATAATATATGTTCATAGTAAAAGGCAAAACTTTAAACACTAATAAACTCACATTCTCTAATGTTGATCAAATACAATCTGTCTTAGCATACGCATTATGCAGTATTATTATTTATATTTGTACTTGTCTCTTCTATTATCATTAAATTCAAAACTCCATACGAAACATACATATACAATAACGGTTATACAGATCAAGTTCTACATATTCCTTCTCTTTCCAGGAATACTAATAAAATCCAGGAATGTCCGTAAAAATAAACTTGTTCAAAAATTTCCTATATAACCGCGTAGTGTCGATATTAACAAAACAATAATAACTCAAAGATAATTAATGGTTACAGTGGAAGATAACGTTTATATATTATATGTACTGGATCACTCTCTGGATACTGGCGGAGTTATCACAAATCTGACAACTGAACATAACCCGGTGGAACGCAAATTTCAAGCCATCAAAGGATCTCCACCAGGTAACTACAATCTCAATATTCCTCAAAAAATAACATCAAAATACTAAAATGCATAATATGCCACTACGAATTTTACAACCAATATAACCAATATGTATATATATAACTAATTCAACTGTTCAATCTTGATACAATGATGCTATACCAAAGCCCATAAATATCTCTTTAATAATAATACCTAATCCTAGATTGTAATAAGTGCCAAAAAATATCAGTAATATGTTATATAGTTATGTAAATAAGAAACTGAAGGCGAACGATGTATACACGACTCCAAAAGTGTATTACCACCTGCAATTCTCGTTTTCCTGCAATAGAAGGCAACCCAAAAAGCTCGGCGGTTGGGTTGGTTCCGAATTCGAAAGGCGCTGGACAAACCTCAATTTTGTAATAAATATATCAGTGTGGCAGACTGCAAATGAGGGAATAAAACAAATTGTTAAAAATGATAATAATATTATCATGACGGAGATGGATGACATCAAAAGTTACAAAATGATCTTACTTAAGCAGTTCAAAAAAGATGAATGGCAAAAGACACATATCAGAGGAAAACATTTCTCTCCTCACCTCCCAAAAAAGAATCTCATAAAAAAGAAAAAGTTACATAAAGTTACGTAAGTTTTAATATAAAAGCCCCACTCTATATTGTGAAAGTTGACACCCGAAAGGCAAGAACAACTGAACCGAAGTCAATAAAATTGTGCACAGATATTGTAGACGTAAAAGGAGGGAATACGAGTTTCGTATTTTCCTGGAAAAAACGGTTGGGTGGGGCACGGACCCCTCCAAACCTTTTATAACGAAATATGAAAACTGCTAGTAACAGTATGTCAGAAGTGTGTAAAAGACATGAATAATTGCAACGGAACATTTTGTATTGAAAATACGCAAAAACTAAAGGAATTCGGCCTTTTTAAATTTTCTCAGAAAAACGGATTTAGGGGCAAAAGCTCCCACCCAAAATTTTGAAACTTGATGTCCGAATGGCAAGAAGTGAACCGAAGTGAACAAAATTAAGCGCAGATATTGCAAACGTAACATGAGGATACGAGTTTCGTATTTCCTCGAAAAAACGGTTAGGTGGGGCACGGAACGTGGCACGGAAAATCAAATGTGCTGGTAACAGCATGTCAGATGTGTGTAAAGGACATGAAGAATTTAATCAAACTGCGTCTATGGACAATACGCAAAAAATAAAGGAAAACATTTATTTAAATTTTCTGTGGAAAAAACAGTTTTAAGGGAAAAAAGCTCAAACCCAAAATTTTGAAAGTTGATGCCCGAAAGGCAAAAGGAAGTGAACCGAAGTGAATGAAATTGTGCACAGATATTGTAGATATAAAATAGGGGAATACGGTTTTAGTATTTTTCTGGAAGTAACGGTTCGGTGGGGCACTAACCCCTCCAAACCTTTGACCACGAAATATCAAAAGTGCTAGTAACCGTATCTGAGATGTGTGTAAAGGACATGAAAAACTGCAACGAAACTTTATGTGTGGACAAAAAAATAAATGAATATTGTTTTTTTATTTTCCGCGGAAAAACGGTTTTAGAGGGAAAATTTCCCACACAAAATTTTGGAAGTTGACGCCCGAAAGGCAGAAGAAAAAATGAAATCTTTCAGTTTTACGTCTCACGGTTATGCAGTTTAGGCTAAAGGAGACAGACGTTGATGATGAGTAATGAGTGAAATGGTGGAATGAAGAAAGTGGGAGGAAACGGAAAACCCCTAGAAAACCCACGCACACGGTGTTTGTCCACCACAAAGTTCACTTGGCGGGGGCTGGGATCGAACCCAGGACCCCAAGCACCAGAGGTGAATGCTCTACCACTGAGCCTTGGCGGCCCCTGAAAAGCAGAAGTAAACCGAAGTGAATAAAAATTTTCACAGATATTGAATACGTAAAATGAGGATACGAATGTCGTATTTCCCTGGAAAAAAAGGCCGCGTGGGGCACGGACCCCTCCAAACATTTGACCACGAAAAGTAAAAGTTCTTGTAACAATATGTCAAATGTGTGTATAGGACATGAAGAATTGCAACGAAACTTTGTGTATGAACAATAGGCAAAAAATGAAAGAATACGTTTTCTTAATGTTCTGCAGGAAAACGGTTTTAGGGGGGCAAATGAACCCACCCCAAAAGTTTGAAATTTGACGCCGAAAAAGCAAGATGAAGTGAACCGAAGTGAATGAAATTTTTCACACATATTGTGAAAATAAAATGTGGGAATTCTAGTTCCGTATTTCCTGAAAAAACTGTTAGGTGGGGCACGGACCACTCCAAACATTTGCTCAGGAAATATCAAAAGTGCTAGTAACAGTATATCAGATTTGTGTAAAGGACATGAAGAATTCCAATGAAACTTTATGTACGGGCAATACGCAAAAATTAAAAAAAAAAATGGAGGAGGGTTTTTCTGCGGAAAAACGGTTTTAGGGGCAAAAGCTCTCACACAAAATTATGAAAGTTGACACCGGGAAGGCAAAAAGAAGTGAACCGAAGTGAATCAAGTTGTGCACGGACATTGTAGACATAAAATGAGGGAATATGGGTTTGCTATTTTCCTGGAAAAAAGGAGTGGGTGCGACACGGACCCTCTCTAACATTTGATCACAAAATATCAAAAGTGCTAGTATGTCAGATGTGTGTCAAGGACATGAAAAATTGCAACCTAACTTTGAGTATGGACAATACGCAAAAAGTTAACGAATACGGGTTTTTCTAAGTTCTGCGGGAAAACGGTTTTATGGGGCAAAAGCTCCCACCCTAAATTTTGAAAGTTGAACTCGAAAGGCAAACAGAAGTGAATCGAAAAAAAAATGAAATGAAATCTTTAAGTTTTACGTCCCACGGTTATGCCGGTTAGGCTAAAGGAGACGGTTATGATGAGTAATGAATGAAATGGTGGAATGAAGAAAGTGGGAGGAAACGGGAGAACCCCAAGAAAACCCACGCACACGGTGTTTGTCCACCACAAAGTTCACTTGGCGGGGGCTGGGATCGAACCCGGGACCCCAAGCACCAGAGGTGAACGCTCTACCACTGAGCCACCGCGGCCCCAAGAAATGAATCGAAGTGAGTGCAAATGTGAACATATATTATAGACATAAAATAAGGATACGGGTTTCATATTTTCCTGGAGAAAATAGTCGTGTGGGGCACGGACCCCTCCAAACCTTTGATCACAAAAAATTAAAATGCTAATAACAGTATGTAGAAAGTGTATAAGGGACATGAAGAATTGCAATGAGACTTATTGTATGGATAATACGGCAGAAATAAAGCAATACGAGTTCTTTTATGTTCTGTTGAAAAATGGTATTAGGGGGCAAAAGCTCCCACACAAAATTTTGAAAATTGACGCCCGAAAGGCAAAAAGAAGTGAACCGAAGTGAATGAATTTCTACACAGATATTGTAGACGTAAAATGAGGGAATGCGGTTTTCTATTTTCCTGGAAAACAGAGTTGGGTGCTGCATGGACCCCTCCAAACCTGTGATCACGAAATATTAAAAGTGCTACCAACAGTATGTCAGATGTGTGCAAACAACTTGAAGAATTCCAACATAACTTTGTGTATTAACAATACGCAGAAAAATGAATACTTTTTTTTCTTCTGCGGAAAAACGGTTTCAGGGGCAAAAGCCACGACCCGAAATTTTGAAAGTTGACGTCCGAAAGGCAAGAAGAAGTGAGCCGAAGTGAATGAAATTGTGCACAGATATTGCAGACGTGAAATGAGGGTACGAGTTTCGTACTTTCCTGGGAAAAACAGTAGGGTGGTGCTCAGACCCCTCCAAACCTTTGATCCCGAAAAATCAAAAGTAATAATAACAGTATGTCAGATGTGTGTAAAGGAAATAAAGAATATCAACATAACTTTGTGTATGGACAATACGCAGAAAGTAAATGAATACGGGTTTTGTAATGTTCTGCGGGAAAACGGTTTTTGTGGGGCAAAACCTCCCAAACAAAATTTTGAATGTTGACTCCCGAAAGGCAAAAAGAAGTGAACCGAAGGGAGTGATTTTGTGCACAGATATTGTAGACATAAAGTGAGTGAATACGGGTTTCGTATTTTCCTTTAGAAATCGGTTAGGTGGGGCACCGACCCCTCCAAAGCATTGATCACAAAAAATGAAAAATGCTAGTAACAATATGTTAGATGTGTGTAAAAGACATGAAGAATTGCAACAAAACTTTCTGTGGACAAAAAATAAAGAATATGTTTTTCTTTTTTGCGGAAAGACGGTTTTAGGGGCAAAAGAACCCAAAACCAAAATTTTGAAAGTTGACGCGCGAAAGGTAAGAAGAAGTGAACTGAAGTGAATGAAATATGGACAGATATTGTAGACACAAAATTAGGGAATAAGTTTCCTTATTTTCCTGGAAAAAACGGCCAGGTGGAGCATGGATCCCTCCAAACCCTTCATCACGAAATATCAAAATATCTAGTAACAGTATATCAGGTGCGTGTAACGGACATGAAGAATTGCATCAAACTGCGTGTATGGGTTGAGTTGAGTTGATTTTAGTTTAGCGTCTCTTTCAGCAGCGAGGCTATATGAGACGTGGACCTACTGATTAACGTGGAATCCGAACCACATGAGCTCCCGCCGGGAATCGAACCCGGGTCTCCCACGCCAAAGGCGCGTACGCTAACCGCTTAGCCACGGAGGAGCTCTGCGAGTATGGGCAATACGCAAAAAATAAACGAATACATTTTTTTAATTTTGGTTAAAAACGGTTTTGATTGGCAAATGCCCCCGTCTACAATTTTGGAATTTGACCCCAAAAGACAAGAAGAAGTGGACAGAAGTGAATGAAATGTCCACTAATATTGTAGAGGTAAGGTGAGGGAATACGTGTTTCGTATTTTCCTGAAAGAAAAAAAAATGTGAGTAAACCGAGGCGTTGAGTCGCGGGAGAAGTGGACCGAAGCGAAAGCAATTGTATGTAGATATTGGATATGTAAAATGTGGCCTCTCGTGTTTCACAAGTGTCGTGTCTCCATCCGATTTCTCCAAATTTGGCAGATCAAGTAACTGCAAACACAAACAGTATAGCGTATTTTATGGTAATTTCAGGAGGCACCTTTAACCCTTGCAATGTTTTTTCAGCATATAGAAAAACACGTGTCGATTTATTTCCAGTTTGCTATTGGTATGCCAAATTTGAAGCAAAACGGATAGAAACACTTGAGAAACACGAGAGCCCTTATTTTACATATAATGTCTACACACAATTTGATTTGCTTGGGTCCACTCCTTTCTGAGCTATTACGGTAATATTTCCTTTTTTGGGGGGGACCTAGGCCCCAACACTGTTTTTCCGCAAAAATTAAAACACGTTTCATATACTGTTTTGCAAATAGTCCCTTTACGAAGTTTCGTTCCAATTCTCCATATTCTTTAGGAACTTTTGCGTATGCTTATTTGCACTTTTGATATTCCGTAATCAACGGTTTAGAAGGTCCGTGCCTCACTCAACCGCTTTTCCCAGGAAAATACGAAACCCAATTATCTCGTTTTTCGTCTACAATATCTGCGCACAATTTCATTTAATTCGGTGCACTTCTTGCATTTTGGCCTCAAATTTCAAAATTTGGGATGGGGGCTTTTGCCCCCTAAAACCGTTTTTCCGCAGAAAGTAAAATAAAAACCGTATTCGTTTATTTTTTGCGTATTGTCCCTACACAATGTGTCGTTCCAATTCGTCATGTCCTTCAAACACTTCTGTTATTAGCAGTTTTGATATTTCATGATCAAAGTTCTGGAGGTGTGTGTGTCCCACCTAAACGGTTTTCTTCTTTTTTTCTCAGGAAAATGAGAAAAACGTATTCCCTCATTTTATGTCGACAATATCTGTGCACCATTTCATTCAGTTCGGTTCACTTCCTCTGGCCTTCCGGGCCTTAACTTTCAAAATTTTGGGTGATAGCTTTTGCCCCCTGAAATCGTTTCTCAGCACAAAATAAAAAACCGTGTGCCTTTATTTTTTGGTATGTTGTTCATACACAATGTTTCGTTGCAATTCTTTGTGTCCTTTACACACATTTGTCATATTGCTACTATCACTTTCGATATTTCGTGATGAAAGTTTTGGAGGGATCCTTTCCCCACCTAACCGTTTTTTCCAGGAAAATACGAAACACGTGTTCCCTCATTTTATATCTGCAATATGTGTGTAAAATTTCGTTTACTTCGGTTTCCTTGGTTTTTGCCTTTGGGGCGTCAACTTTCAAAATTGTGGGTGGGGTCTCTTGCCCCTTAAAACCCTTTTCTCCGCAGGAAATAAGAAACACGTATTCGTTTATTTCATGTATAGTATCTACCTTCCAAATTTTATCAAGATCGGAGTGTTACACTTCAGAAGTGTTGCTTGTTAATAATAATATTTCTCTAAAATTTTATGAACAAATAGAGGGAATTAAAGCGAAAAATTATGATCAATTGGAACTTCGGCTCCTACCAACATTGAAAGAAATGACAGCACAAGTATTTAGATGCAAGGTAGACAAAATTTAGAACTGAGATTTAACTATATTTCTGTCATGATTTTAATGCAGACTTCGAAGTTCTTAAATGCTAATTAAGTCAGGATTTCACATCCAAATTAAGTTGCAACATAATAATTCTTGTTAGAAAACCCGAATCGGCAATGCAAATTTAAGATTAGCCGATACTTTAGATAGCATGGGAAAAAGGTGAAGAGTGTAACCTAAGTGTGCTGCCAAGTGAGTTGCGAGGCGGTTTAATAAATTGGATGTCTTCTACTCGGCAGAGTCCACTTCAACCGTTTAATTTTGTTTTAAAACAAAACATTTTTGTCATGAGTTACATTTAGGGATGCGCACGAGACGAATCGAGACAGGATTTTCCTGACAAAATTCGAGTCGAGACATGGCATTTCCAATAGAGAAATATACATTTTTCGAGTCGAGACATCACTTTTACAGCACATTTTCGAGACGAGACAGCCACAAATCTTGTCTCGTGCGCATCCCTAGTTATATTAGCACACACTACATGAGTGACAATTTATATGATGATAGAATATACTATGAGCTTTAATAGAAAAAGTGTAGACACTCGAAAATTATTTTATGTAGTAAGATTTCAATAGATTCAGTGCTTGATCGTGCCGTGTATGAAGTTATGAAATATGAATTGGTTTCAACAGGCGCGGATCCAAGAGGAATTTTATAGGGGATAGGGATACAGCCCCCCCATGACGCTCAGGTGTACACTGTTTAGAGTGGGTTTCAATCCTACTTTATTTACACTGGGTAAAGTTGGAAACTATGGTTTAGTCCAGCGTTTCCCAACCTTTTTCAACTTGCGGCACACTTCAGGGTAACTTGAATTCTCGCGACACACATATTATTATTATTATTATTATTATTATTATTATTATTATTATTATTATTATTATTATTATTATTATTTGAAAATATAAAATACTGTAGTATTTTTTCTGATTACTGACATCCTTCTCACAGAGAAGAAAGCTAGACCACTGTTTTTTCCCCGTGGTAAATCATTATGCTTATTTTTCATTTTAATTTAAAAATAGAAAACAATTACAATCAGATATAGGGCTCAAGTTGTTAAATATACACTTTTTTTTCGAAAACTGTATCCAACCTTTCATTAAGAAGGAGGATCACTAAATAACGAACGAACAAACGAATCTCTTTTACTTTTAAAACACAAATATAGGTAATTCGTATGCATGTTTACTTTGCCGGAAGGATTGAATAATATTTTAAAATTTCAAGTTACGAAATAGTCTGCAACAACAAAGAAGCAATAATGGTCATAACAATGATAACAAATACTTTTTTTTTCAAAATTAGAAATGTACAGAAAAATGTTCTACAGAAAAGTAACACAGTATGAAACTTTAAATTTTTGATTCATAGTAGTAATTTGAAATACAAATATACCTTTTTCTGTATGTCTTGCAATTTGATTGCTATAGAATTAATAATTTTGTTTCGATTTCCTCGCGACACACCAGCGACCCATTCGCAGCACACCACTGTGCCGCGGCACACCGGTTGGGAAACGCTGGTTTAGTCCATCCCTTGATCATATTCTGGTTCTGCGGTGTTAATATCTGGTCATAACTTGCTGTTCTAGAAGCCTTAAATTCATACGCGATAAAATAGTATTTCCGCATTATGCACCTTTCTAAACTATTTTCAATATTTGTATGTATCTTCAGATAAACCTCCGTGAAAAGTTTTATTTATAGGATACTGTATTTCTGACGATGCTTCCATTATCAAATAGTGTATGTAGTTTTATTTAACATAGAATTGCATAGACAAAACAGTAGAAAACATTCTCATTGTTTTAATTTTTCTTGAGTTGATTTTGAACTTAACGTCCCTTTCAGCAGCGAAGCTATATAAAACGTGGACCTACTAATTAACGTCGAATCCGAATCACATGAGCTCCCACCGGGAATCGAACCTGGGTCTTCCATGCATTAACTTTACTTGAATTTGGACTCGAACGCTCTGCAGCAGATTTGAAACGGTGGACTTGCCACCCCTGAGTTTTTCAATGAATGTATTTCTTAGTATTTGAAAAGGTGTAAGCATTTTGCTTTAAAAAAAATCCTTGAATTATACGTAGTCAGTGTTGAATACAGGTTTCATTTTTGTATGTGGCAATAGTAACTTCCATGGTCCCCTCTCTTCTACCTCTAGACACAGAAATTTTGTTTTTAATAACGCTAAATTACGATTTTTATCAATAAAGAGTAGCTGTCCTACTAACTCTTGTATCGATTTCCTGCTAAGCAAAGATAAAGTTAATCTGAAAAGGTAGGGGAACGGTAGGTAGCGGCATGACATCACGCCGTCCCCCATGCCTATGTTTGCCCATTGTAATTTCTTAGGAACTGGGGGGACGCTGTACACATTTTTTGGAGGTGGGGGACGGCGTCCCCTGCATTCCCAAGCACTTTTACCTCTGCTGCTAAGTATTAATTGCTGTAAGGACTAACGAAAAATATTATGTGGTAATTCTACTACTACTACTACTACTACTACTACTACTACTAATAATAATAATAATAATAATAATAATAATAATAATAATAAATGATCTGAATGATAAAGATATTTTTTTAACTTTCTAATACAATCTCTGTGGGCTTTCGCGAATCTGGATATATTGCTTTTATGAGGAATAAAGAGGCTTCAAACAACGACGATTTGTATAAAAGTATTATCACGTGTCTGACAGCTGACCTTGTGTTTGTTTTTTTTAACACAATGTTACAAGGCACAGAAGCGTGCGGGCATTTTGCTCTTTTTTTGCCTGAGTGTAGTTTGTACTAAAATCAAGACTTTCGTTCAGTCGTTGGCACGTGTCGAAGCAGCTTGTTTGCTGTGCGATGTTTTGCCTTCAGGCGATCGACTAGATCGAAGAGTCAAGAAAGAAAGAAATAAACAAAACGATATGCTTGTTTCATGGAGATATGCTTGCTTCTTGGCATTAGTGTTTGAAAACCAAAACTGTTCTGAGTATCCATTTTGTTATGTTCATAATAAGTATAAAGGGAAATGTTAATTCTCATATATAGTAGGGGTAAAACTGAGGGGGAACGCGAGAGTAACGTTATATATATTAGGGATGGCCGGATTCGGATCTGGTCGGATTCGAAGATCCGGATCTGGGTCCGGATCTCGGATCTGGGTCCGGATCTCGGATCTGGATCCGGATCTCGGATCTGGGTCCGGATCTCGAATCTCGGATCTGGATTCGAAATTCGGATCTGGGTTCGAAATTCGGATCTCAGATCTTGATTCTTATCCAAACCCACATCCCACCCAAATTTTGATAAACTTGAATATCAAAAATTCGCCGAAAGAAATTTTACGAAGTCCTGACAGTGAAGAAGAAAACAGAAAATTAAGAAGAATACTGGCAAGTCTATTTGTATCCTTCAATCTACACTAACGATTAAATGCTTGCCTAACTAAAAAGAATCTGATTTGATCCGGATGAGAGTTCGAATGTCGAATCTAAGTCCAGCCGGTTGCAGGACCGAGATGAAATACATACATATATATATTTGAAACCGGAATACAAAACACGAATATTTAAAATTCCTCAATACACATATTTCATCGACAGTTAAGAAAAGATAAACAGTTAAGATAAGTATTGACTAGTTTTTACGTATATTTATCTTGCTCAGTCTGCTCAAAATATTAAATGTATAACTTACAATTAGATTTAATAATTATTTAATAAATCACAATATGAGCACCGAGAATAAACTATGAATGTTGGTGCCCCTTATCTAGATTTGAAATTTCGGATATATACATAGAATCAGGCTGAAAGATAAATATTTGAGATCTGGAAACCGAAACAAGTGCTAGTACCAAGATCGTAGCCGTTTGTACCTAGGTAGTGCGAGCGGAAGGCACTTGCACTAAGTCCGGGTGTACTTTGGGGAACACGAGAAACTAAAAACAGATATATATATTCTTTTTCAGGGGCAAGTCGCCCTTTAACATGACTTTTCATGAGTGTTGTGTTTAAATACGAAAACTGTAATGGCGACTTGTTTGAAATAAATGCCATTTTTTTAGCAATAAAGTTAGGTACTTTCACATTGAATAAAAATTACCAAAGCACATTTCACTGATTAGAGTGCTGGTTCTTATGGAAGCTTTCACACTGAACCGAAGATTTGCTCATGTGGGTATCGGATTGCCACAATTCACCTTTCTGAAAGACGTGGTTTATCAGGAGGTCGGCCAAGATTCTTTTGGACTTAGCGTGTAGACTGCTTCTGGTCTCAATTATTCAAATATAGTAAGACTAACCGTATATAAAGTTGGTTCGAGATGATTTAAAATGAAGGGTGCGGTGGCTCCGTGGTAGAGCGTTCACCTCCAGTGATTGGGGTTCCTGGTTCTATCACAGCACGCGCTGTGTGGACTTTGTGGTGGACAAACATCGTGCTCGTGGGTATTCTCGGGGTTCTCCCGTTTCCTCCCACTTCCTTCATTCCACCATTTCACTCATTTCTCATTATCACCGTCTCCTTTAGCCTAACCGGCATAACCGCGGGACGATAAACTTAAAGATTTCATTTCATTTCATGATTTAAAATATCACTAATTGACCTTAAGGGTATAATTGCGATTTAAATATTCGTAAATTAGAAGAGATGTAAAAATTAAGCGTTAAAATAAATCCGATAATTCCTAATGCAACCTAATAATAGCAATAAAACTCCTTATGTAACATTTTCAAAGCTAAGATTAACAGTTATGTTCTTGAAGAGGGTTTATGGCAACATAGATTATAAATCCAATTATCATAAGTAGTACCTCTGACAGCCCCGCATTTCACATCACCATCGCCCTTCATCCTGACAATTCCGGACATCCGGGCAATTCACTTACCCACAATGACTTTTCAGGCGTTCCAGTGACATCAATATCTCAGTTTGGGTTTGGGTTCATGCTTCGGTGAACCTTGACTATCACCATCAGCAGCTATTAGAGAATCAGAACTTATTTCTGTATTAGATAATGTGGGTAACTATAGCTTTTCGTCTATAGAAGACTGAAAGCCTGCCTTCGGTGCCCGTGGTCATGGGTTCAATTTCCGGAGAGGCACTCAACAATTTCGATGTTAACCCAGCATCGTGGGGGAGTTATCTTAAGTAAGAGGTAGCGGACTCCAGTCTAGAAAGCCGGCATAAGGACTTCGGGTGTCGATGCGTTGACTACACATCCCCACTTTGAACGTAAGGCCGCTGGTAGGAACCAAAGGACTGTCGTGCCAAGAATTTAGTTTGTTTTAATTATCATAAATGCCTTCTTTATTATTAAATTTTATCCAATATTTTCTTTTCAACTAGTTTGCGAAACTCGGAGCTAGCTACTTGTTTTCTTTTTAATTCATGTTTATAGTTAGAAGAACTAATCACTAAGGAAAAACAATCTTTTCAATAAAATTCGTCTCGCGTCTTTCGTAGCTCTAAGTTTAGTTATTTTTACTTTTTTTTTTCTTAAGTTGAAGGGCGGTTTATCATTTCCCCTCGCTTTCCCTATTTTTTTTCTAGTTTTACCTATATTTCTTTGCACGGACATTGCACCTATACCCACGTGCTTAGTGTGTTCGTTTACAAAAGCGGGCCATTTTCCTACCACTATAGAAAGTAAGAGTGCACTGTATCAGAGAAATATAAATTGACGTATGTAAGTGAAAATATCTGTGACGAAGTCATAATTACTCAGTTTTTGCATCGTACATAGTTTCCTCATCCTCATTAATCTCTTTACCCCCGCTTCCTGAATTCCAGTTCTAGTATTCTTTCTTGATAGCGGACTGATGTCTCATGTAGACTTATTAACTATAACATCAGCAATAAATAAAGTACGGTTTAATTTGCACTAATTTTAAAACATTACATTAATTAAATAATAATAATAATAATACGGAGCGAGCTCAGGCTACTTGTTATGATTCTTGCTTCGCAATTGGATAATACCGGATTCGAATTCGGAGACCAGCCATCCTGACTGAGGATTTTCCAGAGTTGTTTCTCAGTTATACTGGGCAAATGCTAGGTTAGTACCTTGATCTAAGGCTCTGGAGACCTTCCTTCCATTCCTTTTTCAATGTTTTCATCTGTTGATTACTACAGTGTAAAGTAGCCTCTGAGGATATATCTGGTAGCTTATAGTGAAAAAACAATAACGACGTAATATATCTTCACGAAACGTATGGGTTAATTTAACTACAGCCTTACAGTCCCAATATATAGCTAAAGTTTTAATATCAATTTCCTGACTTTTAAATACTATTTTCATATTGTTTCAGCTTTCAATTTTCTCATGTATGTTTCCACCGAGAATTGAACCTGAGATCACATGAACAAATGCGAACATGTTAAATATTTTTGAACACTTTAATATACAAAACACAAAACGCTTCAATGATACGACGCATGGATATGTTTTGGTTACCTCCTGCAATGTATGTTTAAAGAAACATGGAGGGTGAAGAAAAAATAATAGAAATCTCTTTTATATTTACTCCTTCAACAAACGACCGACCTCAGAAGGGCAAGCCATAAGTTAGGTAATAAAGTCATACAACGAACACAACCATATCGCTCTCCTGAAATTCTCACGCCAACCAGTCTATATTTTTTGTTGTATATACCTTCGAAGTGAAAGATATTCATTATTACTTTTGTTGATGGTTGGACTATAGTGAGTCAGAAACTACTATTAATAAAGAGTTTGTTTTGTCTAGTATTCCTGCGATTAAAAGGGCCTTATCTAAAAGATATTTCATTTGTATCTGAGAAAAGGAGAAAGTTTATTTTCTAAGAATAAAATAAATATTATGAATGTGAAGTTAACATTAAGTTTCGAAGAGGAGCTAAACAGAAGAATTTGTTACCATTTACATCAGTTTTCAGACAGTTCACTATACTCTGAAATGGGAAGAAATCAAACTTGGAAATATTTTACTAAAGCGACTTCGACAGAAAGTGCAACATGTAAATATTGCAAGGTTAAAATAAAATAAAGAACAAAGGTAGCACAAACGTTTTACGGAAACATTTAAAAGCACAGCAACCTACTATATCAGTGAATCCGAAAAAAGTTTTACCGAATTTTAGATATTCAATTTTATAAGATCACAATTGGATCTGGATCTCAATGGATCCGGGATATCCGCATCCGAAAATTTTTGGCCATCCCTAATATATATAATAACATAGCATATTTCTTTCCTAAATTTTATAAAAACTATTTATTTTATAGAGTTCAAAATTCGGCCAAATGTTTATTAGTATTAATATTGCATGTTCACTTTTACTTTTTCTTGCTAAGGTAATATTATAGCGCGCTAATTAAAAATTAATTTTCTTCCATTTAAAAGCTGTTTAAGATAATGGCTGCATTTTGCAACAGTGCAGAACAGCAGATAGGAATCTAACCAGGTAGATTTCTTTTTCTCTCTTCCCTCGCTAGGTCACGTGCCTGAACTTAGGATTGTCCGCGGAGAAAAAGAAACCGATGGAATGCAGATTGACAGCAAATAAGAACAAAGTCTGTTTTCTTTCTCTTCATAGATCGTAAAGATTTCCTTGATTCTATGTAAACATCTCCGCGAATAATTACCTGTACAGGAATATTGCAGCTAACAACGTACGGAAGTTTCAGAAAATCTGTCTATGTTGTTTTCAAGTGATTGATCCAAGTGATTGCCGTAATTGATCCAACCACTATAGAAAGCCAATCATTTAACGAAATTAGTTTCAAAGAAGAATGTTACTAGGATTACAATCTAGGAGAGAGGTAATTCACCTCACAAAGCTATTTGAAATTCATTGAAAGAAAGAAGAAAAATTACAATAGTATACTGGAAATTACAAATGTACAGAAGCATATATATACAAAATTCGACGGAGAAAATAGCTAAATTTTTTTTTACCGTTTTTTGCCATTTTCCCCCGAGATTGGAAAAAAAACGAAAATTTGAAAAAAATGAAATTTTCGAATATTTTACTACATTATGCTTTTAAAATGAAAAATATTTTATATTTACTAGTTTACAGTTAAGATCATTGAGTGCTTATGTTTCTTGTATAATAATAGGGGAAATTTGTGTCAACAAATATATGTGCACCACTCCTTTAATGTTAGCACCGTGATAGAATGGCTACTAAAATAAAATTAATTTATGAAGAGACCCATTTAAATATTAAGGAATCTTACGAAGTTCCCGCTTTATGGCAGAGAGTGTTATAATAACGGGGCCAGAATCATTTTAGTTAATACCGGTATGTTAAAATCAAATATATATTACGGATAAATAAATATAAATAAAATTATATATATATATATATATATATATATATATATATATATATATATATATATATATATATATATATATATTATGGAGCCGGAAATTTTGAACTCATTAAAAAATCTTTCGGAAATGTCGGCAAAAACCGGAAAAATTAATTTAAAAACTATTTCTTCTACTGATGTTAATCTTATTTGCTGTAACGTGTCTGCAGCGTATATAAAATGTATTTCGCTAGCGGGAAAAGTACATAGAGCAGCAGGTTTTAATTTTATTTTTTAGTTTTCTGATTTCTGGTGAAAAATCCCTCTTCATTATTTGTATATTTTTCAAACAACTCAGAAAGAGAGATGATCTTATTTGCGCATACTTATACACCACACAAGTGTAAATTTGAGCAGCAGGAAATATATTTTAAAAAATTAACGTGTGAAACTTCCGTTCCTTATTATTAACTACTAGCAAAATACCCGTTCTTCGCACAGAGAGAATACATTTCATTTTTGACATAAAGGAAACCAAAACTGTCACCAATGAACTGGAATCTCAAAATCTATGAATTCGACACTAGTATAAGTTATTTTCAATTACTTTTACATGTCACCCTCCCCCTTTAGGAGTCCTGATGAGGTATGAATTTTGATTTAAACGGCATCGGAAGTGTCACTGTTCATCTCAGCGACCCCAAACTATGGATTCGACACTAATATCGGCCATTTTCGATCATTTTTTATGTATTTATCCCTTCTCCCTCCCCCTAGGTGCGGCGCTGAATTTGGATTTAAATGGCATCGAAAATGTTACTGTTCATCTCAGCGACTCCAAAAACTATGGATTCGACACTAATATCGGTCATATTTGATTCTTTTTATATATCGATCCTTCCCCCATAATGAAGTTACGCCGCTGAATTTATATTTAAACGCCATCGGAAATGTTACTCTTCATCTCAGCGACCCCAAAAACTATGGATTAAACAGTAATATCGGCCATTTTCCATCACTTTATATCCTTCCCCCAACTTGCGGTAATGAATTTGGATTTAAACAGGATCGAAAGTGTCACTGTTCATCTCAGCGACCCCGAAAATTATGGATTTGACACTAGTAATATCGGCCATTTTCAATCATTTTTATACATCTTTTCCTCCCTAAAGTTGTGGACCTGAATTTGGATTTGAACGGCATCGTAAGTGTCACTGTTCATCTCAGCGGTCCCGGAAACTATGGATTCGACACTAATATAGGTCATTTTCAATATATATCACCCTTCCTACCTCCAAGTTGCAAATTCAAAGTGAAATGATAAAAACTATCTTAGGCCCGAACCCCATCTATGTTGAAAATTTTATTGAGATCGGTCTGGTGGTTCAAAAGTTGTTAAGTTAAAAATATAGTCACTTTCATTTTTATATAATTTGTCACACTACAAAACAGGTATTTGTTTAATTACAAAATTTTGTGCATAGAGTTTATATAAAAGTATATAAGAGAATATTAAATAATAGTATTTGTATGTTTTAGCGCTTGAGTATTAGTGAGATTTGCTTACTGCTGTGTCTTTTAAGAAGTAATTTGGTTAAAATTAACAAAATTTCAAAAGATCAAAGAGCACATTAAGAACTCAGTTTCATTCAAGAGCCCTATTTGCTGCAACAGAAAAGCTTCATAATGTTATATGTATATGAAGCTGTTAAGGTCCTGTAATTAATGCACAACCATCGAATAAACAACTAAAAAGCATATAAAGGAAATGCGTGCAGACTATTAATTTTTAACAATAATTACAACAGTTTTATTTTCGATTTTTTTTTTTTTTTTTACAGTTTGATTTCGATATACTGAGTATCTTCTAGTTTGCGTTTCTTCGTTTGTAGAAATTCCCAATGTGAGCAGAAAATTCCCCTTTGAGAAATTTTGCTTCGTGTTGCATCACACATTAAGGCGAAACAGGAATTCCTGTTCCGCCTTAAGATAAGATGCTTATCAACATGTTTTCTAATATGGCTTAAGGATGTAAGGCGAAACAGGAAAAGGCGAAACAGGGAGGAATCCAAATCGTAGCTTACACACGCCACCGATATTATCGGCCGATCCTCCGACACGCAGATGCTGTCGGTCAAGCCCCAGATAATGTCGGCGGTATCGCCGACACCGATTTTGTCGGTGGCAATGTTTTCTTATGATTGGATGCACATGTGGCCGATAATGTTGGCCGGCCAGTGGGTTAGATGAAGAGAGTGAGTGACAAGGCGCTGTATATTTTTGTTTCGTTTCTTGTCTTTAGAATTTTGTTGTTTCCATTTTTTTCTATTATAATTGTATAATAATAATATTATTATCTTGTCCTATAAACAACTTCGGAACAGCTTATTATTTTTTTACAGTCTCTGTTTTGGAGTAGCTAATTCCCTTTATTAAATAAGTATAAAATGTGGGAAGTTTGAAGAGTACTGGTTTCCCTCTAAATAGGTATTACCAAATAGAATATAGAAAATTTAGATAACCAAGTTGATTATTTTCCACTAATTTTTAATTTTTGTTCTTTTTCTCTCTGTCTCTCTCTCTCTCTCACACACACACACACTCTTTGATGGTATATTTTTAATCTATTAATGCATTTAAATTTCAATACATTCTGGAAATTAATTTAAGCGTAATTTTCAAATTTTGATACACTGTGAACATAAGCATATGGAAAAAATCCTGATTATTATTACTTCCTTTTATTTTCATTAGAATTGTGTGCAGATCACTTTTCCCGGTTCCACTCAATAAGCAGTGTTTGAATACACTATTCTTTGACGAAACCAACACAATCAAACACTCTTTCCCAAGCTCCAAGGACAAGTTACTCACTTGGCATTTTCTTGATTGTGATCTCAACAATAGGGATGTGACTTCATGCTTCACTTGTTACAGATTTTTTCTCTCACTTCCAAAACTATCCCAAATCTCCCATTTTAAAAAATAATGTGTAGAATGGCAATTGAAAACAAAGACCAAAGCTATGTATCCAAGTTTTCCCTCTCCCCTTTGTACCGGGATCGACCCCCTGATAGAGTTCTGCATTTTAGCTACAGTGACTGGATCAAAAGGTTGTGCATTATTGCATTCTTACCTTTCTAGTTTTCCTTAAATTTTTAGAGATGGCAGGAATTTTTCCATTCGATATTTTAACCGTTATTGAACTTGTGGAATGTAGACTTTGCATATGGGATAAGATAACAGACTCTTTCAAGGACAGGATTGAAAAGCAAAAAGCACGGCGAGAAATTAATGCAAGCCTTGTCCAGGATTTTGAGTTCATGGACAAAAAGAAACGAGAAACGACAGGTATGTATGCAACAGAGCAAATCTGTCTTCAACATTAGGGGAGAGGGGGGGCGGGTAAGATCGTTCCCATATTATATATATATACATATATAGTGATGTTCAAAATATTTCTGTAGCCGAGAAACAATGCTGTAGAGGATCAGGGGAGCAGAATTGTCTTCAACATTGGGAGGCGGGCAGATTTGAGGCTTATTCTGAGTGGACATTAATTTCGTCTCACTTTCCTTTCTAGCGATCGGACACAAATAATCAAATTTCTCTCCCAAAAAACACATTTCTAATCGGATTATTGGGGAGGACAATCTCCCCAGTTCCAAGATTGGAGGGGACATGTCCCCTTCATCGCCCCGGGATTTGCTCCAGTGTATGTATGGAGCAATGTAAAACAGAATTACTAATTCGAATTTTATCATTTAATCTACTATGACATTAATGTTAACTACATGGAAAACAAAATAATATATATACATGTGTTTTCATTGGGAAGGCCGATGGGGGCTGAATTTCAACGTAAACACTATCGGGGTTGTCACTATACATCTGAGCAATCCCGATAAATATGGATTCGACACAAATATTGGTCATTTTCTACTACTTTTACATGTCCCGGCAAACGCCCCCTGAGACCCCCTTGGTTCGAATTGTGAAAAAATCGCCTCTGGCCTCCAGCCGATACCGCGAAAACTATGAATGTGACACTAAAATCTGCCATTTTCTACTACTTTTACATATTCCGGTAAAAGCCCCTATGATCCTCTGGTTCCAATTTTGAAAAAAACCATGCCTCTGGCCAGCAGCCGATGGGGGCAGTATTTGGAAGTCAACGCCTGTGTGAGTATCACCATTCATCTCAGCGACAGTGAAAACTATTGATTTGAGACTAATATCGGTCATTTTCCATTATTTTTACATGTCTCGCAATTCTCCACCCCGGTGACTCCCGGCCCACATACAATGGTGGCTGAATTAGAAAATCATCGCTAATGAAAGTATCACCATTGATCTCAGCGACCGCGAAAACTATGAAATCGACACTAATATCGGTCATTTTCTACTACTTTTACATGTCTGAGTTAACGCCCTCCTGAGACCCCCTGGTTCGAATTTAGTCAAAAACGCTTCACCTTGGTCTAGGACCTGAACCAAGGTATCCGTGTCCAAAATTTGGTAACTCTCGGCCAACTTGTCTGGTTCCCAGGCCGGTCCCGGTTGAAAAAAAAAAAACTCTTCGTCTTGATCTGTGGCCTAGACCAAGCTACCCGCAACCAAATTTTAAAAACTTTCGTCCACTCGTCTGGTCCACGGGCCGCACACAGATAGAGAGACAGACACTCAGGCAAACTCTATATTATTTATATTAGAAAGGTCAGATCCACCGTTATTGTAATAGAGCGGTGCTTGAGTGATTGATCGTAGAAATTTAAAATCCAATGATTGATAATTTCATAGCCTTGTTTTATTACAAGTTTAAACTCTTTAGTCAGTAGAGAAGAGGGCATGATTCGTGGGTCAGAGTTGATGACAATGGGTTTCGGTGGGTCTTGGGTCACAGTGTGTGACAGTGGTTCATGGTGGGTGGTGGGACAGAGTGGGTCACGGTGGGTCATGGGTCACGATGGGTGGTGGGTCAGTTGGTCGTGGCTAAAGTTTTCATTGCCCCACACTCTCTCTGAACTACAGTGTTGAAAATTAATCAGTGAAAATCAATTGCAATTGATCAATCATTTGAAAGTAATTACTGTGGAAATCAAAAATTGCAATTGAATTAATTGCTAATTAATTTCAATTGCAATTACTTTCAATCGATTGATTAATTGCAATTGATTCTCCTTTATTAATGGGCAACTGCAATTAACAATTAACCATTACTTACTTCCGTTGTCAATTGAAATTAACAATTAAATTTACAGACTAATTGTTAATTGTCGATTCAATTGAAATTTGCCCAACACTGCCACTCTTCTCTTCACTGTCCCGATCCGGCCCTTCAAACTTTTTTTTCCTTCTATCGAAGCCAGTACTGCCTATTTGGGAAAAGTCTCAATGTAGAGTGGTAGTGGTAAAAACGATGCATATTCGCCGTTCTGTTGGAAGGGGGGCTGGTGGAATGTGCCGTAAAATTTTACGTTGCCCCCATAGGAAAAAATCTAGATTCGACACTACTAATATGTTATATATATATATATATATATATATATATATATATATATATATATATATATATATATAATATTATATTATATATATATATATATATATAATATAATATATAATTTATATATATATAATTGAGAAACACTATGTTTGTGACCATAACTCTCCCGAACCGCCCCACTGATCTTAATCAAATTTGAAACATGGATGAGTTTTACGGCTGGGCTGGTTTTAGGCTGTTCACTTTGATGGTACAACTTGGGGGGGGGTGTAAAAATAAATAAAATTTAATAATTCCTGAACCACTCGGCCAATCTTGATCAAATTTTCAACATAGATGAGGCTCAGGCCTGGGATCGTGTTATTTAAGTTTGACGAAGTAACGTGGGGGCGGAGAAAGAGGATATATATATATATATATATATATATATATATATATATATATATATATATAAATCAATTTATATAAGACTGAAAGCCACTATTTTTGTAACTTAATAACTCTTGAACTATATCTTGAATATCCTACCGATCGCAATCAAATTTTCAAGATGTATGAGGTTTGGATCTGGAAACATTTTTGTAATTTTACTTTACCGGTACATCCTAGGGGGAAGGGGGGAACGTATAAATAGAAACTAATAAAACCTAATAACTTTTGAACCAGCCAACCAATCTCGATCTAATTTTCAACAAATATGAGGGTCGGGCCTTGGGTGTTTTTTTATCATTTCACTTTGACGAGCCAACGTAGGGGAGGGAGAGGGGGCAGATATATGTAAAAAAAAATAAAAATAAAAATGCCTGTCTCTGTGACTTCATCACTCTTGAACCACCCGACCGATCTAAATCAAATTTTCAATATACATGAGTATAGAGGCAGGGATTACTTTAGGCTATTTACTTTGACGAAACAACGTAGGGGAGGGCGAGAGGGAGAGAAATTTAAACATGATCAAAAATGACCGATATTACTGTTGAATCCATAGTTTTCGGGTCCGATGAGACAAACAGTAACACTTCTGATGCTGTTTCAATCCAAGTTCAGCCCTAATAGTTGGGAAGGTGGAGGGTACAATGGAGGAGAGGGGTATAAACGTTTAAAAATGATCGAAACTGAGTAATATTAGTGTCGAATCAATAGTTTTAGGAGTAGCTGAGATTAACAGTGACAATTCTGATTTCGTGTGCCGCAGCACGGGGGAGGGGGAGCTATATATAATAATAATAATCGAAAAGAACCAATATTAGTGCCTAATCCATAGTTTTCGGGATCATTCTGATGAACTGTGACATCTTCGATCCGGTCTAAATGCAAAATCAGCTCCGCCACTTGCGGGAAGGGGAGAAAGTGATATATAAAATGATCGATAATGGCCACTATCAGTGTCAAATTTATAGTTTTCTGGGTCGCTTAGATGAGCAGTGGTACTTTCGATCATGTTTAAATTCAAATTCAACCCCACAACTTGGGGGAAAGGGATTAACAGATATTTAAAGATAATGGAAAATGACCGTTAATTAGTGCTGAATCCACATTTGTGGGGGGTCGCTGAGATGAACAGTGACACTTTCGTTGCCATGGCCCGCAACATAGGGGAGGAGGAAATATATATATAAATGACCGAAAATGACCATTATTGGTGTCGAATCCATGATTTTTGGGGTCGCCGAGTTGATCAATGATCTTTCCGATGCTGTTTAAATCGATGCCATTAAAAACGAAAACAGCATATTTCACGGGAACTAAACACATGAAATACGGAGTTGTGCTTTAAAATTTTCATTTTAACTTAGCAAAGCGGGTAATATATGCTAGTAATACTAATAAGGCTCAGGTACTGTCCTTTCTCTATTTCAAAACCACCTATTTTTTAAATCTCTTTGCTATAATATCTATTACTGGAGCTATCAGTATATTTTTGTTTTTCGTCTTTATACAACACCAAGGTTATAAAGGAAGGTCTTTTATATGTGGGTTCGAAACTTGAATCTGATAAGTCGTTCCCAACCATACTATCTCCACTCCAGAAAAACTGGATTACAGGGCAGAGTCTAAAGCAAGAAATTTCTCTCTCTTTTGCTAAAAAAACTTTAGTTCGCATACTAGTCATAGCACATGTTTAGAGGTTTTTCAACGAATCTGTATGAGACGAGACCTGCAAATGACACAATACTGAAAGTTGAGCTTACACCAGGAGTCGAATCTGGTATCATCCTAAAACAAAAAAATCCTAATGGCTGACTACTTTAATTCTCATAAATCATTCTAATGTAAAAATGTTTGGTGAGCCCGGCCCCCTAGACTCCCCGTGGATACGAGCATGTGTGACCCCCCACCCTCGAACACAATTTTCTGGAAGAAAGCCTCTATTCTTCCTTTTGTCTGTCTAGTTTACTGAAAACATGAAAAGCAAACTAGATCACAGAGCATAGAGTTGGAAATGATGGACATGTTGCATTGCAGACATATTTCGTACCGTTGGTGATTTTGGGAGGTTTTCCAGGGACAAAATTCATCTCGGAGTTATATCTCCTATGGTGCTCAATATGAGTTGAGTTGATTTTGTCGTCCCTTTCAGCAGCGAGGCTATATAAGACGGGACCTACTGATTAATTGACAAACCCGAACTACATGAGCTCTCACCGGAATCGAACCCGGGTCTCTCACGCCAAAGGCACGTACGCTAACCACTTAGACACAAAGAAGCTCGGAGCTCATATTAGAAAAGAAGAAAGCACATTATGGGAATTTCAGTGCAGACAACTAAGTACGACGACTGTTAAAAGAATATTTTTCATCTTGAATATATTGTAATAATGGTCAATCTTATTCGATAATGTCATTTTTTAAAAAAATAGCATTCTCTTTTCTGTAACTTACTACAGTATACAAGTTAAATTTCACACAGTGTGCAAAAGAGGGGAGGGATTACAACGTACGATGGGCTTCGTTCGCTTCCTATCCGATGGACAAAACCTTTCTTGTAAAATTCAGCGTTTCAAAGAACCTGTGTGGTTGCTGATAGCTACACATAAATTGACAGAATTTTAGTACTGTCTGCGTGAAGCAAAGTCTGAATTTTAGTACTGAAGCTGCCTGAGGCAAAAAAGCAAGCACACCGCAGGCGTGGTCGCTTCTGTGCCTCGTAACATTGTGTTTAAAAAAACAGACACAAGGCCACTTGTCAGTTCTTGCAACTGATAAGGCTTTTTTTCTTTTATACAAATCATATTGTTGTTTGAAGCCTTTTTATTCCTTTCAAAAACAATATAACCAGATTCATGGGAACCCACAGCAATTGTAATAAAAGTTGAAAAAAATTCAGATACTTTATTATTATTATTATTATTATTATTATTATTATCACATAATATTTTTCGTTAGTCCTCACAGCAATTAATACTTAGCAGCAGGGGTTAAAGTGTGTGGGAACGCGGGGAACCCTATCCCCACCTCCAAAAAACTGTGTACGGCGTCCTCCTACTTCCTAAGCAATTACAATGGGCAAAGATAGGCATGGGGGATGGCGTGACGTCATGCCGCTACCTACCGTACCCCTACCTTTTCAGATGATTCCATCCCATCTAGCCTAATCCCACCACGCCTAACGACTTATCAGCCACTTATATCTCCAAAATAAGAATGTCTACCATTTTAGGCGAGATGGGAATTTCCATCTTACTTAATCCCATCTCGCCTAAAATGGCGGTAGGATGCAAGGAGGGAATTTCTGTACTGAAGAGGGAATTCCTCTAATAGAATTTTAACCAGATATTTCAATCAATATTGGCAATCTCTGTCAATTACAATATAAATATATAATAAGTACTATACAAGAAGAAAGCATAGGGAAAAGGCGATTTAGTGAATTTAGTTCACTTTTGGTTTATTTTGGGAATACTGGAAATTGATTGGCAAAGAGAAGCTAATCAGAAACAGGATAGAAATATAGAGGGTGTTTCAAAACAACACTTACAACGTTTGAGAGCTCATTCCTGACACCGTGATAAGACAACTTGGGTGCACAATGCTTCCTTTTGGCGCTATGACCAGCCAAAAACCAGTCGGAAAAATGCCCAAAACAGCCGTAACTCGAGAACAAAATGTCGGATCGAAGTCGGGGGAAAGGAAATGTATATTATTTTTAGCCATGGCTTCCATTAATGCACAACCCGATATGGTACAGAGGCAGCACAAAGGTCACCTCAAATAAATTGAAGAATTATGGGGATATTTTATGAAAGGGGGTTATAGCCCCACACAAGTTACTGGCACATGCAAGGAGCATTAGAATATTAATTCTGTGACATTTGTGAAAAATCTGACGCTCACTGGCATTTCCGGAACAAAATTTTGAATTTTTATAAAGATACATCATCTAATGCTTCGTCCCCTGTGCCCCCCTAAGGCGGTGCGTTACCAAAATAGCATTCCATATTTCAAAAATGCATACTCTTTTGCTACAATGACGCCAAATTTCACACTAATTAACAAAAACACCTTCTTCTCGTATGTCCCTACTAAGGATATTTCTGGTCATTTTCTTACTTTTGAAAGGGGGCTGTAGCCCCATTATCAGTCACTCTTACATGTAAGGAGCATTGGAGCATTAATTATGTGACATTCGTGATTAATCTGACGTTTACTGGCACTTCGAAAATAAATTTTGGGATTTGGTAACACATCACCCACCAGCTTTTTACGGCCCTTGCCCCCCGAAGGGGAGCCTTCCCAAAATAATGTTTGAGACGGCTTTACCCCACCCAACACAAGTACATACTGATCATGTGTAAAGAATGTTCCTCGAGGTACATTGGAATGTACATGATAGGTACGTGAATAGAGCAATCATGTGAAATACACATGTAAGGAATAAGGTTACTTCCGCCCAAAAGTACGTGCATGACACATACCGAGGAATGTATCTATTATGTGTATATCACGTACCGTGTATGTACTTGACACATTTACTTGGCATTGGCATGTGCCAGGAATGTACTAGGCATGTCAGTAATGTTCCTTAGGGCAGAGCTATGCAACTGGGGGTGCGAGTACTTAAATACTAAACCCTTAACGCTTTATTTTTACGTTCGAATTTAGAAGCTTGTACTTTTAAAAAAAGCCAAGCAACTAACTCTGAAAATATATGCCCTCCTCCGGCATCTGTGTGGCAATTTAACTATCTATTAAAATACTACAGTAACTTTTACGAGCGACCGAGCTCTAACCTATAATCTTAGCATTCAAACCTTTGATTTACGGTTATTTGTGATTTCACGTTTATAACAAAGACAAATATTTTTAAAAGAGTGTAGTTTAAATAAATTACTGAAATAAATATTTTTCACAAAGTTTATCCTTTTAAATTATTGTTCAAAGGTCTTTGCCTTTAGTAAGCCTTCTCCGAAATACATGCAAATGAATTGTGCTGCCATCTTTTGAGCTCTTTTAAAATACACATATATGTTTCTCGACAATGAGATCTCAGAAACTACAGGCTCTAGAAAGATGACGTTTTCACTGATCGATTGCAAATTTCATGTAGATTGTCCAGTTCTAATTGAATATTTAAAAAACATGGGCACTATTTCTTTAGTACATTTTTACGGGTACATTGGAAGTGTTGAACTTTCAAAAAAATAAAATAAAACATCACATCCTAATCATTACACATTCCAACACCACACTGTTGTATATAGCGGTTGTATATGTCTCCGGCATTTGTTTCATAGCCAAATAATAATGGAAAAGGAAGGATAACCATTTCCTGAAGGATGTCTATATTATCAGGCTGAATTTCTTTAAGGAGTTAGTTTATACTTAAACTTACGTCTTCCCGAAAATTTTATTTAACGTCTAGTTTTAACGTACAGGTTTTGAAATAATTCTCTGCTGTGTAACGTCACAATATAACCATCAATGCTAATTTTATGAGGACAATTCTGCCAGTGGGGTTTAGAATATTACAACCTAGAGAACGCATCAAACGTCAGAAAATTGCAAAATGACACACACAATATATTACAATGTGGCTAATCTCAGAAAGTGGCTATAGAAGTGAAAAGCATATGGCTAAAAAGCCACTATTGGCTCTTTGGAAATTATGTGACTAACGGCGTTCTCAAAATGGCCAGATCTCGTCACAAAGTGGCTAAATTGGCAACCCTAGTCGCAATACGAAGCAACTTACGCACAACCATGCCATGGTACATGGGGTATGTGCCATTCACATTCCTCACATTCCAGTGAAGCATGTAAAAGTACCTTTCAAGTGTCAGAAATTCCTCGAAAGGCACGTACCTAGCGACACGTGCTATGCATATGAAATGTACATTTTTCAAGTACCAGGTACGTAAACGGTACATATGGAACTTCAATGGCACATTCCTAGAATGTACCTGGTTGGGTGGGACTAGCTTTGTGAATGAGTGTTTTTGCATTTCGTAACAAATACAACTCATTTGCCCCAAAATCTTTACGAATAATTATTGGAGAAAACTGCTTCCAAAATTTAACATTGAACCTCCCATAAGGAAAATGAACTTCTGTGTTTACACTTCCAAAAGGGGGTCTAAACATTAATTTTCTTCTACTTCCTTTAGCAATTCGAAAAATTCAGATATTTCTCAATAAGAGTGCCAAATTTTATATTAATGGTGTGAAAACTTCATCTTCCCCCAGTGCTGTAGAAAATTACACGAATTGTATAACAGTCTGTATATATATATATATATATATATATATATATATATATATATATATATATATATATATATAACTCAAAATCACGTTTTCAGTCAAAAGAAAAAAAATTTCATTTGTTTACCTTTGGAATACCAATATCTAATCTAAATGATCTAGACCCTCAAAAGTATTGTAATATTTATTTTGTATATTACTGTTACGCACACGCCTAAAATGCCATGATTGTTCTTTCATTTTAGTAGATATTTCTTTTAAAGTTATGTGTTTTAAGTAACATTCCGTATTTTGGAATGCAAAATATTGATGATAATGCTTCTACAATAACTTTGTTTTCCTTCTGTCGTATCTTCCTTTCTCACCTCGCAAAAGTCCATTTATGGAAAAAAATGGTTGGAAAATGAAAATAGGGATATTTCACCCTGTTTGACAAGTCTTGTTATAAAATACTGTACTTAGAAGTTAAATTCTGTACCACCAGACATGTCAACTCTGACGCCAAATCATAGCAGTTATAGTAGTATTAACTGTGGTCGTAGTAGTAATAATAGAAGTAGTAGTAATATTAGTAGTATTACAGTACTTTGCAGTCTTGAATAAAGAGTCAGTTTCCCAAACACACTACGATTAACATAGACTGACAGTAAGACCGTACGAACACGGCAAAGGCAGGGGTAGTGGAGGACATTTAAGGGAAAAAATGACAACATTAGTTTCCAATCCGTCCTTGAGTGCCCGGTTCCAACTCGGAAATACGTGCGCCCGGTTCGGCCCTATAGCATTTCTGTCCGGGCCGAACAGGACACGCCCAGCCCGTGCAGGGCAGAGCCCTGCAAACCCAGGCCCGAAGACGGCCCGGCCCGACCCGAATGGATCTGAATTCTGTGCCCGGCTCGACCCGGCCCGGGCACGAAACGGGCCGGGCACAAATCGGGCCGAAACGGGCCGAGCACAAATCGGGCCGAGGCGGGCCGGCCCGACTCGGCCAGACGGCCCGAACACTGTGAAAGACGGATCGGAAACTAATGTTGGCAGCCTGTGTTAATCGTAATGTGTTTGGCATGGGCGGCGATTAGGGGGGGCAAAGGAGGGTAGTTGCCCTCTCACTTTTTTAAAGTAACCAATTAATGTATATAGTTTCATTTGGAAATGTAACGATTTTGTATGTGTTACTGATTAATAGGAAAAAATGCTGCCATATAATATTTGCTGTTGCGTGAATACGTATTGGTTGTCTTCCCGTGGAGTAAAGAAAGCTACAGTAATTGCGTTTTAATCGCCACAGAAATTAACCCCAAAAAATAACCTATTGGAGCACAATTTCAGCATACTTTCATTTCTTCTTACAAGGGCTCGATATGTTAGTGAGCCGCTTTGAAGCTAATCGAAAGAACATTATGCAAAAAAGTAGGGCCTATTTCACAAGTTATTCATTAATTGCACAAAAATTGACAGTTCCTAAAATGTCTTTTCTTCTTTCTAAAGTAAGGAATATCGATTAAAAAGAGCGTGATAAGAAACAACTTCTACCTTTTCCATTGTTTTGTAGTGTAATGTACGAGTGAAGTGTTGTGTTTAAGGATGTACGAGTATATATACAATAAAATGTAGTAAATTGAACATAATTCTAGACTTTAAGTTTATTTTGTATAACTGAAGTGTGGATTGTAAGTATTGTTGTGTTTTGATGTGTTCCAAGAAAGTGAAATCTGCACCAAATGGCAACGAACATATTTCAAGAAGTTGCAAAAGCAAATATTTCTTTAAATGTCGTAGCATATGCTTGTAGTATTTACTGTCTTTCATTTTCTAAGAGTAATAACATACATTTAATATCATGTGTGGAATTAAATATTAAGTTTTTCATTAATCCTCAGTTTCAATATAACTTTTGCAAAACAAGCATCATTATTCATTACTATGATTAATATTATCCTTTCTATTTATTTGTTTTGCAAATTTATTAAATAATCTGATCACACAATTTTCCAGACAGAATTTTAAGATTTTCATGAGCAAGGAATCAAATCTCTTCTTACACTTTCGTTGTTTAAGAGTACAAAGGGCTAGTATCTACTTGCGTTGTTCTTCTCAATTTACTTAATAAACTATTATATACGATATACGGTATTTTAACTGAAAATATAGTATCCTATTAGTTATACAACCTTTCGTCAAACAAAATGTTAGAAACAACCAGGAAAACTAACATTTATATACAAATATTCAGATCATGTCTTGCCCCCTCACTTTTAACGTCCAACCACCGCCACTGGTGTTTGGGAAATTAACTCTTTATTCAAGACTGTAAAGTACTGTACTTCTACTACTCTTATTACTATTACTACTGCTACTGCTATTATTATTATTATTATTATTATTATTATTATTATTATTACTTCTACTACTACAACTGCTACGAGCGTCAGAGTTGACATGTCTAGTGGTACATACTTTACAATCTAAGTACAGAAAAAATCGAAGAAATACTAGTTATTATGGCCAGTCTGCGTAGTCTGGCCAGTAGAATGCATTCACATCTGGTGCTAGAGGTCGTCGGATCGATCCCTCCTCGTGTTATGTGAGCTTTGTTGTGGACAAAAATCGTGAGCGTGGGAGTTTTTGGATTAGACCGTTTTCGTCCACTGTCTTCATTCCACCAATTCATCCATCATCATTCATACGTCTTGAGCCGTAATTGCCTAAAGAACATATGAGAAAGTCAAGTCCTTGACCTACTAATTAGAATTTGTTCCGCTACATTAGACCACGGAGGCCAAAACCATGAACTGGCGTGTTCATAAGATTAGCGCAATTTGTAGTAATGTTCAATTAACACGGCAAATTCCAAATCATATTACATGTTCCTGTATTCTTTATAATTCGATGCTACAATAATAATAACAAAAAACAATGATCAAATAAATCACCCAGACCCCAGGATCGATGAAGTGTTCCTGGAACGGTGCGTAACAAGTAAATAACAGAGCTATATGACGGAATGCGAGGCAGTAAATCAAAACAAAATCCACACATATCATTGTTGAGCAAAAAATACCTCAAAAGTCCCCTGAATGAAAAATGTATAAATATCAGCTGTCAAAAATGCCTCTTAACATCACATATAATAGAAGGGATAGTTGATATTAAGAAAATGAAAATATAAGGTTTCCTAAGAAACCAATAGTGCAAAATGAACATCGCTTTACTGTATGTCCTTGTACGCATCGAATAGCACGGAAACAAATTCAACAGTTTCAGGCTTTAAAGCATTTCTCCGTTCCTGGGTACTAAAATCTCTTTCAGTAGACGCACTAGAAGCAGGGATGACGAGATACTGACGCGTTAATTTACACAATTTTGGTAATGTTTGTTCTTGTTGCTTCCACCACTGCAGCATATCTAGTTCTCTTACACATGATGACATGTTGAGGTAGATGTCTACTTCATCATCAAATTCACCAGAGACTGAATGTCTATCTTCCCAATCCATTAGTTTATTCTTCTTGGTAGGTGGTTCCAAGTTATGACAACTAGCCTAAAGGAGACGATGGTGAGAAATAAATGAAATAGTGGAGTAAATAAAGTGGAAGGAAACAGGAGAACGCCGCGAACCCCCCACACGGTGTTTGTCCACCACAAAGTTCACTTGGCGAGAGCTCGGATCAAACCAGGGACCCATACACCAGAGGTGAACGCTCAACCGCTGAGCCACCGTTCCAGGAAGACCTAATCGACCCTGGCGATTTGGTAATTTATTTGATCATTATATTTTGTTATATTTGTAGCATCATATTATAAACAATACATGAACATGTAACACCATTCGATATTTGCCTTGCTAATTGAACATTACTACAAATTGCACTGATCTTATGAGCACGCCAGTTTATGGTTTTGTCCTCCGTGGTCCAATGGTAGCGTACCAAATTCTACTTACTAGGTCAAGTACTTGACTTTACCATACGTTCTTTAGGTAACTACGGCTCAGGCTGAATGGATGATGATGGGATGAATTGGTGGAAAGAAAACAGTGGGAGGAAGCGGGACCACCCCAGAAACTCCCATGCACACGATGTTTGTCCACAACAAAGCTCACATAGCATGAGCACGGATTGATCCGACGACCTCTAGCACCAAATGTGAGTGTTTTTTCTATTGAGCCACTATTCTCCCTCGTAGATCAAGCATCGGTTCACATTCTACGCAGACCGGCCCGTAGACTAGCATTTCTCAATTTTATTCTGTACTTAGAAGGTAAATTCGGTACCATCAGACATGTCAACTCTGACGCGAAGTCGTAGCACTTGTAGTAGTATTAGCAGTGGTCGTAGTAGTAATAGTAAAAGTAGTAATAGTAGTAGTAGAAGTAGTAATAGTAATAGTATTACCAGTACATCACAGTCTTGAATAAAGAGTCAGGTTCCCAAACACATTACGATTAACATAGGCTGACAGTAAGACCGTACAAACAGGGCAAAAATAGAGGTAGTGGAGGACATTAAAACAACAAGTAGGCTGACAACATTAGTTTCCGAACCGTCTTTCAGACTATAGGGCCAAACCGGGCCGGCCCGGTTCGGCCCGATTCGGCCCGAAATGTGCCCGGCCCGGTTAGGGCCCGGTCCAGTTTGATATTACTTGAAACGGGTCGGGCCGGGCCGGGCACCGGGCCGAATCGGGCGCGCCCGGCCCGTGCAGGGCTCTGGTGCATGGCTCTGATTCATATCCACTGCAAACGCTGTTTTTGTTCCACTTTGATTTTTATTTTAGTACTTAGACGAGAATTGTGTTCTATGTCTTAATTTTCTGCATTCATTCACATATGGAAAGATTCGTTTACGTATCTAAATGTTTCATTACGTATGGAGAGCTAAATGACAAACAGGCATGTGCTGATATTAATACAAAGTTTCGAAATATTGAATTATTAAGTATTTCAATCAATGTTGCTTGTTTATACAATTAATAACAAGTCTTATTATATTTAAAAGAAGAAAAGCACATCTGCAAAATTTCTCCCGATTGCAAAGGTTGACTTCGAGGTTCTAACCTGGTTTACTTTTTCCCGAAGATACCCGAAGCTGGACTTAGAAAATTTTGTCCTTAAAATGGCAATAAACAATGCCCTCGACCTTTGAGACAACATGTACCTTTCGGGAGTCAACTTTCAAAAGTTTGGTGTGGGTTCTTTTGCCCCATAAAACTGTTTTTCTGCAGAAAATAAAAAGCATTCCTTTATTTTTTTGCGTATTTGTCCATACAAAAAGTTTCGTTGGAATTCTTCGTGGCCTTTACACACATATGGCATACTGTTACCAGCATTTTTTATATTTCGTGATCAAAGGTTTGGAAGGGTTCGAGCCCCCTAACCGTTTTTCTCAGAAAAATACGAAACCCGTTTGCCCTCAATTTAAACCTACAATATCTGTGCAATATTTGATTCAATTTGGTTCACTTCTTCGCGTCTTTCGGGCGTCAACTTTTAAAATTTTGGGTGGGTCTCTTGCCGCCTAAAACCGTTTTCCCGCAGATCATAAAAAACCTGTATTCCTTTATTTTTTGCGTTTTGTCCATACAAAAGGTTGTGTTGCAATTCTTCATGTCCTTTACACACATCTGACATACTAGCACTTTTCATATTTCGTGATCAAAGGTTTGGAGGGGTCGGCGGCCCACACTTCTATTTTCCCCAGGAAAATACGAAACTCGTATTCCCTCATTTTATGTCTACAATATCTGTGCACAATTTAATTCACTTCGCCTCACTTCTTCTTGCCTTTCGGGCATCAACTTTCAAAATTTTGGGTGGGTTCTTTTGCCCCCTACAACTGTTTCTCCGCAGAAAATAAAAAAAACGTATTCCTTTATTTTTTGCGTATTGTCCATACAGAAAGTTTCTTTGGAATTCTTGGTGGGCTTCACACACACCTGACAATCTGTTACTACCCCTCTTGATATTTCGTGATCAAAGGTTCAGAAGAGTCCGGGCCCCAACTAATCGTTTTTTTTAGGTAAATACTAAACTCGTATTCCCTCGTTTTATGTCTACAATATTTGTGAAAAATTTCATTCACTTTCGTTTACTTTTTCTTACTTTTTGGCGTCAAATTTCAAAATTTTGGGATGGGGTCTTTTGCCCCATAAAACTGTTTTTCCGCAAAAATAAAAAACCCGTATTCCTTTGTTTTCAGTGCATTGTCCATACAAAAGTTTCGGTGCAATTCTTCATGTCCTATACACACATTTGAAATACTGTTAGTAGCACTTTTGATTTTTCGTTATCAAACGTTTGGACGGGTCGGCGCTCCACCCGACTGTTTTCTCTAGAAAAATACGAAACCCGTAACCTCATTTTCTGTCTGCAATATCTGTGCAAATTTCATTTACTTCGGCTCATTTTTTCTTTTCTTTCGGGTGTCAACCTCAAAATTTTGGGTGAGAGATTTTGACCCCTAAAACAGTTCTCCGCAGAAAATAAGAAACCAGTATTCATTTATTTTTTGGTTATTTTGCATACACAATGTTTCGTTGCAATTCTTCATGTTCTTTACACACATCTGACATACTGTTACTAGCGCTTTTGATATTTCGTGATCAAAGGTTTGGAGGGGTCGGTGCCTCACCCAACCTTTTTCTTCAGCAAAATACGAAACTCATATCCTCATTTTACGTCTGTAATATCTGTGCAGAATTTCATTTACCTCGGCTAATGTCTTTTTACCTTTCGGGCGTCAACTTTTAAAATTTTGGATGGGGTTTTTTCCCCCTAAAACCGTTTCTCGCAGAACATTAGAAACTCATATTCCTTAATTTTTTGCGTATTGTCCATACAAAAAGTTATGTTGCAATTCTTCGTGTCCTTTACATACCTCAAATACTGTTACTAGTACTTTTGATATTTCGTGATCAAAATGTTTGAAGGAGTCCGTGCCTCACTCAACCTCTTTTTCCAGGAAAATACGAAACCCGTATTCCCTCGTTTTAAGCCTTCAATATCTGTGCAATATTTCACTCACTTCGGTTCACTTGTTCTGACCTTTCCAGCTTCAAATTTAAAATTTTGGGGTGGGTTGTTTTGCCCCATAAAACAATCTTTCCGCAGAAAATAATAAACCCGTATTCCTTTATTTTTTGCGTATTGTCCAAACAAAAAGATATGTTGCAATTCTTCATGTCCTTTACACACATCTCAGATACTGTTACTAGTACCTTTGATATTTGGTGATCAAAGGTTTGGAGGGGTTGGCGCACTACGGAACCGTTTTCCCCAGGACAATACGAAACCCGTGTCCTCATTTTATGTCTGCAGTATCTGTGCACAATTTAATTCACTTCGGCTCACTTCTTCTTGCCTTTCAGGCTTCAACTTTCAAAAGTTTGGGTGGGGCTATAGCCTTTAAAACCGTTTTCCCGCAGAACATAAAAAACCCGTATTCCTTTATTTTTTGCGTATTGTCGATACGAAATATTTCTTTGGAATTCTTCATGTCCTTTACACATATCTGACATACTATTAATAGTACTTTCGATATTTCGTGATCAAAGGTTTGGAGGGGTCGGCACCCCACGCTTCCGTTTTCTCAAGGAAAATACGAAACCCATAATCCCCCATTTTATGCCTACAATATCTGTGCACAATTTCGTTCACTTCGGCTGAATTCTTCTTACCTTTCGGGCATCAACTTTCAAAATTTTGGGGTGGGTTCTTTTGCCCACAAAGTAATTTTTCCGCATAAAATAAGAAACAAGTATTCATTTTGTTTTTGCGTATTCTCCATACACAATGTTTCGTTGCAATTCTTCATGTCCTTTACAGACATCTCACATACTGTTACTAGCGCTTATGAAATTTCGTGAACAAAGATTCGGAAGCGTCCGTGCCACACTTAACCGGTTTTTTTTAGGTAAATGCGAAACCCGTATACCCTCATTTTATGTCTACAATATCTGCGCAAAATTTTATTAAATTCGGTTCACTTTTTCTTCTTTTTCGGTACCAAATTTCAAAATTTTGGGGTGGGGCCGTTTGCCCCATAAAACCATTTTTCCGCAAAAATGAAAAACCCGTATTTTTTGTTTTCAGCACATTTCTCACACAAAAAGTTTCGTTGAAAGTCTTCATTTCCTTTACACACATCTCACATACTATTAATGTTATTTTTGATTTTTTGTTATCAAACGTTCGGGAGGGTCGGCGCCCCACCTAACTGTTTTCTCTAAGAAAATATAAAACCCTTATCCTCATTTTACGTCTGCAGTACTTGTACAAATTTCATTCACTTCGGCTCATTTCTTCTTGTCTTTCGGGTGTCAACTTTCAAAATTTTGGGTAGGAGCCTTTGACCCCTAAAACAGTTTTTCCGCAGGAAATAAGAAACTCGTATTTATTTATTTTATGGTTATTTTCCATACAAAATGTTTCGTTGCAATTCTTCATTTCCTTTACACACACCTCACTGTTACTAGTACTTTTGATATTTCGTGATCAAAACTTTGGAAGGGTTCGTGCCCTTTCCAATAGTTTTTTCCTGGAAAATTCGAAACCCGTATTCACTCATTTTACGTTTACAATATGTGTGCACAAGTTCATTCATTTCGATTCACTTTTCCTTGCTTTTCGTTCCTCAACTTTCAAAATTTTGGGTGGGTGCTTTTCCCCGTAAAACCATTTTTACGCAGAAAATAAAAAAACAGTATTCGTATGTTTTTCGCATATTATCCATACATTAAGTTTCGTTGCAATTCTTCATGTTCTTTAGACACATCTCACATACTGTTACTAGCACTTTTGATATTTCGTGATCAAATGTTTGGAGGGGTCCGTGCCTCACCGAACCTTTTTTTGCAGGAAAATACGAAACCCGTATTTCCTCATTTTAAACCTACGGCATCTTTGCAATATTTCACTCACTTCGGTTCACTTCTTATCTTTCTCGCGTCAACTTTAAAATTTTGGGGTGGGTTCTTTTACCCTATAAAACTGTCTTTCCGCAGAAAATTAAAAAAAATTACACAAATTCCTTTATTTTCTGCGTATTCCTTTATTTTCTGCGTATTGTCCATACAAAAAGTTTCGTTGTAATTCTTCATGTCCTTTACACCCATCTGAAATTTGTTACTAGTACTTTTGATATTTCATGATCAAATGTTTGGAGGACTCCGCGCCCTACCCAGCCGTTTTTTAAAGGAAAATAAGAAACCCGTATTCCCTCATTTTATGTTTATAATATCTGTGCAGAATTTCATTCAGTTCGGTTCACTTCTTCTTACCTTTCGGACGTCAAATTTCAAAATTTTTCGTGGGGGCTTTTGCCCCCTAAAACTGTTTTCCGCAGAACATTAAAACCTCGTATTCCTTTATTTTTTACGTGTTGTCCATAGAAAAAGTTTCGTTACAATTCTTCATGTCCTTTACACACATCTGATATACTGTTACAAGCATTTTTGATATCTCGTGATCAAGGGTTTGGAGGGGTCCGTGCCCCATTCTACCGTTTTTTTTCAGGAAAATATGAAGCCTGTATTCCCACATTTTACGTCTGCAATATCTGTGCACAATTTTATTCACTTGGGTTCAGTTATTCTTGTCTTCGCGTGTAAATTTTCAAAATTTTTGGTGAGTCTTTTATATTGAACCTTTACTTTATGTAAGTTTTTCTTTTTTAAAATTCTTTTTTTGGGGGGGAGAAGGAGAGAAATGTTTTTTCTGATATGTGTCTTTTGCCATTCATCTTTTTGAACTGCTTAAGTAAGATCGTTTTGTAACTTTTGATGTCATCCAACTCCGTCACAATAATAAAATTGTCATTCTTAACAATTTGTTTTATTTCCTTATTTTTCAGTTTGCCACACTGATATATTTTTAACAAAATTGAGGTTTGGTCTAACGCCTTTTGAATTCGGAACCAACCCAACGGCCGAGTTTTTTGGGTTGCCTACTATTGCAGGAAAACGGGAATTGCAGGTGGTAATGCACTTTTGGAGTCGTGTATACATTAGTTCTATTACTTTCACTAGTAATTGTAGGAGAGGCATCGTAACATTATACTTCCACATTATTTTAATTGAATATTTCCTTCCTCTATGAGAACAACGTGAATACCATTCTTATTACTGTATTACCGAATTCCTATTTTAACATCTATTATAAATTGTGTTCTCTTTAAGAAGCAATTAGTGAAATATTGATTGATTTAATTTCTATTTCGATTATCTTCAGTAACTTCCCCTGTATTTATTATCAATTAACATAAAAATGCTTTTCACATTACTAGTTTTTACGCAATTACACAATATGTATTTAATTTGTTCTCTGTGTGGCTCTTCCCATTTTTGATACTTCTTCTTAAACAGTACTCTCACTGCGGTTTAACATTTTAATTTTAGGACAAGGGAGATAGAACATTAATATTGGCTTGCGAAGTTTGTCAGTGAGATGCCTTCTGAGATCATTTTTTTCTTTTCCTTTGGCATCAGGTGCGAACTTATGAATTATTTTGGACTGACAATACGGTTTCAAGTAAGGCAATGTGTCCAGCTTGAATTTTGGAAGCATTTTTTATAGTAATATTTGCAGAAAACACTTGCTGAGATTTTCTTCAAATTCCTTATAGCATTGGTAATCTTAACGTTAAAGAAGTGTAAACTGATATGATCTGTAACAAAAATATAAATATATTATAAAAAGTTCGAACAGATGTTTCGAGAGATCAGAACTTCATAATACTCAATTCAACTATAAGTGCAATTTATATCACAGATGGTATGACATTGCAAACATATCAAATGAAATACATAGGGAAAGAAAAATATTATATATTTCTATTTTTATTACGGTTTAAAGCACTATACCGATAAAATATTACCAGTGGTTTGTAGGACTAAGAAGTTGGAGTTTGTTCCTTCTGGCTTCAATAAGTGCCTGTTCCTAATCATTAGAGACCACTTATGTTATGAAACCCTAACATATTTGCACATAGTTAACCCCCTCTTCCGTCTCCAGGGCGGTCTCCGAGCTATGTAACGAATTAGCAAGGAACAGGTAAACGTCTTCAATCTGTTATCGATCTATAAAGAACAATAAGAGTAATAATTGGTTGGCCAATGTCGAAGCAAGCTACAACTAATACTATACCTGACATTTCTTAATGAGATTTAATGGTTATACTACAGTCATAGTACGCTAAAACAGAAAGCACAAAGCAACGCAAAGAGGGTATGGAAACATCTTCTTTTTTCATCTTAATTTCTAAGCTAGTACCATTAATTAGACGTTTTTATTGAATGATTTCAACGTAAGAACGTGCGTAATGCGTTATAATACAAATATACAAATATATATATGAGCGTATTGCTTACGCAGAACCGAATCAGACATGCACGGTGTCTCCATCAGTTTCCTAGCGGTTTTTCCTTTTGACTAGCATTTTGTCATTCGCTCAACTCCTTTTATATTTCCTTAAACATCCGCCTTCTTTAGCCTGAGAAGTAACACAGTGAAATGTTATTTTTTTTTAAACAAATCTGGTAGGATAAGCTACCAACTCTTCTCGAGATACGGAAATACTTAACGTGACTTTTCATTCTTTTTATTATCTAACCAGTATCAGTGCTTTTGTGTGTCATCACCAGCCATATGTTGTCAATAATCTGTTGTACGCTACGGGGGAGAAAGAAAGGGATTTATGATAATTGATTTTTAGTGTGCATCTATGTGATAAAGGGTGCTACTTTGACTTCATGAGCAAGTGAGTTTTTGATGAACATTGAATCTTTTTTTTTTTGCAGTGAATAGTCGCATATTTTCGCAAATTCGAATTGCACCAATTATTCTAAGTTCTTTTAGTATTATGAATGTCTGCTTCTTTAAGAAACCAAGTAATGATTGTTGGTCATAAATCTGCAGGCGTAATTATTTCATTTAATTTCATTTTGTCCACTATATTTAGTCTCTGCTGTTGTTATGCAACCATGAACAGTATAATAAAAATTTTACATATTCTTGCTGCTGTTCAAAGTTTGAGTCGTCTGTCAACTACTTTTCTTCACATCTTGGGACGTCGTTCCACGTGTCAAGAATCGAACCGATTTTTCGTAACGAAATAGACAGGCCTCTCTTGCGGCGCTATTTAACGATTCGAAATAATATAATTTTAGATAGAGTAGATTACAAGTTTAAAGCAATAACATACCGAATAAGCTCAATGACTAATAGTTTTGAAGATATTCAACCAAAACCTCATATTTTTCCGATTTTGCACTGCCCTAGCTCTGAAATTATGACCAGAGGTTCATATGAACTTTTTTCCTTAACTTTGATGTGAGAAATCACCTGTGTCACTTTGTCCGTTAAAATCCATTAATACCCGAGCGTAACTGTCATTTATTCCTTACACTGATGATCATTTGGTAATAGTTTCTTATATACAAATATGTTACTTAAGTATTTGTTTAGTTCAACACTGGACAGCAATGCCCTTTTGTGTAAAGGGGAGGAACAATTAAGGAAAGCGGACGTTTGTTGAGCTACACATTTGTGTGTTTTCTCACCGGAAATTGAGCCCGGGACAATGTGCACTAAAGTTGCACGCGATAATCATTAGTCCAAAATAACACTTCTCGCTATTTCTTATTTTTTCGGTCTATGTAAAACTGTATTCAAACTGGAAGTGGTAGCATATTTCTATCATTTCTAAGCTCGGAATAATGTTAAAGTTGGAATCAACATATATTCATGGGGCACTTATTAAATACAGAAAAACGCTTCTTTTATACTTTTACCATTTTTACTTTAAAGCAATCAACGTGAATACTGATTGATTTCCGGATGGTACCAATTCATAAGACTAAATCGATTGCAAAACCAACTTCTCGATATCTTGAATGCCTTTTGTTGTATGGAGATTAAACTGAAATCGGATGTTGTAATGTATTGGCTCAATTCCGATGTTGGTAGTGTAAAGGATAGATATGATATGCATTTCTGGGACGCTTAATAGATTCAAGGAACCGCTTCTCGATACCTATTACAGTTTTGGATCTACAGTCATAAACGTTGCATTAAATATATCTTAGAATCAAATCACCTTTACTGTACAGTTATCGAGCGACATAAAGGATGAACGGACGGACGTACTAACATTAAAATATTATTATAAGTTCAACTTAGTGATCTTAACAAAGATGTGTATATATTAAACAATCTGTAGTAATTTGCTTAGTATTGTATGATTTAAACTATATACCAACAAACAACTGAAAGTTCTAAGTGGGCCTGAGGATGATCGAAGTAGGGTCTTAGGTCCCCTGGTCTACATCCTAGCTACGAACTTCACCCTGTTATAAAACTAACATTGGCTAATTGAATCCTCCCCTTGGCAGTGTATCACCAAAGAAATCTTAGTGTCCCGGTGGCTCTGTGGTAGAGCGCTCACACTTGACGCGTTGGGACTTTCGTTCGATTCCAGCTCTCGTCAAGTATAATTTTTGGACAAACGCTGTGAATGTGCTTAGTATCAACGTTCCCCTGTTTCCTCCTACTTTCTTTATTCGGTCATTATAATCTAACTAATCGTCACCGTTCCCCTTACATTAATTTAGATTTGTGGAACGTTAGGTTAAAAATTTAGTTTTGCATGCAAATATCCTAGTGAAACTGGCTAGAACCATGGCCTATAAAAAAATAAAACGAATTAAATCCTTATGATTCGGTCAAACGATAATGCCGGTTAGGCCTAAGGTAAAAGGCGGTAATGAGAAATGATTGCAATAGTTGAATGTAATAAATGGGAGGAAACGGACAACCCCAAGAAAACCCGCATACACTGTGTTTGCCCACCGCAAGAGTCCACTTACAGCGAACCGATAAGAACACAATATATTTAAATAGTTTACACACTGGTGTATTAAGATATTATTACAAATTTGTTTTGAATATTTTACAAAACGTTGATTCTCACAGTAAATATGCACCGGGAAAGTTTCTGAACACTAATATTTAAAGATTTCCCAAAACACCCATTCCTTTCTTCTCAATCATTAACGAGTTACAAAATTAAAATCATATTACTAAGTTACTACTATATTAAAGCAAAAGTTAATATGATACTAAAGGAATATATAATTAATGGAATATTCAAATACAAAAAATCGTTTACTATTGTACTTACCCAGGCTTTTGTTTCCTCTCTTCTTCGTTTATAAATAACCTCGTTTATAAGGCAACTCGCAAACAAACGACAGTAGTTGCTCAATGACGTCGGCGATGGTGCAAGAAAGAGATGTCTATATTCAGTCAGGATCTCATATACTGGTATACAATGTACCGCTGTCCGGATATTGGATTTTTCACAGTGTTTAAGAACAATGTTGTTTTTATTATAAAGCGTCCAACATTTTTTTGTGAACACATTATTTTATTATTATTTTTTTTTACGCGGAAAGTTCTGAAAACTGAATGTGCTCAAATTTTGACAGTGATTATATTTATACATTGTATATGAAAATTTGTTTCCGATTATATTAAAAAAAATTAGTTGTATATGTAAAAAAAAGAGAATAAGGTAATGAAAGGAAGCGAAGACTTGGAAAGAGAAAGTCAGAATAAATTAGCAAATATAAACTATACTAAGAAATTCTATAAATTATTGTTAGTATATAAAATGGATATGTTGTGAATGAAAGTGAGCGTACGGTTATTACAATATAAGAACATATCTGAAAATATTTTCGTTAAATAGTAAATAATATTATATACCAAACAGCGCTTTCTCTTAAATTCTTTGATATGTTACTATTAGAACAATGAAAGTTCGACTTCTAATTATATTATGTATGTATGTTACTACATATATAACTCCTAAACGAAAGCTTAAAAAAATATGTTTTCGTAACAAATGGATAAAGCGATTATCTCAACAATTTTCATTGATGAATTCATTCCGCTAACAACTACACACATAGCGGTATGCCGTTACTCCATAAAATAATACTGTAACGACAACTAATTTTAAAAACTAATTTTCTAAATAAATAGGTAGAAGGATTATTCTGGCTGAATTAGTTTGTGTATTAAATCCATAACATCTCAACGAATGACAGACTTATGTTCTCTGTTATTCCACATGATAAATACTAAGAGAAAACTTATATTTCTTCTTCTGTAAGAAATAGCTAAATCAGTTACATAGAATTAGCATGTTAATGAGGTAGATCCGTTATTTTCTTAACAAAATTTACGGTATCTACCCATTTGTAACTTTCTATCATCGAACAGAATTTTCTACAAATTATATATATCGCAAACATCATAAAGCGATTCATACCTATCGGACGAACTAATTCGAACGTCTAGTATGTAAGCATGTCATCGATTATGAGAAATCATTATTATTATTGTTATTATTATTATTAGGAAAGTCACTCAAGTGGATCACGTTTTAATTTTAGTATATCCTTACGCATGTAGTTTCCTTATTCCTCATAGTAACTCTTGAATGTAAGTGTATGTTTTAATTCTTTTTGCCTTAGATAGTTTAAGCACTACCTAGACAGAGTTCGTTAATATATTAAATTAATTATCATTTTGAAGGAAAAGGGACTTACCTTTGTCCGTTACTGCTAACGAAAACTCTTGTACAAAAGTGTCTTTTTTGTATAGGTAGCTGAAGTTACAGATTTTGCCCCCAGATAGTACCAAACCATGGTATCTGCTTCGATTCACGTATACCAAACGAAATTAAACTTGTAATTTGTGATGATTTCTGATCTATACCAATTTATCTTACTATATTTTATTCTCACATTTATAACAAATTAAATGTTACTGACTATTATAATTTTGAAAACAACACTGTTGCTTACCATTATAGTTTTCAATACATTTTCTTCCGGTTTCATTGCAGAGAAGTTGGTGGTCTGTTAACAAAAATTCAATATAGTTAATACTTTGCTAGGTTTAGTAATATAGTCAACTGTTATTACAGATTAAAAATAGAGTTTTTCAAGTAACACTTTTCTACAGCTGTAGAAAGCAACTTTTTTGAATATTTACCTTAAGACATCGCGTGCAATGTGATCGATGGTGTTCAGGCCAAGAATATACTCGTCAGACGATGTGTCGAAAATGTACTAAACTGCACTTAGATTAAATGGCTGATTATTTACTCATATTCCGATTCCAATTTTATCCAAATGCTTGACGAGTAGAGTGTAAGTTATAATTACTGTATACTTTGTAAATTGTGTATAGATTCTATACGTTCATTTTATAATAATGTCTCTGTTGAAAACATTGTTAACTGTAAGGGAGATTTTATAGATACTCCTCTCTAGATACAACACTTTTGTAGTAATGTTGTAGTATCAATACTATGTACATTCTCAAATCTATATTTGGGCAGGTGTATTTTTCTAAGTCCCTTAACACTAGGAGAACGGAGATTTATTTATACCTAGAAAGACGGTATGAGTCAAAATGACTCTCGAAACTAAGGGTTGATTTTTAGCTAAATATTGATAGTACGCAAAGTGCTATAATTACTACTACTACTGTTAATACCACTACTACTGTTAATACTACTACTACTACTACTATACTGTAACCTCTAGTACTACCATTATCACTAGTACTGCTACTACTACTAGTAGTAGTAGTAGTAATATTACTGCTATTACTATTAGCAACTCTAATCTAAAATACTTCGCTCGCTAAATGTTGTTTTAACGAGTTGTGGTTAGTAATATGAACAAGTTACTACTGTTACTACTACAGTATTACTACTACTACTACTACTACTACTACATAAAAGAGTAAAATCACTACTAAAATTTGTACATTGGCAGATTACTAAGCACTAATACATGATTATTCTCTTTACATTGGTAGTCTGTGAGTGTGTGGCCAAATTGACGTTTGTGTACCAGTGTTCTCTACACATCAAATTTAGGATGTCTTTCTCGTAGACCTTGGTAGATCTCTGTTAAATATTTTCTAATTGTTTCCACAATAGTAATGTTTCTTTTCTCATTTTTTTCGGTACGAGATACCGACGAAAATTAATTGTCGCATGTTACATTTAGACCCGTCTTATTATATGGTTCAATGAAGTGCAAAACTACATATTCCGAAAGCGATTGACCTTGGGTTCATGTCTTACCTTTTTCAAGGTATGAGAAACCATTGAAACAATACATACTTTTTACATCGACAAGTAACCAGTACTATGTTCCAATTTTATCAGGCTTTCCTGTCATGTATTGTATGGAACAACACCTGCATTTTGTACAGTATAAGAGTTCATTACATGTGACACTTTCGGAAGGTTTCTAACATTTCTGCGACTTTGCTATAACTAAATTCCAAATGGAGGATGCTAATGCAAATTTAGCTTTTGGAAGTCTTTCACGTCTTTCGGTTCTAATATCAAAACGCAAATATTTAATAATTTCGAGCATTCTACTCTGGACATAGTTTTTTGAAAAAAAAAATCTGGGAAACAACTTTGTAGACTAGCAGCTTTTTATTGGAATGTTTCATAAGCCCAAACCACCTCTAATATATAACAGTGCAAAACATGATAACAGTTCTTGTTTACAAACTGTCCAATTGCTAATTTATTCTCGAGCCTTAGCCTCAGTACACCGTTTTATTGCACACAGGAACTAAACATTTAAAGTACGGGATAATAATAAGCAACCAATAATGCAATTACGTTTAATGGCATTTGTGGTCGTTTATTATTGGCCTGTACTTTACAATCAAATTAAAAGGACTAATAGGTGAGTTTTCAATAATATTTTCAACAGCATACTGTGTGGGACCTTCTGCTCTTAGTAGAATATTTTCAAATGCCCGTCTTCGTGGTTCTGGTAAAGATGAGCCTCGATCTTTCGTTTAGTTCCATTCGGAGCAATTTACAAATTAGTCCCATGGTCTGGTGGTTGTTCCTGATCATTATATTGATCATCTTTGCTTCATTCTTCAGTTTCTCAGATATTTCGTTCCCATCACTGAGCGATATATGTGATACTGCATGTAGCTCTTCGCCTGATTCGTAGTGCACATAATGTTCACTCCGAGAACCTTCCTTTTCACTACTACCTGACTACAGTAGCTGCAGTTCTCGTAATATATTTTCTTCAGTGAGCAACAAATCTTGAGCCATTATCCCGACTCAACTTCTCACACGAAATGCAGATTTTTTACTAATGAAGAAACATTAACACTGACCATTATTTGCACAAAAGGTTTACTCAATTAAATAAAAATTCATTTTTCACTTATCAGGTTTGGACTGCACAACAACAATAATAATTTGATGAAAACAAAGAAGGTGTTTTGGAATCAAAAGTGACGTCAAATAAAAGATATATCGCATGTATAAAAGTACTATTTATATCAGCACTCAGAAGCATGTGCATTTGTGCCTGGGTACGTATGTAGCATAGATAGTTCAATATATGACAAACTTGAAAAATTACAACACAGTATGTTCTGTTTTGTCAAATAATGTAATAATAATAATAATAGTAATACTACTACTACTACTACTACTACTACTACTACTACTACTACTACTACTACTACTACTAATAATAATAATAATAATAATAATAATAATAATAATAATGAAATAAGTAGACATTGCTGCTTTCAAAGCTTTACGATACTAAACATTTTAGTTCGAATAACTGGAAATTTAATAAAACTTGATAATCTAATAATAATGAGTCAAAATGACTTTCACCGTCCTTGTAGGTATATATAGTAATATTCCGAGAACTAATCGTTCTAATATTTTCAAAATACAAATATAACATATTGAGAAAATATGTGATAATGTCAGAAAAGGCTGTAGGAACCGATTTGAAAACAGTTAAAATATTTTCCATTTGAAAAATGAAATGAGGTACCTTGACTCATACCGTGGTCCTAGTGTTAAAATTGCCCGTTTGGCAACAGCATACCGGAAGGGAGGGAGTCGAGGTAGAGAAATATTCCCATTACATCTCATTTTTACGTATTTGAAATGTTTAGATTAAATTTCTTACTCAATAAACTGCTACTCGAAACGAAATAGTAACTTGCCCAATGCTGAAAAGTGTGATTCTCTTAAAACACACAACACACACACACACAATATTTGAACAAAAACTAAAAGAAAGTTTTAAAATGTAGGAAATGATGTTCCTTATATATCAAGCAATTGAAAAGTAAAGTAACATTATTTCTGTATCTGTTCATGTTAAATTTCTTTCCTGTTTTAGTATTCAAAAAAATTCTAACCTAATACGAATAACAATAGGACTTTTTATTTATCTCAAAAGAACTGTTCTAGGTTTATAGGATTTTATTTTATGTTTCATTCAGTTCTATTTTTCTTCATCAAAAGTAAAGATTTCAAAAGTTGACAAATTATAAACTTTAAAACCTAACGATTTTCTAGACATTAAAGATACAAATAAACTGAGGATCTTTTATTCTTTACTTTAACGATAAATGTACCTACTATTTTACAGGTAGGAACATTAGAAAATCTTAATGAAGGAATGAAAGAAAATAACCTAGATTTGGTAGAAATTTGTGAAGTTAGATGGGATGGTAATGGAATGCTGAACAGGAAGGATATAGAATGTTTTACTCACGTAATGAACACGGCGGTCATAGTGGCGTAGGAATATTTCTTGGAAAACGCTTAAAGGAGAAGGTAGTAAAAGTACAATTTATTGATGAAGGAGTTATGATGTTAAGAGTTAAAGGGTAAACGAAGTAGGTAGTGGTGATACAGACATATATACAGCCGACTTCGCATGCAAGAAAAGAAGTAGAGGAAAATTATGCAAAAAGGTAAGAAATTATAGATAGGGAGAAGAGGGATGCTTGCGTAATTATGATGGGAGACTTCAATGCAGTTGTGGGAGAAAAACAGGAAGATAGTATCGTTGGCAAATATGGTTTAGGCAAAAGAAATGAAAGGGGATTGGGACTAGTGAATTTCTGTACGCAAATATCACTATTACGTGGTTCAATTAGCACAAGAGAAATATATGGAAATGGGATATATATGGAAATTGCCAATGGATAGCGGCTGATACCACATAGACTATGTTATGATTCAGGACAAGTACCGGAATAGCTTAAAGAACGCGAATATCTTCACTGGTCACTTTCTTGTGCTCGCCGAAGAAGATATTCAACTGAAAAATGTAGACAGAAAAAAAGTAGGCAACAAATTGCTGAGTACCGAAAATTTGAAATACGAGGAACTAAGAAACATTTTTGTTGAAAATTCGAAGAAAAATATACAAACGAGGAAAGAATAGACGCAGGTAGAAACGCACGGCGGTAACACATTAAATTTTTCTTACAGTAGGTTACCACTAACACAAAACGAACAAGAAATCATGGGTTGCAGAACAGAAATTGCAGAAAAGAAGGGAAAAGAACACGTTGAAACCGGTTGATACAGAAGAAGGCAGAGATATGCACAGAAAGTTAAATAATGAATTCGAAGTGAAACAGACAGATCGAGGGAAGAGTTTTCTAAAACAAAATTCGAGGACATAGAATAATTAAAAAGAGTTGGGAAATATGAGGAGATATATAAGGAGGTTAAATCTATTGAAATTCGAAGGAAACAAGAGGGTATTACAATCGCAGTAGAAAATAAGAATGGGAAGGTACTCAGGGAGAAAAATGAAGCCATAGGAAGCTGGAAAGAATAATTTAATACTTATATGAGAGTAGGGATAGACAGTGTAGCCTAAAATTAAAGTAGAAAATGAAGTTGGCGAGTATGATAAATGATTTAGTATTGTTGGGGATGAGATTGAACATTCTATATCCAGTAGAAAAGCAACCGGGATAGATAATATACCAATCGAATTGAATAAAAGTATGGGAGAAAAGGGAAAGAAAGAATTATTCGGACGATGTGATGAAATACATGAAACAGAAGCGTGGCCGAATGACTTCCAGAAGTCGGTCATGTTACCGATGTTTAAGAAATCGAACCTAAGGAGATGCGACGATTATAGAACTATTAGTCTCATATCACATGCAGCTAAAATTTTGCTCGGAATGCTGAAGAGCAGGCTATATGGAAGAACAAACGAAAAAGTTGAGGGGGAGGAGAATCGGGTTCAGAAGAGGTAAAGGCACAAAGAGATACTATTGGGTTATTAAGGGCGATTGGTGAAAGATTATAGAAAAAGGGAAAGATGTGTGTGTCGTATTTGTTGATCAAGAAAAGGCTCTTGATCGAGTGAATTGGGGATTGTTGTTGGGAGTTCGAAAGAAGATATGTTTGGAATGGAAAGATCGAAGACACATAAGAAACTTATATGAGCAAACAAGTAAGTGTTTGGATAAGGGAAGAACTGGCGGAAGAGAGTGCAAATGGAAGGGTAGTTCGACAATAATACTACCTCTTTCCAGCACTATCTATTGTCTATTTAGAAGAGATTGAGAAAAAGTTTACATGATGATTACGGCATTTCGGTAGGAGGTAGAATGATTAGATACATACGATTTGCAGACAAATTAGCGCTTGTTGCAGAAACTGAAAAGAAAGTCAATAAAATGTTGGTAAACGTGAGGATGGGCTTTGAAAAATAGGGGATGAAAATAAATGTGAGAAAGAGAAAAGCCATGGACATTAGAACGAAGAGATATGTGCCAAACATAAAAGTGGGAAAGAAGAAAATAGAACAAGTGAACAGTTTTCGATATCTGGGTAGTATTCTTTGTAATGTCATGAAGTGCGAACATGAAAAAAGCAAGGGTAAAAATGGCGGAAAAAAAGTTTAAGAGGAAGATAAGTCTGTTTTTGAGACATTGAATAAAGAGTTGAGAAAAAGACTCATAAAATCCTTCGTGTGGAGTGTTGTCCTGTATGGGGCGAACACGTGGGCATTACGTAAAATTAATGAAAAAGGACTGGAAGCCTTCGAAATATGGGCGTGAGGAAACGAATGAGAGAGTGTTAGAAATGGTGGGAGAGAAAAAACATATTTAAAGATTGTTAAGAAAAGGAAGAGACTGGTTGCAACATTGCTTAAGAAGAAATTGTATTACGAGAGACGCCTAGAATATACGGTGCCGGAAAAGAGAAGGAGGAAGGATACTACAATTAGTGGGTGATAGAAAAACAGAAAGGTCATACGTCAAGACGAAGACATTATCAGAGGACCATGGAGCATGGAAGCTTCTCAGCTGCTACAAGTGACCTACCAGTAAGGGGGAAAATACCAAGATGATGATGATTAAGATAATTGTTGGAGAGGAAAATGGCGTTTTTCTCTGAGGAAGTATAATTTTCCTCTGTTAGAGCAAAATTTCATTCTCGTCAGATATCTCGTTCTCTTTCTTCACAGTTTGTTCGAGTATTTATGAGTAGAAAAAGATTAATTTATATAGATGTATATTGTAGACAAAGGTATTACAGTTAGAAATAAAGCCTGTTAAAGAAATTTATATCAAATTACCCATGTATGTGTCAAGGACATTCCGAAGGTCAAAAGTCTAAAAAAAACTTTATTACCTCTACATGGTTAAAATATAGAGCACGAAATACACAAATCAAGATTCTTATGGACTCGATACCTACAAGGTAAGTGATAGATATAAAACTTTACCGGCATTATGTTGATCAGTAGGGATCAAAACTCTTATTTGATACTATAATTCACTTTCTGTGGCAGGAAATGAACCACCTCCGCTTTAACGGTGATCGCTATAGAGTAAAAACAGTAATAGATAATATGAGATATTTTTCAGCAATCACACAAGCGCTGAAAAATAACCTATCTTGGCTCTTATCTCTCCACTACAACTGCAAGTGCTAGAAATCTACATACTTTCCCCGGTTTCAATATTAACAGAATGAAATATAATCCCATTCAAATCATTCATTCACATAATGTACATGTCCTTTATATATAGTTCGAATAAGTAATTTTATACTACCCGTCGAACTCAGTACGACCTCACTTTGTAAATCATCTGTGAGTGACAAATGCATAGAACTCGAAAAAGTAGTAGTTATAATTCTTCATCGCTAAGCAGTTATCATGCGTGCATTCGGCGTGGGAGAACATGGTTTCATTCCCAGCAAGAGCTCACGAGGCTCAGATTTTAGTTATTCTGTAAGTTCACATCTCATATAGATCGCTGCTTGAAAAGACGCAAAACTGAAATTCAACAGAACTCAACTCGAGAAAGTGGTCATTAGGGATCCCTGGCTCAGTTCTGGAGAGATTATGCCTGGCGTGTGGGATCCCTGGTTAGAAGCCTGTCCAAGTATGTTTCTGGTGGTATCGTGGACCTCGCTTTTCCCGAGGTACTCTCGTTTCCTACCACATTTTCTGACACCCACAGTTTCGTTCAAATCAGCATGACCTCTGTATTTTTTCCATGTATTTTAGTCACAGCTTTCCCTCAAATTTGTGAAAGTTTATTAATTTTATTTTCAGATTTCGCTATAAGCGTGTTTCATTTGACAAGGGTATACATCTTGTCATACCGCCTCCTACGAAAATGACGCATTGATTACATAAAGGTTTTTCCACTATCTCCTCTACATAGACATTATATAATGATCGCGGAGAGAGCGCCTTAGCCGAATTCCTTGTCCAATTACATTCTTCTCTTTTATTTCCTCCCTCGATGTAACAGATGCATGCTGGTGCAAGAATAAGCTAATTTCAAACCGTTGGGTTTTCTATTCCAAACTAACTTCTTTCCAACTCAAACAACAATTCAACATTCATACATTCTGAAGCGTTTTCTAATTCAATAAATAAAACATTGATCAATTTCCATTTTTCAAATACCCTTCACTGATTATCGTTAATAAACCAAATGCACTTTTTACGCCCTTAACTCTTATGAATTAGAACTGTTTCTCATCAGCTTTTTCTTTGATCTTGTGCAGAATATTTTGTTCAGTATTCGAAGCAAAATTTAAGTTGTTAGCATTATGAGACTAATAATACTATAATTCTGGCATCTCTATGGGTTTGATGTCTTAAACATAAGTATCATGATTGACTTCGTAAATATTATGGCCACTCTACTGTTTAATATATTTCATTACAAGCTAGATCCTACAACTCCTTGCTCTTGTTTAACGTATGCTTATCTCTTTTGATTGCTATATTATCTATTCCACTTGCATTTGAATTCCAAATCTCGGATCTGGCTTTTTTAAATTCACCCTGAATAATCACATAGATTCTGTAAATTATTTAATCATGTAATCAGAAAACTGCGATTACTATTTTTAATACGTTGTATTTATGAACTCTGACTACCTTTTAAAGGTACACTTACCTTTAAAAGTAAAACGAAAATACCTAGTACTTTAGAGCAGGTTGAACTATATTCAGACTTAAGTGCACTGGAAAAATCTTAGAGCATTTGACAAGAATGATTATATTCTTAGTACAATAGCGAGGACTATGCAAAAAGAGTAGACAACAAAAATACTTTATTTCTACATCGACGTCAGAATAAATCATTAATGGTAACTGACGGATCATTCTTTGGAATAAAGTTATATATTGAGTTAGTTGTAATTCTGGGTAATGTTTTATAACTACTAAAATTCTGGAATTAAAACAGACCGGCCCGTTCCGTAAGTAGGGTACAAGTCGTGAGTTTGCATCCAAAAGCAGGCATTATGGAAGAGACGTTACAATAAGTGATAGTCTGTTCAAGGAAAATAACTTAATCTTTCCCTTTCGTCCTGGGAAATAAAAATGTTTAAAAATAACGTACCATTATTTTGTAGATTCTGAGAAGTTTTTTTAAATGTATATGTTTTAAGCACGTGAATTCATCGATAATTTTATACGGTATGTTACGAACAGAGAAACCGGTCTAATCACTTTCACACAGAATCTGAGGCTTATGTAATGGATGGGTCCCAAATATCCGGATTCCTCTCCCAGAAACCCCTACATTTCTGTAAATTTAAAATATTTTTAGTGATGATTTTAGAAATATTAGTATAATGTACCCTCGAATTGATCCACACCCAAAGCTCTGGGACCGTCATTAAATAAATACCTGTGTACATGCCTTCATGAAATGCTGCAGCGTTTGTTATTGGTACTGTATGACTCTTATACTAATATCATAAAATAGTAGTCTAAATAGAAGTGATACGGTTCATTATCTAACTATATTGTTTAACGAAATATGTTACTGGATACGTTTTATTATTTACACAATGCAAAAAATGCTTAAAATGATTAACAATTTCATTTCAAGGAATGTACAGAATGATTATGTTATACATGAGACATACCTGGATCATCACATGGCTCACTTCCAATTAACTGATCTGTGCAGTTGCATAGTTTCATCTTCTCTTCTACCTGGCATTGTAATATACAAGCTGAAAAGCTATAGTATTTAAATGCCCACATGTTTTCATTTTCATCTGGAAATCTACATTTCCTAGATTCGACAGGTAAGTTCCTTACATCTTTTTCAGCTTTTTCTTCTACAGTAATAAGCTTTGTCTCATATTGCTTGGCCGCTTTTGGGGTGATAGTTCCTGCTGATGACCCAAATGTTCGTTCCATGGGAATTTCGTATTCCCCCAAGACAATTACCTAAAGGCAATCGTTTAAACAAAATAATCAATTTTTCTTCTACAACAAACTACAAGTTAATAGAGTTATTCTATATATAAAGTCCACAATAAGCAATCTCACATCGTACATTTTCATGTAAAATAGGATGAAGTTACAATATAATTTCATTGTTATTTTTAAAATTTCTTCCGATGTCGGTAGTTGCGACCGGAAAGGTTTGTTTGAATCAAACATATGACACGTTATAAAAGTTTCAAAAGAAATTTCAATTCTTACTGATTTCTGAATTTCACAAAGAATAGGACATAATTATAATACATAATGCTTATATATATTTAAATTTTATATTATATATTTAAATTTAGACACACAATAATTCTTGTTCACGTTAACTTTATATCAATAAGTATATTGTGATACTAATATTAAGATATTGTTACAGATTTTCGGTTTTAGTTAAACCAAAGCCCGATTTTAGTGGTTTTGTATTAGCAGACGGAGTCTCTTATTCTCAGTCTAATATTCGATAGTGAAATTTAAGTTCAACAATATTTCGTATAATGTGAATTCTTGTTTACTTTACTCCAAATTTAGAAATTACTTTATTAACTATTTTACAAAGATAGAATGTTAGAGATATGAAATAAGTTTATTATTTTACACATATTTTATTTACACACATCTCATTCTCTTTGAAGAACCCAAAACGTGCAGCAAGTTTAAAAACTACTTTGCATTTTCTTGATCCTATCAAACTTAAGATACTAGTAAAACACTCCTCAAGTAGTCATATTTCTTCAAGGGTTGTTAGAATGGAGTAGTTATGCCACTTCTAAGTTCTGGTTAACAGCCATAGAATTATTATTATTTTTAATTTCTTAGAAATGCATCTGTACTTCAGATATTGTAATGAACTTTACAATTAATCGTATCTAGTGGGTTACTGAAATACGCTCGCTAGCCAAATAATTATATCATTAGGTACTTCTTAAAGTTAAGTCGTTAAGCTGATATATGAGTCAGGGAACGAAAAATACTACTAGTTTGATACTGACAGGAAACCTACAACAACATACAGTCTGATGCTTGTGCGTAAGAAAGGGGAAAGTCGGCGATAAATCTAATTCGTAGATGTGGAAGATTGTAACAAGCATGTTACACGGACCGAATGGTTGCAGGCAGTTCGACTGACGAGTATAGTTAAGCTAACGTGCCTCCTCCATTGTTGGTAAAAGCATGGTGAAACCAGTGAACAAGGACAAGGACTAGAGGCTCACCTGATTAAGGATGTTCAGGTCTTAGACTGATGAAGATGCTAAAACAGGTCATAGCGTTGACTTCGGAAAATTAACTGTACATTTCATGTATGGATAATGCATGTTCTACCTGAAAACACACTTCTTTATACTCCTTAGAATACAACTCTCTGCAGCAGACGTCCCTCATGTATAGCAATATTTGGTGCACGGGACTACAACTGAAATGGACACGCGCCTATTGCGTCATTGCGAAATGACAATATGTTAAATCGTTCGATTAATCATTTTTATGACATCAACGATCGAAACAGAATATGCAGCATAACATCGGTTAAATTGCTATAAACGTGTCTTGGAGGACGACGATAGAAAGATGATGACTATATTATGATTTATTAAATCTTCACATTGTCATTTATGGAGGAAAAGTGGGCGTGTAAAGCATCTTTATATCCCTAATTATCGGATGGCTGCTGATAATGTATGCATAATCATATTCGTCACATTTCTAGCTGGGCCATCCTTCTTAACACACGATCAGTGTTCGGGTGTTTTAATTGTATGATAATAATGAATTTCAATTATTGATGTGACTGCTAAAATCACATAGTCTTAAATCAGTCGACGATATATTAGTCATTTTCGATGTGCTCAACGCATTCTTCGAAATTTTCGAAGATTATGTAATAGATGATGCTTCTCATACTTATCCTGGTACCTAACAAGTTATGATTCGATATGTGCTGAACCACATTGCAGGTATCATATGATCCAAAGTAAACTACTTTCTTCAATAGCATGAAATACAGTCTTGAAATCTCATCATCTGATTGTTACTTTCTTGCAACAACCTTGAAATATGTATTGTTCTTTAGAAATTCTTACTCATATTAAATTTATTGTCAGAAGGGTTGTTGTTCCAAACTGAGTGTGTCTAATAAATGTTAATGTATCATTGCGTTAATCAGTTTTGTCATTGAACTTATAATCCCAGAAAGGAACGCCTAAATTGACAGTAAACATTAAACCAAAGAAAAATATTATAAAATATCAGATTGACTACAACTAAGGCGTGTTTTAAATAATGTTATTAAATAATATATCAATATTTGAGTATCCGATTTTAATTGTCTGCTATGAAAGTAACATTATTTTATTTAAAATTATTTTCAAATGGCATCACTGATAGAAGCCTTGAACCAAAACTTGCAGAATCAGTAAAATTATTGTTCATCTAATGTTCTTATCATGCAAGTAACATACAATGCATGTTACAAATACTTCGTTATGATTCATACTATAAATATAGAAGAATAGGGACATCTGTTAGACCTCCTTAGCGACTGATCACAACTGTAAGCAAATCGGTTGAACTCACTTGATATTTCGATAGTCATACATTTTTTATGTAAAGTTGGAACACGAAAAAGTGCATTCACACTTTCATTTTCATGCCTCTCAACGTTAGACAGCAAACATTGCACTGATGTTGGCTGCACTGAGAACAAGTTTAGCCGATTCCGCAAGTGTTCTTGTTGTTCGAAAGATATCAGTTTAGCTAACTGTAAAGAAGAAAAATGAAGTCCTTTCGCACGAAAAAACAAACGCGAAGAACACATTGTTTATTATGTAAAAATTATTGATGTCATGAGTCAGTTACAAAATGATATGACATAGTAGTGATCTTAACCTTAGCCACACCAAGTAAAAACTCAATGATTTACAGACTTTCTTCTGTTTCACAGCTTAAAATATTTTTATAGAATCTCTGAATGCTTTACATTATTCGCTTCAACATTACTTTCATTTTTGTAAGTATTCTCGTATTATATTTGAAATCAAATAAATATATCAGATAGGAGAAATGTAACACGAATTTTCTTTTGCGGAAATGTCTTCTATGTGCAAAAGCATCGTATTTTTTATCTTTTTTAAAAATAAGTAACATTATTATGCGATTTATTAAAGAAACGCGAATATTTTCCGTTGGTCTACTAAGTTCTTTGTCTCCAGGGTGTTCCACGAATGCAATAAAAACGAAAAAAAACGAAAAGACAATCTAATAAATTAATTACGGGATGTGCTATTTGTGAAAGTTTAATTTGTAAAAACCATGACATTAGTAGAGAATTAATCATAGGTTTTAAGCACGGCAAATAGTAACAATGTATATCTTTGGGTATTTGTAATCACATAATAAGAGTTTGTGAAATTTAATCTCCGATTACTAATACATGAGTGTGTCCATTAGAAGCACTAACAAAATCAAAGATTTTCAAGTTCTCACTTGCAAAATACCGTAATATACCATCCATTATTACGTGGAGTTTTCTAGGAAAACTAGAACTGTAAATTAGTAAAGAATAATAAACGAAACATCATCACTTATGAGTGTGTATGTGAGTGAGATAGAGAGAGATGGACAAAGCGAATGGAAATATATTTGAACGAAAAAAGATGAAAAATAAACGCACACACATTCCCGAATGAAAGTTTCGGTCGCCCAGTTAGGACAAACTTTTGGAATCTAATAACGGAAGAGCAGTCGGCAAAATCATACTTTGCTTTTGTCACTTATTTTGCGACAACGAGAAAATTGACAAACGAAATATCTTCACCAGCTTCCTCGGTTACTTTAGCCAAGAAAAATGAGCCAATAAGCTTGTTCTATGTTTCAATTCTCGGTTAAAAGTTATTTTGTTATCAACTCGGTTAACCCTATTTCACACAAGGTGGGTACAATGGACTCCTAAGCATGTAAAATGATTTGTAAGTTCTTTACTTTTTCTTAGTCATATGAATATCAAAATATTCCTCTGGTAATATAAATAGTGCTTTTGCGTAGAATGTCCCAAGTCTATTCCGATATAATACAGAGCAATTTCGGATAATGTACAAATGTTACGTAGGCACACAAGGTGAGTCCAGTGGACTCTTATTTAAACATGGATTGCTTGATTATTAGAAAGTATTTTTGAGTGATTATTTTGAATCTGATCAAATAAGAAATTTTTACTAAGACATTGAAATCAATTTAATAATAATAATAATAATAATAATAATAATAATAATAATATAATAATGATAGTAATAATAATAATTCCATAAATTCAATGGATACAATATGTAACTTGTCACAAGACAATACACTAAAACTTCAAAACCTTTACCGAAAGCTTTGAAGCAAAGTGCAACTACTAACAATGCAGGATTACACAAGGAACAATAAATAACGGTATGTAAAAATAAATTCAAACAATAATAACTGAACAGGTAAGTTGTGCAGCCTAAATATTATTGTTCAGCCTAAATACAATTTTCTTTGTGAATGCCGATATGTTTTTTTAAGACCTGGCAACGTTGCGGAGTTATCTGTGTGGTATTCTTGATAACCAGGAGTGCGGTTTGTATTCCGTCTTTCGTTTGCTTTGATATTTCTGCAGGCCATTTAATGCGATTCAGTTTTTTCGCTGTAGTATTTATTATTGAAACAAAGATGAAATATCTTTCTTTGGAGGACATTCAAAGAATTTTAGAACACGATTTTTCAGAGGACGAAGACGATGGCCCTGTTCTTAATGCCGGAGAGATCAATTCTCATTAGTATATGATTCTCCTAGCTCTGGAGAGGAAGACAATTTGTCTCAAGACCTGGACGATGCTCCTGACGAGATTGACATCGTAGATAGTGTTGGTATTAATGAATTGAAATCTAAAGCCGAAGAAGAAATATATCATATTTATAAGTCTAAAGATCAGACGGAATGGTCATCAGAACCAGATCCCAACACCAAGATGAGGCCTCATAATACTATTCGCACAATACTTCGCAAGCTGCAACTTCCACCTAATACTCATATTGAAACTACGAGTGATGCTTATTTGTTGTTTTTATCAAGTAGTGTCATTGAGGATGTTGAAAATTGTACAAACTTGGAAGATCAGAGGCACTACAAAAACAATAATATGTAATATGTAGTAACAGTCTCTTTTCGTGGTCGTTGTTCATTTCGTCAATACATTTCATCGGAACAGAGAAATAGGGTTGTAAGATTTAGTGGTTGGATGATAGTGAAACCTTTTACCCTCTAAAAGTCACCCCATTCCTCGGTAAAGAAGATTCAAGTGCTAAAAGTGCCACCAATATTTCTTAGAAAATTGTAACTGAACTTACACAGCCAACAGAAATGTAACATTAGCCGTTTTGTTTATAGATTTAATTTAGTAAGCACTCTTACGAAATGTAATGACATGTGTAGGGACAGAAAGGAACAATAAAAGGATTACTCCTCCTAAATTTCTAAATGCAATATCATGTGATCTTAAATTTACACGATTTGGATTTGCCAAGGAATGTACACTGAGTATGCACGCTCCTATGAAAAATAAGTTTGTGTTATTACTATCAAGTCTGAATGACGGCAACTGCATAGGGGACAACTTTAAAAAAAACAACAGAAATCGTGCAATAGTATAACCAAATGAAAATAGGGGTTGATCCACTGGACCAAATCGTTCATGCATTTTCGTGAAAACGGAAGACAAAAAGATGGCCGATGGCAGTTTTCGTGAACTGTTTAGGCATCATCGGTGTAGCAGTTTATGTAATTAATCTCAATCTGCATCCCGATTGTAATCTGAAGAACAGGACGAAAAGGAGGGAAGGCTTTCTAATCCAGATTGCGGAGTTATTAGTGCTTGATTATATTCAACGGCGTTTTCTTTGTGGTTTGCGGAAAAACATTGCACAAAATGTGAAGTCGCTACGAAGTGAGACAATATCATCAACGTCGCAAGTTAAATCCACTGCCGGAAAAACATGTGTTACTTGTGTGGTGTAGGAAAGGCACGAAAGCAAAATCAAGTTTGCCAAATCTGTAGCCAAAATGTTTGTAACGAACATTCAGTTTATAAGAGAATGTGAGTGAGATGCATGAAAACAATTATTAAAGTTACAGTGCGAGCATGAAAACAAGGTTTAAATCTGTAGCTATTTTCATGCAATGTTACTCACAATTGTTAGAGACTTAAGGAAAAGAGGAATTTTTCTTACTGGTGACTACCGGGCTGTCTGTCTTCTAATTGGTGAGCTATCGTACGTATAGTGTTTTTCAAAGCTAAACCAAGTTTTCTTATCAGCACTAAAACTGTCATATGGTTGTTAGCGGCCACGTGCGGTTTGTCAACCAGTTGGATGTTGCCGGTATTACAAAAACTTAGCCGCGCTCCCTGACGCCAGGATAAACAATGAAGTCTGGAACTATTCTTTCTGAGTGCTGCAAACCAATAAGCAGATACATAAAACCAGAATAACCATTTAAAATAGTGATAAAATACGTACAGGTCATTCAACAAGTAATTTTCTCTCCTATTAATATAATAATAATAATAATAATAATAATAATAATAATAATAATAATAATAATAATAATATGATAGTTTTTACGTCCGAGCCATTTCGGGCTACTGTGCATTTGTGGTAATGCTCGGAAAAGAGAATAGAAACTGGACCGCACGTTGGACCGATATTGTATTTTACCCGTCTGAATCGGGTTTGCCCGATTGAACCGTATGAATTGGGATGACCTGATAATCCCGTTTTTATGAAAACAAGCTTAGTCCGTCATTATTGTAAATGATGTGTTGTTTCAATTTATTATCATAACACAAATTGTTCTAATTATCATGTACGAACTCATTACGAGTCTATCGGCTCAGATGGTCCAAACAGGCCAAACACGGGTCAAGCGGGTTTATCAGGTCTAAGGATCGAGTAAATCAAACGAAATGGGTATCGGACGGTTACAGTTTACCCGAAAAGTTCAAGCACTAATTATAGGTTAAAATCAATACTTAAGAGCTCTAATTGTTTGCATTCACTTTTCTCTTTCTTTTTTAGGTAATCGACCAAAGAAATTGCGGATACATAAATATAAAGGCTCAAATCTAAATTATTGCATTATATTATTGCAATGAGCATCAACGTGATTTACTATTAGGAGTTAGCGTGATACACTAATGTTAGTCTTTTATAAATGTTATTATTATTATTATTATTATTATTATTATTATTATTATTATTATTATTATTATTATTATTATTATTATTATTATTATTTGTTTATGCCCTTCATGCAACGTGGAATCAATCTCACATAAAGCACTATATCAGACCTGATTGAACATTATTTTGAATATTCTCACATAAATAGATAAAATAAACAATTGGAACTTAACACTTCAAGAGTTCAAAACATGTCCTCGTTTTCGTTTTCCTCAGTTTCTGAGGACGATTGATCTATCTCGATGACAACATGATCTTTGTCTCCATCAAAAATCTTTTTCAAGACATGTTAACTTTGTTCAATGTCCTCAGAAAACATTATTCTTATTCTTATTATTATTATGATTATTATTATTATTATGCGACAGGCCATATGTCTATAATGACAATGTAAAACTTTCTTTATAAAAAAAGAAATGATTAAAAAGCATTATATTAAGTACCTAAATCCTGATATGTATTAATGTATGCAGGTTAATATCTGAGTAATAAAGCTATCATTATTAATTTCCTGTGTATCGTATCCTAATTTGTAGTTTCTGCAGTTTTTATATACGTGACGAATCACATTAGAAAGAAACTAATCAATTATATATGGACATGTATAACTATATCTTAAAGTTAGAAATAATATACATACAAGCAGAACAGATAAACAGGCAGAATCTTTATTAAGCCTATTACTAGTATTACATATTATTATTAGCAATAATAATAATGATAACTAAATTCCTGGCGCAACAGCCTTTAGAAGGCCTGGACTTATGGCACTCATTTCTGTGGGGTAATGTGTTTAGAGGTCTGCACGGTCACGGGCTATTATGATAACCGTAATGGGGTTAGTCATACTGACAGCTTTGTACAGTTCTACCTGAGTTGGAGCGGCAACGCCGAAATCTAGTTACAATGAAAGATTTATGGTAGGGACAACTAAACCCTTAGATCTTGACCTTCGAGGAAAAAATTCGTTATGTTTTGTCGCGGGCTATATGTTTTCATAATTGGTACACATAATTTCTTGGTATTTGATTCTTTTTTGTGTAGTACTGTATTTAATGGACTTTTATCTTAAACGTTATCTAACCTAATTTAACTTAATACCAGTATAACCACAGTTAAAAAATAGTGGTTAGGCTAGGATAGACTAAATCAGTTATTGTTATAGATGTTATAGATCACCATAGCCCTGTAGCCCAGTAAAAATAATACAAAAAATATTCTCCTTGAATGTACAATGATATTTTCATGTAACGAAATATAGTCATACACAATTTGAAACAGCGAAAGTCTTTTATTGATGTTAAACCTAAGTGGGTCCGAAGGAACCACCTTGTGCGTAATAAGTTGAAAACGTAGATGTGACTGATAGAGTTAAAGTAGCAAAGTAATTTTTACCAAGCAATGCTATGGTAAAATATTCTTCCATAAATTCTGTTAAATTCAATCACTAAAAGTATTATTAATTTGGGAAAGTATTTGTAGTGTACATGGGAGTCGTTAACAGCGAACAATTCTATTCAGAAAATTTTCGAATCCATTTTTGGAGACTAACTACAAAAACGTGAGCTTAGATCCATCACAATTCTCGAAGGTCTGTACAGAGAGTATTTTTCATGTTTTCTTACATAGATACTAGCAGCGAAATGTATCTGTGTTTACGATAGTTGAACATGGTGATGAACAAATTATTCGTAGAAAGATTGTGAAACTTGAAGGTCGAGAGTTTTGAATTAAAAAACAAATACTTAAAGTACTTCTCAGATAATTGTAAGATTTGTTGTAAGATTTGTTCTAATCAATGTTTGTTAACATCGACACAGTTTTTGAGATATGACAAAACTGGCAGATTATGGATATAGACGTCTGGGGATTTTGTCTATTTGATGATCTTTGCAGAAATGTGAATTTCGGCAATGGGATAAGCTAGCACGTGTAGCGACCTGAATGGAGGTGGCAGTTTAGAAATCAAAATTGTACAGATTAATACTCTACCAAGGATGGAACGGGGGTAGAAGGAGAGAAGACGAAGATTCAATGAAAGTTGCTAAAGAGAATATCATACAGCGAGTAATCTACGAGTAATATTCGACTACTTAAGAAGTTGACAGTTTTCAGTTAACAAGTTTTATAAACATTTAAAGTTCTAAATCCAAGTAGTTTCTTCCATCCAAATCTTCGGAGTTTCCCTAAGCTGCACCTTTATTCAAGAACACGACCTACATCTTCAAATTAAAATGTATGTTTTTGCTATCTGATCACCGTTATCAAATAGAGGAAATAATCAGGCTTTGTTGAGTTGTTATCTGGTAATATTTTGCCTATCCCGTACACAACATACAGCTACACTTTAATTACAACCAGGTTAATGAAAATACAGATTATAAATCATGAAATTTGGCCTTGTATTTCTTTTTCTTGAGATACTTTTACTAGCTATCTGTGCACAATGCGTGTTTATGGGTGGCCAGTCAGTAAGGCGGCTGGGGCTCAACCAAAGCCTAATCAATATCTGAGTAAATGCAGATATGTTAACATTCTGAACCGATAAACATGTATTTGTGACAGAGATTAGTGACATTTTTTTGATTTGCGTATATGAATAATTAGAGAATTCCATATTTTGTTAAGTAATTTAGCGAGGAGTATACGTCAGGTGTAACTAAGTGAACAAACAAATAAACAATTAAATAACTTCTTAAATTAAATAAAAAATAATTAAATTGAATAATCAAATAAATTGCTAATATAAATGAAAAGGAATAAAATAGTAATTCGATAACTTTAATTAATTTCAGAGTTCATTTGGAAGTCGAATAATTAAAAGTGATATGATATCCAGACTTATTTGGTACGGGATTTTGTTTGTGTTAGCGAAAGCAGAGGATGTAGTTCAATATCAGCAGATATCATTGCCAGAAATTGGATTAGCTTTGGTGCAGGATGCATTTGCTATGCACGCATCTAATGTAGTGTATACAACAATACGAATGCATTTGAATTTTCGTCAAGCTGTACCAATGCACAAAGTTTGTACTGAGACATTTAAATTTTTAAACGAATATGCTATAAAAGAAAAATAATTTCGGTCTAATATTATAAATTCAATTCCCCGTCATTTTGTATATCAGAATGGTAGTGCTACATGTAAACAAGGAAATAGCAATAAGCGATCCATTTTTTGTTTTCTTTTTAGATTTTATTCGCTGGGAATTTCGACTTATAATTTTATACATAAACAACAATTGGCATCATCAATTAATAAACTAACCGAACATTAGAAAATGTTAATAACTGAAGTTAAAAATTTAAAAGAATGATTTAATTCTGAAATAACAATAGTTCATGGAATCATAATGAAAAATTCAACAGATGTTAGAAGGTGTTAAAAATAAATTACAGGAAATGTATTGTTACCAACATCAGGTTCAACGAAAAATTTTGACTAATTTATTTTCACATTTGGTTCAGACCAAACAAGATTATGAGCGATATACTAAGTAATCAATTGTCATTCAATATTTTAACGAATGAAGATGTGAAGAGATTTGTAAACTTGCACGATATTTTAAAACATTCTATATATAGGCCGGATGTAGGAAAGTTTTACAGGATGTCGACTATCTATTTAATGCGTTATAATTATGAGGATGATAATCTCGATTTATTGTACAAACACTTGTAATTTATGATAATAGTATTTCAGTAATGTACAAAGTAATGTCGATGCGTTATTTGAAACATGATTTTCGAATATTTTATAAATTACCGAAGCTTGTGCATCTAGCTAATGGGAAATATCATACATTAGACAGGTGAAAGTGGGAATTTAAGAAATTCTTGTATTTTTGTGAGTTCTTACACTCTTGTATAACTGTGTTATTACAATCGATGACGACGCAAAATGTTTAAATAATATAATATTTAACAATTCCTTTGCAAATTGTTAACACAATTCGGAGAAATATGTAGGCCAAGTTTTATTTGAATATACAAAAGCTAGATTCATCACTAAAAGAAGGATATTGAACTAAAGTAGAAAATCATCAAGGAATAACATCAATTTAATTTGAATAGGGAAATAACGTCCTATTTTGTAAATTATAAGGATTTTGATCGAAAAATGATTAGGGATTTGGCAATACGTAAGAAACAAATTATTAAAGTAAAAAATAACAATGTAAATTTAATGTAGAACTGCTCGGAGAAACAATTAAATTTTTCGTTACACACACAGGAGCTACATACACTAACCGAAAATTTGTTAAAGTTAACAGTCGAGAGAACAGTGCCACAACTTGTTGTTACGACAGAGTATATTACGTATATAATTTTTGGAATAATGATTGTTTTAATATTGTCGATAATAGCTTTAATAGTTTTGTACTGTAGCCTATATAAAGCAATTACCAATTATAAAATGCAAAAAGAGGATGCGTAAGTGATAAAAGGACAATAATAATATTACTACTACTAATAATAATATAAATAATAATAATAATAAAAATAAAATAATAATAATAATAATAACATAAATGCACCTGAGGGATAAAATTGGTTTGATATATTTCTGAAAAACTATAAAAAATATTAGAAAAGTAAAATAAATCATATCTACGTACTTAACTAGCAGCTATGAACAGGGTGACTAGGGGGGTATTGATCCTAGGGCTGCAACTCGAGTAGCGTACCCGGTTGAGAAATGAACTGAAGGAAATCGGAACTCGATTGTTGGAAATCAAGGATGAGTAAATAAAAAATAGTTAAGCATGGTTAAAAATAGACAATACAAAAGCATAACTAGGATAAACAATGAAGTACTATGATAAGAATAGACAGAGAGAAGGGAAAACTAGGGAAAATAGAAGATCGAAAGAAAAAGTGAGGAGATAGCTAGAAGATCGAGAGCTAATGATTTTAGATATAGCTAGGAGATAGATAACGAAATCAAGAGAGATACTATACAGTATTAGTAACGAAGACTGAATATTCAGTGATAGAATAATTAAATAAGTATTAGTGAATACTGTGTTAAATAGAAAAATAAGTTCAATTAATTTTAATACTAGCTAGTATTATAGAGAGAAAGTACAGAAGAAAAAGATTAATAGAAGAATGGGATTGTAGATTTAACAAGTATGTATATTTTAGGTTATTACAAGAAGTCATTTAATTTTAATACAAGTAAAAGAACATAAGAATTTTCGACGTTTTAATTCAGTATAATAAATGCATTGAGTGTTGAAACCAAGAATTGTTTTGATCGTATTGCGCTGGAGGTAAGAGTGAGTGCGGTATCTTGTCAGTGGCAGGAAGTCGCGGAGGAACGCGTCTGGCGGCCCTGTGACGTAGTGACCACAAAATGGCTGACTGCTTTAGCCACGCCTACTAGCAGTGAACGGGAGGCAGCTACAGCGATACGGTACGGAGGAGGATGGATTGGTTGCGTGCAATATTAAAATTAAAAAGACATGATTAAAGTGACTTAAAATAATGCAAAAATGGATAATTAAAGTTAAGATATAGTATTAGATACCTAAATACATGCTAAAATATACAATATTTAGGGATATAAGAATAGAAATTTAGTGTTACGAGAAAGTTGAAAAAAACGTGAGATTGAAAAGAGAGGAAAATAAATATGTAATTACGGGGACTATCTTAGTACCGTCAGAGATTACATATAACATAAGAACGATGGACAAAAGCATTGAATCTAGGAAGGAAAGCCTTTCAAAAGAAATTGCGGTGAGAAGTTAGAAAATACGCGCCTACCATATGAATAACGGGATTGTAGAATACAATCAAAAGTGAGTTGGTCGACAAAAAATAGACATAGTATAAGTATTATTATTAGTATTTTAGAGTAATTGACAATACCATCATGTCAAGAGAAATGAAGCTTATAATTTTCCCTCTGTTTATTACAGATTATCGTGAACGATGGATAACAACAAGTTAGGCCTATACTTTTATCTTATGATTTTAGTACTGACTGTACTAGTAATCATAATTAGCGTAATTACGGGTTATATCCTAGTTAAAGTAAGGAAGTTAGATAGAAAGGAATGTAAGACTGTTAATAACAGAAGTGAAATTAACTCTGAAAGTATTTATGAACAGCCAATTGTACAGCTACCAACAGTAACTAGTAAGCATTACCTATGAGTGCCGATATATGCCAAGGTTAATAAGAATACTAAAAACTTAACACAAAATAAAGCCACGCATGTAAATGGACAATCACACACTAATTTCACAGACACTTGTATTGATCAAAATAGTATAGATGGCAAATCAATAAAGACAATTATTTCACACAATAACAAGTTTTCAGATAGTAAGCCACAGAACACAGAGAAGAAGAGCACCACTGAAATTTGGGATTGCGCACGTCCAGCAGATTCAACGTGAACTTCAGAACACGGCGAGTTTGACCTTTCACGAACAGAAAACACGGTGAAAACACGTTGAACCGAAAGAGACATGACATGGAATAAAAATTACTTCATTCCTTGCCAAATTATCGTATTCGTTCAAGGGCAAGCTTGGAATTTTGAAGATTCAGAAGTGTGCGGAAGTAGCAGCGTTGCCATACGCATAGGAATAGATTATCATGGTGTTAATGATAATTGTGGTCTTTATGAAGTTTTTAAACTTTGTGATAATTAAAACAATTGTTGTGTTTTGTGGATAACTGTGAAGTGTGAATCTTTGAGCGAGAGTACTAGTGTGTGAAATTAATTAACAATGATGTATTTAATATATTTTCTGCAGTGATGTGATATGGGAAAAAACTGATACAGATCAGTGAAAAAAATATAGGATGGAGACCATGGAAAAAGACAAACGAAAGGAATTTTCCATGAAGGACTCTGCAAAGTAAAAATATATGAATATATAAATGAAGAGCTCGGTTGATTTGTGTACTCTGAAAGTAACTAAGTGTTCGTAGTTCCTTAATAAATATAATAGATGTCAGGAAAATGACCATGTGGACGTTTAACCCTGCTGTAGTCGCGCTCATTTTATGACATGAGTAGTCGCTGCGGACTGACATTCCGCAGGTATATTAAAGTTTTTAATTGCATACTAAATAAATGATATTGCAAAAATCGCAAAGAATATTAACTATTTATTGAAAAAATATTCACTTTCACGAAAACACTTGTTATAAAACTATTATTATTTCATCACTTGATTTAGTGATTGTATTTATCGCTAGCCTATTTCTGTTTATTTAATTTTCTTGTAGCAAATCGTTACTTTAGAATGAGTTACAAAACATGTTTTAAGTGATAAAATTTAATTAAATTCCCAATTGCTTAGCATTATTGTAACTCAGAGCTTATACAATATAAAAGAGATAGTATGTATATTGTTGTATTATAGTGTCATTCGCAAAAAAAAAAGAAAGAAAAAAGTATCATTTTCCGTCAACACTGATTTTTTTCTATGAATGCCTTTCAATACAAACTACGCATGTTCTAGATACAATTATATTCTGTAATATTTTCCCAATCACTTAGTTTTCCCACGAGGCACTTTCAATGCATTCTAACATACCACTGATGAATGTTCTAAGCACAAAAATGTTTTCCATCGAATGCAAAAATACTTTGTAGGTCGGTTTTTCTTTCTGTTGCATTTACTGCACCTTCCTCGGACGCCTTTGGAAGTTTCAGGTAAGTTTTGAGTAACTTCCGTTCCAAGAAGATCATGAATACGGTTCTTGAGACTGCCAGAAATATTGCTGACAGTTACTCTAATTTTCAGAAGACTCTCTACCATTCGTAGGGACAACCCTTTCAAAAATTCTCGTCCAGGAACACACAAGTCACAGTTGTTCGCATTGTAAACAATGTAGGAATTTATGCCTCCAATGTTGAGCATAGAATAGAACTCAACCATTGTCCATCTGCGAGTGTTTCTTGCACAGTCATAGACAGAACATAACCCCCTTTAGTTACATTGTATGTCAATATCATTTCCGGTTTTCCAGTTTCGGCGTCAACACTGTCATCATGGTGCATACTTGATATCAAGGGAACATTTCTTTTCCTTTTGGAAATGTATGACACCAAGGTACAATCTTCGTGGAAAGTAAACATCGATGATCCCTCGGGACGACTAACTGGCTTTGAAAATTCAATAGGTACTTCTCTCTTGTTTTTTCTGATGGTACCCAGCAATGGCAACCGATAGTTTATTTTTAAGGTCTTCATTAGTTCCACACTCGTAAACCAATTGTCCGTGGCGACATTTCTACCCGTCCCTTTTATTGGTTCACAAAGTCTTTCAACCACAGATGACGGTGAATTATCCACTCGGTGAGGTCCCGGAGGCTGCATGCCAACATATATTTCCAGATTGCTTGTATAGTACATTTCTGAATCACAAAGAGCAAATATTTTAATTCCATACTTATTAGGTTTGCTAGGTATATACTGGCGGAATGCACATCTTCCTCTAAATGCCTCAAGTTTTTCATCCACGATTACAAAAGGTGTGTAAGCAGTTTAAAATTTTTGAACAAATGTGTCAAAAACGAATTTAATCGGAGCTAACTTATCTTGAGCTTTGCGCTGTTCACGAGTTGCAGGGTCATCAAACCTAACATAACGTAAAAGAAATCGAAATCTGGATAGAGACATAGTGAGTCTGAAAATGTCTACGCCCGTACCATCCGTTCGCCACAGGTCATCAGCGTTAAGCCTACTACATTTCAAAACGCCTGCTAAATATATCAGGCCAATGAGGGCCTGAATTTCAGCAACATCTGTTTCTTTTGCATCTCGGTCACGCGTATAGTTTTGTCTTACAAGTGCAATTTTTTTTATTTGTATTGTCTACAATAGCGTTCATTATTTCTTCCGGAAAAAATATATTCCAAATTTGGAGTGGGTCTTTCAAATCCTTCGTGGCTTCTTTTACACCAGGTAAATGCGTCACTATGTTCACTGATCTTGTTCTTACGTTTTTCGGGGGTACGTGCACACTCCACTTTGTCTTCTGATCTTTACAGATAAAATGGACTAACTTGCTTGCTATGTGGCACTTCCTCTTCATCAGATATTTTCTGTTCGGTGTCCGTGTCCATGATTTCAGTAGTCAAATTGTCGTCTTCTCTCTCATCTTCATCATCTTCATACACGGTATTATTTCCATCGACTGAGCACTCATCCAACAAACGCTGGATACGCTTTTTCTCTTCGTCATATTTATATTTATTTCCCACTGAACTTTCCCACATCTTTCTGGTTACCACTATATTTAGCTAACGTTAATGGTCGCTGCGGACTCACGCTCCGCATTAGCTAATATCTCAAACACTAGTGCACACTTCGAAGTGCAACTCTGTACTGATAAGCAGAAGCCGATTGTTAGGACGTATGAAAAACAGGAAGGGGGAGGTAAATTGCGGTGATTAGCGGTAAAAAAATTCAACCATTGTTGACTGCGGACTGAGAGTCCGCAAGCGAGCACTGCAGGGTTAACATCAGTATTCTCACAATATGTTGAAGCGCGAAGATGTAAATACAGAAAATTTTATTCTATTTTCTGATGTAAATATATATATTTTGATTATTTTTCTTTTCCCCATTATGTTCCACGATATTTATGCTAAATATGGGATGGTGGTAATGATAAAACAAAAGAGGGAAAAGGCATACATTTTATTGTTGTACGTATTTCTTATGTTTTAAATTGAAATTATATGATATTTTTCTTCAACCTCATACTTCGATTAGGATCATCTGCAAGGAACCTTTGGGTTTCAAAAGGGGCCGTGATGAGGGGTTAGGTTAAGGTAGAATTATAATCCAAAGATTTATTAAAGTTAATCAAAAATAGGGACTAGAAGATGTTATAAAATTAAAGTTTAGACAGACAAGAAATTAAAAAATTAAAATTATGTTAGGAAAGACATTATTAAAGTTAATTCAAGATTGTGATGAGATCGTAATGTTGTCAAAGTCATTGTTTTGTTTTTACGTAATTAGAAAACACAGATATGTGGACATGTGGATTTGCAATGTTGTGATAACAAAGAACAACAAACAGTCAATTTGCATTGCAAGATTAGCTGTAAGATTTGTTCTAATTAATGTTTGTTAACATCGACATAATTTTTGGGATATGACAAAACTGTCAGATTACGGAGATAGACATGTGGAGATTTTGCTTATTTTATGATCATTGCAGAAATGTAAATTGCTGCACCTTTATTCAAGAAGACGACTTACACCTTCAAATTAAAAGGTGTATGTTTGCTATCACCGTTACCAAATAAAGAAAATAATCAGGCTTTGTTGAGTTGTGATCTGGTAATATTTTGCCTATCCCGTACACAACATACAGCTACACATTAATTACAATCAGTTTAATGAAGATACAGATTTTAAATCATTAAATTTGTACTTGTATTTGTTTTCCTTGTTATACTTTTACTAGCTATTTCCTGCGCACTTTAGAGAATGTTCAGAGGACAATCTTCCGTCTTTCAGAGCTACCCTATTGCAATATATGGCACTACGTAGGAGGTTGACCATATATATATATATATATATATATATATATATATCCTCACGGCATCGTCAAGACTCTCTATTTGTATTTTACATTTAAAATTGCAACCGGGTGTTTCTGCTGTTACGGTTGCACGATCATCACCTTTGTTCTTCGCGCGCAGTGTCATTCAAAGAACTGAAAACATACTCTGTACACAAACAGTTTATATTTGTGAATTCGGAAAGCCTGCTAGTTCTGCTTGTCAAGGTCAAAAAGTGGGAGAAAAAAGGATGTGTAGAATGTAAAGAGCGTGGAACAGTGACTGATACTTCTAAGAAACATATTCATTTGTAGTTCGTGCACATTCGACCTGTAGCGCTACAGTGGCACAACGTATATTGTAACTGTGTAACTCTTGTACACTGCTAGTTGGTCTATTAGCGCAAGTGACGAGCGAAACTATGTTGTCAGCCCTGACTGCGATAAGGCACTGCTTAGCTGCTGTTGCTTTTCTTTTTTTCCTTTGTCATTTTGTGAGATGCCAAACATGATGTTTTTGCTTGTTGCACGCGCTGAACGGCTTACTGCGGAGCGAAGGATTTAAGAAGTAGACAACATATTCTTGTTTACGATAGAAATATGATAAGTACTTTGAATTATAATACGGTTTTAAATTGGTTAACTGTTGAAAAAAAATGTGAAAATAAAGCTGTACTTGTAAAGGTATCTTAGCCGAGGACGTAGCTAGTGACAGTGTTGATTACAGATTATCTCGTGGAAGAACTTCATTACACTAGTGGTGAAAACTGGACGTCCATTTAGACCCCCCCACCTTTTTAGACTCAATCGGAGATGGTCTGAATCGTTTTAAACAAATGTGCTGGCGAAATGTTCGTTTGTACACAATTAGGGGCACCGCCAGAACATAAAAAAAGTGGGGGCTGTCTAAATGGTAGCCCTCCACCATGTTCAATTAAATCACAAATCGTCGCAATCGTTTGTACATCGTTTGTACAGAAATGTGTAGGAGAAATTTTCGTTTGTACAAAATTAGGGGCGCAGCCAGAACTAAAACTACCAGGGACTGTCTAAATGGTAGCCACCACCATGTCCAATTCAATCACAAATTGTCGCAATCGTTTCTACATCGTTTGTACAACAATGTGCGAGCGAAAGTTTCGTTTGTATACAATTAGGGGAGACGCCAGAATGAAAACAAAGTGGGGGTCTTTCTAAGTGGTAGCCCCCACTATGTCCAATTCAATCACAAATTGTATAACACGATTGCATCGTGTTTCTGTTCGTGAAAGCAATTTTTATAACAGGTAGGGTTCGTGTCTTGTACGGTACGCCTTTCTGGTGACCCAACTGGGTACGATTCTTTCGTTCGTGCACTAAATAATTTCATATATAGTGAGTCAAGCGGTTGGAACGGAATGAATGTTTTATTTTCTATGTAGTAATGGTTAGAATTCGTGGGAGGAATTGCACCAGATCGCAAATCAAGATGGGTCCGAACCAAGCTGGCATACGTGCGTACCCACCTTCAGTGACACGCCCACTTCACATCCGTTCAAGTTCTATAATACCAAGTGCTGAATTCTTATCGTTCCTGTAGTGATTGATGTGAGAAACATGGATGATGCAACTGAAAACAAAATACATACATGAAATTGATTTTACTCAAGCACAAAATATTATACATGTCACATACATACTTACTTCTGTATTTTATCAATATAAATTTTATTAATACCTTTTGATACTTTTGTATTTTAACTCTTTCTTTTCATTAATTTAGCATATGAAGTTTAAGCCCATATATTTGTTAATAGGAGAATAAAAAAATAAAAAAAAAAGAATTTCGAAAGATTAACTCAAAATTATATGATATGTCAACGAAGCCGGCTCATTGCGTGACAAGAGACATGATTATTTTGCACATATTTCTTACTGAACACTAATTTACACAACACTTCGATTTTGGAGATTTCAAAATAAGAAGGGGGTCTTATAGTTATTCCCAGTTAAGAAATTCCTTATTGATTCATATTTTCTCTTCAATGATCATATTTTGGGCTCCATCTCGGTCGCTGCTGCGTAGCTTTGCAAATAATCAAATTTGTAACTGCATCGATTCTTTGTTCACAAGTCGTTGTCTTTCATTAGTTTGAATATTATGCGTTACTTTTGCATACGTTCATTAATTCGATGAAGATTTCGCGTTCAAACAATTGTTTTAATCATAATTCCTTTTTACACAACTTAATCCACAACACTTTCAACGATGGTCAAAGAATTTTTAGATTTTTCGATGAACGCAACATTTGCAGGATAGTCTATGTAGCCATCATCACCAAGCACACCTTCGCGCCTTGTTCTTCCAGCGCCTGTAAGTTTGCGCTAATCACGACAGAAAAATATTTTAAGAATATCTATAAGAAGTATTCTTTACAACGAATATATATATCGAAAAATGTTAAATATATTCACCATTAAAATAAAATAATTAAAATATTAAAAATAATAAAAGTATTCTTTGATTAAGTTAGATTCAACGGCACTATTTTTTATAAAGTCACGACCACATCACATTCCTTTGTGCGATGACCAAGAAGTACAAGTCACCACTCACAGTACTGCCAACTCATTGAAAAAGATAAAACCATAACACAGTTTGCGTGAACGTACAGTGCATGGAACCTTATTCCAATTCAGACTGAAATAACTGGGAAAATTTAAAATGGAATGGGAGTGGGGGAGGATACACGCTCACAATTGTCGCAATCGTTCGTACGTTGTTTGTACAAAAATTGCAGGAGAAATTCGCTTGTCTTCATAATTAGAGGCGTCGTCAGAACAAAAACAATATGGGGGACTGTCTAAACGGCAGCCCTGCCGATATGTTCAATTCAACCACTAACTGTCGCACTAGTTCGTACGACTTTGTACATAAATCTGCAGCTGAAATTTTCGTTTGCACATAAATGGGTCGCCGCCAAAACGATAATTCATGTCTAATTGATAGCCCTCTCACCATGTGGAATTCAACCGAAAACAGTCGCACTTGTTTGTACATGAACTTGCAGGCGAAATTTTCGTTTGTACAGAATTAGTGGCGCGCCGAAACGATAACAAATTATAGACTGCCCACGTCCGATTCAAACAATATTATCTCAATTGTTTGTGCATCGTTTGTGCAGTAATGCAGGCTCAAGTTTTTTTTTGTACGCTATCAGGGACGTCGACAGGAGGAAAACAAAGGGGAGCTGTCTAAGTGCTAGCCCCACCATGTTCGATTGAAATCCAAATTGGCGCGATCTTTCATACATCGTGTGTGCAGAAATGTGCAGGAAAAATTTTCGTTTGTACTGAATAAAATACGGATGTTAGTATTTTTAATGGTTGACCTAGAATTGAAGAAAATGGATGGGGATTGTAAGTATTATAATTATGTATATATCTCGGGATTGTTCAAAGTTTGAGTTATGAAAGTTGTTCTTTCGACTTCTCATTTCAAATGTTAAACCAGTGCATCTTTTTTAAAGTTTTTTATACTTAACATTGAAAATAAGAAAGGGGTGGGGCTACAGCTATGAATTACAGTTTTGGCTGTTTAGCGGTCAACGTTAACGGTTTGAATAACGATTGCTGAGATAAAAATGGTACCTATTACACTAGTCGACAAAAAAAAATATTTTTCTGTGGGACACGGAAGAAAATACCTGATTCTAATAGACCTTTTCACGTAGAATTCGAATCTACAATCAGTGTTTCTGCATCATCCTCAGTTCTCCCGTGACAGATTGATTTTCGGGAAATTTCCCCTCAAATTTCCTTTTTTTTTTTTACCATTTTCATACCTGTAGCTCGGGTACCTTAGGTATATAAATGTACGAATTATATTGCTTGTTAGCTTCGTTTATACTTAGTAAGCTCTCTAAGTTTCATAAGAATACCATTATTCTTTCTAGGAAAATAAACATATTTATATAAAAATATGCTATGTGTACTGTTCACTTTACAATATTCATTAGTGCAAATAAAATTACATATAACTTCCACGAAAATTACAATATAAGCACGGTTTATATCTTATTGGATTTGAAATAAAACATATTTTCAATTATGTATACACCGTGTCACCATTTTATATCTACTTAATAAATAATACAAAAGAAGTGAGTGGTATCTTCTTAATAAATGGACACTTACTTACCTCAACTAATATGTTTTAGTTGTCGACTTTCTTCTGTGTTTGGTTTCTGGAACATATCTTTTAAGTGTCCAACAGTAATCGGCTAGCATTTTTGAACTTCACTGTCACTGGTATCTCTTCTCCATGGAGGAATTGTCCTGATGAAAATGTTCCCCATACTCATCACTAACAGCATCAAGGTTTTCAGGAAAGAAATGCAGGTGGGAGTCTAGAAAGTGAACTTTAGGGGACATGTTGCAACCCATTTCTTTGAATGATTGAAGAATATCACTCACAATTTCACAGTAATTTGGGCTTTCTTGTTTCCTAAAAAATTCTATGTTAAACATTTAAATGAACATCAAGCAGCTTTCTGAACCAGAGTTAAGAGATCCTCAAATTTTTGTCACGAATCAAATATCTTATTTGTGGGTCTACAAAAATCCCTAGCGTCACTAACCCAAGAAAATTTTTCCTTGAGGTAACAAATTCCTGCATTACCTTTGTCCATTGCATTATCATAGTTTTTGAATAGCCCCAACTTTATGTGAAGAGGAGGTAGAATTATCTAATCAGGGTTCAGCAGTGAGGAATAAAGAGCATTCTTCTGTCCAGGAGTTAATACATGCGTTGGCCATTCTTTCCTGATGTAATGCTCCGCTTTGTTCCTGCTGCCCCATTCGCAGAGGAAACAACAATATTTCATATAACCAAGCTGCAAACCTATTAACAAAGAAATGACTTTTAAATCACAGCAAACGGTCCACTTCTATTTCTCATATTGAATTCTTTCTAACACCATTTCGATGTTTTCATAGGTTTCCTTCATATTAGTTGCATAAGCCTAAGGCTCTGAAGAAATTTGATGCTATTGAACAAAAGTACAGACTTAAAACTAGTTTTGGAAGAGTCTATAAACAATTTCCACTCTGTACTTATATATGCATGTTCAATTATATCCATCACAGCACAGACATTATTACAATACACTAAATCATTTTCTTAAGAACAATAGTTTTCAAACTCTGTATGAAGGTTTCGAAAATACACACTTTAGTGTCACGATGAAGTAGATTCCAGCCTTTTAGGTATAGAAGCAAGAAGTTCTGTGTATATCTTGGAGAGTTTTAAATCCCATACGAAATCATTTAGTTCACCCTGAGTTATCAGATGGGGATCCAATGTAGATGTGCTTCCAACATAAGTAGGATCATCTTCTTCATTTGGAATTTCAGTAGTTGACTCAAGTACGTAATCCTCATTTACCGTAAGATGAGGAAGAGGTACTGGTACAGGTAATTCTGCACTGTGTGGAACTGGCCTAATTGCTGCTGGCAAATTAGGCTACTGTACTGTGTGGTTAGATTTACTGGTTATTTCTTTTTTCGGTGATATACAAAAGTACCAGTCTGAAGAATGATCTTTTGTTTCCCTCCAGATCATCGGTACTGCGAAGTTCATGTTTCATTCACTATTTGCCCACCCAGCTAGACGTTTCACGCAAGTACAACAAATGTAGTGAGGAGTAAAATTCTTATCTTGGTCTCATACACAGCAACCAAAATATAACTGATAACACTTCCTCACAAGTGGAGTAAAACTTCGACGTTGCGATTTAAATGTCAGCTCCCCACATACATAACAGAAGTTGTCCAGTTGATATACACACTTCCTCGGCATCTTGTATCCTGTATGGTATCAAACACACACACACACAGGAATCTACACTCCAATAAATTCACACAAAATCCCTCTAGAAATTCCCTCATTCAAAAATGGCGACATGGTGTACAGCTCCTTGAAAATATGTTTTGTTGGAAGTCCAATGAGGTAAAACCGTGATATATTGTAATTTTCATGGAAATTATATGTGTTGAAGAACGACCCGACCCGACCTTTGACACGAATTGACTAACCCGACCCTGATTGGACCCGATTGACCCGACTCGACAATCCGAACTGATTGACTCAACCCGACAGCCCAACCCGAGCTGGCCTGATTGACCCGCCCCGTCAACTCGACTCGAGCTGACCCGAGTTGACCTGAATGACCCGACCTGAAGTGACCCGACCCGAGGTGACCTAACCCGACAAACGACCCGAGTGACCTGACCTTACAATCTACCAGTTTGAGAGAACTAGAATCTTACAAAGCTGTCAGCTGAAAAAAATGCTGGTCAATCATATGCACAAACCATTGTTTCGACTTTTTTATGTGTTGTATAATTACCCTCCTCCTTCTCCTCCTCCTCAGTGTTCTGCCATTAATGGCAGGGCAGTTTCCGTGAACTAGGTATGAAGCTTCCATTTTTGCGATTTCCCGCTGATATCTTCTTCGCAACCCAACATAATGTACCACCCTCCTTATTACAATCTATCAATTGCAACCTTCTTACACAATCTTGCTCTCCTGATATCACTCCCTTTACTACATCTCTCAGAATGCAATCCCTTAGCAAGATCGAAACTTGTGATTCGTCCATGTTTTCGCTTTCTTATATCGTACAATATTGCCCTCGTCTCTTGCATTTTTCAGCACTTCCTAATTCGTTTTCCTCTCGACCCTACTAACCTTCTCTATTTTCCTCCACTTTCAAATTTCCAAGGTTAAAATTTAGGCAATCAACTTCGAAAGTTAAAATAAAATTTTAAGTTTTGAAGACACAATGATTTTCTAGTAACGAATGTCTATAGAACTTGTTTTAATATTTTTTGCTGAGTAATAAACAAAAAATTCATCACGTTAACATTCCAGCTTTTAAATTTAAAAACAGTGGTGCTGTGTGATGCGTCATTAGGAACTAATTGCACTGAAATATCATTCTCTAGGGAATTATCTTTTATTTATTTGTTGATTAATTTATCTAGAAGATATTTGCAACGTTATATAAAATCAGCGAGTAATTTAGTACCAAGAAAGTCAAATCACTACCGCAGCAATAATAATAATAATAATAATAATAATAATAATAATAATAATAATAATAATAATAATAATAATAATAATAATAATAATAATAATATGATGGAGACTAACAAAGTTCTGTCTCATTTTGTGGAGGTCCGTGTTTAATTAGCCCTCACACCCAGAGTTGAGTGCGAATTGAGGTAAGGCAAAGGTCAGTGGTTGGACGAGATGAGACGAGAAAGAATTTTCATGAAGGGGTACAAGATGAGACAGATCTTTTTCCATATAAACATATGTACTTTTGGAGACGAGACTACCTTCACGACACATTTTCAAGACGAGAATGCCCCAAACCTGGTCTCGTGAGCAACACTAGTAAGTATATCCAACTTACTACCTGGTTGAGGCTGTTCAGATACACCGTGAACGTGCGTAAGGACAGAGTGAACATGGGACCTTCACAGAGCGTCATAAGGAATGTTTGCTGTGCGAGTTCAAATTGCTGCTCCGCGGGGCGGAAGATATGACAGGCCTTTGGTGAGGGTGTCGTTACTACGCAGAGAATGCAACTGTAGCACGGCTTAAGGACGGTGACGAAACACTCGAAGACGCACCACGTGCCGGAAGACAAACAGATGTTCAAAATAAAGATCTTCAGGCAACAATTGAGGCGAACACAGGCATGTGAGGAACTGGTACTGCAATTCAGTGTGAGTTTAGAAACCATTCGGCACCACCATCATCAACCTGGGAAGCACTGCAAGTTGGGTTGATGGCTCCTGCATGATTTGACTTGGACCAGAAACCAACGCGAGGAGACACCTGTGTTTCTTTGGTGTCTCGTCTGAGGAAGGTGCAATTTCTGGTCAGGGTGTTGACATTTGATGGGAAGTGGGTCCTGTACGAAGCTCCACGGTGCCGTCATCGTTGGTTAGCATCCCGTGTACCGGTTCAAAAACAGCTAAAGCCAGCAGTACACCAGAATAAGGTTCTCCTGTCCATTCTGTGGACTGCACGTGGCATCGTCCATTGGGAACTGCTACCAGCTGGTCAGAGCATCAATGCAATTGTATACTGTCATTCTCTGGATGCAGCACTTCTGAATCGCAAACGGTTTCTCCTGTTACAAGGCAACACTAAGCACCTCGTGGCTAAGATGACCCAGTACACCATTCTACGCCTTGGATGGGAAACACTATTGGTTTCGACAAACTCCTCGGACATTGTACCATCCGATTATCGCCTGTTCCATTCCTTGGACAATCACCTTAGAGATCGCCAGTTCAAATCGCTAGTAGAGGTTCAATATGCACTTGACGCGAAGGTCCATGGGTATTGATTCCAGCTCGTACGAAGTAAGTTTTCTGGTGAACAAACACCATGTGCATGAGTTTTCTCAGTGTTGTCCCATGCTCTCCCACTTTCTTCATTCAACCACTTCAATTACTGCTCATCATCACTATCTCTCTTAGCGTTGGTGCATAATGTGGGACGTTAACTAGATATTTCCTTTCAATTTCACTTAATGTGACATTTCACTTCACATAAAAACGCACAAAGAAAAAAAGTCATTCGTAATATTAAATACAATTTTCATGCTAATTACTTAATACAGGGTTAAGTAAAAATTTTATTACTATTTCAGCTACAATTAGTCACAATTATTATTCATTCACCAACTTCGAATTGAATTCTACAACAAAGCTCCTTATAGTATTTCAAAATAAGTGAAGAATGTGACGACCCGACCCGAGCTGACCCGATTGACTCGATTCGACGACCCGACTGATCCGACCCAACCCGTAAACCGACCCATTTGAGAGTACTATCAGAGGGGTACAATTTACAGTACAATTTATTTTGTATGATTTAGCATATTTTAAGGCTACCATATTTTTCGAAAACAGAAAAAACGGGACATCTTACAAATTAGTAGTAAATATTGCATTTTGTATTCGAATCTTTCGAATTTTACTACAGCATCGCCCTAATTGAACAACTTAAAATAATGTATTAATATAGCCCATACTTAATTAACAGTGCTAAAAATTATTATAGAACCTAGAAGCTGTTATACAATATAAACACAATCAGTGAACATACAATACTTATGCAAAAATTATAATTTCAATATTATTACACATACCACCTAACATGCTCTACATGTCTATAAAGAAGAAAAAATTCAGATTTATGAAATTGTTTCCAAATTTCAATGGACTGATTTATTTTTGTTAACCTAAAATGCGAACTAAAAGAAATCAATTAGCATAAGTGTTTTTCTGAAGCAAAAAAAGTGTTTTCGGGGCTGGTCTGCAACGTCACAAGAATTTGTTGCCACCTCGGGTATACATTCTTACTTTTGGTGATAAGATTACCATTTAGGAGGATTTTAACATTGCACGTTATAACCGGAGAAGCAGCGATTGGAATAATAATAAAGATTAGAATGAAATTGTTCCTACAGTATAGTCGGAATCGAGAGCAAAAGGAATAAGTCGATTTTATTATCTTTTCAGAACGTTTCATATGTAATTAAAAAAAGAAAAAGAAACAGGACAAGAAGGAAAGTTTCTGCACACCGGGACAAATTTTAAGAAACCGGGACATATGGTAGCCTTACATACTTACTTTCATGCGGAGTGTCAGTACGGAGCCAATACGTAGCAGAGTTGAAAAAAACCCTCGTTAATAACTTGCCAACTCAGGAAAACAAAATTACCGGCAAACCCCCAAAATCCACTGTACAAATGAGAAACTGAAGACTGTATTGATCGTTATTGTATTTACCAGCAATTGCCACTTCTTTAAAATTAACGAAACAGGTGAATAATACTAGATATTAATCTTAACGTAAGAATTGTTGATTCATAAAATGAAATTTACTCTATAAACTTACACTTCAAACAAAGAAAACTGCCTTAATAAGTCATTTTCCACTCTCAATAAACGTATAAAATTCTTTTACAATAAAATCTAAGTGTTATCAAATTTCTTATGTTAAATAAATAAAAAAATGCCATAGATTAAAGAAATATCGATAATGCATAATACAACGGAAAATTGTGCCTGTAAAGGCACTGTTGAAAAATTTCGATGTTCAATGTTATATTCTGGATTGCAGATTCCAAAATACTGGTCAGAAGGGGGCTAATAAGAAGTTTGTACCGGTCACCGGCATTAATCAAAATAACAGCAATATTCCCGGCTAGGACGGTGAAATACAGGCCAATTAGCAACTCTACTCGTAAATCAGAATGCTGAATGCACCAAAATACTTCACCATGCATTCTATAGTTTCTGCAAAATTAGTTTAATGAAGATGTTCAAATAAATCAAGATATTGTGTTATAATTTTCCCTTTAACAGTCTACTTTGTGAATTTCTTATATCTTCGACATATCAGTTTCCTGTAAAAGATGAGACTAACGGCTTCTGCGGAAGTTTGAAAGAAAAAAATGAATTTTTCTCATAAGGATTCAGCTCATGTAAGAAATAATGAATAAGTTTAAAAAGAAGAGCCGAGGAGTGATAAACTTACTCAGCAATAATGATTGTAAGTATAAATATAAACAAAAAACAAAAAAATAAACATTTAATTCCATCATCGTTAGAATAAGATCAATATAGTCAATCACACGATAGTGTGAACATACTAATCGACACAAAGGTGTGTACAAAGTCTTGCTAAAAAATACTTCATAGTATGTGACACATTTTTTAATGTTTCTAACATTTAGACAGCCCCCAAATTGTTTTCGTTCTGGTAGCGCCCGTAATTGTGTACAAACGAAAATTCGCCTGCACATTTCTGTACAAACGATGTACAAACGATTTCTTCAATTTGTGATTAAATTGGATATGCTGAGGGGCTACCACTTAGAGAGCCCCCACTTTGTTTTCTTTCTGGCGGCGCCACTAATTGTGTACAAACGAGAATTTGGCCTGCACATTTCTGTACAAATGATGTACAAACCATTGCGAGAATTTGTCATTGAATTGAATATGGTGGGGCTACCACTTAGAGAGTCCACACACTTTGTTTTCGTTCTGGCTGTGCCCCTAATTGTGTACAAACGAAAATTTTGCTTGTAAATTTCTGCACAATCGATGTGCAAAGAACTGCGAGAACTTGTGAATGAATTGCACATGGCGGGGCCTACCGCTTAGACACCTCCCACTTTGTTTTCCTTCTGGCGGAACCCCTAATTCTATACAAACGAGCATTTGGCCTTCACATTTCTGTACAAACGACGCACAAACGATTGCGACAATTTGTGATTAAATGGAACATGGTGTGGGGCTACCACTTAGACAGCCCACACTTTGTTTTCGTTCTGGCGGCGCCCCTAATTGTGTACAAACGAAAAGACGAAAAATACTTCATAGTATGTGACACATTTTTTAATGTTTCTAACATTTAGACAGCCCCCAAATTGTTTTCGTTCTGGTACGCCCCTAATTGTGTACAAACGAAAATTCGCCTTCACATATCGGTGCAAACGACGTACAAACGATTGCGACAATTTGTGATTAAATGGAACATGGTGTGGGGCTACCACTTAGACAGCCCCCAGTTTGTTTTCGTTCTGGCGGCGCCCCTAATTGTGTACAAACGAAAATTGTGCCTGTACATTTCTGCACAATCGATGTACAAAGAACTGCGAGAACTTGTGAATGAATTGCACATGGTGGAGCCTACCGCTTAGACAGCTCCCACTTTGTTTTCGTTCTGGCGGCTCCCCTAATTGTGTACAAACGAAAAAACGAAAAATACTTCATAGTATGTGACACATTTTTTAATGTTTCTAACATTTAGACAGCCCCAAAATTGTTTTCGTTCTGGTAAGCCCCTAATTGTGTACAAACGAAAATTCGCCTTCACATATCGGTGCAAACGACGTACAAACGATTGCAACAATTTCTGATTAAATGGAACATGGTGTGGGGCTACCATTTAGACAGCCCACACTTTGTTTTCGTTCTGGCGGCGCTCCTAATTGTGTACAAACGAAAATTTTGCCTGTACATTTCTGCACAATCGATGTACAAAGAACTGCGAGAACTTGTGAATGAATTGCACATGGTGGGGCCTACCGCTTAGACAGCTCCCACTTTGTTTTCCTTCTGGCGGAACACCTAATTCTGTACAAACGAGCATTTGGCCTTCACATTTCTGTACAAACGACGCACAAACGATTGCGACAATTTGTGATTAAATTGGACATGGTGGGGGGCTACCACTTAGACAGCCCACACTTTGTTTTCGTTCTGGCGACGCCACTAATTGTGTACAAAAGAAAATTTGGCCTGCACATTTCTGTACAAACGATGTACAAACGATCGCGACAATTTGTGATTGAATTGGACATGGTAGGGGGGCTATCATTTAGACGGTCCGCCCACTTTATTTTCGTTCAGGCGGCGCCACTAATTGTGTACAAATGAAAAATTTGCCTTCACATTTTTGTACAAACGACGTACAAACGATTTCAACAAATTGTGATTAAGTTGCATATGGTGGGAACTACCACTTAGACAGCCCACACTTTGTTTTTGTTGTAGCGGCGCGCCTAATTGTATACAAACGAAAATTTGGCCTGTACATTTCTGTATAAACGATGTACAAACGATTGCGACAAATTGTGAAAGAACTAAATATAGTTGGGGGCTACCATTTAGACAGCCACCACTTTGTTTTCGTTCTGGCGGCGCCCCTAATTGTGTAAAAACGAACATTTGGCATGCACATTTCTGTACAAACGATGTACAAACGATTACGACTACTTGTGATTGAATTGAATATCGTAGGGGTCCCACACCTAGACAGTCCCCCACTTTGTTTTCGTTCTGGCGGCGTCCCTAAGTGTACAAACGAAAATTTCGCCTGCATATTTCTGTACAAACGATGTAAAACGATTACGACGATTTGTGGTTCAATTAGACATGTTGGGTTGCTAGCAGTTGGACAGCCCACGCTTTTTTCGTTCTGGCGGCACCCCTAATTGTGTACAAACGAAACTTTTGCCTGAACGTTTCTGTACAAACGATGTACATACGAGACCATTTCCGATTGAGTCTTGAAAGGTGGGGGACTGTCTAAATGGACGTGAAAAGCAGTACTGCAAAAATACTTGTAATCCATATTGAGCACGATAGGAGACAACGTTCATTTTAGATTTTCCAGGACGGGGGAATTGAATAAACGATGGCTGAATATAATACTCTGAAAATTCTAGTAACTCAGATTGTGCACGCTCGGAAAATGACACAGAGGGAATTTCGAAGCTCTAGTCCCAAGAACCACCTCTATAATCATCACTGACTGCCATTTCGATAATGTGATTTATGGTTTTATGTCCGTGTTCCCATCCTTTCCTTCCCTGTCCAGCTGGATACTTGATACTTTTTCTATTTCAAATTTTTGTGCTAGTTTTCTGCCGAAACCTAGATTTTTGTACTGTCATCGGTTTCGAGTTAGTTAATTGTTTAAGTTTAGGATTCCGTTTGTGCGTCCAGGTTATATGAGACGTAGACTCAAAGATTATGATGAAATTAAAACACAGTAATCGTCCAAATATTGTAAGCTCTATAGTGATCAACGTTAAAATCGGAAATGACCCATTTATACCACTTCCAGTTGGCGAATCACCTCCATTAAGGAGCTCCTTCGAGAGGAACTCCCTAAATTAAAAAAAGTCGCATTCGTTCAAAGTTATCATGTGAAGTAACGGCCGCTCGTATGTACGTACTAATATCGATAAGTTCCACTACGCGATCCCAATTAATACTTCACATACCCCCGCCACACACACATACTAACATATGTAGACACGAAAGTATACTTGGTACTATCCACACGCTTACGCCAGAAACTAGAAACACACAGAGACAGACAGACAGACACACACACAGAAAGAGAGAGAGAGAGAGAGAAAATCCTGTTGTACCTTTATACTGAATGCACCATTACTCACAAAATCAGTTAAAAAAGAAAAAGAAAAAAGTTGTAAATGAAACTTTCAAAGATTGGTACCACTGCTGCGTGTAATACATGAAATTGTTCCATAATGATTGATTCGTAATATGATGTATATGGGTTTCTTAATGGTAGTATAACAAAATGCTTTCAAATTGACAACAAAATAAAAAGTAAGTTTATTTCTCAAATTTTGTAAAATCGAAGACGGTGGGCATAATGTGAACAGTCTATGATAACAATATATGCAAATAAATATTAATATACTACACGTTTTCCAGTGGGTGCAAGAAAGCTTCGAATAGTGTTTGGTGTCATATTCATTAGCTGGTCTATATATATAGCTGACCGATCTCAATCAAATTTTTAATATAGAAGAGATTTGGGACTAAGTTGACTTTTATCTTTTCACTCTCATGATACAACGTACGAACGAGGGAAATTTATAAAAATGGTATAGAATGAAATAACGTGTCGAGTCAATTATTTAAGGATCGCTGAAACAAACAGTGATACTTTAATTGCCGTTCTAATAAAAATCCATCCTAGCACCGTGAGGGAGGTGGCGGTAGAGTGAATATATAAAAATATAGGTATAAATAAAATGAAAATTACTTCTTTATCTACTTAACCCTTGTAAGCATACGCAGCGCATACGATGTGCCTCTCTATGAAGTGAAACTCAAGGTTCAAAGAAACTATGTCTGTTAGCAGCTTTGAAGACAAAGAAAGCCTTACAATTTGATGATACACGTACAATTCAAATCCATCTTGAAAATGATAATCTGGCACCTACTCGTTTTGTGTGTGAAATATTGCCTTTAAACTGTAGTAACGTGGTTGTTCTGAGTGAAGAACTGACTGTAACTGAACAGCTAGTGACATTTTGAGGTAGGTGTGCATGCATTCAATACATGCCAAAAAAGACTTTCAGGTTCAGATTAAAAATGTTTTGGTTTTGCGACGCTCAGTCATCATATGCCGTTGATGGTTCTGTATACACAGAAAGAAAATCAAATGAACGAGTTCAAAGAAATCAGGGAATGAATATAGTCGAAGATCTCTGCAAAACCGTTGCTGGAATGTCCTGAAATATTACTATGGATAATTTCTTTGTTAGTGTCGACCTTGTTGAGTATATGCTACAACAACGACTTACGATTGGTGAACACTAAAGGAAAACGCAACATTCCAACTGAAATGAAATCCTCATCTCTTAGAAAAGTAGGTTTCTGAATGTTTGTCTTAAAGAAAATGTCACTATGGTCAGGTAAGTGTCAAAGAAACAAAAAAATTATTTTGGTAAGTACACTGCATCATTAAAAGGCAGTTGATGAAAATAGCGCCAACAGAAAATCAGAGATTATATACTCCTATATCTAAACGAAATAGAGCTGATGTTGTGGACCAAAAAGTTATAGACTACACATGCTAAAGACAAACTAGAAAGTTCCTTTGCACTATGGTCATAATGAGTAAAGAGAAAAACAGTATATTTTAAGAAAATATTTTATAACAGTGTGTGTTATTTGTATTTTCTATTAATTGTAATAAATATAAAGTAATTGTAAACGTTGTTTTAGGGGTCTCAAATGGATATACTTATGAACATTCCATTATTATCTTATTGTGTAATTAATTAAGTCATGACAGGGCTACAAGTAATAATTTACATGAAATTAAAAATAAAATTTTTAAACCAGTTAAATAACATATACGGCCTCAGAGGCTCTGTATAGACACTAGCGTATATTTTCTGAACCATGCAGACAAGGGATAATACTAATGGAGACGTAGTTGAGGGGAAGATACATAGTAATGATCAAAAAGACCGAGATTAGAGTCGAATAAATACTTTCTAATTCGCGGGAATGAACGCCGAGACTTCCGATGCCGTTTCACACCAAGTTACTCCGAAGTACTCTGAAGTACTCCGATCTCTGTTAGTACTCCGAAGGGAGAATGGTGACGTGTAAAAATAACTGAAGTTGCCCGACATTAGTGTAGAGTATAGTTTTGAACTGACTTACTTAACGTTCCTAGTAACTTCACTTTCCTAGTTTTACCTTATTCTCTCGTTTTTCCATGGGCTTTCATAAGATGGGTACATGAACCTAGAAACATGGCATACAGATAAGATTCCATGGGCTGAATCAGAGGAAATCGAACACGCCACCATTTATACCAAATGCGCACGGGCGAATACTAGAACAGAGGGGAGAGCAACCACTGGAGTGTTTTTGAATTGCAAAGAATGGGCATAAGAAAGTAGATGTTTTAGTAGGACGATGAGAAACAAATTCTAATAATTAAATTATATGAAATAGAAAATATTCAGAGAAATGAACTAATAAGTTATTATTATTATTATTATTATTATTATTATTATTATTATTATTATTATTATTATTATTATTAGTAGTAGTAGTAGTAGTAGTAGTAATATTAGTAGTAGTACTAGTTATTGTTGCATTTTATATTGTTGAAATACTAGTCTTGCATTAATCTATGTTGTATACCCAATATTGAGATGTTTTGCAAAGTTAGTATTCCTCTTCTTCATTACTAACATACTAATTAAGTTACAATTGTAATATGTTATTTTCAGAAATGTCAACACGTGCCATCGTAATTCTTCAATGAAACATTTCATTCTATGATTTCACAGCAAGAACTAATAACTCTACATGATTATACGTCTGATATTTTCTAAGATCTCTACATATTTTCTTATTGTGATTTGTGAAAACGCTTTAGTATACTATACTAGCATCTAATATCAGCATTTTTTGATGTAAAATGTTTTATTTTATTTTCCTTATAGTACATTTGTATCGTTATATTTTAGACTTGATATTTTAACTGTTCGTAATATCATTAGATTCATGTCTTCAAAAACAACTTTGAACATTTTTAAGATATTTGCATTTTTTATAATTTATTGGCTGAGCCCATGCATATTGACGGAACACATCTCTCGCTTTCTTTAAAAATATTGCAGTATCCATCATTAAGTTTATGAATATATTAAATATCATTAATAATACTGGCCCTTGCACCATCAATATTGTTCACTGCATAGAAATCTCTTTTAAAATTATGACTCACTAGTTTGTGTAATATTCAATTCTTTAGTAACCGCTTTCTTAGAGAAAGAATTTGAAATTTCTTCTTTGTACATTTCCAAACTTTCTCAGCTATTGAAAACGAAGCAGAATATGAATGGTTGAAGTTAATTTGTATAATTGTTTGCTTTTGGTTTGCAGTTTCATCATAGTGGACGTTTACACGCTTGTTTTCTTATTCTCATCATTTACTGGTAGAAATAATAATTTTACAGGTTTTTCTTCTTCACGATGATCATGATGGTGATGATGTTTTTCTCCGTATTAAAATATATGAGAAAAAAAATTGGATTTAATGTAAATACTTTTGCAGCCTTAGTGACAAATTAGTAACTGTAAAATTTCTCCGATCTAGTTTCGTCTTGTTATTTTCTGGGTCACAGCGCATCATAAATTAACTCTTCAATCTGAATACATTGATTTAAGTTGATTGTGAGTTTAACGTCCCGTTCAGAAGCGAGGCTATATGAGATGTGAGCAAACTGATTAATGTGGAATACGAACCACATGAGCTCCCGCCGGTAATCGAATCTCTTAGTACCTTGTAGTTTATATCTTTTAACGTTAACTCTTTCATTTTTATCCAACAAGATGTTATTATCTCTTTTAATTCGATGTAAACGTAATTCCGCTCTTTTTGATATATTTTGGCCACAGGAAACGTTATTTCTTTATAAACTTCAGGTTTCTCTAATGTATCTGCCGTAATCGAAAGTGTCACAGGTTCGTGTTTTCTCACATATTTAAACAGTTTTGAAGAATATTGTTTTATTGATTTTTTCTTCATTATTAAGAGAAGGTGCATTTCTTCATCCATACCAGATCCATGTGTCTCCCGGGATGGTGATGATGATGGTTGTATACGATTACGATTTAGGTGGTAGTAATGGAATTTGACTAGTTCCATATATATAACGGAATAGTAAACTATAACTCACCCATTATAACAGGATGTAGCAATGCATGTAAGAATCATTCGAGTTATCCTAGTAAATCCTTTTCCTTCTTATCGACAGAGTTTCATTTGTTGATATGTATCAAATATCGAACCACCCTCTTTTACCGCTTTAATCTTGCCTTACGTGTTTTTCAAGAAGTACAATATATTTTAATGCATAACTGCAATCGCAAATACAACGAAACTATAAAGAGTCTACAAACGCAAATATAAGTTTATGTAATATAGGATTTGCTTTCAACAGCGTGTGGAGAATATGAATGAGTTTTCTCTTGTGAAGACATGGTGATGCACTGAAGAATACAGACTAAAGATAACATTATATACACAAATTGGAAATCTTTCTCTTCCACTTCTTATACTTGTATTTGTGCAACATAAACGTAACGGTAAAATAATCAGGAAATATATTGGATTGAAATGGAATTTCATCTGGCGCATTATGTTTTAGATCAATAAATAGATACCCATATGGCAACCCTTAAAGTATCTTCAGCCCTTAAAGTTTTATTGACGTACGTTTCGATTCTAATAAGTTAGTTGATACTTGTTTTAGGACTTAACCTTGGAGTTTAAAATCGTACAATATATGAACCATTGAAACTCATATCTCTGCTTCCATTTCAATGACGAAATATGTTTTGTGTAATACATTATATACCAGAATTCAAATAAAGAGAGTCTTTTGTTGTGAAGTCAACTAAATTACTGTTCACATGTCAATAAAATAGTCAATAATAATAAGTTGAGTTCCATTGTCAGGTTAAAAGTCATTTAATCGAATTAATCTTTCAATTAATTGAACCTTAGCTCACATTTGTGTGTATCCAATTTACCACGTTCCATAGCACCAATAAATATTATGAGATTGTGTATTAATCGCGAGTAAAAAGGTAGAAAATAGTCGTATTACAAGGGAAGAGAATTTACAAGGGAAGCTGTTGCCCTGCAAATTGATTCAGAAACAACACTTAAAAGGGATGATTCCATGTGGTATCCATATTAATCAGTATAATGCGTGTATATACCAGTGATGTATCTATAGAAGAAAATCCATTATTTCTTTTTCTTATGTGAAGTTTAATGTCATAAGTATTTGGGATGTTACTTCATTTTATGAAATAATCTTATCCATTTCGGTCTGAAACATTAAAAACATTAGAGCTAAGTTTTCAAGAAAATTTTCCAAAGCTTATGTTTAATAGTATCCCGGCATCGCCTATTGTTACTGCAAAATCACTAGTTACTGCGAAATTTGAACCTGGAAACTCCCAATTACAAAGCCTCAACGCTAATCCCTAACATATGTTCGCTCGTTAAATATCATCAAATTACTTTTCTGTAGTTATTTTTTGTAAAATTTTTATAATTTTCTTGCAACAAAGAATGCATTTCTGCTTGGGCTAATAACTATCCCTAAAATAGTCTTAATAGTCAACTAATTATTTCTGCCTATTTCTACATATTATACTACGTTTATTATTTCTACCTATTTCTACATATTACTTGACGACAATATTCGAAATAGATGCTTTGTTTAGTAACATTCCATTAAAATTTAATTAAATGCTAATTAATATTTTTTTTTAATTTTCTCTTCCGATTATGACAATGATCAGAAATGAAAACTCCTCTTCTAATTCAATTTTCGATAATTATAACATTTGTTAAATTTAAAATTCTGAATTATAGGAAATATTATAGTAATTAGAGTGAAGAGGATAATAATAAGGAACAAAGTTGTGAGGTAGTGACCCCTCACTTCTCTGTATTCACATAGGAATACATACATATATATATATATATATATATATATATATATATATATATATATATATATATATATATATATATATATATATATATATATATAAGGTACATTATACTATAGTTAGATGGGATATTTGGTAAATTGTAGAACAGCGCTGTTTATCATTTAATTTTTTCCCGTCCTTTTTCCGGTTTTAACTTTTTCTCGTTTGTCGAACTGCAGCAAATTTTATACATATATGTGTATATTTGGTTACTTTCGAAATGAGTAATCTGGTATCATAGCTATTGGTAGAAGTCATGTGACTGTAGTACTGCATTCAGATGGGCTCATAGGTCTTCTCTGCGATCTATAGGGATCAAGTGAAAGTGCCTATCACTTGTCCTCTGCAACGGTATGTAAAACCTATCTCTCATATCTTGTGAAAATATTTATTATTATTAGTGTTATGACAACTAGTTATTCACTACGTGTGTATTTAATGTAGAGTATTTATTCATTTATTGAAGAATTTTCTTAGTTAAATACGAGTGAAAAATGTATTTTTGGAATATTATTTCACGTTGTTACTCTGAATTATAATTGAAGGCAGTAGCCAAATTGAGACCGATTTCAAGTTAAAACATGTGGTGTACCATGAAGTTAAGTCATAATTAAGTGTATGTATAAAAATCGATAATTGACGGTAAATCGAGAGTCATTATATTTTAATCTACGTGTCACTTATAGAAAGTTTATTCTTCTTATATTTTTTTTAAATTTTTGTTTTGTTAGCAAAAAATTTTTATGTCGACTTCATTCCAAGGTGTTGTTTGTCAGGTTAAATATCTACTTAATCCCGCAACAAATGAAGAATGAATATTTAAATGTGCTTAAAAAATATGTCTTTTCAAGCTATATTGACATTTTTTACGTGCGCGAAGCGACGTTATAAAATAGAAACATGTTAGGGATACTTTACTCATGAAGGACAAGTTATTTTTTTCCTTTGCGTTTTTTAAATTTAGTCATCGTAAAAGTATAACTTTCTGGGAAGGGGCTGGTAATGGCCACATTACCCACCCAAGCAACGGAAGATGATGAAAGCAAAACATTGCTGTTTAACGAATTGACATAATCATGCTTTTCCAGAACCTAAAAAGTTACTGTATTGTATGGGATTTGAACTGATGGTCGTAGAAATAAAAGTAAAAATACCCACTGATGACACACTAACCAACTACTCTACGCAAATAAGTTAAGGTTCGTAAACTTGGTAGATGCATATAAAGAAACCACTATTAGAAAATGTCTGATCGCATTACGTCTGACCATCTCAGCGAACTCGAAACTATGAAATCTACATTAACATCGATAGCCATTTTCGATCTTTTTTTATCCCTTACAATCTCTCTACTCCTGTAAGGGTGTTTTACTCATTACCCCCACGCATGAAAAGCAAGAAATATTTTCGTAAACACAGCCAGGGAGAAATAGAGAGTGACAAAAAGCACACAGATCAATGTATAGCTTGAGGGAATACATTTACAAGCAAAAGCAATAGCCGCTTGACAAAGAGGAATGTTGCCAAAAGTATTTTGCGATAGAAAATATCAAGTATTAACATCCATGGTAGAAATAAGACAAGATAAACCCACGCTCAGGTTTCTGACGCGTGACGTCAGATTTGATAAAAATCACTCACTCTCTAAAAAAATAATTTTGTCTCATACTGTCAGATTGTACGTGGAAGGTTGCATTTGAGTTGAAGATGTAAGGTTTCTTTCTTTTTAAACATTCGATTAATTTGTCAAACAATGTTATGTATGACATTTTGGATGTGGAATGTTAGTGCATATTTTGTTATGTACATATTGTGTAAATAGAACTTATCTGTATTTGTAGCATTGACTCTGAAAAATTTAACAACGCCCTCGTGTGCTGTATACATCTGCAAAATGAACATATGAATAAAAAATTTGGTGAAGAGAATGTCATTCATTTCCAAAAAAGAAGATTATCAGGAATTGTAAATTAATAGGAGAAATTTTGTCATCTGTTATTTGACGCAAAAGGTCTTAAGACAGTAATGAAAACATTTATCAAGCTGTTTTTGCATTATATTCAGTGTTCAAAAATAGCTAAGTCTATTTGCTTAACACTCCATTCAAACTAGAAGTGGTATGAATCAACCATTTTCGGTTTTAGCGTTGATAGCTATAGGATAAAAACTGGAAGAGAATATGAGAAGCTGTTTTCAGCAATGAATTAAGCCTTGGAATAATGTATTTTTTCTCTATCTCTATCCTGTCAACAAAAAAACGAAAGTTGTATAGACATTTAACATTTCTGGTTTCAATATAATTTGTTAAAACATTGCACCACAGAAACCAAACTCCTTTGCATTGGGAACGTGTGCTACTGTTACTTGTTTTCTGTGCCAGTTTTTTATTTGTGGAATAGTCGAGGGCTGTATTTTTTAAATGAAATAAGTCAAACTCCAGTACATAGTTAAACTAGTTTTACAAATGATTTACTACTAGAACACAAAGTATTTACCAATCTGCTCGTTCAGCACTGTTCAGGCTTGACACGCCAAACGAAGGAGCGCGTCTATGCAAGGGATTGTGAGCTAGATATAATATTTCTGATATATAATATTATGTGCATGAAATTAAACCTACGAAGGATATTAGTTGACACAATTACAGTTTAGAAATACACACGAACCTGTAATAGATTGGGTTAGAATCTAAGTTATGATAAAGCAGAAATATAAAACCTTCTATCATGTTATTTTGCAAGAACCAATTAGGAAACATAATCTCTCATAAAATTCGTAAGCGCTTGCATACTTTCGTAATGAAAATCTTAATTCTTCGTGAAAACGTCGAGTTGACAATTGAACTTGAGTTGCAGCGGATTTGTGGTCATTCTTGAGATTGAGAACTCAATCGAATTAACACCATTTAATTGCAGTTATTCATTGTTAAAAAGAATGGCCAAGGTTAATAAACGTTTACTTAATTGGGATTATAAATGAATAGAAATAACTTTTTACCCCGCTCTTATGTAAGAGAGAGGTTATCAAGGACAGAACCCACAGCTTAAAGCGAAATGCGACCCACTACTCAATTTGCGTTCGAGACAAATTGTACTCTCGCTGGGTTCAAACCTAAGATCTCTGATTACAAAAGTGGCAATTCTTCTTACTCATCCACGGAGTACAACTGATAGAAATACGTTGTTCTAACCTTGCATAGTTGTGGATATTTTAAGAGTCGCTTTACAAGAACAAAAAAGTACATAGCTACACAATACAAAGGACATAATTTATTCCTTCAAATTAGTTAACTGAGTCAGAATTACTGCAAACTAATTTAATTTGCACATAAATATAGGAAGTGATTAAAGTAAGAAAAATAAAGATATGAATCATCTGAGTTCGGTCTGGTTTTGAACCACTTATATTATTTTATTTGCTTACGTCAATTAATGCGCCTAGTATCAAAATCGGCCACATCCATTTCGCATAATTCGAGTAATCTCACAAAACGTGCAGTGAAGCATCATGCATATGCGAACAAAGTCCCATATTTGAAGTATTTTTAGTATGAATTCTTAAACTTTTATACAAAATTCTGTTTTGCATGGAATTCCTTTAGGTCAAAAATATAGCAAACGATATGAAAGTGAATTTCGGTAAAAAAAAAAATGTTTTTGGCGGTTTTTGATACGGCGTGCGTCAATTGTTTTTAAACATATATATAACACTCATTAAAACTAGTCAATCATTATTATATGTATTTACTTGAATTTCAATGGGGAAAATAATTTGGGTTCACACATAGCGAAAGTGGTATGAAGTTCGTGGCCCGATCTTTCATTATGTATGAACACAGATTGTTCGGAAAAGACATCAAACAACTTATAAAATCAATCCTTACACGGAAAGGCAGGGGAAGCAAAAGGCAGGGAAAATTGAAATTTTCTTTTTCCACAGGTACATTAATGCGAACAAAGTCCAATTAATGCGTTATATTCATTATTGTATATTGAATATATTGAACAAATTGGTCATTATGTTCTATTTTGCTCTGGAGTTATTGTTTTCTTGTATCGTTACGACCAATTTTCTACAGACTATATCGCTCTAACATCGCATTAGTCCATCAAGGCTATTCTATAGGCTTCTCACATTTCAAATGGTAGAATTTATTTTCTAAAGATGTTTTTAACGCCTTCTGTAAATATTATACTTACTAACTTTCTAGTCTTACTAATTTTCTAGTTATAAGAACTAGACATGTTCAATGTACTCCTTCCTCCTACACTTATGATCATTGGAGATCATAGAAACATTAGATATCACCCACGTAGTCTAAATTAATCTGACATTACGTCTTTTATCAGTTTCGTTTGTTTTGGATGTTTCTTGATTTGCATTCCTTTCTGCAGCTCAAGGGACTTAACCTTTAGTGGAATCGTAATTCTTGGTAATGCGTTGAAATGTTGGGGTCTTCCATCTTGTATAAAACCCAAGGTGCGTGCAAGCTAGCAATTAGACAAAACGAAGAGCTGAGTTATTTTTGGAATTTTACTTAAGTATGGTTATTCACCTGAAAGATAGTTCATGGAGTTTAGTCCATCTTTTCTGTTGAACGGATCTTGAAGTAAAGTTGATCTTTTTTCATTACTTCCGGAAAATTATTAGAATAATCTGGAAGTACCTACCCGCCACGAATTTCAAATCCCAGTCATTAGAGGGAATTTGTGGTTTGTATCAATGTAAGTGCCTTATACAAATTTAGTGTTGCAAAGGAAGACTAAATTTCAACCATCATCTGTATCAAATTATTGATCCTTTTCTTCAAAGCCAAGATACTGTTGATTCAACGTTATTACAAAGAATTAGAACATGTTAATAGCAAATCAGTGGCTAGCAATAAATATATAACTATAGTAGAAATTGATGTTCTCTACGTGATCTTTATTTTCGCCTTATACATCCTACACCATGAAATTGCAAGAAGTAAAACATTCAAATTGTTGAGTTCACCCTATGTGGCGTTAACAGAAAATCTATCAGTTCTTTAGAAACGAAGGAAAGAAATGAGATGAGGGTGGCACCCTGCGACGATGCCACACCCATTGGGAAAGGACATAAGATTGGGAGGGAAATCACTTCCCTGTCAGCAGCACACATGTTAGCGAAGACAAAATTGGGGCAAACCATCTTCCATGTATAGTCCATTAAATGTTACCAAGAAGGTCAATTACTCTTGCTCTGCAACATGAAGCGTGGATTTGAAAAATAACTATCCTAATTCTATTGGTTTCTGTATTTCTATGGATCATTTCAAGTTGTTGAGTTCCATACGTAGTTAAATATTCATGAAGTAAATTTTACATACTATCTTACGGAGACCGAAAAACCATTGATAACAGTATAAAATTCCCTTAAGAGAAATAAAAAGAGCTAGGGAATCAATAAAACACATTTTGTAGGTTAATGGATAAAACTTCGCTCCATTTATTACCGTAATCTGCCTTCCGCTTCAATTACTTGACCATATCTTCAAAAATGAAGTGACCATCTTAATATTTTGCTTTATGAGCTATAGTTAGTATTATTATGTGTGAACATGTGTGATGACATTCGTCTCTGGGATGGATTTTACCATTTCACTTTGTCGGAACAACGTAAAGGCTGGTAAAATGTAAATGTGGTTACTTTAACATAAAGCAAAAACCATTTGAATTCGAATATTTTCGACGAGCTTTCTACTAGAAATTTGAAGGGCGAAGTACATTATTTCTAGTTTTCTCTAAGGTACATCGAGCATTGTATACAGATATTATTTCCACCTTCTTAAATTAAGTCGTTCTTGAGATATGCACATTTTTCTTTTATTATTTTCAACTTTAACTTTGAAATTCGAAAGAATTAGAAGATTAATATAGGTCAAAGATATCTCCGGATACGAGATACCTTTGGCATAAATATTACATCAATCCGTCTAAGGACAGTTTTCGCAGCCTTATCCTGCTATTCCCTTTACAAATTAATTATTTGAACTCTCTTGTATTGTTGATCGCACGTTCATATAAGGCAGAACTAATTCTTCTTCTGAAATGTTATAGAGATGATATATCATCAATGTATAACGAAGTTACCACCAATGAGCAGAGTAAACAAGGTATAAATTGAACGATGGCACCAAAAACATCCATCTTCTAATTAGATGATATTGACCATTTAAAATACTTCTTTCTTACTTGAGATCCAGCAACTTACAAGGTTTAACAAACGTTCTTCTTTATCACTAGGTTGTTCGTAAGCATTTATTATTAATGTATTCATATTTATATCATACTTATTCCTACTTATATTCATACTTTTGTGACTAAAGCTATAAGTTATTACTGCAAAGTTTTTACTAAAACCAGTGTTGTATTATGTAGCACAGCACAACTGTACCAGGTGTTCACTATTACTTACTCGTATTGGTTGGCCATCCCACCTAAGGTAATAGTTGACATCGAAATCCATATCACGGGATATATTATCATATATAATCCCTTTCCTAAAAAAAAGTACAACGAGAGATTTCACAATTACTTGTAAATTTAAAAAAGAACATATTATTCACAGAAATAATTCATTAAATTAACGTTATTGACTTAAATCAAAATTGATAAACGTTTTTCAATATTTTGGCATTCATTGATGTCTTCAAAAGTACAATTACTGAAGACAAAGACACTTCCGAAAGATATACAATGTACATTAGCAGCACTTAGTTCAGTCAATGCTCAAACATATTTAAACAAAATAAATTAATTCGGAAGTATTAAATCACATTTAACATTTACATGTGAGTGTTAAACTCAAGTATTCACAACTTATTAATATCAATAAGGACACCGAAGTTTTTTCCCTACTAATCACTCTCGGGAAAAAACACTCTTCTTGTCGGCATCGAGAATAATACCTAAAATCTTACTAGAACATGGTGACAAATAAAGCCCCATCTAACCTTGTCCAATAAATTTTTGGTGCGTGATACATAAGCAATCTAGTCAGAAAAAACTGTTGGTTAATAATTTCGTAAATAAAATATTCCAACCACGAAAATATTAGCACGATAAATTTTCATGCTAAAATATGGCTTCACATATAGTTCGAAGAAAAGGGGTCATCTTGAACATAAATAATTCTGGTAGTTACGGGTAACTTCTGTAGTTCTTCTCAGCGGCACGCTTAAACTATATCGGTATGCGCCTTTTGCGTGTAAGCGAATATTTGATCCCGGCTGGAGTTCGTACGCTGCAGTCCGTCGTTAATCTTTACGTTTATGACTCATATAATCTCCCTCGTAGAGGGGACACTAAGATCCAGTCAGTACAATCCTTATGAAACATGTTGGCACAATGGTTGTTTACTACAACTAACGTAATTTACCATTATGTGTAAGTTAAAACACATTAATGTCCTCACGCACTACAATGTCTACCACCAATATGAATGTTGATGTATAAAATTACACAGCCGTTGCAAAGGATGAATCGTATCCTCATTTTAAGTAGCCATATTCATCATCATCATCGTAAGTATTCTGTCATTACAGGCAGAACACTAGCGTGAACTAAGAAGCTAGCTTCCGTACTAATAGATTTTTGTAGAATCTCTTCATTTTCTGGTACGTTTTTTTCTGTTTGGATTATTTCCACTAATTGTAGTTTTATTCACCCTATCTCTCTTTTTCTTTACCACCATACTCACTAGTACGTCAATAATAATATAGTTTCTTCTTAGTTAATACCCAGCTACGATAGATTACGTCCCGTTTTTCAATAGTATATAAAAGTGTACTTTTCTTCCCTATCATTTCTACAACCTGCCATTTGTTTTCCCCTCGTTCCTAATTCTTCTTTGCGCATACATCTTTGCAGTCTTTGAATAACGACTGCATAATATTGCAGTCGTTATTCATTCCTTTTCTGTAACATTTCTTTCAATGTTTCTGCTTTATGCAGAACAATGTTTCAGACGAAGTAATTTAATACACTTTTTCTTTATTCTGTATTACATTTCACGCGAAACATAATTTATTCTATAAAGAATTTTCGCCTTCCTGTCATTGTTTTTATTTCATGCTCCACTTCACATCGTTACTAGTCAGAATATCCAGTTATCGAGAACTAGCTAAATGTTTGGTTTTCCCTCTTACTTTTACATTTGTCACTGACCGCATCATTGCAATCACAACCGTTTTGTTTTCTTTTATTTTCATTCCACATTCATTAAATCTCTCCTCAGGTTTTCAATTATTTTATTGATTTTTAGATCCACAGCAAACGCAATATCTATAACAAATATATAACAAATCGTTTTACGTCCTTCCGCAACGTTACCATATCGTGTAGAATATTTTTCACTATGTCTTCTACATTGATATTAAATAATATTGGAAAGGTACGGCATCAACACCGAACTCCAATTACACTCTCTTGTTCATTTACTAATCTATTCTCACATTAATGTATTGGTTCATATACAAGCTTCTTCTGAGTTCCATATAAAATGGGTCCAACCAAATTTTCTTCAGAACTTCCAATTCACGCGATGAAATGTATTTTATAAATTGATAACTACAGCATACACCTTATACCATTGTACATGATTACTTTCGATTTGCATATCTTGCACTCTTACCCTACTTGAACTGAAACTGATCCTCTTCCACGTTGTAGTTTGTTGTTCCATACAACCTTTTATTTTCTGTTGGAAATAGATTCTCTTTCGTGCGATAGAAGATTAGCATATCTATAAACAGCACATCTCTCTGTGTTTAATTTTTATACCTCCTGAATGAAGGTTGTCTTCACGAAAGTTGTTCGCCCCTCATGTAAATCACATGTTTCACTACAGACTGTGAACAATCCTTTCTTGCCTTTGTCCTCCATTCATTGGTGTATTATCAATTTTGGTTTTCATTCTATTGCTAACCCTAGATATAGGTTTCCTAATCTCATATTGACTAATACAAAACCCTTTATCATCATCATATACTTCATTTACTACTTCTATACAACACAGTGTTTCAGTAATTTCATGTAAGTCCTCAACAGATTCTTCACATTTTCTTAAAGCTTCATTTTTTCTTTCTGCCTATCCTCATATGCTTATTTTCTACTACCATCGAAATACCCTATTGTTTTATCTAAAGTTCCATATATTTCATTTTTAGTATATTGCTTCAAATTTCTCAACATTGAAAATTATTCTGTGTCCCTGAATTTTTTTCTTGTAAAACTGTTTCCATGCTCTGCCTGTTTCCCGACGTTACTCGTTGTTTAGCTAAATGTGAGCCATTCTGCCGTTTTCTGTATCAACGTGTTTCCACGCTCTCCTTTTCCTCGTTTTCTCCATCTCCAATATAACCCATGAATTTTTAGAAGTTTTTTGTTCGCGATAACATACAATATCTTCTGCAGTCTCCTGTTTTAATTTGAACAAATTTCGCACCTTCTAATATTACATCTACATATTATTTCCTCGTTTTGGTATTTTTCTTAGATTTTTCGACGAAAATTCTTCTTAATTCCTTTATTTACATCTTTAAGGTATTCAATATGTCTGTGCCTACCTTTCGTCGGACAATATTTCATAGTTTTTTCTTCCACTAGCATAAAGTTTATCAGAGAAAATATCGTGCCAGTAATGTTTTTTGCATTCTTGAAGCTATTCCTATAACAGACCTGAATCGTAACATAATCTACTTGATGACGTCGGCCATATATTATTAATTTTCACGTGCATCTTCGCATGTGCTTAATGAACAAGGTATTCCCAATTAACAATGAATTGGTCTACACAAATTGATGAGTTCCTCTATACAATAATTAATACTGCCTAAATCTCACGACTTCTATTTTATGTTTCTGTTTTTCTTCCTGAAGCTCATTGGAGTCTCCGATTAAATTACGCATTCATTCATTAACATTTCTGTTTACATATCCGGACGTTAAAGACAGACGAGAGCAAGTCATTTTTATTTAATTTTCAGGGGTGACAGAATAGAGTGTAAAATTGTGTTTCACTCTAAATAAGATAACAATTTCTGTAGAAATTGACTTCAATTTAATTTATAATAAGGCTATTAATGTTCTCTGCTGGGAAGTCTTGTTGCGAAAGCTGTCTGTATTTTCACGTTTTAAAAAAATATTTAAAAAAAGTTGCTGGAATTATCGCCTTTTTGCCTTTAAATATGCTTTGATATTTCTTTTAAAGGCAGGGCATTTATCACTTCCTATATTTCTCAAGAGGGATTGTTGAAAGGGTTATAGAGATTTATTTTGAGGTTGTACTTCAAATAAACAGCTACATATCTAAGAAACACCGAATAGCAACACAATAAAATTTAAGCAAAAAACACTGTTCAAGTTATTGAGCTTCAGGATCATTAATGAATTCAGTATCTTCTTCATTTTGTCCTGCATACGCAAGTGTTTCAAGAAAGCGATGGTATTCATGGTTGATCCACCTCATCAAATCTTGTAAGTCTTTACACTTGTAGCTGATGGACCGTTGGTTATCTGTAACAGGATTCAATGTTATGGGTAGGATGATGTTCGACTGGTAAGATGATGTTACACTGAACGTTCAATGTGATGAAATTATCTGAAAATTTTCGTAACAAATTGGCAAATCTCTACAGACACGAATCCATACAGCTTTACTGATTCTCGCAGCTTCTGCAGACCCTGATGGTTTGCAGTGTATTAACTGTCCTCCAGTTTGTGCAAGGGAGCTGAAATTCAAGAACTGACTCAACAGTTGACTGTTAACATATAATTTCTGCTTAGCGGCAATATTGTTTGCCTAGTTGTGATATATAGTAAAGGTTTGGTGAGTTCTTCTGCTATCGTTCACAGTATTGGCATGAAAACTATCAACTTCACTATGTCCCTGCAGTAAATACTTGTGATGGAAAACTTCTAATTGCGGACATTGTGCAAAGATCCATATATACAACAAGATAAGTAAAAATTTCTTGTTCTTAGATATACGACCATAAGATTATACATTGTGTGGAAATTCCTGAAAACAGAAAGCAATGCTGAATCATTGTCATCTCCATATCGACCACCAATACTTTCATCCCAAACAACACAATGTCATTTTCCTTCAGTTGCATCAATAATTGTGTAGTTGAATTTCCAGAGCTTCCGCTTATAAAAACGTATGTTGTTAAGTTTTGGCGTTGGTAGACACTTTGGTAAATCCACAAGCACAATACGATGAAATTTGTTTTCACTGGATCTATCTTTCTCCGTAGATTTCAACTTGTAACGTATATCTGCTTCATCAACGTGCTTCCTGTAACGTTCCTCCACTGCCGGTTTTCCATCTATACAGCTTTCCTGTTTAACATTAAATTCATCACAAACATCACAAGAATCCTTGGAGGAAAATTGAAATGTTCATTAAATACTCAACGATACATCGGTTCCTTTACTGGGGGTCAGATTTCATCCATTGCACATTTCAGTATACAATTGATATATTTTTGCTACATTCATATCACTTCCAAGGTAAATCTTCTGGCTTACGTTTATGGTGTTTTCTCCATTTGGATTACTCTAGTAGAACTGAAAGTGGGAAAATATAGCAGTATTTGGTTTCAATATTATCTTCCTGGGCTTCAACCTTTAAGAAACAAAAACGTGATGTGTATTCTTCCGGATACCCCATATTATCTCCCAAGACCAGAAAGGAACTGGAGATAAAATATAATTTAGTAAATAGCTTTCCATTAAGTTATGGGAAATATAAAATCTTCATATTTAATACACTTTATAAAATCGCATTTATAATTCAGGGTAACAGGCAAAGAACTCTACTACACAAATAATGATCCACAAAATTCTATGTCTGTCAGGCCCCGGCAACAGGAATAATATAAGAGAGACGGATGGGGAAATACACGTTGGAAGTGTACTAATTTCGAGTTTCAGGATTTATCTAGAAGATAGGGAAAGGATGCAAAGGACCAATGTTACGAAAACATTCAATAGCAATGATTATTTATAATGAATATTATAATTAGAATATTCTTTATAACAATGGGATCTCGCTATTCATATCAAGCTATGATGGACTTTAACGAATTAGTCAAACTTCCTAATATTATAAAATTGCAAAACGTCGCTGTAACCATAACTATCTATGCAATTGTTGGTTGGTTACTGAAACAGACGAAGGCAACATTGTCTAACAACTAACTTGAAACCCGTCAATTTATGCAGAATATAAATATAAACCTTTTATTTCATAAGTTTAAAACGGTTAATGAATTGTTCTACACTATTAATGTAATTGAGTGTGATATTTATTCTGAAACGTTTTCTAAGTTGAACATTTTCTAGAAAGATTAATTCCCAATCTTATTTACCTTCGTTTGTCGTTTTTAGATATGCATGTTGCGATTAAAGTTATAAAACTAAAATAGGTAATTTGTTCTTGCACGTTTCTATTATTTTAGTAATGTTGTAGGACATTGAAGCTTTACGATATCTATGATACTGTGTTAATGTTAGTTTTTTGATGCTGTATTATGGCGTAGTAAATTTCTGCTATATCGTTTACATTTCAAATACTGAATAACTGACGTAATTGCATTCAAACGTATTACTTCATTCTGTGTTTAGAACACTGTTAAACTGGTAACAATTTGGAGTATCTCATTCAATGTATTATTGTCGATATTTGCTGATTAGAATATTATTTGATTTTTGTTAATTAGTAAGAACGACTTTTCGAAAAAGTTTCAAGATAAATGATCCACCTATTAATAGATAAGTAAACATTCAGGGAAAAGAATTAGACAAATTTGATTAACTGGAATGTATATTAATGGGAAGCAGACACATAAATTTCCGAACAACTATTGTTATTACAGTAGGTAAGTCAAATATTTAATTATATATTTTGCTGTTTTATAAAAAAATCTGTGAATTAAAACTGGAAGTTGTATTTCAACTTGAAACTTATAAATACATATATAGTTTTCTGTAAGATCAGTCAATAGATCGTCCTCTAAGAATAAAATACAATTTAGTCGTTTCGAAATTCAAGTCGTCAATGTCAAATTCTTTTCAAATGGTGTTGCTTTTAGTATTGCATACATCATGTAATCAATTTTTCATTTCGTTACCTTCCAGAGAAATGTGTGTGTTTATGAATATTTTCAAACAATTCTTTCAATTTCCTAAACAAATACATATATGTTACATAATTTTCATGCAGAGCTTAAACAAGAAATGCCGTAGTTACGTCATGCGGATTGTGAAATATTATGCACTTTAAATAAAAAATGATATCAAAAATATTTTACTTACACTTGCGCTGAACCCGTTATGAAGCAATAGGGAATATCTGTCGCTATAGGCTTGAAGATTGAACAACAGTTGATAGGTTTCCCCAAAACCAAACAATGCTTAAAAATCTCGTTGCAATCTCTAATCAATAGAAATACGCTTTCACAAAATTATTCCAAAATTAAATATTAATGCACATATAAATATAAGTAAAAAATACACAAAAATGAAGAATGAACTTAACATTATATAAGGAAATATCATATTCGGTCAAAGGTTAGTATACTATAGTTATTTTTTGTTTGGAAAAAGTATTAAAAACTAAAGAACAAAAACTGACATTGATTAGTATGGTTTATTCTATGATAATTCTATATATTTTTATCAGAGGTCAGAGAAAAAGAAATCGAGAAATGAAATAGAGTCGGGGCAATGCCGTAGGAATATTTCCAGTAAATCATGCACTAGCAATGAAGTATTGAAGTAAACTATCATTTTAAGTTGAGATTAGATGTCGGATAAATTTAGAAATATTGCAAAAGTGTTACGGTTAAATTTCTTGCAAGGGTAAATTGTTCGTGTTGGCGTCATGAGTCATGCTATAAAGTAGAATGTTGAATAGAATGAAATCCTGTAAGTAGAGGAGATACCAAACTACGAGCACAACCTACCCATCAATCCTGAGTGCCTATAATACCCGTCACACCAGTCACTTGCCAACATTATTTAGTGCAGTACTTTAGTTGAGCTATCCATCATCGACATCTATTATTCAGTAAGCTCCTACATCGTTAATGTTCTTTTATTAAATACACCATTGATCGTAGTGTATGCATGAGTTTGTAGTAGTTTCACTATAAATGAGTTTTTATGACTTGTTTCTCCACATCATTCATAACAAAAATTGCACATCTTTTATTGGAAAGTTTTTAGGGAAAAAATAACAGATGCGGCGTAATAGCTGTCAATGCACGAAAGACATTTCTATTGAAGCTACCTTAGTGCCACCAATTGTGCCAAATTGGAAACATAAGGGATAGCAAAATCTTCCGGGCTGTTCACAACTACATAGATGATTATTTTTATAGCTGCATCTTAGCGGTTTCCTTCATGAGAGCATATATATATATATATACATACACACACACACACACAGACACACACACATATATATATATATATATATATATATATATATATATATATATATAGGCTTTCTTTTTCTTTCCTAGAATGTAGCACAGAACGTGATCAATGAGATCTCTCTTTTCCTCTAGTAGCATAACACCAGTATATTTTCTTCTCTCTTCGTTCACTAGAGACCTTCTAGGTGGAGCTTTGATTACGTAAGTCTCCTCTTGGGAGACAATGTAATCAATATCAATGACGTTAGCTACTTACGTCATAGTTTATGGAACCTTCTAACATTGATACCGACCCACTGACTAAAATTATGATTCTAAAAAGATTCGTAATAGATAGGTTCTATTCGATCATTTTTCGAAATTCAAAAACTGAAAGGATCGCCATTTTTAGCTGATTGCATAACCTAAAAAATAAATGTCGAATTTTTAAAATCTTACTATTTATTAACCTGTTCGAAAAATATACTATCGCCAATTCAGTACAATTTTAAGACATTTTTAAAGAATAACATTTTTCGATTGCTCAAAAATTTACCCGCAAAAATCTCGAAATTGTTGATTCCCTTTTTATTAACTTAGAACAAAAATTCAAATGCTATTAATTGAAGGAGTGAGATAAGATTTTTCTAATGCATTAACAGAAAATCTATTTCAGATCATAGTACTTCATAGTTACATCCATAAAGTATACTTATATCTACATCTACAACTAATATCTAATTCTGCAACTAAGTTATATCTATAACTCTTCTATCTTATAATGTTCTCATGCAGAGTATTTATCCCATCTTTTAGAACACATCTCTTATCATCTACATAATTTAAAGCTAACTTGTTTGCTTCTATACTATATATATCATGCCTCTTACTTTTTATCAAATTCATGTTCATTTAGTTGTCCCATTGGTTGAACAAACAGTCTTTATACTCACCAAATGTAAGTCCTTTGTATGCAACACACTCGGTTACACCTTTTGTTTTCTTACAACAGTTTTCATTATCGAATTTACTTTTAAAATCTCTGTATGTTAGATCCATTTGAAGTGCTTTTATGTAGTACATCTTAAATCATAAATCTACAAGCTCTTCTATAATGGTACGCGTCAACTCGTCTTTCATCTTACCAAGTATTTTCTTATTGATCTGATGTATCTTGTATCTGTTATCTTTAGGGTAATTACTTGTGTCGAAGTAATCAATATAATGTTTCATGTCCTCGTACACATCTATTAAAATATGGTATACGGGGCTATCAGAATCTGTATAACATACTTCTGTTTTATCTTGGTATTTTGTCTTAATCACATTATAATGTAAGTCGTACAATAAATAGTTTGATATATCTAAGGTACACATTTCAACATATATTGGTTTATTGATAGTCCTTTAGTTTTTATTTCTTATGATTGCATATAGATTTTCTGAATACATAATTCTAAGTTTAAAATTCGGTTTGGCAATCTCTTGCTGGATCACATTCTATTTTAATAAGTTTAAATCTCTTCCTAATATTATTCATTGTTTTCTCGAATGCTGAATTGTTCATGAGGTTGTAAAGACTTTCTCACAGTCATTTGTTGCTCTAGTTGCAATCTATGTGTTTAAATCAATGTAATTCTTTAACCAGTCTGACTGTTCGAACTCTATGTATTTAATTATGTTCCAATCCAAGTGATAGATATTGTTTTAGGTTCCGATAGTAAATCAAATATTTTCTTTATCATATAGAGTTGTGAATAGCTTTGATTGTTTTGAACTAAGTAGACACATGTTTTCTGAAGGTAATGGTTATTCTTTGTGATTGCCATGTATTTGTTTTGGACACCCAAGATCTACTTCTAATATGTAACCAGTATCGGAATCATCAGGTATATTTGTGAGGTCTATTTCTCTTATCTCGTCTTCGCCTAACCATTTAAATCCATTAGACGGTAGATATTGATTCATAGTCCAGCCTTAGAGGTTCTTGGAATCGAGGTACATGATGTAAGAATCTTCTTTATTATCATCATAATCTTGCATATACTTATTGTTTGCTTTTACATATATTTTCGAGCATTGACAAATAACACCACTTATATCTTATTCTATCGTCAAGACCGTATTTTAATCTGTAAATAACTCTAGTTTTATATCTGTCATCTTTAACACTGCATCCCAAGCTAGACGTGGTGCTGTCATATACCAAGGTGGATCGAGACTATAAGATTTAATACATGTTTCTCTAAAGTTCTCAAACACACCTGCTAATAACAACACATCAGTTTTTAGATATGGTTCATGGTATTCCCTCGAATTATAAACTTTAAAAAAATTCCCATACTTTCCATGCATACTTATAATCCTTATCCTTTATTTGTGTTCATAAGCTTGATGCTTCCTTTGATACTAATGGTCTCTTCTAAACTTATTTCAGTTACTAACATAATAATGTCGGTAAATACATTTTATTATTACAAGTTTGAATTCTTTTTCGTCAGGATGGAAGTGATGTGTATGAGTCATTTGTTTCTCGAAAGTTTTGATGATCATTTGTCTAAATAACATGGCGTATATCTAAATGAAAATATGAATTTTAATTTGATAGTTCCAAACTTTTTATTGAATGATATGTATAGTTTTGTTTATTAGGTATTAATTCTATTTGCTTATTATTACATCCTAGCTGTTTTATAAACAAGTGTAATTCATATCCTGATAAATTATGTATAATCACTGGTACAAGCATTGGTTTTCTAACATTTATATTAAAATTGTTACATAATGCAGCTACAAACTCTCCAGTTAGATGGTCATGACATTTAAGTTTATAGTTCTGTTGAGTATATTGTTCTTAAAGAAAGAGCAGCGCCCAGATTTCTTGAACTTTTTTATCTGTTCACTTGTGAAAGGTAACTCGTTAGTTTGTCTATAAACGTTTGCTATTTGTTTAGCTCCGGTCTTTAGCATTCGTACGAACATCATAGCTGTATATTTACCTTTATACACAACATGAACTATTTTACTTCTATCACATTTCACACTATAGTCAAAGAACTGACATGACTTGTGCTGTGTATATTTTTTGGTATTTGATTCATGTTCTGTATAGCATTTTTCACAACCCATAAACTTATTCAATAGACATTCGAAGTGAGCGTAAATCACAAATGCCATCTTCGTCTTATATTAGTGGTTCAGAAATTCAACGTATGTGCGTTGTGTCTTCTGGTGGTATTTCTATCTTAACAGCTTTGTGAGTAGAACAATCTCTCTCATATTTTTCTAAAGCATTTTGCGAGTAAAGGTATAACAAGTATCTGTCAAATAAGTATTTTTGAGCTCTTCATTTAGTTATTTGAGTACTAACTAATCTACTTAGATATTTAGTCCAACAATAGTGTGTTTTGTTTTCGTCTTTTGCATATAATAGATTCACATTGGAGTCTCTCGTTTTTAGTATGATATAAAACGAACACCATATATTTTTCGTTGTATATATAAATGTTAAACGATATAACGAGTATTCTTTCAATTATAGAAATGTCATTTAGCTTTACAGGGCAATCAATGTCTTTTAATTTTTCCAAATCTTTAACAAGTTTTTCCAAATCATCCAAATCTTTAACAATAGGCCTGTACTTTGAGAGCCGTTGTGGATTCATTTCAACTGGTTGTAATGCTGAAGAAATTAAATATGAGCTACACTTTAAACCTTGGTTTTTACATTAATAGGCGTTCTGTTTCGTTTTGATTTCATATGGTAGTTCCAAATATGACTATTCTCTATACGGTGTATATTTATTAAGACATAACTTTGCGTATCTTATATTAATGAGAGCCATCCGGAACATGAAGCTTCAAACTCATCCATTCTTGTTCTTCTTTGACATAACTTATGAAGTCATTTGTATATGTAGATTGGAATATCTCTTTGTTATTAGTGTTGAATTTCTTTACCTTTCTTGTATTGACACTATCAAGATATTAGCCTTTAAAGAACCACGTTTCTTTAAGCTGATATTCAGTCTATTTATTAAAGCCTTTGATGCTCAAGTAACATATTGTTTTCGAGGATCATGCTCTTTATTATAATCTGTTTTGAATCTCCATTTCACTCATCTTGATATAAATGATGAGTCTTGGAGTTTTACATCAATCGGTAGTAAATCGGGTTTCACTCTTGGTTCTTTAGTTACTTCTTAAAATGATAACAGTTTTAAAGCGTTCTTTCTTTCTAGTCTTTAACCCATCAATACGCGCGCGGATTTTTGTGACGTGGATAGTCGCGCGGGCTACCATTATAGCCCATTTGTTTTTATTTTATTACGTTGTCTAGCTTTTTTATTATTTCTGTGTTTCTTGTAGAGAGTTGTTTTTATAAACTTTCTAAAGGGTTTTATACACAATTTGAGAAATATGTTTTTTCTGAAAGCTATGTATATACAAAGGAGACCAACACCATTCCTTTTTTACAAAAGTGATACAGGAATAAGACTATATGTTATTTGTATTTATCAATAAATGGACCAATCTGGCGCATTTTAAACTTTCCTTCATCTTAAACATATGTGTTAGAATTCTTAAAAAATTAAGTATAATTTTCAAAAATTTTACAAATATTCCAAATAAACGTATTATCCACAAAACATATACCTTTTCAGCATAACGAGTTTCTGGTATCAAAGTTTGATTACGATTTTGTATAATTTTACATATGCTATTTACACTCTCACATTTTTCTTTTTATGTTTCCGTATTAATGTCCTTTTAAGCATGTTCTGCACACAAGTGGTGAGTGGTCAATGCACATTTTCCAACAAACACTGACCACTCATCAAAAGCATCTAAATGTCAATAACGGCACGTACAATCTCGTCTGTAAATTTTGCATCACGGTTAAGTACAAATCTCAATCTAACACTGTCAATGTAAATATTGGTAAAATCAACCTTATGTCTCAAAATTTTTGCATCTAAAAGCACTTCTAGATATTCAAGCTCCGACAACGCAGACCTACCCCCACCTTTAGGTCCTGGAAAACAAAGCACAATATTATGAGCACGAGGGCAAATATTACGAGTAGACGTGACTTATTTCCATTTGAGATTGTCTTTTACTGCATAATAATTTACTTCAGAACTGTCTTTACTACTATCATCAACAGGTATCAGTGATTCATGCCGCCCGGAATTCTCAGTCACATCTTCTGAATTTTCACAATTTCTGTGTCCGAAAAATGAATTCTTGCGGTCTCAAAATGTTAACTATCGCCGTCTAGAAAACATGCCTCATCAGAATTGCCATTTTTGAAACTCTTTTGACCATATGATCAACACTCAAACTATAATGAAAAAACTTTTAACGCTTTGGAACTCCCGTGGCATCAATAGTCGTGCGGGCTACAGATGTAGCCCATGAAACTTTCAAGTACAATAACAATGAGCTCCTTTTTCGTTTGACCACACACTAAACATGCAGAATGACATTTGATAGAAAAATACACAGACACCATTTGAGTTATCATCTCTCACTACTTTGCGGCAAGGAAAATAAAAAAGTTGGGCTACAATAGTAGCCCGCGCGCGTATTGGAGGATTAAGATTTCGTTTCTCCAGTGATGCCGCTTTCAAATGGAAATACGTTCTGTCTTCTTAGGCTTTCTTTGAATGTTTCAAGATCATCTTTTCGTAGTAAATAAATGAGTTGTTCTTTCCGCAGTCGGGAGTAACCTCTAAGACCTCTTTCTTTGCATAGTTTCTTCAACTTAACTACAGTGCGTCCAGTATAATTCATCTTATTTCTTAGAATAAGTAAATTTTGATTTTATTTTATTTTTGTTATACCACTACCATTAATACGACCAATAGTTTTTCTTTACTCAGTCGGAAATAACCACTTATCCCCTTCTCTTTACATATACTGTTTGCCTCTAATACAATATATTTAAATAAAGACTTCATCTTCGTGTTTTGTCCTTGCAAATTTTGATCTGATTTCATTTTTTCTTAACAGATCACGTCTCATTCATTATAGAGCGACTTCTATGGGATACATAATTACATTCTAAATTACATATTTTAGAATCTACCTGGTCATAATGTCCTTGTAAAGATTCTTTTTTAAGATTATCCCAATTCCATTCTAGTTCTGAATTTTCATTTTCCTTTAACTCTATTTCTTTTGGCAAGACCTCTTTTCATTTTAATTCTACTTGATTTTCTATTGGTGCTGCTAGAAGTTTAAGTTCTTCGTGAATAATTTAAGTTGATAATAAATAATAGATATAGATTGCGTTTTAATATAAGTTGATCATATATTAAAACGCAATCTATATCTATTATTTATTATATAGATATATGTAAATCTGAAATTAACTGAATTTTTTATATGAAATCGTAATCGAATATACCAGTTGCTAAACAAGTATTATATCTTACACCTGTATTCAACCGTGCGTGTTATTACCTAGATGATGAAGATGATCTTTTAGAGAATGTGGAGTATGATATAGATGACATTTATTGTAATCAACATGAATATGGTAATGTAGATGATGACGATGATGAGAGATTTAATCCTGATTTGATTAATGTTTGCATTGCGATTTGTATGTTAGATCATTTGCTTAAGAATTCAGTTAAGTAAGATAATGAACGTCTTATACAAATTATTATTCAGAAGTATATTATGAACTTGTCAGATGAAATAGTAAATACACTAACATATAAGCAATTGTCTTAAATGTGCTTTACTGAAAATGTAACAGAAGATTTCATACGTAAATACAAGAATAAGATCAATTGGGAACACATATCATATAATGACTTATCTCAAGATTGCATAACAGAGTTTGCGGATAGAGTTAACTGTTTGACTATAACATGCAATGATTTATCAGAAGATTTTATAGCAGAATTTGTTGAGAAGGCTGATTGAGGGATTATATCAAACAGAAAATTATCTGAAGATTTTATAAGAAAGTTTGCTGATAAGGTTCATTGGGACAAAGTTAGCTCAGGTTTACGTTTATCAGAAGATTCTGTTAGTGAGTTTGCTGATTGACTATGTTGGATTGGGACTTAACGAGACAAAATTTATCAAAAGTTTATGTTTTACACTTTACAAAGATACCTAACGAGTTTCCATTTCTATATCGTTAATATTTTGATTAGAGGAGCAGACCTGCTTAACTTATATCACGTTTTATAATCTACCTGATGATCCGAAACCTCCAGAAGCTCTTTAGCTTTTGTTATAAAAGTTTGTACCAACTTCGACAGGTAATATTTCATGTTTTATTAAAACTAACTGCGAAACCTTTGAAATATTTGAAGAACATGTTCTTTCCTTCTTTACCACTGTAACTTCTCCATGATATCCGCTGTCTAGAACACCTGCACATACATCTATATTTTCTTTTGAACTTAAACTTGATCTGGAAAATATTTTCCCAAAATGTCCTCTTCGTACGTCAATCTTGAATTAAGTTTTAAGTAGATGAGTCTGCACAGGTTTCATTCTCACAGTCAAGGAAGAATAGGGATCATAACTAGCAGAATCGTTCACCTTAACTCTAGGGACTATACTGTTTACATTTAAACAAACAAGTTTGAGAGACATACATTGATAACTTTTATGAGATAATTCATAAAATATTACAATTTCTTATTATGACTGGAAATAAATTTTACTTTTAGAGTTTGCTAATTTTCAACTTAGTAACTTGACAATATATTTAAACACATAACAACCAATGTTTCTTTAACTAAATATTATTCTGATAATGATGTCTAAAACTCACTACCTTTACGTTTACGGATATCGGGTTCTTGTTGCATTAGCATAAACAGCTTTACACTGTTAGGGTCTCTAAACTTTTCGTAAATGATCTCGACGTTTTGGTATTTATCGTATACATCCGTTATTGGTTTGTATAAACCATCTTCTGACATCTGATAGCATAATACGAGAAGGGATCGTTTAGATTCTTTTTTATATATAGAAACAGGCAGTTATGTTTTGACTCTTAGTATATGGTGCTGTTACTTCTTTTAAAAGATTGTCTTCAGTCCTTAAGTTTTCCATTGATTGTTGGATTTCTTCTACTCTTGATTCTTATTTTTCGATGTTTTCTTAACATTGCTTAAAGTCTCGAGTGAAATAATTTTCAATAGTATCTGTTAATGTTATATTTAAAGATTGGGAATTTAAAAATCGCTAACGCTCTTTAAACTGTCTTTTCCACCTCTTATAAATGCTCGTTTATCTACATATTTAACTAATGCCTTATCTGCAACATTTGGAGGTAAATAAGTGGTATAAAATCCAACTAGTCCTATATTTAAATACGACTATTTTTATCTAATTTGTAATTTTGTTTGTTTTTCAAAATAAAGGCATCACCAGTAACTTGTACAGCTTAACCATTTATTATATAAGAAATGAAAGAATTTGATTTGCCTAAAGATGCTCCAAGAGAAAAATAATCAAGTTAATATAAGATATAATTCAAAAATTAGAAAATTGCTTAAAGAAGAAGAGAAGAAATTACGTCATGTTATTTATGCGTATTACAGCTTAATCACTTAACAATATTATTATCTGCAGCAATTGGTTTTATTAATGTATCTATCCCTGTGACAGTTTATTAAATTATAACAAAAACTTTAGCTAAATGTAGGGGAGTCATTACAGTAATGTGTTCTAAACTTAATATTACTTCGACGAAGGATGAAAGCAATGTATTGAAAATTGTATTAAATCTTTTAGAGAACAATTAGTGATGATAATAACATTGAATGGATGAGGAATATATTAAAGATAGAGATTATAAAATTAAATACACACTTAAAATTAAAAATATGAGGGAATCCAATTAAGCTTTGTTATGTAATAAATGAGTAGGGGTAAGATAACTGTTAACTAGGATGTGAGAAAGATGGTTAAAGACAAAACGGCTATGTTATAAGTTTTCTTATTGTAAGTCTGCTTGTGAGAAAACGTTTATCCTATATATACTACAGCCAGATTGCTTAAAAAAGTCATTGCTAAATTTATTTTAAAAGCAGAAATTAGCCAAACGATTACTACGATTACAAGAACGATCTGCAAAAGCAGAATTAAAATTTAAGAAAAAATAGCAGATTTTTAAGTGGTAATGAGTCGGTTGTTCCTTTTTGAATGTGAAAAGTATTCTATTGTTAAATTTGTTGATTATATTTCAGAGAATAAAGATAGGGTTCCAAATTACTTTACAAGGGGAAGGCATATGCATCATATGGTTTCTATTTTGCACAAACGTATTCCAGAGTACATAAATTGGTAGTATGAGATAATACCTTCTTATGCTTGTTTCGTCAAGATCATGCTAATTTAAAACATGTGTACAATGAGTTTGTAGGAGAGGATATGTAGTACGATAAATTCAATGAAATATGTTCTACTTGTTGCAAAAATGTTTATGGTTTTATAGTTATCGATATGACAATGAAAGTAAATAATGATAAGTACAGAAACAAGATAAAAATATTTTATAAACATTTGACAATTCTTCACGTTTTCTTTATGTTAATCGACGTTCTCAAGACGTTCTTCTGACATAGTACACGTTTTCTGACGTTTCCAAACGTTTATAGACGTTTCCTATACGTTCTTCTGACGTTCGTTCACGTTTCTTCACGTTTTCTAGATATTTGTTTACATTTCCAGACTTTCTCTACACGGCTTCCTGACGTTTGTTCATATTTGTTCGTTTCCTTTATAATAAATGGATGAGAGAGAAATTCTCAGAAATCTTAAGCTAAGGACTTCTTATACAGTTTTAAAAATTGGAGAAAAGGAATATTACGAATATATGACAACTACAAAAATCAAGAACAACATATAATTAATGAAATTGAGAATGTAGGTAGTGAGATTAAAGAAGTAGTATAAAAAACAAAAATCTAAAGCAGAACTAGTTCCAGTGCTACCTAAGAGTGAACGAATATATTTAGCATATTTAGAAAAACCTCCAATTTATGACATCTTTGTAGAGGAAGATGATTCGCCAGTGACTACAGAGATAAAGCAAATTAGAAAACAAATCAAAGATAAATTAGAAGTAGTAGAGCCTTTAGCAACTTATTTTGGTAAGATTACAATGAGATATTAATGCTAAAAGAAATGATGATGTGTTTGGAATAAAAAGTATTGCGGAACATGGTAAGGTAATAAACAAAATAGGAAATTCTAATTTTAAGTTAACGGTAATGATTCAATAATTACCGGAAAAACCTACAAAGAAAAAGAAGGTTTATTTCAGTTGTTAACAATTAATATTACTAAACATATTGAAGATTATGATGTGGAATATTTTAAAAATTATGAAGAAATAATAATAAAATCAAATGCTTCGTTTCAAGATTATAATCCTGATAATAAAAGAGTCGTATCTGGTAAAAGTGCAAAATAAAAAAATATTATAAAACGTATTAAATAAGCAAAGATTAAACGAAGTTTACCCCTAACTCCAAAATCTAAAATGTCGGGGGTAAGAATTTAACAATATACCGAAGTGCCTAAAAATAGATTTGGATGATGATATTCGAAAGTTAATAAATAGATTGTTATAGATGGAGAAGAAAATGCTAATGATAATAATTTTTACAATGAGAAGGTACGCATATTAAGAATGCTTAATAACAAGCTTTCACAATTTATTTTTAATAACTGAAAACGTATAGGTTACTTGATAAAGATACCGAACACATTACCACCAAAATTTTGGAATGATGAGTAACTTGGTAAAAGGTTTATGAAATAAATTGTAAATAGAATGGAATTCTAGAGTTACGTTTACGAGGCTACTCGTACTGTTGGCTCTTTACCTAGCTACAAGAAAGGTTAGAAAGAGGAGATTAGGGAATAAACCCAATAGATGAATATTGTAAAGAACGCAATATATACTACAGACACAATAGAGGTACAGCTTCAAGGTATATTGGAGAGAAAGAATAAGAAAATCAAGCATGGCGAAGAGCATTTTAGTAAAGATGCATCAATTAGTGAAGACTTACAACTTTTGGAGCTGGTGCTGCTATGAATCCTAAAATTAAGTTTGGATGGGGTCTTTATGATTTTCTTTCTAGTAAACGGTATGGAGAGTATTGAGAGTTATGAGCTGTAAAGTTTTACTTCGAATAGAAAACATAATAACTCGAAGGAACGTAACAAAGATATTGAATTCGATTTTGATGTAGGAGGATGATTTATTTATCCTCACAGAGCAAACTGTTTGATGATTTTTGCAGTTTTAGGTCTTGGAGCTGGAGGATCATTTGGAGTTATTGATACAATATAACTTAAAGATAGATTTGATCTACTTGGAATAACAGCTATCAAAACTTTAAAGATTTCTAAATCAGAAGTTGAGTACTTAAAACAAGCAGATTTCGAAACAGATGACAACTTTTGATTAAGAAAAGGTCTTACAGTTTAATATCAGCTAAGATTAATTGTAAACGTTTTAAGTGATTATAAAGAGTTTAAGTGTAAAGGTGGATTGACAATAATATTTGTATAATATTGTAATAATAATGATGTTTTATGTAAATGGGGATCAAGGGCTCCACATGAAGAAAAAGTAACAATGAAGAGTACGGAGACAAGAATGCGAATAGTAGTGTATGAACATAACTACGAAAGCAAGTTAAAGTTAAATATTCTTAAAGAGAACGAAATTATGCTTTCATTTGGCACTTATCAATGTGTTCATAGGAATGTAGAAGCTTCTTTCTTGGTATTTGTTGTAACTGCTCAATGTAATTCTAAATAATTTGATGTGCCTGATTTCTTAATTGTAAATTTTCAAACTCATAAAAGGAATACGCAGACTATTGAGACTATTAATATTTAACATTGTAAAGTTAATAACCTCTGTCTGAAAAATTGTGGACAGGAGGTCTTTCAAAATGGAAACAGATATTTAAAATATGGATAATTATTTTAAGATGAATGAAATTTATACTACATTTATTAGAAAAGCTTTTAGAAATACGGAAATGCACTACAAGGCAGATAAGTTCCCATCTATGTGAATAAAAAGACCACTGTATTTAAGAGATATGATGCATCTATAAATGAGAGAACTAAATTAAAATTAATAGTATATTTTGCATTAACAATAGCTATTAAATCAATTTGTTATGCGATTTTGATTGGCCAAAGAAATTTACGTATGACCCGAAGAATGAGAAAGTAGTAGAAAGGTATTTGATTTGATTCAATTAAGTTTATTTGTTTTAGATTTAGTTTCAAAACTTTTTGACTATATTTTTTCACAAAATGTTATGATATATATCTCAGAATGATAGATAAACATTTTCTATTAAATAAAAGTGGTAGAACAGGTCGAGTTTTTAAATAAGGTTGGAGACTTGGAACAAAAACCAATTAAAGACTTGTGGGAACTTGATCAAGATACACTATTTCAAATTCTAAAATTGGAAAAGGTAAAGACTAAATATGGTAAGAGTAGTTTAGTTGAGTGTGAAAACATTAAGATATTTCTTCGACGTAGATGAACTAAACACTTAAAGTGCTATAGTTAAAAGTGGGTTGAAGATTACATACAATTGACTAAAAATTTTTACCCAACTTTCAATTATGTGTTTGAATGAAAGTAAAATATGATTCTTTTAAAAATCTTCTAGGAAAAAAGAGTTTCTCTTATGGAACCTGAGCAGAAGTTTATTCTTTCAAATACATTCAACGTAATCCTCAAGAACGTTCAGGAACATACTAAATTCGTGCTTGAGGTGAATGGCTTCCTATTTTCTTTAAACTATGACAAATGGACTGAGCTTAAGAAGTCACTGTTTCCCATAGAGAACGAGATAAGGAGGTAATTTCACTATCAGTATCCGAACTTGCAAATCATATAAACATGTAATACGTACAACATAGGAAATCGTTTTTTTTTTTGTTTATATCAGAAAATCTATTTTGTCAACATCTGTATAACGACCGACCTTTTTTTTTGCTAGTTTGTCTTTTAATAAATCATTTAGAATGCTATTCTGTAAAACAGAGGAATACATGTACCATGTTTTGCGTACGCGTTGTGGTTCTATACTAGTCCCCGACTTAAACAAGTTTTACAATTTCCTACTGTTGGACAAAATTTCTTGGTAGACTCCATATAAGATTTTTCAAATACGCTGTTCTCGGTATTTTATTTTATACCAAAAGGAGAACTCTGATATGAAAACTCTATTAAGGGAGTAGATAAGTTGATATCGTTTGTAGATGTGATTTAGTTATAGTTCTTAGTTATACAGTTTTATGGATTTAAAACCTATGTGTAGAGCATTGTAATTCTCCCCAAAACACTGCGTTGACGGGTGAGCTAGAAGTTATAGAAGTCAGGGGTAGAGCTAGAAGTTACAGGCTTTCAGAGGTAGGTGGGGAGGGTGTGCTCGTAGTTTGGTATCCTGTAATTGCAAATTCCGTAGTTTAAGGTCACTTGCTATATCTTCTATTAGTTTCTTAAGACGCATATGTACACTTTGGAAATATGTTATGTATATTTCCTTTTCATCTCCCGTTTGTATTCGATGCAAGCAGGTAAACAAGATCTTTACTGATATTTATAACGATAACGTTGTATATTGTAGGTTTCGTCCGTAATCAGGGCTGCCGTGCTCAACCATTTTTCCCACAAAAGAGAAGAAAATACCTATAATGTACACAGTATATGTGCATTGAAAGGGGAGACGGCACACGTTATAAACTCCACCAGACATAAACTGCACAAGACCTGAAACTCATTTTGTGGCTCAAGTCCTAAACGGCACTAGACTTAAAAATCTCTTGTGGCGCTACAATAGCGTCCGTGCGAAGAATACTGCCAATCCATTTGTCAAATAAATAAGCAAATACAACTACAAAATATTTAGATACCCTAATGTTTATCAGGTCATTAGTACTTTACAGGGTAATGCTATATTTGCAGATCTCTATCTTGTTTCAGGGTAAAATCAGATGTTGGAAAAAAGTTATAGGACTTTCATATCATTTACATTTGACGCTTTGTAGTTATATCACTTATTTGGACAATATCTACATTCTAATTTCACTGGTATGAGTTCAGTGGAGTAGTATCGTGTTTGACTAATGATGGCGCTGATCTAGCTTTGTGTTTATATCATGTATTTGGACAGTATCTACATTCTAATTTTACTTTTGGTGCTAACCATATATTATTTATAGGAACATCGCCTGAAGGTTATCTAAAAAGTTTCGATACACATTTGAAACATTCAAGAAAGAATAATCTTACCGTTACTTTAGAGTAATCAGAATTTTTCGGGAAATCCATGTAATTTCTTGGGTATCATAAATTCACAAGGAATGTGCTTTAGTGAATCAAAGTTTCCGGGTATCAAAGATTAACCTTTTCCAGCTAACGAAAGGGATATACGACAAGTTTTAGGCTTATTCATTTGGTTTACCAGAAATTGCAGAAATTACCGAATCTTCATTTCGAATTGCGAAAAAAGGAAATAGAATAACAATTTGTGAAGCAGAACTAATCCTCCATCAACTAAAAGCCTGTATAATAAAAAAAACATCAAATTGAAGCATCCCGATTTCAATTGTAACACCTGCGTCCAGTGTAATGGATCATTAAGTAGAATTTCTTGCATATCGTAGCATCCAATCGTTACGTAGGTCACCCAGCTGTACTCTATCGTGTTAGCTGTACGGTAGAGAATGCAGAAAGGTGTAATACAGTTATACAAATCGAACTGTTTGTTTTGCACTCAAGATATTGATACCATAAGTCTGCCATTGGTCCTCATTTTATAGTGTTTACAGATTGATTCGTTAAAACATCTTAAAAGTGTCCAGAGGTGCAATAGGCGTTTGTTAAAATGGTCACTACAATTGAATGAACTTATGCAGAGTTGTTCTGAAGTGTGGTTAGTGCCATACTAAAGAGATCGACTAACAAATGTTTCTTGTAGTACTCAGGCCTTAATCATACGTCAAAAGACTCTGAATAAGGCGGAAAGTCTTTTGATTTTCAAATGCAGCGTATTAAAGGTGTACACAACGTCCCTGCAAATACATTGACAAGGTTATTTCCAAATTAGAGCATCGAATTATGTCAATAAACTCATCCAACATTCTTCAAGACGAAATAGCCAAAACATCTTGGGAAGAATTGAAGGAACATAATCAAAATTACAAGGAATATGAAAAAAATATAACACATTTAACATCCTGTCTTAAGAATTGTGATTGTTCTCGTAATAGAGATCAACATTTCAGATGTCTTATGATGTGCTCTTAGTTAGCGATTCTAAATATAAAGATAGAAAGAAAGTATGTGAACCTTTATATCTGGTACCTCAGATCTTAAAGGCTTACCGCGACAACTTAGGACATTTTGGATATTTGAAAATATATTCAATAATTAGTAATTTTTAGGGGAAGCCAGTCGCGACCAGAGTTAGGAATTGTGCTTACGATTGTGAGAAATGGAAGAAAATTAAACAAAGTTATTAGTCGATTTATTAACCTATTATCTGTATTATAGTTTAAAGACCTCATTCTTCCATTGATATGTTTAGACCCTTGCCACGAACACTGGACATACTTTTCATTTAACTATAATGGACATATTTACAAGATACCTAGAGGGAGTAGGAAATATGTGGAACACAGTGTTACTAGTAACAAAGGATGCCGACATGTTATATAGACCGTAGAAGTTAGTAATTTCATACTTATGATCTAAACACTTGTATTGTGCAGAAGTTTCTCCTTCGGTAGAAATGGCGTTTCAGCTGTTTATACGACTTTTGATAAGTTTAGTTTAAGTATGACTGTCGAACAGGAGGCAGATTCGCAATATTCTTAATGGGATGATGATCATGTATTTCAGGAATTATTTTTGTATGCTAAGAGTAATTGGATTCGTTTATTTCAATAATTATATAAATACATACATACATACATACATACATATAACAAAATAACATCAAATTGATATATATTTATATATTATTTATATATATCATATTTATATATATATATATATATATATATATATATATATATATATATATATATATATATATGTATATATATTTTAATTCGGAGATCCGCGTTATTGTTCTAACTATTTTTAAGACACATTGCAAGAGTAAAATTTTATATTTGTAAAAGTTTAAGAACAGATACAGGGTTCACATAACCATGCACATATTAGGATACGAAGAACAAGATACATAATTTGAGTAATCCATTTGACGTTCTACTTCATCACTATTACAGATAAAATGGATAGAAAAGACTCGTAGAAAAGTAGTCAACGAAGAACATGTAGGCGACACTTCTTTTTCTATTTATCCTGTTTTAGAGCCTTAAAATATTTCGTTTATATATTGCTTCCAAATAACTTACGTAATATTTAAGCATATCTTGAGCCTAAGTTGGCCATTAGAACATATTAATGTCATGTTCGTATTCAAAGCTCTGACTATTTAACCTTCAATTTCCATGGATTTGTTCCTGATATGTCTTACAGTATAATCGACAATTAACATAATTTTATTCACAAATAGTAAGAAGCAGTTAGGAAAGTCTATTGCAAAATTATGTTGTCTACTATTTGTTGAGACAATTTAATTATTTGCTACAGGTGTGAATATTACAACACTTTGTTTATGACAGTTATTGAAGTATATTCCTGACCATGTGTCCAGAAGAAAAGAATGGCGAGTAAATTTTAAATTGTTACCTATATTTTAGCTTAAATTTCCTTTCAAGTATAACATACATTTTATACTCAATATTTTCCACGTATCTTACAAATTAATCTATAATTGTCTGCAAGAGAATGCATTATTTGAACTTATCATACATGCAGTTATTCAGCATGAAAATATTATTAAGATGATAGTGTTTATTCTGAGCTTCTGTTTCTAATCTGACATCGAAATAACATTATTGTAGTCAAAATAATAATTAATATATAAAAATGTATAACTCTACTTACTCTTCTTTCCATTCAACTCCAATGGAACAAAGACTTAATGCAGGAGGTCTCCAATTCTGAATTTCGTTAGCTTTAATCTCATAAGATACTGAACTGTAGTAGTACTTGTTCCACAAAGACTGTGCTGAGACAATAGTAATGATCAGCACGGAGACATATAGAACAATCCATACAATGCTAGAAGAAATCGAACAAGTGGCCATTATGTTTTTAAAAAGTTTTTTTTATAGTATCTTTATTTATTAATGAAACGTATAATAATAGGTAAAGTCAATAATGGTAATAAATACCGCAATGTTGGAGTATATTAATTTACATGTTTAGTGTTGTCAACAGTGATGAAAATTTTCCGGAATTCCTGCATCGTTGTTTAGCCGTGATGTGAGGTGGTAAATTTTCTTATATATTTTTCCGGAAAATTTTCTGTTCTAGACAAATATCAGTGATGAAGTAACAATTCCAGAGTAATCATAAAATTGGGTGAATTCATTCATAAATGTTTAAAAGTGAAAGACCGTTTAAAGTATCTGAAAAATTTCAAGGGTCAGACAATTTTCAGTACTTCCGATCTAGTAATAAAAATGTTCCGATCCACGAATATTCGTTTCACTTGTTTCCACAAAGCTATAAAACATTGCGATTCACATAAAGATCACAAAAAAAATTATGTCTCAAAAAAGTTCAATTCTTTCCATAGATGACAGAAAATATATCGATTCATGAGAAATTGTTTCTCTTATTCCTACATAGTACTGAAAATTCTCTCAGCTATGAAAATTTTCAGATCCTTTAAACGATCTGTTACTTTTAACATTTCTATACATGAATTCAATCAATTTTATGATTACTGATGAATTGTTACTTTACCACTGATACTTTCAAAACGGAAAATTTTCAGGAAAAATATAGCGGAATATTTTCCGAAATGGACAACTTTCTGCGGAAAATTTTCCATTTCACGTCATTAGTTGTCTAGCCCATTAGACCATGGCATAACTCCCAATTCGGTAAAGAAGCAATATGTGTCTTATGAACGTTGAATTTCGTTCGCAACTAATTTTTTATTATTAGTTACTTCGGGTTGTTAGTGAGCTACTACTTAGTGGTGAGAAAAAATTCTAGGTATTATGTGCGCTTTCTAGTATTATTGTTAGCTTGTTTACTTACTGTCTACTACTTTTCTTCGGATATTTATATATATAATTAGTAATGCGGCGATATACAGTGTTAGCTATCTTTACAAGAACATTAGTGATCCTGGACGTCTTCTATTTTATTTCAATGCTGACACCTTAATCACCAAACCTCAATAAAATAAGTATAATTTCCTTTATATGATCACTTTGTATTTGGTGGTATAGTTTAGTTTACAACTTCTAAGTATCATAAACACGATTTTTTATTCAGTTAAAGTATATTTAAGATGAAATCATTGGAAATCTTTTTGTGACTTTGTTTAAAATATGACATCACACCCGACCAAAAAGTAGGGGTGTTCGATAAGGCTGAGGACCTATCGAACTTCGGGAGTGAAAATTTATCGAGTTGTCATCGGTTACTCGAAACCGTTCGAGTATTTGATATTATCGAAATTTCGAGTATTATCGAAGTTTCAGGTATTATCGACGTTTCGGGTATTATCGAAATTTCGAGTATTATCGAAGTTTCGGGTATTATCGAAAGTTCGAGTAGTATCGAAGTTTCGGGTATTATCGACATTTCGAGTAGTATCGAAGTTTCGGGTATCATCGAAATTTCGAGTATTATCGAAGTTTCGGGTATTATCGAAAGTTCGACTATTATCAAAGTTTCGGGTATTATCGACATTTCGAGTATTATCGAAGTTTAGGGTGTTATCAAAAGTAGTGATGGACACTTCAGTTCCTTTACCTCTCCAATGATTTCTTCTTGCAGCCAAACTAATCAAACAACTTTTTTCATCTGATAAGTTATTGCAAAGTTGTATTTGTCGAAATCATATGTAAAATTATTTTCTGACTGACTCGTTATCGGCGCAATCGGCAAAGTGACTATTAGTAGACTAATGGTGACTTGGGTTCCATTCCATTCGGGTGTTGCATGTTTTCTCTTCCTCTTTCTTTCTTCTGACAGACTGCTTAAACCTTGTACAGATCTGTGGGGAAAAAACTTTTTCTTCACTTCATTGCTAAGGAGAGGTTTTAATATGAACACCCTGCATATATGTAATACATATTATATACAACTATGATAACCTCGAATGCATTGTTTCTTTCGAACACTCCGATAACCCCGAACTTTTCAGAATATTCAAGCGACTGGACAAATATATCATATTGATATATTTCTGTATTTGCTGCTTTCAAACAATTCGAGACTCTCGAACAGTTCGAGTGTCTCGAAGTTGTCTAATGTTTCTTACATTTCGAGTGCCTCAAACACATCGAGAGTCTCGATCATTTCGAGAGTCTCGAACATTTCGGGAGTCTCGATCATTTCGAGAGTCTCGAACATTTCGGGAGTCTCGAACATTTCGAGAGTCTCAATCACTTCGGGAGTCTCGAAAGTTCGATAATTCGATAAAATTAAAATTCTTTATCGATGAAACGGTTTTGAAATTTTATCGAATTGTTATCGATTATTCGATTATCGGAACAGCCCTACCAAAAAGTCATTCACTTACCAGATCAAAGTATAAATGTTTAAGCATTTTTACTTTGGGAAACATTTTCTGGATAATTTGGCGAATTCCTCCGTATTTTAGTGCGCATTAGTTATTTTGAATTTTCTGAGCGATACGAGTTGTTTTCAATACCTTTGCTTCCTAGAAGCATTGTTTCTAACTACAAGAAAAACACAGTTACCATATGCGTAGGCCCTAAAACTTAAAGATTTCATTTCACTTTATTTCACAGCCACGAATTGTGGTGCTACAAGCAAATGGACATTTCAAAGCAAATAAGACAGTAAAGAACTTTGGAAGGAACAGCCTTCCAAGGAATGAGCAACATTTCCTTTGGAAATGAATAACATCGTATTATAAACGTTACGAAACTTGAAATTTCATAGAAAAGAAATAACATAAAGTTTGATTTCTACAATAAATTGTCCGCAATTGAATGATAAAGAAAAGTTTTAAAGAGAGAAGGAAGAATAATTTCATAATTTCACCAAGGTTAATTACAATGTAACGCATGTGTAGTCAAGGCTGTGGATTGCATGAACGATGTACGTGTGCAATTCGATTGTTACGTGTAAATAAATTTGTGATTTTACCTCCTTTCTCTTAAGTAGTTCAAGTCTCTTGATTGTTACTTATACCTCAGTATTTTCGAAAAATATTAATCTGGCATAATCGTGAAATTAAGGACGCGTTTAATAGGACTGCATTGATTTCCGTACAACTAAGTTTGCTAATATTCAGCTATTTGCAGAGACGGTACCCGAACCCTCACGTGATATAATTTTCAGTGCACTTTCGTCTTTAGTAATTACTGCAGTTTGATATCACTAACATTAGATAATAATTGGAAAAGTTTTCTGTTGTATATTTTATAACCAAGGAAAATTCGATGGTCTCGCCAATGTAACCGTGACCATTGTAATCACGCTCGTATTTTTGAGGAAATGGTGTAAATGTGCCCATGCATCCACTAGATTGTAGCATCCGTTTGAATTGGTTCATTTGTCATTCAGTATAACAGTGTAACTAAAGAAAAATATTAAAATAGTCTTACCCGTATTATACATAACAAATCGCCTTGATTTTAATTTTTAAAAATTCTGCTAGTTGGTGTAGAATTAAAAGCAATCAAATTAAATCTACTGTTTACTATTAACTAACTAGCTAACTCTATGGCCTATGGAACCCGGAGGTTCAAAGCTGCGTTCACAAAAGCTCTCCACTGACCTCTATCCTCAGCTAACTGCATCCAGTTTCTACTTTGTATTCCAATCTCTGCGAGGTCCATCTTGTCCTCCCATCTGTGCCTAGGTATTCCTAATGGTCGTTTTCCGATTGGTCTTCCAGTCAAGACTTTGAAAGTGTTTCTATTTTATTCCATTCTAACTAAATGACCCGCCCACCTAAGCCTCCTTGACTTGACGACTCTAACAATGTTGGGTAAACCGTATAGATTAGGTAGTGCCTCGTTATAAAGTTTCCGCCATTCCTCATTCCCGTTCCTCTTGGGTCCGAATATTCGTCTTAGGATCTTGTTCTCAAATACTTTCAGTCTATGTTCTTCCCTCAGAGTAAGTGACCATGTTCCGCAGCCATACAGAACAACTAGCATTATTATCGTTTTGTATATTTTAAGCTTCAAATTCCTCGACGGAATTCGCGACGACAAGAGAATTTGAACCGAATAGTAACACGAATTCCCTGCTTCTGGTGGACTTTTAATTTCTCCGTGGATATGATTTTCCTCTGTTAATATTGATCCTAGATATTTGAAACTATTCACTTTATCGAAAGTATTTTAATATTTTAACGCATCCATAATTTGCTGTAGTCTAGTCCGGACGCACTTCCATGTATTTAGTTTTCTCTGCATTTGCTTCCCATGTCCCTGCAAACGTTTAAAAAAATATCTACATTTGTTTCTATTATTATCCTATCATCCCGTATTAAATTTACATCATCATCATATGCCATAATCTGGTGAATAGTGTTCAACTGTAGGCACTGGTTGCTATCTTTGATTTTCCTTATAGCGTATTCTAGAATGAAGTTAAATAATAATGGCGACCACGCATCTCCTTCTTTCAGGCCATTTTCGACGTGGAAGCTCGTGAACAAAATTTTCCTACCTGGACTTTACTTTCGGATAAATTTAAACGTATCTTAATTAATCTAATTATCTTTGTCGTTATTCCATGTTCTGTAAGAACGCTGTATAATGTTTCTCTGCTAACCGAGTCGTACGCCTTTCTAAAATCAATAAATAGTTGATGTATCGGGCTACTGTATTAACACTTTTTTGGAGTATTTAGCGAGTGGTAAATATTTGGTCGATAGTTGATCGATTTCGCCTAAAACCGCACTGATATTCTCCAATAATCTCATCTGCGTATGGGGTCAGTCTTGCTATAGAATATTTGAAAGGATTTTATACGATGTTGACAGAAGAGAAATGTCTCTAGAATTATTACAGTCAGTTTTGTAGCCTTTCTTGTGAATTGGAACAATGATTGATTCGTTCCACTCTTGTGGCAATTCTTCCTTGTTGCAGGTAAGGAGAATGATTTTGTGTATCTTGTTCCAGAATTTTTCGCCTCCAGCTAAAATTAACTCAGCCGGAATTTCATCTACAACCTGGGATTTGTGTTTCTTTAATTTCTTTATAGCTGTGTCTACTTCTATTCGATTGGGTTCTGGAATATATGGTTCTGCGGTGTGTATCTCGTTTTCTCCACGTACACTAGTTTTTGGTTGCCTGTTAAGCAAATCATCAAAGAAATCTTTCCACCTGTTTAAGATGCTATCCGTGTCAGTGAGAACTGTACCGTCCGATTTCTTTAATATGTAAGCACGAGATTGATAGCCTTTCTTCAATTGGTTGATTCCCTTATACATGTCCCGGACGTTTTTATTTTTACTATTATCTTCAAGTTCTTATATTTTAGCTCTCAGAAAATTTGCTCTCAGTTTCTTTGTTCTAAATGTTATGCAAATTTCCCGCCTGATGTCTGAGAAATTTTGTGTAGTTATTTTATTTGGATTTTGTAGCCAGCGTAATTGTGCCTGTTTTCACTTCTCTGCTAGTTTTATGCATTCCTGGTCGAACCATGGTTTGTACCTACGTATTTCCGCGTATAACAATTTCTCTTTTGCTGAAATTTTAATCTGTCTCTAATTTCAATCCTGATATCCTCAACACTAGTGCACTCAGAATCTTCTAAAGCCGAGAATCTATAAGAAACTTCAATCTCGCATTCCTCCCTTACCTGTCTCTCTTCTAATTTCTTTAGATTGAATCTCTCTGTTTTCGGACAATGAATATTACCTCTATTCAACGATAACCTCTCCCCTATTATCGCTGCTACCAGGTAGTGGTCAGTGTCACAATCAGCCCCTATAAACGACCGGACATCAATTATGCTAATTACCTTCTTCTATCTACTAAACTCTGATCAATTTGATTATGTGTTTTGTCGTCTGGTGATGTCCAAGTGTATTTATGAACGTCGCGATGTGGGAAGTTCGTAATCTTCACGATTATTTTTTTGGATGTTGCGAAATTCACGAGTCTAACACCGTTGTCATTAATTTTCATATGGTATCGCGGAAGTCGGTCAAATATCCCTTCCACTTCTTCGTAAAAACTGTCTTTTATATCGTCATCCTTATCTTCAGTTGGTGCATGTACATTTAACACAATAATATCACAACACCGTCACTTAAGAGTAATAAAAGAAATCTGTCATTACCAAATTCAATTCGTTTAATTGCTGGTAATGTACGTTTATGAACGAAAAACCTTGTTTCTAACAAGTGATTTTTATTTCCTTCCCCGTAAAAGAACGAAAAATTTCCAAAATTCTCAGATCCATTTCCTTCCCACCTAAATTCCTGAACTCCTACTAGGTCCATTCTGTATTTCTCTAACTCAATCGGTACGGATTTGAACGCGCCTGCCCTATAAAGACTCCTAGTATTCCATGTTCCAAATCTCATGTCCGTTTTCTTTTGATGGGGTCGTGCAAAGTTATCAGTCCTTCTCTCAGACTTTTGTGAATATTTCTGAAAAAGTGTTTTTTTACAGAATGAGATGTTAGCCCTACCGAAACCCCCAAGCTGGAGGACCACTCCTAGTCGGCTGTCCGCGACTGCTTATTCAGTATATTCGCAGCTAACCTCTATATCTAGATGCCTTCTCCTCGATCCGCAGCTTGAGGATGCGCCATGCTGTTGTGACAGGAACCCACGTTACAGTTTACTATTAGAAATTAAAATGATTCTGATAAAATTTAATAAAGTAACATTTATATTGATCATAAATAAAATTCAAAGAACAGGACTTAATAAAATATATTTACATATGGAGCACTTAGCTGGCTTTAACGTGCGATGACTGGAATTCTTATCTGAAAAAAATGCTTATTACTTATGAGATTTAGTACGGTGAATTAAGAGTTTAGCTTTTAACTTGTTCTGTTTGTGTGTAAAAAATTAGAAAAAAACTTGCCACTCTGGCTCACATGGTTTTATGTTCCGCATTATATGTAGTCCCACCGAGGGGTTTGTTTCCTTTCCCTTTATGGGCATAAAATGCAAATATGGTTATCTTCCTAACTTTTGCTGCGATGTGATATATAAAAGTCTCCTGGAGGGCTCACCTCATACGGAAATTGTGTATAGGTTCCCCTTAAATATTATCGCTCTCTTTTACAGGTAGAAACTTAGCACTTAATAAAATGAGCATCCGGAATCGACTCCCACTGCCAGTTTTTATTATAAAAAGTTTCCTCTATAAAAGTATTTTCACATAATATTATACAAATTAATCTCTCTAAAATCAAGGTGAGTTATAGGTGATCTTTGACCGTAAGGTCGCAGACCGGATCTCGATAGAGCCTCGTAGTACGCTAAGCGGCTGAAGTTAGGTTTGCCAGATAGAGCCCCGTAGCAGGCTAAGCGGCTGAGGTTAGGATTCCCAGACAGAGCCCCGTAGCAGGCCAAGCCAGCAGATAGGATAGGCGTAATAACGTAGCAGACAAGAAGCCTGGGGTTAGGTTACTCCAAGAGTCTCGTAGCATACAAAAGGAGGCTCACCAGAAAACTGATGTAGGGTTGCCTTCGTCCATCCAATTTATAGGGTCCTTTGCGTGGCGGTGCCGCTGCTGATCCGATGTCGTCTTCTGCTCCGTGGGAAGGGCCAGTAGCCGTCGTCTGCATGTGATTATAGGTCCATCCGATAGGAGATCCTCTTGCCAAACCACGTGGTGGTGTTTGTAAACACTGATGCGTGGAATATTTTGCTTACAACATTTCATAGGATATTACAATATAAAATATAGACTGTTTTCTTTTCATTTCGTTTGATGTAACCATGGTTATATGAGGGTCCAGGACAGTGATGCACTCCTCTTAATTTTCTGGATTATCTTTTAACTTGCCTGGTGTACCTAATTTGGACGTCAAATATAATTTAATCTTTATGAGGTGTAAAAGATGTGTCGTCCGGGAACTGATTAACAACATTAATTTATATATTTTTGCATATTAAATAAACATTTTGCAAAGTTTAAAAAGCTTCCTCGTATATTGGCTTATAATCATATGTTTGGAAGCAAACATTAGCTGCATTGTGCTATATGTGCTTACGTATTCATCGACACTACCATTGACATTCTTTTCTTGTATTTTGAACATATAAACTGTTTAATCGTCAAATAGTTTATCGTGGTTTGCGACGAAGAAAAGGGAAGTTATGAGGTGACTTTCGTACTACATATTATACCACGTTCGTGCATTAAAATGAAAAATGAAGTCATATTTACATTTTTGCTGAAATCTGATTGTTTCTTTGTAATAACAATTAATCATACTTATGTAACGATATAGAATTGAAGAGTATTTCTTATGACAAAACAACATACAGGTTGATTGTTTTACTTTGAAAGAATACATTCATTCCTAGAGTAAGGAAAGGTGGCTGGGAATGTGGTAATTTTAAACCTAGTTAAAACCTTTCGTTTCCCTTCGTGGATAAATAAAAATGACGTCACATTTATTCTTTGGTAAAATCTGATTTCTTCATGTTAATAGCTTTCTGATGGGAGAGTACAAAAAATTATTAAGATTTTGAGCATTTTTAATAATCAAAATTTTGTTCCTCATTAAGCCTTTCGTTGATGCAAAGAGTGTTGCCAGATATTTTACTTAAACTGTTCCGATTCTTTTAGAAAGTTTTACGCTGAGTGCCAGAATTCACAAAACCAAAAATTTTGAAACCAAAAATTTCAAGTTAATATATTTTTCAAACAAAACATTTTTAAAAGATTCAAACAACATTTCTAAATTAAAAAATTCAAAACATAATATTGAAAAAAATTAAAACTTTCAAACAGAATTTCAAACTAAAAATTCTCAAATTAAAATTTTGGTACTAAAAAAAGTTAAACCTGAAATTCAAAAACCAAAATTTTCTAAGTAAAAAAATTCAAATCAAACTTTCTGGATCGAAAATAGAAAATAAGAAATTTTCAAACTCAAGATTTTAAGCCGAATTCTGAATATTAACTATTTCAAAACAATTTTTGGAACCAAATTATCAAACAAATTTCTCGAACTGAGAAAGTTGCAAACTTAAAAAATTCAAAACAAAATTTCAAACTAAAACTTTTTCATCTAACATTTTAACTAAAAATTCGAACTCAGAAATTTCAGACTAAAACTTTTCAAACTCCAAGGTTTCAAAATAAAAAAAATTCAAATTAAATAATTTCAAATCAAAACTTGAATCTAAAGTTTCGAATTTAAAAAATATTTTCTAACCACAATTATTAAATTGGAACTTTTTTGAAAATTTTAATACACTTTTAAGGTGATCACTTAGACATATTACAGGCTAGATTGCGAATTGTTGCTAAATTTTAAACAGCAGCCAATTTAACGACTTTTAATTTACTGATTTAAATTTAAATTGTCTTGGAGAACTATTTAGGTCTGAATTTGATATGATGAACCATTTTACTAATCATAGCTGATCATTCATTTCGTAACGGGACATTGAAATGAACTCTAATAAGACAAACTATCCAGTCAACCCTAACTCACAAGCCGTTTGGTAGCGAAAGTCCGTTGGTAAACCGTAACCTTTTATCGATTTTCATTTTAAATGTAAAAGAGTTTATTTTTAAGATTTATATTGTCTTGAGAACGACTGAGAACTACAATGTAGTTCGTTTATGTAATGAACCCGTTAGCCAGCCATACCCTGAAATACATCGTAGAGTCATGAAAGCAAGCAAAGTTTATATAACGATCTTATTGTATTTCTTTAGCCGTGACCGTTTTTCATGAAATGCACTGTATGATCACGAGTAATGAATTCCTAAGGTACATGTAGCGTTCCAATCCGCTGTCAGGTCAAGAGCTGATGCTAAAGGGGCAACATTCATGGATACCAAAGCTCATGCAATGTTGACCAATCAACACCACCCAAGTCCGACCTCAGAGGGATCTACGAAGACGAACGCAATTCCGAGTCATACGGCAGGTGCAGATGGATAATTCAGCATAATCAACAATAATTAAACGTAAATACCAGTCACAAATTCAAAATATATGTGCATATATAAATATATAAATAAATAACAACAACAACAACAATTCAAGTATATATAATTTATTATAATAATATACAATATTATTTCGGGTAAAATATATTGAGCAACAAACAAATCTTTCTTCCTTCGAAGTCTATTCGTAATATAGATTCAACGATAATATTCAGTCAATGATTATATTATTGTTCAACTCTCATCGGAGTTACAAGCCTATCCAGGAACAATAACAATTTAATTTCAAGACTAATTTCAAGAAAAATAATTATAATTTTTATATTTTTTATCAATTTCAATTTATTTGACCAGAGTAGAGAGAATAAATTCCTTAATTTGAATTTCTGAATCTTAAACAAAAGTTCTCAGGAAAAAGAAAAAAACAATCTAGAAAAACGATCAAGAAAAATACTTTTTTGGGGGAGAGCAATCTCCAATATCCAGAGATCCGTTAGGTATATGTTGAAAACAACGATAATAATTAATTTAAGAAATATGTCAAAATCTTTCCGCAAATTTGGAGTGCCGTGCCTCACCGCACCGTTCGCCTACAATAGCAAGCAATAAGATAAATCTCAAATTGTTCAAAAAAAACTATATGGATTAATTTCAATACTAATCGCATTAATAAATGCTGAAAATAAAGCAGATTATAAACAATTACTATACGCACCGGGTTTTAGCCCGCTTACCAAAAATGAAATGCTGAATTATCAATCGTAGTTCACGTAATTATTAACGCGGTCCAAAGAAATAATCTATTAATCGACTCTATTTGGAATCAAACATGACGACCCACAAACACAGAACACAAACAAAGGACAATCAACTATAATATATATTAATCAACACTCACCTCTTATATTCTTCTTTTTTTATTACCTTTCTTTGGGTTTTAATACCTCGCTCTTAGTCTGCTTGTCGTCTGTTCTGTATCAGATTACAAGAATAAATGTGCTTTGGCTGTGATCGAAAAGTAACTCAAAGACCAATACTTAGGTCTGAAAACGAAAATGTCACAATGTATCTAGTTCTATCACTGATTCAGTCGGCTCTCTCGGACCAAAAAAAAAAGATCGAGAGACACAATAGAAATCTTCAGTGATACTACGAGACAAACCCAGAATAAGGTACAGTGTCTCTTACCAAGTGACATTCACCACTGCTCTCACCTCAATCCTCAACATTCTCATTCCACCATTCAACCAAACTAACTTCCATTTAAAATAATGAAAGTCACGCTCTGTTTCCAGGTTCACCAAAACCACTATGAGCGAACTTAGGTCTGGTTTCATCAAATTGAAATACTCTCACTCTTTTCCACATTATCACTCCACCGATCCGTCAGACAATCAAACCAAGAGAGTGGACACTACGATTGCAGGGAATATAATTCTATTGTAAGACCATGCGTTCCAACGTGCAATGGGGAGCAGACCTCTGTTCTCACTCGAAATATTCCACTTTATCATTCCACCAACTAAAGAAAAAACACTTCAGATTCAGGATATTACGAGTATTAATGCATCAACAACATGCTATTTTTAAGGCGATAGCCAAGAACAGGTTTATTTTACTCAGTAGCAAATCTACTCTTCCTTGTCGTAAGGAACACACATGGAAATTCACCATTCAACACTCTCTATAAAATCCGATGGATTTTTGTCGCCGAAAAGAATAGCGACTTATTGACCAATGCTTAGGTCAACTATACAGATATCTATGTCACAGATTGAATTCATCAAATGCCCCTGCACATCTGAACACGAAACAAACTTGTCTGACGTAAAATATGGAAACTTAAACAAAGACAAATATCACTCAATACTTCGAGCACCATTCAGACACTGGAAAACCACAGAACACAAGCTAACCAATTCAATCTTATTCAGATAGTACCAATGCATATGGTCAAACACAAACCTTCCATTTGCAATTTTCGTATCATTATTTTTCCTATCATTATTTATTATTATTTACACAACACAACTTGCACTTTTATTCTTGTTAATTGATTTAACTCCTTCCAGATGTAACAAAATGCAGATAATAGCAGACACTACAAACTAAGTCAAACGAACAAGACACGCGTCCCATTTTCTAACATCGACGATAAATTATCCGCCTGCTCGTAGACTGCAGGAAACGTCCTCCTTCCTTCGAAATCCATAGGTCAGTTCGGGGCCGGAAAGGCTGCGAGCTCCCACGAAGGACAGAGGCGCTACGATCGCGATAAGGCACGTCTCCTACCGCGCAAGCGACCTTGAATTGACCAAACAGAAAAGGAATGTATTTCTCTCTCTCTCTCACTCACCACAATCGTAAATAGATTCACATCATTTTGTTTGCTTTTTTTTCAAGAAGCAAACAAGGAAAGGTTACAAATTCTTGTTAATTTTTACAAATCAGAGGAAAGTTAATCATCTATATTACATAATTATAAGCATTTTCTTTCTTCTATTTTTTACATATTTTTTCCATTATTTCCATCTTCTCCAACTCATAGTAACGGGATCGTTACATACACTACTTAGTCTAGTTATCATTAAGACATCAGTTAAGTAATATTACCTCTATAACACTTGAACTTGTAGAAAATGGATAACAGCTTACTGATCAGAGCACATACACATGTTGAGAACAAATAATATGCTAAGATGGACAGAACTTCCTTACGTATTTCCTTACCTCTCATTCCCCTCTTGAAGGAAAAGATGCTAATAAGTACCTTCTAGGTCGAAAGCATTACGATAAAAAAGAACATTCCTCAAGCCCATGTCAGATTTCAGTGGCTAAGTGAGGATTGGATTTTCGACTTTACTATTACGGTTTTAAGTACATTATCTCATATACGGATGTTCAAGTCTTATGCAGTATAAGAACATCAACACTTTCAATCTTACACGTTAAATAGAAAAAAAGTCTTAAAATCTTCAAACACGTTAAATAGAAATTTTTATGATTATTCGGATATCACTTTGAGCTATAAGCCCACGTCTCATACAGCCTCGGTATTGTTAAGAAACTTAAAACACTAATATTGATTCAGATGTTATCGTTCACGTCTTATGAAGTGTAGCTACGTAAGATTTACTTCTCTTACAGCCTCGGTACTGTTAAAAGAACATGAAACACTTATGGTGGTTCAGATTTTATGATTTACGTCTTATACAGCCATATTAACGTCTTATACAGCCATATGGTTTACGTCTTATACAGACACAAAACATTTATTAATCAATTGTGTACGTAAAATAGAAATGAAATTAGGCCTTTGAGTTTTAGTCTGATTGTTAGGCGGAAAAATGCTAGAGGAGATGATGATGTTGAGACATAAATGCAATGATGGAATAAATGTAGTGGGAAGGAACTTGAAAACCCTGAGAAAACTCAAGCATACGGTTTTTGCCCACCATAAAGCCAATTTGCTTTAGCTAAGATCGAACCAGGGATCTCATTAACCAGTGGTGAACGCTATCATTGACTCATCACGACGTAAAATAGAAACAAAATATTTTATGGAGATAATTATGTATTTAACATTCATTGAGATGAAACAAGCAAGATCACTGGGTCGAATAAGATCATTTTGCACGCCTCAGCTTTTCTCGAAGAGGAGAAACTACAACGAAAATTTTGAAAACCAGTCATGAAAAGACTGTTGTTTAGGCTAATATCACACACACGCACAATGTAATTTATTACATTCTGATTACATTTTTTGAATACAAATGTATTACTTGTATTATTTTCAGTGAGAATGTAATGAAATTTTAGCAGTAGGCACCAGTGTTCTTGGAATACTTTTATCGTACTAAACTTCTCTTAAAATAGTAAGCGTCAGCAGGATCAAACTAGTATCACTTTACCATTATATACACTTGTCCACTTTTATAAAACATTTTGTATTCCAGCTAGAATCTTCTTATGATTGCTACTAAATATAAATCGTATTGCAGCATCACAGTGCAAACAATATCAGCTCAAAATGATAAATCGTTCATTTCTTTTACAAAGTCAAGCAGAACCATGATATCGTAACAGTTTATTTTCTATTCTTCACTTACAATCTTGCGAAGGAAGCTCGTACACCATAGCAAATTGAATTCAATTCAGCATCACTCACTACTGTCAAACTCTTTTATGAAACATGTAACATAATTTCAGTGATTATCCTTTGAGAACTAAGGGAAGCCCTCTAAAGGAATCAGACTGAAAACCTCTTGCACCAGAGAAAATTGAATTCAATTCATCATTATACCATCTCTACTGGAAAATCCTGGGTAGCACGGTTTCGTACGCATCACTGTTGCAGTAAACAACAAGTTCCATGTTACAAGCAAAGACTGATAATTTGGTAACTTAGCACCAGTAACACAATTTAAAGAGAATTCAAGGTGATTGAGCTAAATGATGAACTTTATCCAATGAATGGTAATCACAAAAATGGTAATCCTGTATTATTTTTCCATGACAAGGAAACTAAGATACTGAAATAATCAAATTCATTTCGTTACGAAAAGCTTTCGCCTTTGCATGTGAATTTTGTTATACAATTTCAATATGACAGTAGCTGACTCAATATTTCAAAGAGTTTGTCAATGCAAACAAAGGATTGTATTATTTGCCCGTTTAGAGTATAGTGTCCTTTTAAGAACCAAAAAAATTGTCGATTTTGAGGATCAAATGGTCCCGGGTTCCCCAGCTGATCCAATATTTTCCTTCAGTCGAGGAGTTTCACAATAAAAATATAAAATTGGTTCATTGCTCTCAAGAAGTAAGCTAAAGTCCAGGTTCCCAGGTTATATGAAACGCTGGGCTAAACATGTCCGTTTCATAAAGTTATTCAAAAATCCACACCATTGTGAAATCGATTCGTACAAGATCCGTGCTTCGATTCCACCTAAGGGGAAAACACATGTTTCTTTTGTTCTATCGCAGAGTGCCCTAATAGTTCATAGTTCATATTTTACCTTATTTCACGTTTTAATTATCGCTACACTAAGTAGCGTACCTTAGGAAATCATTTCCGGTGCTCGTACAGACTATCTACAGAAAAATGTTCGCTGCTGAAGAGACACAACAAGAACGATATATAACAATAGTTAACAAATTTAAACTTTTTTTGTTACATGAGAAAAATCACCTGATCTTAAAGGAACTTTTTGCGCTGAATTCGAATATGCACTCGGTTTCTCTCCATCACGTACAGTTTTCCCGTAACAGAGGGATTTTCGGGAAATTCCCTCAAAAATTCCCTTTTTCAGATATTTTATTCCCCTAGCTCCTGTCCCCTTACATATAGTAACATAGAAATTATACCTAAGTATACCGTAATTTATATTTAATAAACCCAAAAGTTTCGTAAAAATCGCTTTGTTCTTTCTAGAGAAATATATATTTGTATGTATACTGTGTGCACTGTTTATTGCACCTGATAGTAATGCTTTCAGATCTCCTGAGTTGGGGTAAAAACGATTTGCTTTATTACTACAAACACAGACATAAAAATGAATATTTACAATAGTCAACAACACACTTGTGCTGCTCTCTGTAAATTAGAAAAGTGTATAAAAATAGAATGTACTTCCAACGTATATTTTTTAAACATACAGTATATGTATATCTTAATACATATATATACAATTCTCCAAGTTTTTTCGTTTTGTTCATGAAATGGTTATCAATATTTGTTATCATATGTAACAGAATGCAAAAGAACTTCCACTTCAAGAGCCCCCTACCAAGTTGGAAGAGATATGACCAAAAGACTCTGATGATGATCATGACCTTGATAAACCATTGACATCAACATGTACATCCAAGGATCCAACGTTCATCCCTGACTGCGTTCGCGAGCCACATTTCATCCGGCAATGTGAACTTAATGACCTAGTCCGTGGTTTGCACCTGACAAAACAAGAGGCGGAACTTCTGGGATCAAGGCTCCAGCAGTGGAACTTATTGGATGCAGAAACGAACATATCAGTGTACAGGAAAAGACATGTTCAATTTTCAAGCTATTTCTCAATGCAAGATAATGTGTGCGTATGTGCGGATATAAATGGGTTGATGGCGGAGCTAGGAATTCCTTACGTTCCAGAAGAATGGAGGTTATTTATAGACGCGTCAAAGGTCAGGCTTAAAGCTGTCCTTTTACATAATGGAAATAAAAAACCTTCTATACCACTTGCGCACTCAGTGAAGATTAAGGAATCCTATGACACCATGTCAACTTTGCTAAATCTTATAAATTACAAGGACCATTGTTGGCAAATATGTTGTGATCTCAAGGTAGTTGTTATTTTATTAGGACTGCAGTGCGGTTACACGAAGTACCAATGTTTTTTATGTTTATGGGATAGCCGAGCTGATGACAAACATTATGAATTGAAGGAATGGGAACCTAGAGTGAATTACGTACCTGGAGAATGCAACGTCAAATACGCTCCTTTGGTAGATCCTAATACGATATTACTACCGCCACTTCATATCAAGTTAGAACTTATGAAAAACTTTGTCAAAAACATGGACACATCTGGTGAAGGTGTCAAGTATTTGCGAGATAAGTTCCCTAATCTGGGTGATGCCAAGATTTCAGCGGGAGTGTTTATTGGTCCCCAAATTAGGAAATTAATGCTTGATGATAGCTTTGACAGCAAGTTAAACAGTGCTGAGCTAGCTGCCTGGACAGCATTTAAGTGTGTTGTGCGCAACTTTCTGGGCAATAACAAAGCTGAGAGTTACACAGAAATCGTACAGGACATGATACAGAAATACAAAGAGTTGGGTTGTAGGATGTCTTTAAAAAACCACTTTTTGCACTCCCACCTCAGCTTCTTTCCTGCTAACCTAGGTGCTCTCAGCGACGAACAGGGGGAAAGATTCCACCAAGATATAATGCCAATGGAGAAAAGGTACCAGGGACGATGGGATCCTTCAATGATGGGGGACTATTGGTGTAATATGGTTAGGTGATCCCATTCAATCTCTGCGAAAAGTTTCGAGAAGTTTGAGTTCAATAATAGAGGTTCGAAAATATTTTAAATACGACACGTGTGTTTCAAATTTTGATATGGAATTTAGTTGATTCGAAACTTGTATTATGAAACTTTGGAAAATTTTTAATCTGAACTGTCTGTGTTCAATTAGTTAGTTCAAAAGTTTAAATCAGAAAGTTTTAGTTTGAAATTCCTATTTGAAATTTTTAAATTTTAAACATTCTAAGTTCGAAAAATTTGTTGAATCTTCGGTTTGAAAATTTTGATTTACAGTTTTAGTTTTCCAAATGCTGCTTGAAACCTTGAGTTTTTAAATTTTAAGTTTAAAGATTTCGTTCTAAAAATTTTGTTCTCAATTTTTAGTTTCATTTTTTAAATTTCCAAATTTGTTTTTGAACTTTAAGTTGGACTTTTTTAAATTTCAAAATCTTATTTTGAAATCTTTTAGTTTGAAAGTTATTTACAAAATTGAGTTTTGACAAATTTTAATTTGAAATTATTGTTTCAGTCTTTCAAGTTTAATTTTCTTCAAATTGAAAAAAAAATAGTTTGAATTTTCGGATCCAAAATTTTTAGATTTGAAAATTCTTGCACCTAGCAGAACCGTTTCGAAAAGAATCGTAAGGGTTTAGATTAAAATATCTGGCAACACTGTTTCAATCTATGAAAGGCTTAATGAGCAACAACATTCGAAGGATTAAAAACGCTCAAGGTCTTAACAATGTTTCGTTCTGCCTTTGACAAGATTTGTTACAATAAACTAATCAGATTTAAGCAAAAAGTAAATGTTACGTTATTTTTATTTATCCACGAAGGGAAGCTAGAAGTATTAACTAGGTCCAGAATCACTTGATCCCATCCTTTTCTTCATTCTCAAATTATGAATATATCCTTTCAAAGTATGTCATTACACACTATATGACAAATAAACATCTTATATGTTCAATATGTAATAACAAAAGAATGTAGTTGATATTGACAACAAATACCTAGTAGCTGATGTTTGCTTTTAAGTATATAAGCCAATAGACGAAGAAGATTTTTATTCTTTCCAACATTTTTACATAATATGTGAACAGAAGCAAAATAAAGTAATGTTGTTAATCAGGTCCTGGAACTCGCCTTTTTTACTTATCCTAAAGAATAAATGATCTTTGACCCCGAAACTAAGTACATCTTCAAATTTGAAAGGAGTGCATTACTGTCCTGGACATGCATATAACCATAATTCCATCAAAGAAAATTTAAGAAAAACGTCGATATTATATACGTATAATAGGGAACAAGACCATTTAAGAATGGCTTTACACACACCCACTCCAAACTCCACCATATTCCAAAGCGAATATCAAAATGATAACAATCTCCAAATTTTATACTAGTAGCAGGGAAGGGGAACATTTAAGGTGAATCTAAACAGCTTTGTTTAAGGCGAGCCCTCCAGGAGAACTTTTATACATCATATAACAATGTAAGGTAACAAAGATGATAACCATCTTTACATTTTATGTCCATAAAAGCAAACAAAATAAACCCCTCGGTGGGACTACAATTAAAAGCGCAGCATAAAACCATGTGAGTCAATGTGTCAAGTTTTTCTTTTTTTTCTGTAATTTTATTCACATAAAGAGATCGAGTTAAAAGATGCACTCTGAGACCATTGTACTAAATCTCATAAGTAATAAGACGTATTCAAAGGGAAGGTCAAAACCACCCAAATTGATATTTTATACCCATAGGTGAAAAACCGCCAAATATTTTATACTGTAAATTGAACAAGAAAAATTTAAGGTTGGCTTCACATGTCACGAAGGGCATAACACGATGTGACCCTCTGTCGTGATATTACGCGATCTGAGGGGCTGAGCTAAGGTAGGCGCCCGGGCGCAGGGGTCGAACATTTCGGTGGGGCCATGCGCCACATTCTAGGGGGCGCAAATTGTTTTCAGCTGTCGTCATTACAATTGTCGTAGATACGAAAAAGAAATCACTAAAAACAATATTTGTAGATCTTTCATATGTGAAATTTAAGAAAATATATAACATTACTTTTCTGCTGTTTGTTTGCTATATTTCTTATAATATAAAGAAACGTTTCAGAGATAAACCTTTGCTAACTGGCGTATATTTGTATAACTTATTTGTAAATATATTTCTTAAAATTATAAGCAACATATAAAGCACAAAATACTCTCAGGTGGTATTTGTGATTTTAAGGAGGAAGTTCGGAAGTAATGTGAGAATTTGTTGAGGCAAATAGCCACATTAGGTCTTAGTATGACGGTTCAGATCACTTGTAAATGAGAAACACAGCTAAAAAACATACCAAATAACAAATTCAGCGTAATGGCAAAAGTGCGTAATGAATTATCTTGATAAAGTCACTATGAATTGTTACCCAATGCACAGTGGGCCTAAAGCAGAAACTGACTGGAAAAAACTAGTTTTAGCAACTATGTCTAATATATATTCGAACAGCACCGTTATTTTAAGTGATGACCAAGGTTTCTTGCTGATCATCAAAATCACGAATAAAACCTATATTAGTAGTAGCAGCACGTCAAAGTCGATAGTTCATTATCTGCTTTGTAGCGCGCTGAATTGGGGTGGTATGAACCTAAGACTTGTGGTTTAATTATACTTCTGAAAAGGCATGGAACGTTCGCGAAATAAGCTATAAGTAAATGTATGTGTATGTACTTGCTGTTTGACCGAAGTTTTGTTTGATTGGTTTACGTTGCTTTTCTGTAGGAGTATCTCCAGAGAGTGCAAGTAATTAGGTAGTAAAAGAACTGCTATTTGAAATTGATATTAGAAAATGCACGTTCATGTCCGTAGCTAGATATTACGTCATGCTATATATGTATTCCGAAATACAGTTGTGATATACTGCCCATTCTTGTCCGATTTTTATATTTATCTTATTTTGCCTTAAGATAAAGTGTAGAAAGCCGGACATGATCGTCGTGACGCAAAGGACCTGCACGAGGTGTTGCTTTCAAAACCATCAAACGAAACACTTTATGAACACATATGGAACAGAATCTCTTTCTGTGGATCTTCTTCGAACTGCGAAAGTAACAATAAATGCGTTCAAAGGTGATTTCGAGAAGCGTTTTAAGCTGTATAATAGAATGACTGATAGATTTTTATCCAAATATAGTGATTGGTTGGAAGGGCGTATTAAATTATCTGATAAGGTGGTACTGCTTTCATAACGATCTTTCGAAGCCAAGAACATTGGGCTTCGAAACAAATCAGGCAGAATTGGAAGACCCTTCAAAGCTTTGGGAATGAATTCGAAGAAAAACCTTGTACAGCCAATTGTTACAAAGCATTGTGAGCAATAGCTGGTGTCGGCCATTCAAAGGTCATTGAGAGCTGCTGCAAAACGAGATGCCGCGGTTGTGTTAGGAGAAATCATTCAAACAAAACCTAAGAGAGCAACGAAATACAGGAAGGCTTATCCTTTGCCAAAATTCTATCCAAACACTTATCTCTGGATAAAGCGTGGCACTTTCTGCAGATAACACCTTATCAAAAAAACGGTACACCAATTTGAAAGTAGGAGCAAAGGCAAAACTTTGTGACATTTATCCTCCGTGTAATGTGGTGCGGGAAGCAAAAGTAAAGTGTTATTCCAGAGAATAGCATATTATAGTGACTGACGTCTCAGTTGAAGTTCACTTAGAAGCAATGATAGATCAGACAATTGAGCGCATTGTGACTTTACAGGAAGGTGGTATTAAAGAGTCTATCAGAAATGGAGACATATTCAAATTAATGTGTAAATGGAGATTGCGGTGAAAGCAATTGTCATAGCGTATATAAGCAGAGAATTCAAACAGAAGATGAAGCGAACAGTGTATATAGTGACTTATGTATTTTTACTATTTCCTTCGTTCCCTTACAATTATATACAACATCGCATGAGCGGGTGGAGTACTAATTTTCTTTCAGTCAGATTCTGCATGTGGCTCACTGTGCAATGTAGTATAGTATAATATACCTCAACGTACCTGACAATCCAGTGAGATGAAGAGCTCACATGTCTAATGCCATCTAGATTTGACGAACGGAAAAACTCTTGTACCGCCTGATAGTATGACTCCCAGGCATTGTATGCAGCGCCTTTTACTATCTCTATTAACCTGAAAAAGTGTATGATACAATGATTTACGTGATTTGGCTAGAAAATACATTTTAATAAAGAAACAAATAATATGATATTTGAAGAGTTAAAACTTACCTGAGAACTTTAAAAATATTAATAAAAGGCAGCTGACTACAATAATTGTATGCAATACTGGGTGTCCCATAAATAGTTTCTCAGCGTTTAGGGGTTCAAAGAAGACATCAAGACAACCAAAAATATACGGATAAAGTGATTTGTGGTGCCCTTTTCTAGTGATCGGCGTGGCAATTTGGAGACAGACAACTTTGGCACGCTAAATCACAAAGACGAATAACTTTGACAAAGTATGTGTAGAGTTACACACACAAAGTTATCGGAGTAGTATGCATTAATAATAACAATAATAACTCTTGAACAATTGTGCAAGGAATTCCCCAAAGGAAGTAGTGTATTCCCGCTTATGTTTGCAAACAAAGATCGATCACAATGAGTTGCAAAGGAAAGAATGTGTAATATTAACGTAGAATGCATCTGTGTCATGTCGACAGTACAAACAGAATCAAAAATACGGTACGTATAATTATGGAGTTTGTATGAGTAGTTCCATAACTGCCAGCAAACACGTACTGGAAGCATTAGTGTATTTTTACCGTGATATTAATTTGTTATCAATGCATGCAACGTTGCACTACCCATTGCTTGTATCACAAACAAGTAACCAGTTTTTTTGTTCAACCTACAAAATAGCATGTTCTGCGTTCTACATTAACAAGTTACCAAACCTGTCGTCTACATGGTGTGTAGATTGAGCTGTTTAAGGACGCGTCCTATACTGATAATATCATACGTTGTCTGAATGTTTGTAGTAACACATAACTGAATGCAGGAATGTTAGGACGTCTGAAGGACATTCACTTTCGGTTCGTGATCCTAGAAACGTATTCTTGAAATATGATGTAACAGACCAGTATACTACACAGCAGGACGCATTCAGACAGAAAGGGAAACATAAATAGGAAGCAAGCAGTACTACTTCATCTGGTCCTTTTTGCGTAAGCAACAAACTACAGCTAAAACCTGCGGTGGACATTAAAGGTTAGTGCGACAAACTCAAAATGATGGAAGTGCATTTGCAATACTATATACTCTGAACACTCACAGGAAAAAAAACTGGTAATTAGGTCAGTACTTTCCGCTTAGCAAAGTCAACCTTACGAGCAAGCATTTGTATGATTCAAGTGATGCAAGTCGGGACCCCATTGCATGGAACGAATTCTGTTACAAGAGAAGCTGGAAGCAAATAAGACGAACAGCTATGCAGACATCGTACCGACGACGTACGTTTACATAAACTAGATAGGAACAGACTAGCATCTCGGATTTCCTTTCTGTAGCTGCAATGGATGACACGAGATCTTGCTCTGAATTAACCGAGTGTCCTACAGCAAAATCATCATGTAACCGCACATAAAGCAATCCAATGGCGTCACTTCGGGCAAGTGTTGAGGCCATAATTATGGACATCGCGTTTTTGGACCACCACGTGCAATAAATGTTTTCCAAAAGAAATATTTAAATAACCTAGGATAGCCCGTAAGAATTGGGGAGTAGTTGCTACGTGTTGAAACAACGTGTATTTTCGGAGTTGAACAGAAATTGCAACCATTTATTCAGGCAAGATTTTTTTACAAGAATGTTAGGTAGTTGCCATCGGTGAGACTTCCTATGGAAATATGTGGTCAAATTAATCGTGTACTGCTCATACCTGCCCATTCGTTCACACTGAATTCTTCATCAATTGCAGTATCTTGAATACCTTTAAGATTTTCTGCTGCGCACATGTCGCTATTATGACAGTTTACGACCACGGTCCTAGAGAGGGTTTTTTTTTCTCAGTGAAGGTTGTCAGTTGGAGAAACGCAAAGTCCCCTTTACAGCGTTGGAAAGATATTGATTGAAGTTTACACCTCTCTCCAAATCTACTAGTCCAGACTTCGAACTTGCTTAAGATGATATATATGCAGCTGTTCGTGGTCTAAAAACATACGTACAGTTGTCCTGCTCCCACGAATATCATCTGCCATGATTCGGGTTCTCGTCGAAGGATCACCTTAGACACGTCAAAGCATTTTCTTTTCAAACTAAAGGGTTCGTACACGCCTTGGAGCTCCACATTTGATTGTATTGACTGTGACGATACTTGTCTCCCTAAACACTAAGCCGACATTCTAATGTAGTAAAGATAGTACTAGTTGACGTTGTGGAAAAACGTTCGCATAAAAAGGTGAGCACACCTTACGTTACAATGGTCTTCGGCATAAATTAATAGAATTACTGGATATTAATGAAATATGAACTCAGCCATAGCATTAAGCTGCATGATCAAATCAAGGGATATTGTTCTCTAGCCAAGATCAGAGAACACACTGTTTCAATGTAGGGAATGTTCTACTGATGGGCGTACGTCATGTCAAAAGCAGGAGCTGGCAGCGTGAAATCCATATATGCCAATTGGAAAGATATACGATAAATCGTGTCTTTGTAATAGTAATTTGCTGTCCTTATTGATGGATATAAATCTGGTAATATGGAACACGAAGCCGAAAAAGGAATTGAGATGCGAAGTACTGGAAAACTAAAACACGTGAGAGTTGTTTATTAGCCATATCGTTCTTGTCAATTTAGTTTGAACCTCCCATTCAAAAAAGTGTAATTTCTGCTTGTTTTTTCTCTTAGTAAATTAAATCGAATGCAAACATACACACAGACACACACACACGCGCGCGCGCGCAAACACAGACTCCACTATTAACGACATAGATGGCAAATTTTGTTTGTAGCTCAGCTTGTGATGAATAAGGGTGACAAGCTTAAGTAATAAGACTCACATGGTTCAGTGTTTGTATTATCTGCATTACCAGAAAACATAAGGTGACGTTCAAAATACAGTAAGTATTTTGCGTGTCTATCTGCTAGGTGGTAAATCACAAAAATACTACACATTTCCGACGTGCGACATCTGTTCTGAGATTGTGCCTATGATATGACCTAACGTTTTTGTTAATGACCGAGTTCAATGAACAAGTAAAGAGAGTTGACAGCAGCAACCCTTGTCATTTAATATTTGGTAGTTTTGAAAAGATACTTCACGACTCATTGTTTCACGTGTCCCCTATGTGCGGATGGTAACGTTCACTGCCTTCTAACCAACCATCCGCGAGTAAATTTTCCAGCTCGATTTTCCTTTCCACTGGAGTCAGTGCGGCTCTGTAAGTATACTTGTTCGTTAGGTCGTATGTTCAGCATACTCTTGTAGGTCCGGCGGATAGTCCTTCACAGTGAATAGTTCTTCAGTTGCCATAACTTTCTTTCAAGTATCACTCCATTCAATTTTGTGTTAGTGACAACATTCAAACAATGTTTCGATCCGAGCTAGCGCCGTGTGAACTTTATGGTGGACAAACACCGTGCTCGTGGGTTTTGTCGGGGTTCTAACGTTCCCTCCCATTTTCTTCATTTCACCATTTCATTCATTTCTCATCGTCACCGTCTCATTTAGCCTAACCGGCATAATCGTGGTACGTAAAACTAAAGATCTCATTTAATTTCTTTCAAAGAACGTATGTTATTAACACTGTAAGGCCCCGTCAATACAATAGACAATTTACATAATAAAAACGACAGGTTTCAGAGCACATCAATACAGGACATAGAATATACTAATTTGTGGTTTCAACAACTAAGTACTACGAGAAAGTTTCCGTAAATATTTTTCTTAGTACCAATAGAGAGTGTATCGTCGAATGCATTGATAACTAATTAATCTCACCTTGAATAATATACTAATGTTACTGGTATGGGTACCACGTGTTTACTGGGAGATATGTAATCACTCATATTATTCCCACAATTATAAAAACTGTACCTCTGATTCTGTTTCTAATATCGCCATGGCGCAAACGGATCTACGTTAACCTGTCATCAGTAACTTGAGGGGGAATCCACCACTTTTGTTTTTATTTCCTTTCTCTAGTTTTAAAACTTAGGCTATTGTTCTCTGCTGGCATCTAGCTAGAGATTGAAATACTGTGCGTGATCAGAAAAATTGTCAGCGACCTATCACATGTTCAGGGTGAATCAGAACCTTGATATTGAAAGGCTATCTTCTGTTTGTGAGGAAATCCCTTCCAAGTTACCTGTCGCGTTTTTTTTTTTTTCGAATTCCTGTTTGTGTGCTTATGTGATTTCGAGATAATAATGAAGTGTGTAGGTCAGAACCCCCACAGCCAAAACACCCACACTCAAGGAATGTCAAAAACCACACGATCGGCCATAACTCCCACACAAACGGACAAATCTCCCAAACGCACTGACAGTCAAAACCCCCACAGCCAAAACTCCCACACTCAAGAAATTTCAAAACGCCTACACGATCTGTCATAACTCCCACGCAAATGGATAAAACAGCCACACATAGCAAGGGTCATAATCCCCACATAAATTTACAAAACTCCCACGCAAATGGTCAAAACTCCCACATGCAGAAATTGTCACAGGTGCCACACAAATTGACAAAAAACCCACACAAACGAACAAATCCCCCACACTCTGAAATGATCGTGATTGCACGTCTTTGTTGCCGCTCTTTATGACGCCCACTTTGGTGTTTCTGTCATTAGAAAACAGTGCAAGAACAATGGTTGCAACATCAGTTTAAGTGGAATAAAAACGTTATTAAAAAGTACAAGGGCAAGACATGCAACCAGGATCATTTCAGAGTGTGAGAGATTTGTCCGATTGTATGGGGGATTTGTCCATTTATGTGGCAGTTGTGACAATTTCCGCATGTGGGAGTTTTGTCAATTTGTGTGGGGGTTTTGTCCATTTGTGTGGTGATTGTGATCGTTGCTATGGGTGGGAGTCTTGTCCATTTGTGTGGGAGTTATGACCGTTGGAGGGTATGACGGATTACCAGTGTGGAGGTTTTGGCTGTGGGAGTTATGACCGTTCGTGCATTTAAGAGGTTTGTCCGTTTGTGTGGGAGGTATGACGGATTGTGTGGGCGTTTTGACATTTCTTGAGTGTGGGGGTTTTGGCTGTGAGAGTTTTGACCTTTCCCGAAAATGAATCGAGTGGCAGACGAGATACGGTTTGGTTAATGGAGGAACATAATATCAATGACGTTGGTTCTGATTTGCAAGGAATTTGATGATTCTGAAGATTCTAATGCAGAAGAAGGCAATATTACAGAGCGTGACAGATATAGTCAATAGTCTGTTGATGAAGATGATTACATTTCTCCTAGCTCCAGTGTTTATTATCTGACGAGAGACAAGTTGAATGTGTGCAATGCTCACACTCCACGACTATCAAAACGAAGAAGATGATGGAATATTGTTTTCACCCTCCTGGAGTTAAGATGGAGGTGCTGAAAACGTCGAAAATATTCATGAAAGCTGGAAGTTATTTTTGAGTCGAGTTGATTTCGAGTTAATTTCTTTTTCAGCAGCGAGGATATATGAGACGGGACCTACTGTTTAACGTGGAATCCGAACTATATGAGCTCCAGCCGTAAATTGAACCCGGGTCTCCTGCGCCAAGTTATTATTTACAGATGACACAACATAAAAAATAGCAAACTATACGAATGACAATCTTTGCAAAATGAGAAGCAATTACAACAGGGGGAATCTATACAGCTGACAAAAGTACGGATGAGATTTGTGCTCTCATAGGGCTGTTATATTTGGCAGAAGTAATCACATTTTCTCATCAAATAACAAAAGATCTTTGGAATACAGATGGTACAACACAAGAATACTTTCATCTCGTTATAAGCTGCAATCGATTTTTGCTCTTGTTGAGGGTTCTGCGGTTTGATAAAATCACTACAAGGCAGATGAGAAGGCCTATAAGTAAACTGACCCCTATACGAAAAGTATTAGATGATTTTTTCAGCGATGTAAGGACTATTAGTTTTATTGAGTATGCGACTATTGATGAAATATTGAAATCCTGTAGGATGTTAAATCTTTTTGTTGGATGTTAAATTGCAAACAAGTAAACAAGTTGGAACACAAAATACAGAATTATAGTTTACTATCCCTACGATTTCATAATTTTCGGAAGAGAAATTAATGTTTTTATATTACAACATTCCTAATTCAATGTTACTCCCAAAAAGGATCCCATAATGCAAATCATCAACTAAAAATACCAACAGTATAACGATGATAATATTGTAAACACATGCATTTACGTAAGAGGAAAATAGAGGGGAAACACGTCCTCCCAATTTCTTCATTCCATCATTTTCCTTATTTCTCATCATCGCCGTGTCTTTTAGCTTGACAGCCATAACCCTGAAAACTAAAGATTAAAGATAAAAGGTAAAAACATTAATATTCATCTGTCCATCTCTATAGCTGACGACAAATATCAGAGCGAAAGCGAAAAGTGAATTAAAGAACACAGAAACTAAGTAAATCAAAGCTGAGGGATTCCTTCACAAGTTACCGATCGCGTTACAAAATAGAAGTTACAGTTGACGGGTTAATATTATATACTCTTTTCTTTCCAGATCATAGTGACCAATCTTTAATTGCAAACGTAAACGGAAATCCACTACATCCTCTGGGAAATCACTTCAGCGATTGTCCACAGATTAGATTTTTATATTATTGGATACTACGCCTATAGCTTCCTGTATGCAATTGGACACCGGCTATGTTAAGGTCATCATTTTAGCCCTATAGCGTGCCAATGTCCTGTGGCGCAATACTCGCATTTCCCACGCTCTCACTCGGAAACAACGCAGTCTTTTAGCTTGGCATGCATAACCGTTGAAACTAAAGATCAAAGATAAAAGGTAAAAACATTAATATACATCTGTCTATCTCTATATCTGACGACAAACGTCAGAGCGAAAGCGAAAAGTGAATTAAAGAAGCGTTTCCTTCAAATAATACAGTGTGCCAATGAAAGAGTTGAGATCTCAGTTATAATTATATTCAAACCAAAAAGTTATGAAACCACATTTTACGGTTTCAACGTTGGTAAATATAAGGAAAATTAATGTTAGAGATATCTATGAGCATCTCGTTATACACAGTACAATGGTTAAAGGAAAGTTACAATATTTTAGTATTTGAGTCAGTTGACCACAATGTTTGTCCTGAGAGCCCAGAACAATGGCGTAGGAGTACCTAGACCCACCTCTCTATATTTTAACAAAGGTAACTTGGCCCACCCCTAAATTTTGGCAACGGTTCATAGGCCAACCCTCCTTAAGTTTTAGAAATTGCCAAATCTAATAATTTGATATGCTGGCTTAGGATAAGGGTACGTACCCTATAAGTTTTTGAATGCCCATATCGATTTTATGGGTAAAAATTGCCAAGAATTCACATTTCGCAGATGTTTTACTTAATTTGACCCCTTTGATGAGGTCTTGTTAAACTATATGCTTATATGGACACATACTGGGGTTCATTTCTTTTCATAAGACATGGGATCATTGATTCACCACGTTGTATGTTGGCAAATTTTAAAAAAATGGTATAGTAGTGTAGAGCATGAACATATACCACATAAAATTTGAGTGGTCCATCTCGTTTTCTTTCAGGGTTTAAAAATTGTCAAAATATAAACGTAGGCAATTCATTGTTCTACGTGGTAGATGTTCGACTGACATTATTTAGTTTCTTAGAGAGGCCAATTTATATTATATTGGTGTAACTAGTGTTTCGTTCCATCTCAAAAGGCATAAATGTTTCCTTGGGAGTGGCACCTAGAAGCACCCTTTCAAGTTTTGAATTATACAAGAGTATTTATTACCTACGACGAGTATGAGTAAAAAATATCTTACATATGCCCGAGGTGCATTGCGTAAACCTTAAACTTAGGATCACCACTAGTCATAATCATTAATTGGTCATTGCTCTCTAGAACATTTGTTATGAGTCATGTGTACATTTTGGAAAAGGTTCATGACATTTAAAAAAAAATCAGGGAATGAATAAAGTTTCAAAACAAAAATTTTGAAGTAATGTTTTCACACTGAATATTCGCAAATCAAAATTTTTAATGTAAAGAAACAAACTAAAATTTTCAAACTTCTGATTGAAAGTAAAAATTTAAAATTAAATTTTTTATATTAAAACTTTTATCGGTAGAAGTTGAAAAGGAAATTCTGAAACTAGCAGTTATCAAACCAAAGTTATAAAGCTAAAAATTTCTAAAACGAATAGATAAAAAATTCAAATCTAAATTTTTTCAAATATTTACAAACGAAAAAATAGAGATAGTTTCAGACAAAACTTTATAAGCAAATTTTCCAAACGAAACGGACTGAAACGAATTTTGGCTACTACAAGTTTCCAAACGTATATTTTTAAACGAAATTTTCAAACGAAATATATTTACTAAAATATTTGGAACAAATGCATTTAAAACACAATTCTTCAAACAGAAGTATTTAATATTGTTTTCTATCTAAGAGTGCAGTCAAAGTTCAATGGGTTTGCAACAATTCGATTAAAAATAAAAAGAATTACTTTTCTTTGACAGCGAGTGCAAGAAATGAAACGAAAAAAGTAGTTTTTGAAATTAAAAATTCGATAACACAAATATTTCAAACTAAGACATTTGTAATCAAATATTATTTAAACAAAAAGAATCAAACTAAATTTTCAGACAAAAAAATGAAATCATTGATGTTCAATAATATTTTAAACTCGCATCATATTTGAAATATGGTCTTAGTGTTCATCATTGATACACAGAAGATACATACATTTACATTTATTCTCACACTACTTAGTAGGTGTGGCCAAACGTATTTTGAGAGACGATTATTGTTTCACCCCTCTCAAGGATCATCAATACAATACTGGTATTATGCAGAATGGAAAATATATATATAGAACGATGTCAGTTGGACGATTACATCATTGAAACAGTAATATAATTAAAAAAAACTAAATGTATTTAATCAAAGTAAAGTGAATAGAAATATGAGTTTAAATTGTTCGTACTTGATGTTGTTTAAAATCCATTTAATAAGTCGCAAATCAAATATACGAGTTATCAAATCATGCCTGAAAATCCACTGCTCCTACAATAAAATTATGCATACGGAAGAAAAATCCACATTTTTTCTTATTAATGCATCTTAAAAACAGATACAGAGAATGAAATGCGATTTCGTACGAATAGTTTTTCCGACAATTTGTATAATTATGTTTACCTATCAACAAAACATGTTTATGTCGTGCATACTAAAATAATTGCTTAGTGTATTACGATGTTTTCTGCATTGAAATACGCCATCTACTGCGTGTTCCTAATAAATCCAAACCGAGATTTCGTCAATAATTATCGGCAATGCAGATGCTTCACTAATTCTTACTATTTGCGAACGTTGTTATGATGTCTTATAAAGCAACGTTCCACTGACAAGTGAGCAGAAGGCGAGATTAAAACGTTACAAGAACACACTCCAGCGGACAATGGCGGAACTTCTGGATAGGAATAGAAAATAACTGTATAAAAAGAGAAATATTTATCCCTACATGAAGGGAGGATTCTTACTTGCACTACTTGTACCTATTTTATTAAGTGTGTTATCCAGTATATTATTTAAACAATACATATAAACGTTATAGAACAAAATAAAAAAATATCCTTTAGTGCACAAGAAATGATTCAACGAATGCATGCATCGTCGTCGAGTGTTAGTGAAGAACGTGAATTTAGTCTATATCGTGTCATGCAATCTATATTGAATACACCGGGATGAATAGAAATGGAATCAGTACAATGAAATATTATAGAAATATCTTTGGTATACTTAAACAAGAAGTACCAATACCTCTTTTATTTACATCAACAAAATCTGTTGGTGACCTTCTGGATGCTGATTATAGCACAGAACAAATAATTTTATTCCCCATACTACAAAATTACTGTAAGCAAGGCGAATTACTATTTCAACGTTTAAAATAAGATAAGTCAATTACGTCAGATCATAAAGGAATAGTGCACATCTACGATACCAACCTACATGGATCAAATATTTTAGATTAAAAGTTTGAGGTGAGTCCTCCGAGAAAACACACAAATCCTCTAGACTGGGAATTGTTTTGTAACTACCTTACCTTGTCAAACCTTTGCGAAATATGAAACGTACAACTACTTCGAAGTATTATCTTTACTTGTAAAAACATGGAATTAAAAACTACATTCTAGTATTAAAGTGGTTTTGTAAACATTTCTATAGAAATTTTACTTGATGTGTGTCGTATCTTATACGCCAAAAAGATACATCATTCAAAGCAAGAAATTGATTTATCTCTTGCTGATACTCTATGAATTAGTAAAAGAAAACGTAGTTTCTCGAAGCGCTACCTCTAGAACTGGCATGATGAATATTTATAAAAAGGGCCATTGCACCGAGAACTTGAAAATTGTATCGACTAACGAAATTAAATCATCATTTTATGAAAATAGATTTTATGTTCTACAGAGAACAAATGCAAATAGTATATCTCCCTTCCACTTTCCTAATCGATAAAATATTGAGTACAAGAACAAAAGGTCACAGAAAGGAGAATCTCGCCCAATGGAAGACATGTCCTAATTCGTTCAATTCGTGGTTCACTGCAGTTTCATTGAAGAAGTAGAAGAAAAATTGAACCTGATCAAGATTTTTAAGTTACACTTCTCAGTAATAGATCCATGGAGTATTTTCCAGAAATATATTGACTTTATATTTTATAAAAGTACAACGACGTGTAGAGTTTCGGAGAAATGGGATGTGGCAATTGTAGAGATTCATTTTCCACATTCTATACTAAACAATAGAAGTTAAAACAATAAAATAGATTACAAACCGTCAAGCAGGGATAAGGAACCATTGAGGGCTGTAAAGGTCTCTGTATACTATTATAACTAATTACGATATTTTATTCATGCAGTTAATACGGACAATAAAGTTGTATATTGTCCTATTAACCTCATATAATATATATTCCATGAGACAACTAATAACGCATATTTAATAAAACATCGCTACCATAAAATCGACATTTCTGCACAATGTACACAAACTTTTAGTTTAATTTCTTGATTTGAAAAACAAATTGGATATACACTGATATACGATTAACTTAACATAATTTAATCTTTCATTGTTCGAGATACTATGGTATACATGCTACGAATTATCAACATGGTAATGTGAACCATGCATTTGGAAGTTCTGCAGTACAAATCTTCAATCCTGCACAATATGTTCCGGTGGAAAAAAATTAATGTTGACCAAAATCAAATCCATATAACGGATAGCGAAAATCCTCTTATAACATTCACCTTTATGACTGTCTGTACAAGCTACATTTGCCTCGTCGTCGTCATGACAGATCCGTATTTGCAGTATTATCAAAAAGAAGTGTTAGCTGGTGTAGGAAATGCCTACGTGGGAAGTTTCTATCAAGCAGGAGATGGAATTGCAAATTTCCTTGGGGGCTTCTTTCGTTTAGTGTTACAATTTGTGATACAAGGAGCTAAAGCCGTGGGAAAGGAATGCTCAAAATTACGTGCCTATATGATTAATGATTTTTTTGTCAAATGAACCTCTAACAGAATCGTAGCTTCAACGTATGCAAGGGGCAAAATTAAATTTAAAAGAAAAAAGCTAAAAATAATGTTAAAACCATGCTATAATATGGATATCATAAACCAAAGTGGGACGGCTGCACTCATTTTGAGGTTGACATTTCAACGACCAATATCACAAATCACATAAGGAGACGTAAATTATCACATAATAAGAAGAGACAATTAACATTGTCAACAGATTTTTTAATTAATTCAGTTATGACTTTCCTGAACCATCAATCATGTGGATGTGTAAAAAGTGAAATTGATATATTTTCAAGGTTATCCACGCAAACCAATTTTCTTGAAAATCGCTTAATTGGCTACAAATCATCTACTTCTATATCTGAAAATTGGCCAATAGAATTTGTAGTGACTGGAAGTGGTGTTCAATATATTGATTTGACCAAAAGATTATTTAGTGGGGCAGAACAGTCAGAAAATATTTCACACGTGGCTAACAACATGCCATTCGGAATAGGGTTAGTGTATGAATATGTGAACCTAAAAAGGACTAGACACACAGTTTTCTACGCTTCGTACTTCCTGCATAACGTCATCCAAATGACTGTCAGTAAACAGTAGAGAATTAAAGTGATTATTTAGAACATGAATTCTAACTTATTTTCTAACTATAATGAGATGTAAACATAATTGATTACGAAACTTAATGTGCCACATGACATAGGTTCTCACAAATCGCTTAAAAGTCCATTTCTGCCAAAATGGCTACGTGATTATGAAAAATTATGAGCTCAAAACATACAATCAAATTTTACCTCTTACGTTATTCTCGCAAAATTCTGTGTTCAGTATGACCAAAAAGTAAACATTCAAATGTGAATATTATCACGTTGTTGTTTCCTACGACAACCACATGGATAGTGCAGGCATTATTGTAAAATGAAATCATGGAGTAAGCAAATGGGAATATGTGGTCAACAACTAATTAGTTTTGTAAAATAGATCTGGGAACAACAGAATCTTAATAAGTCTCATTATATATATATATATATATATATATATATATATATATATATATATATATATATATATATATATATATATTCTTATTAGATCTTGAATTGTGTAATGTAAAATGTACTTTTCAGCAAGTACTTATCCAGAAAAGTAGATAGGTACAGTGAACAGAAAGTTACGCTTATGATGGAAGCCCTACACATTGAAATGATGGTACTCAAAAAGTCTTGGGAAATTGCTGAATAAAATTGGTTGGCCTGAAATATTGATGAGTGCTAATATTGAAAGCTCTGATCTTGCAGAGCCATATCTGTCCGCAGGAGCAAGATATCCTCATGACCTTACGCTTAATGCCTTGTTTTGTTTGCAAAAGAAAAATATCAGTATTATTGTGGTACAAAATCTGAAGATACAACAAAAGGCATTGTATCTTGGATCTAAGAAAGAACTGTTGAGCCGTTGATGTTTCGATATTGAAATAAGGTTATGGAACTAGAGTTTCTTCTCTTACAACTTATATACTGTATCTGTACCTCTAACTGCAGGTGATTGCCTCTTGTCGTGAATACATTACAAGAAATTCCAGTAAGACATCTTCATGTCCAAAGTGCATTTCTATCTGGGCACTTTGCCACTTGCAGGAAAGGATCACCATTTTAAACAATAGCAGATTTCTAATTTCATGAGCAGAATAATAAGCTTGCAAAACTATTAAGTGGGGCAAATAATGTTCTTGATAATGAAAGTGCCTTACAGCAGTGGATGGTGGCAGACCCTCATATATCTCAAATTATATCAGAATTTGAGGATATAGTCGGGTTGAGTACTCGAGTGAACGCTTCATAGGATAAACATAAGAACATTCAGTTTCATTTAAAAACATCCTTAATAATGTTAATGATGTGATACCATTTTAGAACACAAATGAAATCCCTTTGATGGAGACGAACTAGTCACTGTAAATGGGACAAAAGTGTTCTTGATGGAGGAGGCAGTTAAACCTTTGAAAGAAATTCATGAAGTAGGTGTCAAACAATGCACTGATTGCATATTACACTGTCTTATAGAATGTCAGGTTTCACGAAACTATAGCTAGAAATAATATTGACATTTTTGGTATAGCAAAGAAGGGAAAATCTAAAGGAAAGAGCGAAATCAAAATTTTACAAGTTGATTCTAATTTATTTTGCAGATTAACATGGCTTGTCAAAAGAGAAAAGGTGGTGTAACAGCATTTTCTTTACACGTGAATATAAAGGGTATTCACCATCCATTTCTGAGAATAGAGTACTTAGGACTTCAGAAACAAATCAAATATAATGAAATGTATCTTAAGTGAATGTGATTGTTGCCCTTCACTGGAAAGAACAGACAGTGACTTGGACGATACTGCATATATAATAAACGGGGTAGCTATGGTTTGGACATATTGAAACCAGAATTTGCCAGATGTTTTGTAGATCATGTTGGAAACATTATCAAGACGCACTTTGATAATTATTAAGCACTCACTGTTCAACAACGAAAATGTAAATTGAACAAAATCAGCCAATTGTTATTGACTTTGTGGTGCTGATCACGAATTTGAAAGTTATTTTCGAATATTAACTCTACTTTTCGTTTTACAGGCATGTCTAATAATAACGCTTTAAAAATAAATATATTCACTTCGTTTGCGGTAAAATGTTACACTGATCCGGCAACACTGGAAAAACTATATGAACGCTTGGTTTCAATTTGTTCCTTATCTCAGTAGTGTTCTGCTATTGTTAGAAGAGACAGGTTTAGTGCAGTTTAGGCACGTTGGTACTGGCACCATCCTTGCTCTCTCCGCTCTCCATCTTGGTTTATTCAACATCCTTTCTCTCCCTCCTACCTCCATTTTCTGCTCCGTAACAGACTTTACATTCTGTATACTCTCCAACGCTTATATCTTCTCCGAAAACGTACCACTCCACTTTGTAATTGTGGTCTCGACACTGGCTCTATCGATCATCTCATTTTCTCTTGCCCTCTCTATCAACAATATCGCACGCCATTTCTCTCTATTCTTCATAAATTTCACGGTTCTGGCCCTTTTAATGTAGATTCGTTCATTTTCACCTTATCCCCACCTGTTCTAACTGCTTATTATCTTTATTTACAAAGAACTAAGTTATTCAGCATCTTATAAACATCTCTCAAGATTCATCCCAATTCCTCATCTTTTTCTTTTCATCAAACCGAATATAATTGCCGGGAGAGCGATCTTCGCTAAGGCAAGAAACAACCGCAGAAGAAGAAGAAGAAGAAGTGCAGTTATCAGCGTTTTGGGTGTGACGTTTGTGTGGTGCAGGATATAAAAATACAACTACAAGTACGCAAAAATACTGGTATTTCGAATGTATAGCTTTAAATAGTTGTCGAAACTATTTCAAGTGACATTTTGAGGATTTCAATAAACAAAAATGCCGCGAAATTGTGTAAACAGTGCGGATAGCTTCTGCTACGTGTGTGGGGAAGTGACATTTTCCTCACAAAAGCAGACTATAACACCACTAATAAGAAAAGCTTATCAGTATTACTTCGGGTGTAAAATTGGACACCAAGATAAATCTTGGGCACCCCACATTGTGTGTAACACTTGTGGAGCAATCTAAGAAATTGGATTAATGGGGAGGGGCCCTCAATGCCTTTTGCAGTGTCCATGATTTGGAGGGAGCCAAGCGACCACATCAGAGACTGTTATTTTTGTATGGTTCCTTCCGTTAAGAAGGGAATTTCCACGAAGAAGAAACGGGCCTTGATCTATCCTAACATTCCTTCTGCAATGCGCCCTGTTCCATATGGAGAAGGACTACCTGTTCCTGACCCACCTAATGAATACGATCATTTTTCTGATGATGATCAAGAAGTTGAAGCTCCTGAATCAAGTGCTTGGAGGGACCCTACGTTTGTTGTAGAAGAACCTCCATGTGAACCACATAGACTTACTCAAGAGGAACTAAGTGATCTAATGAAGGACTTGGACCTCTCGAAGAGCAAAGCCGAAATTTTAGCGTCACGCATAAAGCAATGGAATTTTTTGCAGGAAAAAGTAAATATTTCAGTGTATCGGAATAGGGAGAAGATGTTCACTTCATTTTTTACTATGGAAGACACATTTGTGGCATGTACAGATGTAAATGGTCTCATGAGGGCACTTAAAATTAATTACGAACCTACGGATTTGAGGCTCTTTATAGATTCGTCCAAGGTGAGCTTAAAGGCAGTTCTTTTACATATTGAAAATGAACTTCCTTCAATTCCTGTAGGTTACGCAGTTCATATGAAGGAATCTTATGAAAACTTCAAGCCATTAAATATTACTATTTTCAGTAGCTCATTTGTGGTGACCTTAAAGTAATAGCACTGTTGCTAGGTATGCAGTTATGGTATACAAAGTATTGTTGCTTTATATGTGAATGGGACAGTAGAGAGATCGTGGATCTCATTACCGCAAAAGTGATTGGAGTACCAGTGAAACTCTTCAGCCGGGAGTGAAAAATGTGCAGCATGAACCACTGATAGATCATAACCGAATTTTGCTTCCCCTCTACATATTAAATTAGGTCTTATGAAAAGTTTTGTTAAGAGCATGAACCAAGAGGATGAAGCCTATAATTACCTAACAGAACAATTCCCTTGATTAAGTGATGCCAAAGTTAAAGAAGGGGTTTTAATAGGGCCACAGATTAGGCAACTATTCAAAGATCACAAGTTCGACGAAATTCTCCAAGGTGAGGAGAAAGCTGCGTGGGAAAGCTTGATTAGTGTTTGTTCACAGTTCTGGGAAGACACCGAGCAACAAATTACAAACAACTGGTAGCAAAGTTTTATTGTGCTACGAAAATCTTGGTTGCAATATGTCTCTGAAACTCCACTTTCTTGATTCACATCTAGACTTCTTTCCGGAAGATTGTGGAGCAGTAAGTGACGAACATTGTGAGCGTTTCCATCAAATATTGCAGCCATGGAGAAGAGAAATGAAGGAAAGTAGAGTTCTAAAATATTGGCCGACTACTGTTGGACTATTGCAAGGGATGCTCCAGATGTAAACTACAAAAGGCAAGCCAAGCAAAGTCGCTCAAAATAAAATAAACATAATCCTGTTCAAGGGATCACTTGAAACTTTTGTTTACATTGCAGTGTAGTTATTGCACAAAAAGGTATTTGTACATATTTTTCATGTTTTGGTGTTAATACTGATTATTATTACGAAATTGTTAATGTTTAACTTGACCACGGTTACTTTATTTTCTGTATCGCTGTCAAACTGGTATTTGCGCAATTTTGAAAAAGGAAGTACAAGGGTATAGAAAGCTATAGGTTAGGGTAATTCTTAACACCCCAGCTTATCACATCACAGTGAAATAGATAAAAAAGTGAAATGTAGGTTTTTACAAGAATTTTGCTTAAATGCTCTATAAATATTAATACATTTGTATATATACAGCTACTGTTGTACAAGATGTTTTTTTCACAACCTGTGCTAAGAAAATTCTTCTATTATCATTTCCTTTCACATTATGCTTAAATGGATGTAACAATCGCAATTTCAAAGAATTTGCATACTTTCGATCAACATTTGTTGAGCAATGTAATCTCTTTTAGCAAAGTTGATAGAGTTGTTGTTTTGTTCGATCGGTGTTTTAAGGATAGTTTACAAACGAGCAGACAAGAATTTCTTCGCAGTGGAAATGGTACTCATGTTAAGGTAACTACGTCCATAATAATTCCCAAAGTTTCAACAAATTCCTGCTTTTGAATGAAAACAAAGAGCAACATTTTCATCTGTTGGCAGAAGAACTTATGATATCATTTTGAGGGAAAGCAACTGTAGTGTACCTATGATGATTTTGGTAAAACAGTACCAAAATGTATTGTTGTGAATGATATAATTCCCTGTTCCCACGAGGTAACAGATACAAAACTACTTCTTCACACATAGCTTCCTGCAGACAATATTCATTCAAAAATAATTATAGTAACTGTAGATTCCATTATAATTGTTTTATCTATTGCAGCTTTTGGAAAAAGTTAGAACTTATCAGAACTGTGAATTCAGTCTGTCATAAGAAAAAATAAACATTTCTTAAGATTACGAATTGTATGATAAGTTGCCCGCTGATTTACAAATAACACTGGTCTACAGTGGATTTTCTTAACACGAAAGTAGCCAATCTCTATAGATTTCGAGGCGCTGAACACGAATATCAGACTTAAAATTAGCTGGTAGCTCAGGGTTGCCAGTGAATGTGGAATTTACGTAAAAAATTCATGTTTTTTACATTAATTTTCTTAGGTTTTACTCAGGAACGTATAATTACGTCCCTATTTATCGTTCCGGAATGCGCTTCAGCTGTTTCCATTCGACGATGACCGTACTTTCTGAAAATTTAACAATCGTTCAGGTAACCGGTTCTGTTGGGAAATTATATACCCATATATTCTAAAATGTCCCTTTTTAAAAGGAAAATCCGAACTTTTATTTTTTTACTGGCAACCCTGCAATAGTAAAATTATAATTTATATATGGAAAGTAACCTGCCAATATTGGGAATGTTTTCTGCAGATGTCGTCAAGATCAAAGCGAGACGAACTGTGAAAAAAAATATTATCCCTTCTACCGAAATGCCGAAATTTTACATACCTTTACAACATGTACTTTAAAAATGTAATATTGAATTACGTATGCCGAACAGAACTATAGGACAATACATTCAGACAATGTAACTATCATTTCGGTAATCTATAGTGGTGTGGGGGATTTTATGTACTGAAATATTGCACGAAAAATTCCCTTTCTGCAAAATTCCACATTTTTCTTCCTACAGCTGGCAATCCTGAAATAAATAACAGGAAACAATGCTGGAAAAAGTTATTCTAAGACTGGTAACATTATGTGCCGTCGAGAAGACCGAACTGAGAATGAATATTATCCTTTGAACTGAAATACCGCAAATTTCCCCTGTCTACCACATTTTTGGCCAAAAAAATAAATTGGCCCTCGGACCTTCGTTATTGCAGCACAAAACTAAATTGTACACAAATTTATTGCCTAGGAAAAATGAGTGCATTCACCTTCAATGAATGCGCCGTTTCTTTGCCTTCCTCTTGGAGGTTGTGTCTGGAGCATCCATCTGTAGCGTCCAGTAGAAGCCAGCCAACATTGCAACTGTCCACCGGCCCGTGTATCGATGTTCCATGAGACCAATATCCCTGTGAAATCTATCGTCGAGTTCGTCACTGAAAGCACCACAGTTCTCTGGGAAGACATCGAGGTGTGAGTGAAGAAAGTGCATTTTCAGTGTCACGTTGCAGCCAATGTTTTGATAAGCATGAATGAATTCATCCACAAGGTCCCTCTAATTGTCGGCTCTCTTGTTTCCCAAAAACAATGTTGTCAAATTACGGAAACAACGCCACGAATGCAGCTGATCAGGGGTTAGAATGGCCTCAAAGTCAGGGTCATTTAGGAGCTGGCGTATCTGTGGACCAATGAATATTCCCTGTTTGATCTTCTCTGTACTTAATTGTCGAAACCCATGCACAGATATCCGAATGCCGCTTCATTCGTGTTCACAGCCTTTACAAACGCTGTCATAAGTCCCAACTTAATATCCAGTTGTGGGAGAACAATTTTCTGAGGGTTCACTAGAGGTTCATTGACAATGTTTTTTTGAGCTAGGAATCAGAGCTGTTCTTAAACGCCACTCCTTTTGTGTAAAGTGTTTACCTCTTGCACGACTGTCCCATTCACATATATAAGAACAATACTTAGTATAACCTACTTGCAAACCCAACAAAATCAAAATTACTTTGAAATCTCCACATGCTAGGCATTCATACTGATTGTAACTAATGGCGCGTAGAACAGATTTCAACGTAGTAACGTTTCTTTTGCTAAAGCAGCATATGCGACAGGGATGGACGGTCTTCTTTTTTAATGTAACAGTACACCCTTCAGGCTTGTTTTGGAATCATCTATGAATAGTCTCCACTTGTCCGGTTTGTATGAAATATGTAGGTCATGAAACAAACCTTCAAAATTACTGCACGATGTAATGTCACCTTCAGTACTGAAATGATTCTCAACTTCTTGCTGACGATCCCGAAAACGGACACTTGTACTGTTTCAGCTAGAAGGTTCCAATGCTGCAGTCGTGAGGCTAACACTTCAGCTTTATACTTCGGGAGGTCTAAATCCCTAATCAGATCACTCAGTTCACGTTGTGTGATTTTGTGTGTTTCGCTGTATGAAGATGGCATAAATGAAGGATCAACCACACTGGTGGATGGATACACTTCTTCGGCTGGATGTGTAGGATCAGCATTCTCGCTATCACTGCTTGATGTTGTTGCGTTTGTGGGAACAGGAACTGGCATCCTTGTCCATGAGTCACAGGGCGAATTACAGATGGTATGTCAGGGCATTCGATATTTCTCTTCCATTTGGTATTGATTCCTTTATACAAGGGCGGTGTCATACAAAAATAGCAATCAGACACATGATTTATGTGTTCACTCCAAATTGCAGGCACGCCAAACTTTATGGAGATGTTTTCCCCATGCATCCAAGCATTTAGTACGGAAGAACACGACGTACATCACACGTGTGGAGCCCAAGATTTGTCTTGATCTCCCACTCGACAAACGAAATACAATGAATAGGCTTTCCTTACTGCATCAGTAAGTGGTCGCCTTCCATTACCACAAATAGCGTCTGCACAAATATAACAAAAGTTATCAGGATTGTTCTTGCAGGTGCGGGGCATTTTCATGAAAACCGACACTCGCTCAAATAACACAAACACTCACAGTTTAATTCAAATACTTTACTGTATATACATTTTTCACCACCAACCACCTCTGAACCAAGACACATTACAGTACGGTAAAAGAGAGCGCGGACACACACACGAACGCCAACAACAATCTTCAGCCTGTCGAATGATCAGGTGATTGTATCGTGGGCACATGAGTGAACTTTACGCACTGTTGTCAGATCCAACAAGTACAATTTGCTTAACGACGACAGCAAAACCGTTGTTACACTTCTTTGTATATTGCTATTATAACAACAACGCAATTCATGTGTTCCCTAAGTACGTGTGACATTTACCCTTTCGAAAGTTCCTGACAAACCCCAAGGAAAAACATCTTTTTTGTGTGGATGTGAATAGAATGTAAATTGTTCGTGTCAACGAATATTTTATGATTATATTCACCCGAGGATTGCCAGTGCTGTTCTTCATTGCAAGATTGCCAGCTGTAGGCATAAACAAGTCGGAATTTTGCAGAAAGGGAATTTTTCGTGCAATATTTCAGTACATAAAATCCCCCAACCAGTACAGACTACCGAAACGATAGTTACATTGTCTGCATATGTTGTCCTATAGTTCTGTTCGGCATTCGTAAGTCAATATTACATTGTTAATGTACATTGTAAAGTTATGTAAAATTTCGGCATTTCGGTAGAAGGGATATTTTTTTTTTACAATTCGGCTCGCTTCGATCATGACGACATTTGCAGAAAACATTCCCAATATTGACAGGTTACTTTTCAAATATAAATTATAATTTTACTATTGCAGGGTTGCCAGTAAAAATAAAATAATCTGATTTTTTTAAAAAGGGATATTTTCGAACATATGGGTATATAATTTAGCAACGGTTCCGGTTACCTGAACGATTGTTAAATTTTCAAAAAGTATGGTCTTCCTCGAATAGAAACAGCTATAACACATTCCGCAACGATAAATAGGGACGTAGGTATACGTTCCTGAGTAAAACCTAAGAAAATATATGTGAAAAACATGAATTTTTTAGGTAAATGCCACATTTATTGCCAACCTTGAGCTACCAGCTAATTTTAAGTGCGGTATTCGTGTTCAGCGCCTCGAAATCTATAAAGATTACGTTTTTTCGTTTGTGTAAAAATTAAAAGTGAAAATTTGTTGACCAGTGTAAGCCTGCATGCTTTTTACTCATTTACAGGATGTGACACAGTGTCAAGATTTTGCGGAATTGGGATACGAAAATCTTGGGATGAATGGATGTCTTTTAGAGATGTTAGCACTGCATTTGATCAACTGCGTATGAATGAAACATTCCAACAGGATCGTGGGTTACATTTGATAGAAAGGATCGTGTGTTACATTAGGTGTGTATCATCACTGGTTTACTCTTACAAGGGTCAGTGAGTGCAGGCGAGCGTTATTCACTGAAAGGAGGTTTGCAGTTGAAAATATTCCTCCTACACGAGATAGTCTTATACAAAATTAAAAACAAGCTGCATATCAATGACAAATATGAAATAGGTATTTACTGCCTCAATACAACTTACCACCAACTGCAAAATAGAGATAGAGAAGAAATGAGGACAAAAGATACAAGCTAGTTTGGGTGAGTTTCCAGCTATTTTTCGTGATTGCCAAAAACTAGTCTTCTACCATTGTCGTAAGCGATGTGTATCGTGTAAATGCAAAAAAAATCTTGCTCACTGTTGTGTTCCTGTGAAGGCGAGTGCTTAGATAATGACATTTAATACGAAATACTGACATGGTAAGTTCATGTTTAGCCTTAATGTAGTAGGATTTCAAGTTTGTACGGTAAAGTGAAACTCGAATATGTATTTTTATTTTTATTTCAATATATGTAAACGTTATAAATACTTATATGTTATATAACAGAGTTGAGAATGATGTTTTATAGAATCAAAACTAATTGATAGAATATTTTAAAATATTTCAGAAGAGATTTTTAATTAATTGTTTTCTTAATTTCTAGTAATAATATATGTCTATGTATACTTCGGTTGATTAGAGTTTCATATGCGTAGTAGCAAATATTTTGATACAACATAGTCACCTAATCATAATTTTTCAACTTCCATTGACTTCATAGTATGTCTATATGTACTAATGCATTCAATTTCGATATTAATGGGTCACTCTGATGTGGAGGAGAAGTCTTGACAAAGGGTAGATCAAGCTTTTCGTGAGTTGGTGTGTGCTTTTCGTGGTATGAAGCTTTTCGTGGAAACAAGTGAAAGCTTCCTCTGAAGTAAACAATATTGTAAAAATTAAAAAAATGTCTATGGGGCGCCCCTGCGCCTCATTCCTTGAACCGTAACTGGTTTTAGTAAGTTTGTCTTTACTATGAACATATATACCTTATTATTTGTTTATTTGAAGACAAAGGAGCTGATTTTAGCGTCTTTAGTTATCATTTTGGGTCTAGGTCAAAACCCCCACACTCAAGAAATGTCAAAACGCCCACACGATCGTTCATATCTCCCACACAAATGGACAAATCCCCCAAACGTACGAACGGTCAAAACCCCCACAGCCAAAACCTCCACACTCAAGAAATGTCAAAACGCCGACACGATCGGTCATAACTCCCACACAAATAGACAAATCCCCCAAACGTACGAACGGTCAAAACCCTCACAGCCAAAACCTCCACACTCAAGAAATGTCAAAACGCCCACACGATCGGTCATAACTCCCACACAAATGGACAAATCCCCTAAACGTACGAACGGTCAAAACCCCCTCAGCCAAAACCTCCACACTCAAGAAATGTCAAAACGCCCACACGATCGGTCATAAGTCCCACACAAATGGACAAATCCCCCAAACGCACGAACGGTCAAAACCTCACAGCCAAAACCCCCACACTCAAGAAATATCAAAAGGCCCACACGATCGGTCAAAACTCCCACACAAATGGACAAAACTCCCACACATAGCAACGGTCACAATCCCCACATAAATGGACAAAACCCCACACAAATGGACAAAACTCCCACATGCAGAAATTGCCACAACTGCCACACAAATGGACAAAACCCCCACACAATCGGACAAATCCCCCACACTCTGAAAATATCGTGATTGCACGTCTTTGTTGCGGCTCTTTACCACGCCCACTTTAGTGTTTCTGTCATTACAAAACAGTGCTGGAAGAAGAATAGTTGCAACATCAGTTTAAGTGGAATAAAAAATATTATTAAAAAGTACAAGGGCAAGACATACAACTAGGATCATTTCAGAGTGTGGGAGATTTGACCGATTGTGTGGGGGGTTTGTCCATTTGTGTGGCAGTTGTGACAATTTCTGCATGTGGGAGTTTTGTCCATTTTTGTGGGGGCTTTGTCCATTTATGTGGGGATTGTGACCGTTGCTATGTGTGGCTGTTTTTTCCATTTGTGTGGGGGTTATGACCGTTGGAGGTTATGACTGATTACCAGTGTGCGGATTTTAGCTGTGGGTGTTTTGACCGGTTCCCATCATTTTGTTAACTGATGCAATTTTTGAAGCAATTTTTCAAACGTCATTACTTGATGATAGAGGACTGGAAAAATTTTGTGTCCCGGATATTTTAGATTCTAACATCCATATACTAACTGCATGCCGAATAGAATGTTGGTAGCCACTCCTGTATTTTTTTTATTCTCTCTGATGGTTCTAATCCACTGATTGTACATCCAAGCCCAAATTTTGAAATCACATTCCTTCAGTGAAAAGCATAAACTAATTGCACCGGTCACTAATTGTCTAAATGCCATGTTTAGTGAAGGACAAATCTACTTGAACAAGAATCTGATTTCATTTTGCGTCATATAATCATCCATAACGCTCGTAACTAGAAAAACTGCTAAATTACAGTTATTGCGCTAAAATTAAAAACTTAAAAACGGATTAGTGGTTTTAGGATACTGCTGGTCATATTAACGCAAATACCAGTGAGAACAAAGGATTTCAACTCCGGGCTATAAAGTGACAAAATAAAGTATGAAACTCGATTTGATTGGAAATATTCATTTTGACATTTTTAGTCAGGATAAAATTTTAATTCATGGAGTGGAATTACCTGTGAAACTTATTCTTGCAAAATCAAACATTTTTCTAATCAAGACTGAAAGTGGTGTTTCTCCAAACTTCAGTATTCTAGATGCATCGTTGCAAGTAAAAGAAAGTCAGCATTAGAACTACTTTCCATCTGGAATTCGGTGAAATTTTAAAATGTACCCCGGAAAAGTATTCCCTGACGAAGGTTCAAGTGAAATCGTTTACCATCCAGAAAGATATACAATCCAAAACAATTGATAAACTGTTTATAGGAACATTGCAAAATCGTATTATTGTAGAATTTATATCGAATGAAGCATTCAGTGGAATCATCACCAGCAATCCATGTGGATATCAACATCTAAACTTTAATTTTATTACATTGTACTTGGATGGAGAAACTGTACCTTTGAAACCATTGCTAGAGAATCTCTGCATTTCATCTTACCACACTTTGCTCTGAGTCCAGTAATACATTTTACCAAAACTGAAAATACAATTTCAAGAGCCGACTACATGAATTTATATACACTATTTTAATTTAACCTATCTCCCGGTTCTTCTGCCAGAGATTTTAACTATTGGAATTAACAACGACGTGTAGCCATCCGATTGGAATTTCATTTCCAGGACACATTAGCAGCAACTGCAAACTGCATTGTCTATGGGGAGTTTTTTTATCACTTCTTAAAATTGACCACAAGCGCAACAATATCTCAGCGATACGCATACGTTATTTATCACCTAAATTCAAGATGTTGAATACACAATTAGCTACTGCCTTAAACGGTAGTCCAAAAACAGAAATCATTTTAGCGGTGTATTTGCAAGAAATTAATTACCCTGACGAGTTTCTGTTTCTACGGCAATCTGTGAATAGTGAACCATCAACAAAATTAGGGAACTATTGAATTGAAATTTAAATGGATAATCGTGGTTATAGAAAATAATTTGACAAGTACTATTTTCCTCCTTATCTACCCCGGCACGTTGCATTCTTCAAACTTCAACGTACAAATATAGCAATAATCTAATGCAGTCTTGGATCAATCGTATGTAGCTATTACGCTTATATTTATTTGTGCTGTAAGGCCCAAGGTAAATCCCTGCATAAAATTAAGCATTTGTTTGCAACGTTGTCCCAGGTCGATGATCTTAGGCTGCTGCAATACATCTTAGGTAATTTTATCATATATATAATTTGAGTGAATTTTTATACGTTTTGTTTTTGTCATCATTCATATATATAATAATTATCTTTTTTCCTAATTTTCTTTGGAGAACTCACAGTACGAAGCTTTGTAAACCAGGGCTATGGTACATGACATGGAAACAATTCATCAGAATCAAGAATAAGAGGAAGGGAAGAATGTGTAATCAAAAACCTCAGCTCAATATACAAAAATATTTACCTGTAAGCTTTGTAAAACATATACAATAATTACAAACATTATCAATACTTGAGTGTGCCAAGAAGAAAGATACAAAAAATCGATAAATTGCAATTTATTCTTATCTGTGTGTTTTTATTTATCATTCCAATTCAAAGGTATACTGTCAGTATGATACAACAAATTAGTTAATGATCGTTATGCAATTTAAAGTATTGTTTTCCTTAACAAGTGTGGAATATAAGACTAGAACGCTGAATATGATCTTTTTTAAACATTTCGTACAAATGTCCTACAGAACATTGAGAAACTATTGTTTCTCGACAATTCCCAAGATTTGTACTGTGGTTGTCCTAAGGTCAATAATATTATATATTGCCAACATTTTGATAATTTTTATCAAAAAAGGGAATAAGCAGAAAAAATTAAAACTTTCAGTGGTTCCTAGAGATCATGTATTTTGGCCAGAGTTTGTCCCCAAGTTACAATTACACAATGTGCCCTGATTGTACCAAAGAGAATGGATCCCACATACTCGTTTAAGGTAATAAAGGTCCGATCACCAAATTCCGGGGGATTAAAAATTTAGGTCAACTCACGCAAATACTACTCATTATTTTGATACAATCCAACGACGTTAAAATTGACTAATTCTGATTTGAATTTTAACATCCATAAATAAAATGTTAAGAAATATATATTTTGTCGATTTAACGTTCCAAAAAATTTTATCCAAGCCCATCCCTTTTTTCGATGTTAATATGGGGAAATTACGCATTTAATTTTTCAATTATAATTGTCATAGAATAAGGACATGACTATGTATCGGTTTAGGTCTTATCAATTTATTTTCCTTTCATTTTCTTTTTCAATCAGTACACCATCTTGTTTTAACAACCGTAACAACATACAACATTTATGTGCGTTTCCTTGTACGAAACTGCAACTCATGTAAGGCTACATCTACTCCTTGTTTCGATATTGACCTCTAAAGATTAAGTATTTGATACTTTTCGAAAGGTGTATATTTCGTATTTAATTTTGGAATCCATTCAACCTTCGTACTATACGATTAAATTTTGATAGTCAATCATTTACGGCATAAATTTTGATTCACATAAAAAACATCGATATTAGGCAGTAACGCGCTCAATTGGAAAGTACAAAACATCTGAAGGCAAATTCAATATTACTCCATAAAAAGTATTGAAGCTGGAAATGGCAGAAAATTAGTAACTATGGTTTCCATTTAGTTATCCACTATAGAAACTATTACTTACTATTGAGATGCGTTTGTTCTATGAATTCTAATTCACGATGATATGTCTCATCCCGTTTGTTTAGCATTTATTCTAGTAGGAAGCAGGAGAGAAAATATTTTCGCTTTCAACTTAGATCACCATGGCAATAAATGGTTTTGGATACAGACATTTCTACACATTCACTATTCGTTTCAAAGGGATTAATATCGTCATTTTATCTCTATAGTAAGGGCAGAAAGCATCTAAATTCACTAGTCCTTATTGTTTTAATGTTGATAATATTACAGTAAAAACGATACATACTATCCAGAAGAGCCGTTTTGGAATTGATAGAATTTCACAAGTATAACATAATATATAATTTTAAAGATGTACTTTTACAGAGATTGTGGAGATCCATGATTTGGAGTTTAAATATTGAACACCTATTTCAAAATTGTAACTTACAAAATTGAAGCTTTTATGATGTTAATCCACAACTTTAAGGTGTTAATTTTCTAAATTTACAATTGTATTGATGTACGACAACTACAAGAGTAGTATGCCCGCTTCTATAGCTAGACGAGTTAGCAAATTTTTCCCGCCTTTTGACCACGCTCTCAGTCACGTGACCCCGGCCGGTCCCCTCAAATTTATTTCCGGCCTTTAAGCCATGCTCCCAGTCAAGTGAGTATTCCTATTGTTTATCGAAGTACTCATCTCTGCCCCTCCCGCTGACTTATTCGTTTTTTATTATATCCTAATAACAGTATTTTCATTAACTACTCCTCGCCCTTAGATTGACATAGAGTGGTTGATAGACGTCACGTCACATTACTCATTATTTCTTGTTTCTGATTTGCTGATAACTCCGCTTTAAACCCATACCCCTTGCCCTTTAGCTCCGCCCCCTAAGTTGATTGGATGATAACACTTTTACCACGTCCCCTCCTATGTCACATGGTTTAAGAAACACCTTAGACTATTATCTCACCCCTTACATGATCAAGATAGCCAGGTGTTTGCCTTAGTATAGCAGTATAAGACCCTGCCCTTTTATAAGACAAAGGTAAATTGGTGCACAAGTTTGAAAATTTAAGATAGGTATATTTGGCCACCCTTAAAATTTGGAATAGTAGTATAGGACCAAATCTGTTAAAATAACGATCTTCTTTCATGTAAAATATTGATAGTATACCTTTGAATTGGAATAGAAAATTTGAAGACACAGATAATCATAAATCGTATTTGATTATTTTTCTGCTTTCTTGTTAATACACTAAGGTATTGACAATGTTTGTAGTCATTATAGGTTCGGCTTCGTTACAGATACCAATGTTTGTGTTGCTTGTTTCTTGATTTGACCTCTTTCCCATAATCCTCTTCCTCTTTTTCTTTATTGTGATTATTTGTTGGAATGTTATTGCTTTTTTATTACAGATACACATATTGGTATTACTTGTTCTTGATTAGACCTTCTCCCTATTATCTTAATCTTCTTTCGATTGTGATAATTTGTATCCATGGCATGCAGTATAGCACTAATTTCCAAAGATTCGTATTGTGAGTTCTGTAAAGAGAATGAGGAAATAAATTATAATAGAAATAGATGATGATAAAAGAACATGTAAAATTGACTCTTAATGATAAATATCATAAAATTGCTTAGAAGGTGTATTGCAGGAATCTACGTTCATTAAAGTATTATAACGTTGTGAAAACTTATTGAATTTAGTGCAGGAACTTTCCTTTGACTATACATCATAAATGTATACTACTATCTATACATAATAATACTATACTGCATAATATCCACACACTGTTGGTCCAAAACTTTGTATTACAGTAATGTTATATTTATAATTCATACAAGGAAGTTTTAAGAATGAAACGTGTTTTAGTACGTGAGGAGAAGGATCGTAAGTGTCAAAATATTCTCCATAAACTTGATTATCAATATAAATTGCAATCCAATTTCTCCCTAATTTTATTGATGGATCTGTATTCACAATACCTGACAGAGTTAGAGAAACACGTAGTGAAAACTCTTTGCAGAGAAACACCAAGAAAAAATAAATTCTGAATAATGTACTAGTGTTAAATGCAGTAGATAATTGTAGTGTATTTAAAATCATGAATTGAAATGATAGATAACGTATGCGTTCCTTGTTATTTAAGGTCCATGATAATGTTGAACTTGTCGATTTCAAGAAATGATGCAATCTCCGTATACACAATACAGTTTGCAGGTGCTGCTAATTTCTCTTGGTAATAAACTTCCAATCGAATGGTTCCATCGCGTTCTAAACTCAAATAGTGACTAGCTCCTGCAGAAGAATTTGGAGTTAGGTCAAACTCAAACTGTGTATATTCCTTCTTTTAGTCAGCTATAGAAATTGTATTTCGAATGTCGAAAAAATATTTTAGTGAGACACAGAACATAGTGCGGTGCGAGGAAATATAGAGACGCTCACAAAAACTTGGTAGGAATGTTTTCGATGGTATAGTTCCTTCATTCACATAAAGTGTAAAGAAATAATTGTTTAGATTTTGAAATTCAAACGGATTGCTGGCAATGGTTCCAATTAATGCAACATTCGTTGTATATCTTAGAAGAATACGGTTTGCAATGTTCACATGAGAATGTATCTATTGGTTTGGGTTGTGTATCTTTCCGGATGATAACGATTTCAATTGAACTCATCACAGATTATACTTTAGTCGTGCAGATTAGGTTGTAAAATTTTATTATGTCTCTATTTGACACTAGTTTTAATGGTGACACTATCACTTGCAACGGTAAATCTAGGATATTCATTTTTACACTGACATCAATGTTGTCAGCAATGACACAAGTTTGGTTTTGCAGGAGTAAGTTCAACACGTAATTCCACTTCATGAAAAAGAATCTATCCTGATTAAAAATGTCAAAATGAAGACGTCCAATCATATGGAATTTCATACTTTGTTTTGGCAGTTCATATCGTTGTTGAAATGCTTTTCTCACTGCTGGTTGAGTTGAAATGGCCAGAAACGGCATTTCTGTTGTAAGAGTGTATTGTTAACACCATCACCATATCTTAGCAGTTTTTCCATTTACAGGCCGCAGCAGAAAACCTGCACTATGAGCATGTAAGTTAATTGTGAAACGACGACGTTGTTCGCTCAAAATGAGTTTGAAGGCACCAAGGTTTCTCCTGGCACGATTCGTGCCACTTAGATACTAGGTTGATTCCTTGCACTGTTAGGCGTAGTTTCACAATGAACTTAAATGCTCATGTTGCAGTTCTTTTTTTTTTTTTTTTTTTTTGCTGTGGACTCTAATACAATATGTATGATCATGTGATGAAAATGAAATATTTTTTTAAGGAGATTTATAATCCACTAAACAGAATATTTGGAAAATAATTGACAGCTCCATCTAATTTATCCCTTTTAATGAAGGAGGAACCATAATATTCCACAATTTGTGCTTGAATGTACAATAATGTTTGTTGCAAACTTATATGCTCTTCACTACTTCCACTCACTACAAATTCTATCGGTCATTTTCAGTTATAGAACTAGTTGGTTTGTAGCCAATAATACGATTGTCCAGAACAGTGGTTTCTGTGGGTAACATTGAAGAAATTTCCAATTCACTTTTTCCGAAATTCACATGAATGATGATGCGGGAATGAAATCGTTGATTTAGTAAAAAGTATCTAGCGATCATGTCAATTGCCTTATCTTCTATGATAATTTACGATTCCTAATATGATTGGTAGTGGTGTTGTTCGTTGCAAGGCCAGTCTCTACCTCAGTGCAGTATACCCTTTTGTTTCTGATATCCACATCCAGTAAGGTATTCAGTAATCCAGTAAGGTATTCAACTTACTTTTAGGTTTTTCTTTTAAATTTAATTTTTCGCTTGCATGAGTTGTGAAACGATTCACCCAGCGGTTAATTCGACATCAGAACATCATTAATCATATTGAAACCAGATTTAAATAATTCCTTTTCTACTGTTTTTGCTCATTGCATCACTAGTGGTAACACTGAGTGAAATGGAACTTCCATTTCCATGTCCATCTTGATAGGGACTTCCCACATGTACTTTCCTATACTGGATTACCCTTCTTTTTGGTAGTACTGCAAATACGAATCACTCATAATGACGACGGCGCCGGTAAAGTAGTTTTTTTTTATAGGCAGTTCCAAAGGTAAATTGAGTACGATGACATCGGCAATCCCTGCTATTGATTTGTGTTGGCTCAAAATACATTTTTTACCGGAACATAATGTGCAGGATTAAAGACTTTTACTGCATAACTTCCAAATATATGATTTAGATTATTCATATTGGCAAGTCGTAGATAGTTTACCATTCTACCTCCAATAATAACAGAATCAATAATGTCACCGAAGACATAAATTTGTGAATGTAATCCTAATCGTAGTAAAGTGTATGTTGTCCGTTTTCATATCTTTAAAATCACTTTTAAGATAGAAAGCCAAGTTGTAAACCATCACTTGGTGATTATTATACAGCAGTTTGAATTTAATTATTGGGATGACCTATTAGCCATATAGTGGTAGTAGAATCATGGGGAATAGATAATTTAGTCTGTTATTTGCCTTCTAAATCATCATTTTCTCGGCGGGAGCTCATGTGGTTCGGATTCCGCGTTTATCAGTAAGTCCACGTCTCAAAGATCCTCGCTGCTCAACGGGACGTTAAATCCAATATCAACTAAACTCTAAAACATCATCATATTATTATTGTTATTAATTTCTACAATAAATCAATGCTAGTGCTCCTTTAGAAGCTATTGTTCTATTAAGGTTTCCAATATACTTCAATCTTCGTGGAATACGAATCAATCCTTGACGAGTTTTTCATGATGCAAGTTAGTTGCCAAAATATTTCAGCCTTGATGATTTGTATATTTTCAAGTTCCAGTCACTCCACAGATGAAATCTTCAATTTGAGTTAATGTAGTTTATGGTCGTTCATGCACAGTGTTCCTTTATGTTCCCACGTAATTGCATCATTTTCTTTTTAACGTTTAAACAGTAATTCTGCTTCTTTACGATGCACTTTACTTATAGCGGGTAGGGTTGCTTGCTTTCTTGCATCATCAACATTCAGAACGTCACAATTACTTTTAAAAAGATGTAAATGAAAATGGGTTTGGTTCTTTTTTACGTATAACATATGTATCTAATATTCTATTATCCTGATTCCATTTCTCTTCATTACTTGGATACGACGTATCGATTATCGATTGCGTTTCACTATCGATATTAAATTTAAGTTTTTCATTCACACTCGATGAAAATGCATGCATTCGATGATGCATTTCTGGTGGAATTTAAACCATGTTTGTTATGTTTCACAATGGTTATTTTTAAACAAAATATTGGTTAAACTACTTAGTACAATAATTTTAAGTAGTGTTTCCAAAAAGACCTCCTTGTTATATGACTAAATGATTCTTTTTTATCCAATGATTTCCTATTGTTCAAGAAGGTAGTAGAGGGTGATCCCGTCATGTTTTGATCTTGCCTTCTGCAAATTTGTTAGTGGAATATTCTATTGTACTAATAAAACTTAATAAGACGTTTTAAGACATTATAACATTTACAAATACTGTGAATTGACGAAGCGTCTGCATTGGTTTTAATTCCCCTATATGATCTCGTTTTAGCATTGTGCAGAGCACATAGCACATTTGGTTGTTTCACGGTATTAGATATCGAGAAAGATTAAGTCGCCCGTTGCATAGGGACAATAATTTAGACATGTGTATTTGGTATGCAGAATTAATGTAAATTAGTTGCGAAAATATTTGTACCAAATCGCATTTCATCTCGTGTATCTTGCTTAATATCTATTAGTAAAAATTCCTGTTCATCTTTTGTTGCCTACGCATAACATTTTTTAGAATGAGTGGGTCATCAGGCATGATTTTGAAACCTAAAGTTTTGATTTCTGACTTACTACCTCGATGTTTAATCATCCCAGCGTACCAACGATTTAAACTCATATGCCTATGTCCTCCTCTCTGATGAAATAAATTTTATGATATAAAAATCACACTGATGTTTCGAGGAAGTGAATTTTTGTTAACAAATTAACAATAGCATATTCACTTCACGCATACGATCATCAACAATTATCAAATATGGTCCATCTTGAATTTAGACATATTTTATTCGTTGATGTCCTTCGTAAAATTCTACAGGAAGCTGTACCGTTGCATAAACGTTTTGCAATTCTGAATATTACTATTAAATCTAACGATAATTGGATTTGATCAAACTTCAGAGTTCAGACAGTATGAGTTTCACCAAATACGTTTTGTAACACCCACTAGGTCTTGCGAGAATACATGTAAATCTATAATTCCACTTTCTATGCAGGATGAGAACCAACATCGTAATTTTTAAATGTAATACGTATAATTCTATTTTGTGTTGGAATATTTTGGACTAATCCTTAGTTTGAACTTATTTGTTTCATTTCTTCCATCCAGTGATAAATTCTGTCGAAGAAACAAACAACCGTTCACTTGTTAATCAAATAGTTGAAAAGTGTATTTTAACCTTGATTGTTAACTAAACAGTTGATCACTGTTTCATCTTCTAGTTTTATTGTAAATAACATTTGGATTTTGAAAATTGGTTTGGAAAATTAGGTTTATATTTTGTTCAAAATTCATGGTTATTTTTTTCGTATGAAAATTTACGGTGTAGGTCCCTCCATCTTCTTTTGTTGTGAAGGAAGAAACATCGCTTAACGATCGCGACGTCAGTGAATTTATTAACTACCCTAAATACGCCAAGATTGGTATCCTATACAAATATGTATGAATTAGAGATCGGTGTAGTATATGGTATTGTCAACAGTGAGATAATTTCAACGATATATGATAGGAAGGCACGTGTAACATTTGAGGAAGGAAAATGTTGATTGGTGATCCCGTTTTCAGGAATATTTCTTCAGGATTGACTTCTTTGTTTCGTTTTTATTTACCAAGTTTCAGTCAATTGTCAGAACCTTTATTTCATTGTTGAGAAAATGCTCCGTTTAGCTTGAAAGAACCACAAGAAACAGCATTCAATAATATCCAGCAGGCTATTATTTCAGCTCCTTGTTTATTAAAATTTATGCCTGATTATCCTTTATTATTCTATTTTGATGCCAGCAAAGTAGCGCTTTCAAGACTGTTAAAGCAACTTCAAAATTCATCTGAAGACACAAATCTAGTCCCTATTAGTTATTGCAGAAAATTGAATAATTCTAGCGATAGAAAAACATTCGTATTAGTTTGAATTACCAGATTTCTTGTATTCTTTACGTTCATTTAGATCAATTCTTTTGGAACGTCATTTCTATTTAAAAACAGATTGTCATAGTTTGTTTTATTTAAAACAAACAATGAATGTAAACTAAATTTCAAGATGGTTTAACGAAATTAAATCTTGCCATTTTACTATTTGAAATATCAATGTCTGTAGCAATATAGAAGAGGATGCCATTTCAAGAGTTTCTTATCCAAGTGAGATTTGGAACATGATAAAAAATACAAAAGATTCAACATTTTTTAAAGTCAGAATATAGTTAATTCATTTCCAATTTTAGATAAACTTAATTTTTTAACAGAACAACATAAAGATCCTTTTCTCAAATATTTTTTGTTGTTGTAGGAAAAAGAAGACAGAAATCCTAAAATAGAATGGCAAACGTTTTATTTTACTATTAAGGATTGTATTTTATATAGAAAAGAGAAAACAGCTCGAGTTACAACATTTTTAGTTGCAGTTCCTTATTCTCTGCTTTACAAAATATTTAATGCTTGCCATACGTATGCATTAGCGTCAGATCGTTCTGGTTATTCTAAAACATGTTAGTAAATACTATAATATTTCCTAACATAAAGCAATATACTTCAGAAATATCGTGAGTGTACATGTCAGACTTCAAAATCGGAAATTAGTTCTAGATACGGTACATTACTTACTTATCCGTCTGTCCCCCCTTCATTCTCTTGGAGATTGATCTTGGTGGGACCTATTCTCGAAATAATATATTAAATCACAAATAGCTAGTAGTTGTACTAGAACTTTGTACCAGATACATACCAGATTGTCTTTCCGAAATTCAAAGCAAGTACTTTGGCTTCATTTCTCAATCGTGAAGGAATTTTAATGAATGGACTCTTATCTAATTGTTTAGATAAAGCTAGTTCATTTATTAGTGGATTATTTAAAGAGTAGTGTGCTATAATTGATGCTAATTTGCGTTTTGCAAACGTGCATGGGAATTACAGGAATGGTGTTTTTGAAATCAGTATTTTAAGTAAATTCATTGACATGAAACCTGTTCAGTGCGTCTTACTTTGCCTTACATCTAAGGTGGCACAACGTACCTGCGGGTATGGTGGCGCCATCGATTGGTAGAGAGACTGACGCGTGCACACCGTTTGACGTAACAAAGACTCAGTGTGTTTTCTTGCCGAACAGAAGGTGCTCCAACAAGTTATCGTTCACTACAGAATATGCATGGGAGTAAGCATTAAGAACGAGGAGTATTTTCTTTGGGGGCGGCGAATAGAGTTGGAGGCCGTGAAATGAATTGATGGATGAAGGCTGTGTACGGTGACTACAGTTTGAGTCGTGCAAGTATTGTTGAATGACGCAGAATATTCCTTTATGTGCGCGTGTCACTGGAAATCTAGGCTCATCCTGGACAGGCTCATCGTGTCATCACATCGAAAATGAGCAGAAGTGAACGCTTTAGTCTTGTACAAACGCAGAATCACCGTTGATGAGATCCATCGGTTACTTGGTATTACTGTGGGCACCGCCCACATCATAATGCATCAACACTTGAATTTTCGAAAAATTTGTGCTCAGTGGGGTCCGCACCAACTGACCGTCAAACAGTCGACTTTCGCTGTCTTTGAGATATGTCCAACGTTATTATGAGTACGAATAGGCTTTTTGTCGCTTATTGTCACTAGAGACGAAACATGGTGTCACCAAATGGAACCGGAAAGCAAAGGTCAGAGCAAGCAGTGGAAACATTCGACTTTACCACCTCCAAAGAAATCAAAATCCGTGCAAACAAGTTCTGGTAAGGTCATTATGTCCTTCTTTTTTGACCACAAAGGCTCACTGGTTGTCAAGTTCCTGGAAAGGAGCACCACCATCAATTCCCAGCGTTAGCAAGCCATTTTACAGAACCTTAGACGAGCCATCAAATCCAAACGGCCAAGCATGATGTCTAATAGCTTCATCCTGCTGCATGATAACGCCTGCCCACACACGGCCAGTGCGGTGAAGACCACATTGCATCAGTTTCAGTCTAAAACGCTGAAACATCCGCCGTACATTACCGACCTTTCACCGTCTCATTTTCATGTGTATGGGCCTCTAAAACAAGCTATGCGAGGACATCGATTTGCAACAGACTGGGTCCAGGCCTGGATCCAACAGGAGCGTACTAGCTTCTCCAAAGATGGAATCGACTGGCAAATTTCGCAAAGGGATAAATGTGTCAATAGTTTTGGCTACCATTTTTGAGTTTGTGTACTGTTTATCATTACAGGTGTGAGTATGTGTACTGTGAATAACTACATTTTTGAGTAAATACAATTGTTGCCATAACTTTACACTAGTGACCGGGTTTCATTTGAATGATCCTTATCAAAGGTTGAAATCAGCATTATATAATGAAGACTTAGAGCAGTGGATTGAATTGTCACAACCCATAGTCTTTTTCCACTCAAAGTTACCACGAATATATCTTCTCAAATTTCTCCTTTTGAGCGCATTTTTGGTCTCCAATCTACGCTACTTGATGAAGCAATTTAAGACACTCCATGTCAATATGATGACAATGCTATTCGTTCGCAGCAGTTACTACAAACCAGACATAAAGCACAAGAAAATTTTTATAAGCGACAAAAAATGGCTACTAAATTTTTCGACAAAAGACGCACATACCCTGCTTTTACAAAGAGAGAACAAGATTGGATATGGGATACTACAAGGAAGAAATGTCATGGATAAGCATTTAGTGAAAAATTTAATGGCCAGGTGATATTCAATGAGTAGAAAATCCGAACTAGTATCATGTTAAATAAAAGACCGCCGATGTTCTTACAAAGTAGATAGTATAGCAGTTCGGAGGAGGAAAAGCACCTTGAAGACTGTGACGAAAAGGTACCTATCGATGTATGCACTGAAGAATCTATGATGAAAAAGAAGATGTAACACAAAGATCATCAAAGACCACCAACCGAATATTGTTCAATCCTACGAGACAATGCATACAAGCAATTGTCATACATTCTCTTCACATTAAACATGATCTGATTGATGAAAGGAAAGCATTCTACAGCATGAAGACAAAATTTGCGTGCAATATTGATATCAATCAGAAGATTAGTGTATATAAAGGAAATGTAGTGGACGAATAAGGAGATGATTTAGTTAAACAAACAAACGACACTTTAACTCCTTTAGTTGGAGCAGACAAAGCTTTTCGAGACGCGGCGGGATCCGAATTTTTAGAAGAATATTTGATCATAATATCTTTCAACCCAGCAGAAGCGTATATTGTCGATGGTCATCGTTTACCAGCCAATGTTGTGATATTGGGAAGTGAAACACGAAATTCAGACATGAAAATGACATATACCGTGCTGTATTTAGTATTTATGACAAGGAGACTCGAAACATCTTTCAACAATTACTACCAATATAGGTTCCCTTGGACGAAGAATCTGTTAGTCCATCTGTCCGTGTGTAACACCTATGGGGATTCCTTTCATGAAAATTGGATTGCAGATAGGTACACCTTGTATTTGGACGATGAACTTTATTCTAGCACTGGAAAACGTTTAGAAATTAGTTTATCATGATTTCGAGTTGAACATCCAAATTCTCCAGTGTAAAGCTTTGAAAACAGGATAACTTGGGATAGTTGGATATTTCCAAATTACCAAGTTATTTTCGATTAACTAACCTTAGTTTATCTTAATTTGGAACAAGTTGTTATACTCAAGAATTGTAATATTCTATTCGCTTGCACAAAGTATTATTTGATCAGAGAACTTATTTATATTTTTTTCGAAATGTATGTGGAGAATGGAGAAAAATGTCATTGCATATAAGAATTGATGCTTAGATCTATTCATAACGAACATACCAAATATTAATTTCAACACTGAAAGATGTTAATTCCATCCATTTTTCATGTTTCCTGTAGTTTCAATATAACCAGTTTATGGGGACTGCAAGTTGGACTTCAATTGGTCATCCCAGAAACATCATAATGAGAAGCTCATTAAAAGATCCTGTTGACCTAACAGTGTTCGAATCAAAAGGTTATATTGTTTAAGTGCGCATGTCATGTAGAGTAAAGGAAACAAGTAGAAATATTTCCAAAATTTAACGCAGGGTGTAATAGCACTGTTCATCACACTGTATAGCTCCTGTCTTTCGAAATATATAGTATTGCGCAACGGAAAACTTCTATTTGACAGGGATCGTAAGAACACGCATCTGTAGATTATTTCATTCCGGATTCGTTGATATCGAGTGTGACACGTCGGATTGGGACTTAAAGACGACATACTGGAGCAAACATCCAGAAGGCAGCATGACACGTTATTGACAAGTTATTAATAAAGATCTCAATAGACAATAATCAAAATTTAGAATAGAATTGATATTATATTGTCACCAAACTAATATTAATACAAGAAACAGATACAAAAGAAAATAATCAAGGATTTCTAATGGAATTCTTAGCTATGGACAACTTCGGTATGTATCTTCTATAATGAATCTCAATTTGTATAAAATTTCCATACTTCTTATTTAATTTATGAATATTAGTAGAAAAAAATAAAAAGGTAGATTATGTAAGGTTAGATTTCATAACATGATACATAACAACATCAGCAGCAGTAGTTGAAGTAGGATGGTAGATATTATTCTTTAGTAACAGAAGTGCGATGATGAGTGATTATAAGTTTATCATTGTTGATCCAAGTGGGCTATTAAAGTCGATAGCGAACAAAAATACGATGGTAGAACAATAACATACACATCGTTAGTAAATCAGTTCCTATTCTCCCTAAGTTAATAGGCATGACTATCTCTACGAAACACAAAATACAATAAATATCTACTATTCATACAAGATGCGATATGTCTTTGCGGTCATATCAAAGTAATTCATTCGTATTTCATATTTACTATGTAATATTTAACTTCACTTTTAATACATTTTTAAAATTTGAAGAAGATATATTTGTGTTCTATTTAGATAGCTTTAAGAAAAACTGGAGAATAACTATGAAATTCCTCGATAGATATATATATTCGCTTCGATACCCATGAATCAACGTAGCACATCCAATATTTCTTGACCTGATCTATATTTCAAAAGACCCAGATAAAAGAAAGACGTATTCATTAATAATCAGAAAACTTACCATCATTTTAAAATACATACTGCAATACTTATTGAAATATGATAATTTTATCAATTATTATTGCATGTTTAGTACTGATAATTTTGACAGCATCATCCATATGAAGATTATATCATGTTTGAAGGCTTCGGTGGTGTTGAGGGAATAGGACCCTCAAGCCTAAAACAAATTAAGCTATCATTTTGTTTTTCATATCTTTCTATTACAAAAAATACTTAATTCTTACTCAGGCAATGTTATCTGGTTCACTTCACACTGAAGATAAAATTTCTCCAATAATAGAATTCTCCTTTGTCTGCACAAATTTTATAAATTATGTTGAAGTTTGATAATTCCAAACTACAATACGTATTTAATTTATAACAGAATAATATTTTTTTCTTTTTCACTTTCTGAGAATAAGTTTCTTCAAGAGTGTTCATGGTGTATTTATAAAGATGTTTTCAAATCAACTTAAGTACAGATATATAATATGGGTACTACTGATAAAATTAATTAAACAATATAAATTTCTCAACTGTTTTACAACAAACTTTCATAACATTAAAATGAACTGCGAATTGCACATCAAGACATAGAATTAACTGTTGTAACCCACGTAGTGGAGCACTACAGCCGGCCGCTGGTTTAATTTAAAATTTTAAACTTCGTTTAAAATTTTATAATTGTATACTAACAATGAACTCAGTCCATGTATGTAAACAAAAGAAATAATGAAATATCATTAACGTAGAATACCAACAAATTATTATTGTTAATTATTAGAAAATAGTTCTTCGGGTGACTTGTATTTAGTCATCAATCTGGTCCTTTCTTCCTCTGTACAATTATAGAATTTCAAATTCCGAAAATTGTGAGTTCCTATAGACTTTCCATCTAAAGTGTTTAAGACTGCACAATTTGGAAGTAGTTTGGTTATCACATACGGACCTTGTCATCGGATAGCAGATTTAGTTTTCTCGTCGATTATCCGTAGCTACTACTGTATTAACAATAGTACTAAGTTCTGGAGTTGGGTCTGTCATGGTTTCTACAGAATTCGTACTTTTATTCCGGACATATCGATTACTATACCCTCTACTACAGTTCCGATTCCATGTGCTACCACGTCGATTGTTCCATGATTGATTCCACTTCATATTGTTATTGTAATTATAGTTTCTCCTATTAGGAACCAGGCGATTACATGGATTTGCATCATCTTCTGACTGCATTGCGGAATCTATTTTCAAACGTTTTACAAAATTCACCCTCGGATTTCGCGCAATTGACTTGGTTTTGTCATCTCGATCCCAGAATTTATTCATCGGTTGTCTATTTCGATCTTGCATATTAGTTATTCTAGTAATTAAATCATCCGAGTTCGGACTAGGAGTAGCCCGTAGTATTTTAGCGTCTTGGTACGGAATCGCATTCAGAATAATTTCCATCAACTCCTCTTCGTCCGGCTCTTCTACAATATTTCTATAGTTGTTAACAATCACCCAAATAAAATCAACGAGATTACCATTTTTGTACAGTCATATCGTATATACTGTAATTGACGCTTCTGGGCTCTTTCCAAACTTTGATTTAGATATTTCTTTCTGAAAAGGTGTACAAAATCATCAAAAGTTTTTATTTCCGATTTCACGTTCCTAAACCATGCATTTGCGTTCTTTGTTAGACTACGCTGAGCCACTACCAGTTTTTCTTTATCTGTTAGAGAGAATAATTCTATAGTCTGTAATAATTCATCTAGGAAATTTTTGGCATAACCGTTATTATTATTCTGGCCATTAAACCTTGGGAAATCCCGTAAATCTCTGAAGCTAATATTACTAGGCATTCTGTTCGCACTTTCTATCGTTTGCCTGTCTGATAGTTCTGTATTTTGTATATTTCTTATATTTAGCTGTTTATGCTCCGAGTTTTCGGCTGATGTTAAATTTAGCAACTCCTTACTTCCTTCTCCATGTCCGGTTATATTCGTCAATTGTCTAGCTTTAGTGTCTGTGTGATGTAATTCGACTACCTTCTCCTCTAAGACAGTTATTCGAGTTGTCATTTCATCTTGTAACTTCGTGATGTACAGGGTATTAGTATCCATATTGCGTTTGCATAAAGTGATCTCATTCTGTAGATCCACTACACTAGTTTTTATTTCGTCATTGTCTTTCATGATAGATGTTGCGTTTTCTTCCAGTGCACATATGCGTTGTTCGTTATTTTCTGTCTTTTCTTTAGTCATTTTAAATTCTTCTCTCAAAGAATCAACGATTTTCTCTGTTTCAATCCGACATTCCTCTCTGAATTTTGTACATATCTGTTGCATTTCACTCCTGACTGCATCAAACTCATTCTTCAAATGAATTTTAACTTCAGCGATCTCATTATCAGTTTTCGATACTTGCTGGCGTGTGTCTTTAATCTCACTCTTCACGGATTTCATTTCGGTAAGTATCAATCTTAACATATCATCAGTAGTTAAATTAGATTTATTTACGTCAGCTACCCCACTCACTTCATCTTCCTCCAATTTCTTCTTTTCATTTTCTTTTTCATGATCTTTACAAGGTTTCTTCGACATAGTTTCGTCCTCTAGGCTATTCTCATTGATTGTTTTCTTATCACACGAATCACACTTCCAGGGTAATTCTCTCTTACCTAAAAACTCCTGTTGATCTTCCGGTATATTCAAACACTTAAAATGAAAAGATAGTTTACACATTTCACATTCAACCGACTTAGCATTCATTGTGCTATTATCGTACATAGTTATCACTATATCATCACAACATCCATATTTCTCATTACTATTAATGTTTTTGGTTTTCACCTTATCAACGTCTTTACGGTGAACTTTATGTCGAGTTTCCATTAATACACTAATCACTAGCTTGACGGTCACACATCCCGTCACCACCTAAAATCCTTCTTCCATATTATCATCAAACGTATCATCTTCCTTATAGCGTACTTCCCAATCTTCTATTTTTCCACTCGTTACCAAAATCCAGAGATGGATGTCGCCAAAATTACTGTAATAGTACTGTTCATCACACTGTATAGCTCCTGTCTTTCGAAATATCTAGTATTGCGCAACGGAAAACTTCTATTTGACAATGATCGTAAGAACACGCATCTGTAGATTATTTCATTCCGGATTCGTTGATATCGAGTGTGACACGTCGGATTGGGACTTAAAGACGACATACTGGAGCAAACATCCAGAAGGCAGCATGACACGTTATTGACAAGTTATTAATAAAGATCTCAATAGACAATAATCAAAATTTAGAATAGAATTGATATTATATTGTCACCAAACTAATATTAATACAAGAAACAGATACAAAAGAAAATAATCAAGGATTTCTAATGGAATTCTCAGCTATGGACAACTTCGGTATGTATCTTCTATAATGAATCTCAATTTGTATAAAATTTCCATACTTCTTATTTAATTTATGAATATTAGTAGAAAAAAATAAAAAGGTAGATTATGTAAGGTTAGATTTCATAACATGATACATAACAACATCAGCAGCAGTAGTTGAAGTAGGATGGTAGATATTATTCTTTAGTAACAGAAGTGCGATGATGAGTGATTATAAGTTTATCATTGTTGATCCAAGTGGGCTATTAAAGTCGATAGCGAACAAAAATACGATGGTAGAACAATAACAATAACACACACACATATATATATATATATATATATATATATATATATATAACAAAATCTAAAGCTGCTTTAAACATGTAAATTTGCAAAAGTAACGGCTTTTAATTCATGTATTATTCAGTTAATATTCTAGGTCAATTTGACAAATATATGCGTATTAAACTACTTTCTAAAGTCTATCTATAAGTTTTATGGGCAAAAAAAGTGCTTAAGGTTTTTAAGAAACATATTCATAGAACTACCGCATCTTTTTATATAAGCTATATATTTCGATATATATATATATATATATATATATATATATACATCAAATAATTTATAAGAACACGCAAAATGCTTGGATTACTACAAACCTTGCGTTCCGTTTTCTATACACAGGAATTTCAGGAAAGACTTTCCTAGAAGAACGTATCTTTCTTCTGTGTTGTATTCTGCTAATATTTGCCTCCCTTTGAATCTGAGAAATACCAAGTAAGATACGAAGTAGTTCTCGAAAAACTAGATACAATAACTCAATAACTGCCATCAAACTTCCTCCATAAAAGAGACTTCCAATTCCACCGAAGTTAACTGAAATTGTATTAAGACATTATACTTTTATTAGAAATTAATTATGAAGTATTCTTGTGACTGAAGCAAACCTACGGTTTAAGGGGTTCATTAAGAAGAAAAAGTGAAACATAAATTAAAAAGACCTTTACCATTTGCACCTGTATTTTATTAAATTTTCTAATTGTTCTTTTTACTTACAACTAATTTCCTCAGAAGTATTCACACAGACAACGTCAGTAGTACGTCATTTTCACCGGAAACAAACATTTCAAAAATCGTTCATATAAATGTGTGCTTAATATGTGGACAACGAAATATAAGATAATTTCTATACAAAAAGAATTACTTTAGAAATTAAATATGTAGGTTGTGTATTACCCTGATCATTTATTCTTTTGAAATGATTAGCTAGATGTACATCCACCTACAGATATAAAATGCATGCACCTATATGATTGGACTACTAAGGTGTATCTAAACTTTAGTATGAAATGGATTTAATCATCGGAAACAAAATAAATCTGTATAAGTATATAGTTAAATCTTTCCATTTCAAGAACGGAGTATTTTCACGAATGTGCCTCCTAGTTGACAAGATGTCAACCTGAAGAAAATATAATGGTCATCATTTACGCGGCTGTTATTTAAAAGATTCTATGTAAAATATCCGTAGGTTCATTGCTGAAGCACATGCTTCAGCTTCCTTCGATAAGCGTGTATCGTTCTTAATGGGGAAATAATTATGTTTTGGTGTTGGTAGTGTTAGCTTGCATCATACTTGGTTCAATATTACCCTGAGATATTTGAATACATTTTCTATTGTTTGCAATACACCACATCTCTGTGAGACTTGCTGATTGCCTCTGCCCTTTTGACATCGCACCGTTTCTGAGATATACTGAATGAATCACAAAGCCAAACACACAAAGGAAGGTATGGAAATAGGCAAAGGTAAACATGCAGTGGAAGTAAGAGTCAAATCGCTACCGCGGAACTCTCATCAGTATGCCATACCAGTATTTTTAAAGGTCAATTGGAATGATAGGAGCAATTAATAAGAGTAGCATTTATTTATTCCAACCTTGAGAACATGACATACATCTAGAATGTAACAATATCAATTTCTTACTCTGTGCACAACACTATTACTGTTAACGTTCCAAATGTTTACCATTCCCCTATACGAGAGAAAAGGTGTTACCCACTGAGCACATTTTCAACTCCAATACGTGGGGACTTTAAAGTAGAAGGGAGTCAAGGAAAATTAGCATAGTTGTAGAAAAAAAGTAACATAATGTTCTTACAGTACGATTAACTAAATGTATTGCAGAAAGGTTAGCATTGTTCTTATAATTATAAATGTTGCGTATTTATAGCATCTGAGCATAAATAATTCAGGAGGTTATACCGGGGCATATCTAAAAGATGAAACAAATTCCAAAGGGCAAGCAGAGTATTTGATAATGATTTCTCTGCAACAAGCGCTCACAATTTAGAAATCTCTAAGAACAATGTTCAATACTTGTCGAAAGACTTGAACTACCAAAGGGTGTATTTTGGCCTCTCAACATCATTCATGGCCCATTAACTCGAACATTAATTAAAATATGCTAAACAGATGGCGGTATTTTTCATCTCTCTAGCTAGTATTATTATCTATTAAACATCCCATATCAAATATTATCTGTTTTCTCTGGAATGATTTACCTAAATCTACTAGTGTTTCACTGTGACACCTCCCTATTTTCTTTCAGCCGGGACAGAATTATTAGATTCTTGTAAATTGTTTAATCAAATTGTATTATACATATCCCTCAAACAAATGAGAACAGTCATTAGTTTGTGGTTAATGTTCGGAGCCAGAAGTTTTAGTGTGTAAATGATTGAGTCTTCAGCTAGTACATGGCTAATAGCGGCAGAAATTCTAGTACAGTTGCAGCGTTCTCACGCTAGTGTTTCTGGTGATGAAGGCAGCTACAGTTGGATTGGAAAGGAAAAAGTTTCAAAGCTTGAAAAAAATATCTTTCCAGTAGTGATAATGAAGTTTTCGAATATACCGATTTTGATTCTATTGATAATGTCATGTATGGAAATATGGCCACAAGTTAATAAATATAGGCAGGGAAATTCTGCTAAACTTAATAGGAGTGAAGTGTTACACTGTGTAAACGGTAGTATGAGTAAACAACAGGATATGCGGAAGATTATCAAAACATAATATAGTTCGTACCAAGCCAGGTGCCATGTAATACGCTCGCGTCTAATCTGAATATATTTCTGCAAGTGTATTCAGACTGATTGTAACAAATACCATGCTGCGAAATATAAAAAAATGTGCAGAAGGCCTGCAGAAGGCAGTTTTAGATGATCTCCACTGGTCATTTTCTCTCGGCGAGCTTGATGCATTTTGCCTTGTTGTATTTTCATGGAACAATGGGGATGAATAACGTTAATGTTAAATGTCTTAAGTCCGAAAACTTCGGCTGCAGCTTCTTTCAGGTTTGATCTCAAATTTGCAAGAAGAAAAGGACTTAAAACTAAGAGTTTGATTATTTTTTATATTTTTTTATCAGTTTATTGAAAATTCCCACATGTGTTAAAATTCTGATATTAATTGCACTTTCCAATGAAGTATTTTTCTCTACCTAGGAAAAGATGAAAAGAGAAAACTAGCGTCTCTCTTGCTGAACATGTAGTTCTAGAGCTTTTAAATGCTTCTTTCATACTGGATTAGATGTAACGTGTGACAATTTATTGAAGACTCTACATCTTGCAAGGGAACTAAAAAATAGTGAAATAAGTTTGCTTGGTACTATCTGCTATAACGCGAGGAAAGTTTAAGCTTCCGTACGTTTCCATAATAAAGATTTGTACTACAGAGGTACTCAAAGCAGTGAGTGATATCACACTAACCGCATATCAATGCAAGAAAACTGAGTTGAGTTGATTTTGAGTTTAACGTCCCTTTTCAGCAGCGAGGCTATACGAGACCTGGACCTACTGTTTAACGTGGAATCCGTTCCACATGAGCTCCCGCCGGGTGCAAGAAAACTGTTCTGATATTGAGATCCCTTTGTACTAATGGACAGGCAATAAGTAGTCAAGAAAAACCGAAACTTGAAAGAGTTATATTTTACAACCAGCAGATAGTTGGTGTAGACATTGTAGACCTGGTTGCTCGTAAATATTTTGCGAATTCTACTAGCAGAAGATGACCGATACAGCTCCTTTATCACATACTTGATTTGGATACTATAAATTCTCATGTCTTGTACAGCGGGGGACACTTCTAAATGGTACAGCCATATGAAGATTTACGGCTAAGGTGTACCATTTAGAAGTGTCCCCCGCTGTACGAGTATATTAGAAATAAGAATATTAGTAGAATGAACTTTCTTTTCAAGTTTGCTAAGAAACGTTTTGACAAAGTTAGTCAGAAGCGAGTTTCGAAGGATTTGCAAGCAATTTCAATCACTCCCACCGTTAAAACAAAGAAGTTCCACATTGGGAAGTTTTATGGAAACAAAACAATCGATCACTGTTTCCAGTGCAAGAAATTTGTTTGCGGGTGGTTCGAAAGCAGATTGTGTGCCGCACATGCCCTGAATAAAAAACAAAGTGAGTTTGGTGATTTTTGAGTGTAGCATGCATTGTTATGTTATGCATATATTCTCTTTCTTTCCTCATGTTTTCCTTCTTCTTTAACTGAAATCCTATCTCCTTCTTTTCTTATTACAACATCCGTTCCATCTCATCACCTTGTCTCCTGCCTTCGTGATTTCCGTCAGGTCTTTCCATTATTTCAAGAATGTTCCTACTCTCAGCTTGTATGACCTCTTTTCCTTCCTATCCTGTCCTGAGGGTTCTCTCTTTTAGATGCTTATATATTGGGTTGTTATCACTTCTCAATATTATGCCATTCTTCTTGATTCTTCATTCCTCTTTTTGTTCCCCAGGCATATTTTGATACATTCCCCGAATGGTACTTTATATATGCCCGTTCTCTATCTTACTGTTAGTCTTTTATCTCGTTTATCTTGGTTTTTCACCACTTCAATTATTCTGCTTCTCTATTTCCTTTCTGTTCTAGTTCCTGCTTTCCGAAGTATACAATTTACTTAATCTGTTTCTTTTCCCAGGCTCTCTGCCCGAACCAATTGTTTGTCCTTGTCTTTTTCTTCCTCCTATTTCCATCTCCTTGTGTTCTTGATCCATCTTCTTCATTATATGCATATGCCTTGCTTCATGCTTTTTATGACATTTTCTTTGTAACCTCCATCGCATTACTTCTTTTGTTGCAATACACTGCAGCTGCACACACTTTCCGTCACCAGAATTCCCCTTCTATCGACTACTTATTTTGTTCAAAATAGTTTATCTCCTTGTTTACCTACGATTCTTTTGTAATCCATGCCTTTACCTTCATCATGTCTTATGAATTTCTCCAGCTGGCTTTCCATTAATTTCAATATTCATAAACCGCCATCTACTTGATGGGAAAAAATAAACATTGTTTCTCTTTTTCTTCCTATTGTTCTCGTCTCCAGTCAATTCGTTAAAAGATCTGAAGCACTGAACTCATAAAACATCCTATATTGATTCGTTCTTTCATTTTCGAAATTATATTTCTCATAATGCAGTACCCTTTGTCTAATTCCAATTTACTCTAATCACCACTATTTAATTCCTTATATTTTTCATCCACATATTCTATTATCTTCAAAATGTCTTCTAAAACTCAGGAATATGGTCTAACTACCAAGCTTAAACAACATTGGGCTCTGTTTTGATTTCGCCACAGTGTCTATTATCCGCTAAATATACTGCGTTTTCTCTATTCTCCTACTTTCTTATTCTTATATTACTGCTTCAACTACTCTCTTAATAACGTTCTAATATTAATAAAAGCATTAGTTTGAACTTCAGTACTTCCTGTGTAATTTTTTGTTAATCTTTACATCCTAGGTTATCTTTCATCTTTTGTAAATAACAGCTTGAAGCCTTTCATTTTCCTGTTCTCTATAATATTATCTTTCTCTATTTTTTGTCGTTCGTTTTGCGCTGCATCTTTTTAGGTTTCATCATTCTGGCCAACAAGTTTTTCTCCAAACAAAACTTTTCTATGAAAACTGTACCGACCCTTTTTCTTCTTTTCCACTATTATGTCATTTCTTATTCTTACAATTTTCTTACATATCTTATCTTTGTCCGTCACATTGGTTCTTTCCTTTCTTTAGTTTATTTACTATATTTACAAATCTCCGAATTCTATCTCCGTCTTCTTCGTTTTTCTCCTTCCCTTTGCTTATCTGAAATTATCCTCTAAGCTTAAAACTGCTTCTTTTTTCTGAGCTTTTTTCCCACTTTTTCAAATCATTTATATAAACTCTCTTCTGAAGAAGCTGAGTTCCTTCTAGTTTTCATGAAAGCATAAGACAAGATGTTAAACTGGAATGGAATAATTGTGATAAAAAGATTGATAGAGGTTTTTATTAAATAGGAATAAAGTAACCGGAACAAGAAAGAGAATAGACGAAGAAAGGAACGTAAAGAAATGTACCCAAGGAATAACAATATATCCAGCAAAAATATATTTTTAATTGTAGAAGTTTGCATCCGATTAGGTGAACGTGAATAAACACCGGCGTTAGTTCTTGATGAAGGGGTGGAGTAAAGAGATTTTTAACAAAGTGAGTAACATTTTGAAAGCATTTCTCTAAACCTAGTAACTAGATTCTCTTCCAAACATGATCTAGCATCTATAACCAATATTCCGTATCCAAACATCAGAAGAATATTTCTCCCGAGGCTGGAGGCGACGCGCTATTGCTAGAAACACTCAATGTACATCATGAAGCAAAAAGTTTATTTCAAGAGAGTAACTGTGGATGAGTGAGTGGAATAAAATTTACGAAGTCGTAAATCATATTGATATTGGTTCGGATCCCATTCTGGTATATTTAATTAAATCTTTATGGTGCATTTAATTTACACTACATATTTAAAATAATTTTATACTGTAGGAAGTAAAATAAAATAATTTAGCATCAAGATTAAAACAACACTATCACAATACTCTTCCTCCAATAAAGTTCCTTCTCCAATATTTCTTATTCGTTGCATAGCGTAATTAAAACGTTGAACTTTATTCAACAAAGAAAGAGGGAAAGTGATACATAGACTCGTTGCAATTCTACTATCACGAATAAAATATAAGAAGAGTTATCATCATCATACCAGCCGACGATGATTTTGTAGTGGCTATCTGAATCTGTTCGCATGTATATCAACCTAAGCCATATCATTCTAAAATCCACAAGGTAATGAAATACTGACATTTACACACTACTCCAGAAAAGCGTAACCATGTTTCTTCTCTATTTGCCCTACACATTAACATTGTTTTTAATTTACTTGGCAATATATTATCAATTTACGTGTATGGCCGTATCCTTTCTTAACATATATTTAAAATTATCACATGTTAATAGAATTCATAACATAATCTAAATAATAATCCATATCTGCTTCGTTGTGCCTGGCCTGCAAAAGAAGTTTCAGGGATTAGATTCCGGTGGGATTTAATTGTTGTTGATTCAGGTTTGCGGTTTAGATATTACCTAGACGCAAGCAACATGCATTAAACAAACGTTACGATATTAGTGAATCAAAGAGAACATATATAATCAGAATACCGCTGGTCCGATTGTAATGCTAAATTAAAATGCTACACATTTTTACCGTATTCAACCTTAGAACAAGTGTATCTATGTTTAATATAGAAGAAGAAATTTGAGGCAACGGTGAGAAACTTTTTGTGTGAAGTGTAATCTTACATTCAGTATTACATTAAGTTGGAGCTATATTCAAAAATTAAAATATGTAGAGTTTGGGTTGAGGTCATTGGTATTAAGCTGTAGAGGATGCTGTACAGGATAGAAATGCTGTACAGAATGTAATATCATGATAGCTCCCGATCACTTAAGTTATATTCACCCCATCAAAAATGCGAATAATGGTGTTTTACGTAATTGAATATGGACAAAATGAATATCTGCCAAATTTACTATCTTCACAGCAGATGTGTTATCACTGTCTACATAGCGAAGATGCTACATCTTATGTTGTATGTAATAGAAAAAATGTATGATGGAAACAGAGAAATAAACATAATTTTCTGTGTCGAGAATAACGGTAAAAGTTTTTGATGCCCATTTTAGTCTACGCAATGAGATTACCGCTAAGCGATGGGCATAGAAAGTAATTGAGAAAAGCGTTTCGTGACCTACATCACCATGGATAATTGACCAGTTACGTTCGTTAACAGCGCATATAGAAAAGATCTATACATCATGCAGGAGCCTCTTAAAAATAATGATTATTCTAGTTCTAGTAGAACGAAGACAGAAGCACTGGATAAATTAAGAAGGCGAAACGACGTTTCTAATATGACATACTTACATAGGAAAGCAAAAGGGCAGTACTTTGAAAACTTCTCAAAGTGTTGGGAGGAACAAATCTAATAACAAAATTAACTATAAGCCATGTAAATGGAACATTGTTTTCTGTAAATTTTAAAGGATAAAGGAATCCATGAACAGCAAACAATAAAACAATTGTAACTCTGGAATCAACCCGCTCTTGCCGTTTTCCCACCCACAACGTGCCATCCAAAGAAGCCATTAGTACAGACAATATTTCAATAACCATGATCAGGAGTATTTTCCCGCTAGTTCTTAACCCTATCATCGACATACCTAATTAATATATCTCTACAGATATATCCACTTCCGAAAAAACGCTGAGAATATTGCATACTACCATCCTATCTGTATTATTCCCGTGCTTCCTACAGCTTTTGAATACAATGTAAATTACCAAAATTCAGACATACATAAAACAAATAATTTGTTGATTAAATCTTAGTCTGGGTTTTAAAAGTACTGACAATAATTGATGTACTTGATTTCAGATAATTGAAAACTGGCAATAATTAATGTACTTGATTTCAGACAATTGAAAACTGATGATAATATGTATTTGATTTCAGACAATTGATTTTGACATATTGGTACAGAAATTAATATTGTCACTTAATTTAACAAGTCGGGCTCTTCCCGTCACCAGCGCCAAGAGTAGTGGTCAATCGGTAACATGAGAATCAAGCACATTTACCAAAAAATGTTAGAATAAATCCCTTTTATAAATAAAAGTTAGTAAAACAGTACAGGATATTTGCCTGTGAAACTTTTAAGTTACCCTTAAAATGGACGAATGAGATGTAATAAGTTTATCCGCTTCAGCATGTGACCCATATTTAGAAATAAATAACGAACAAATAATCTCTTTTGACAATAATTTCTCTATATTCATAATTCTATTCCAGATTCTTACGTAATAGTCAGATTGGTGGAAAACTATCACTCTTCCCTGGTGTTTGAAAAGTAAATTGTATTTCACTGTTGAATCGCCACAATTCTCTCACATTAAAGCAAAATTCATTTAAACTTATGAAAGTACCTGCTTTACTATCACAATATTTTTCATAAAGGTAGTTGGTGAGGACTTCAAATTATACACCCGTAGCCAAATTGAATCTTTAAAAATTGTTGCGTGAGTACCTTGATATTTTGAAACAAGCAGTTACTTGCGAGGTCGAAAAATCGCATCTCACAATTCGGTCATGTTTATTTTTTTCTTATTAGTTTTCCTGTATTTTGCATGTTTATTTACATTACCTGTACTATGAAAAATAAAATCTGAACTTTATGCTTCATAATTTGTATGCTTTGCAGCAAAGTTAAATAGTTTTAATGCATTTAGAAGTTCACCCTATAGACCCCTATAAAAAGACTTGGTTACAGACATTTTTGAAGATTGGCAACTTTTGAGTCTCTTTTTTCTTAACGAAATAAACATTACTTAGGAATGTGTACTTTGAGACGAGAAAAAGACGTGTGTACATAACTTTAAATGTATTCTTTTAAATTTTAACAGAAATTCTAGTTCAGTATGTCTTATATACTTAAATGAAACAACACACACATTTGCCTCAATTGCCCGGCCCACTCGATGTCAGTCATATTGTGAAATTTCAGTATGTCAGTCATACCGCAATTTTTAAGTTGCCAAGAGCTAGCCTAGAGTCTAAGTTCATTCCCCTCCAGAAAATCAGTAAACAAAACATTGGTCACTATTGTGTTATTTCAGATTTATTTGGAAGAACCGTCTGCTAAAAACTACTACCAAATAATCAGACATAAAGCATAGCTAATATTCAAAAATGTCCGAAACATGTGATATTTGTGAAACATAAGAGAGAGAGAAAGAGAGATAATTAGTCCTGCACATAAGAGTGCCCTTCAGATATAATTGTAAACAAAGGACCACTTTCCGTTAGGTTTCTTAGATGAGTGGTTAGCGTAGTGGACTTCTACATAGAGGGTCACGGGTTGGGCTCCACGCAATGGAATTCATTTAGCAACATTTATGCTGAGCATTCCACAAGTTCTGTTACGACTTATATGTAACATCAGCCAGTTTGAGTCGAATTTATTTTCAAATATGAGACTTCTTATTATATATTTTTCTTTAACTTGCAATATCGCTAATTTGACTTCATATCTTACAACGTTAATTCCACTCATTCTCCTACGTCAGATTATGATGAAATTTTGCACAGCGACGGCAGTCGAGTGGTACTATAATATTTGATTCCTACAGTCATACGTTTAAATATAGTGCGGGAACGTAACTAAGAAAAACAAGTTTGTTAGCTCGTACGATACACCACAGACCCCTGGAGGAATTTCACACAAATTTATCATACGTATATATTACCAATGATTAATTTACTTAAGTGACAAGACACTAAAATAATCTTTGGGAGCCGTGGATAACAAGGGGAAGACTTCGGGATTTGTGGACCTCAAATTTGTAAAAATATTTATAAGAATTGAGGAAAGCTTTTGATGCACTTTCTGTCTTCAGAATAGTTCCGAGACAAATGGGTTAAAAATCCACAAGTTTCGAGGGGGAAGTTTATAACAAATACCACAAAGTGCTCCAAATTGGTCTTCACTTAATATGATAATCAATAAAAAGAATCTGTGAAGCAACAGTACTTGAATAGGTTATGCATGCCTATGGAAATAGCATAAATAAAGGGGGGAAAGTGGGACCATGGCTTCCCACTGCGGGGATCGAATGTCCCCCACTCTGGATTTGCAAAATAATTTCGGTTATTTGTAGATACGTGTGAAAACACATTAGATTTACTTACATACTATAGTATTGAACGTATTCACTGTAGTTATGCAATGTGCTTAAACAATAGCTGTTTTACATTAGGTATTGCGGGCCGCTATGGCACAATGATAGAGCAATCACCTCTTGTAAGTGTGGTTTTTTGTTCGATCCCATCTCGCGCCAAGTGGTCTCTGTAGTAGACAAACACGGTGTGGTGTGTTTTCTTGGGGTTCTCACGTTTACTCTCACACCTCCCATCATTTCATTATTTTTATCATTGCTGTCTCTCTTAGCCTACTCGGCATAATCGTGGGACGTAATCCTGTAGGATTTCATTTTACATTAAGTATTATGTGAATAAAAGTCTGTGTATTCGCAACTTAGGATACGTCACGTTTCTCAAAAAAGCACTTGCGGTGACCGTACTTCCTAATTCATGTCTCCTTTGAATGTCATGAGAGAGAAATGAGCATCACAGTAAAACCAAGTGAAATATCACCACTCAATTGCAAAAAGGATAAAATAATAGAAACTCGAACGTGGGACTGCTGCGTTTAAAGCAAGAAGTTTTCCAATACGCCATTACGACACTCTGCGACAGATTTAATTTCTAACCGTCATAATTTGTTAAAAATATCGTAGTACTTTCCCACAAACATAATCACATTACTTGTTGCCTCCAAATTAGAATTCACGTGGAAACGTATAATATTTTTTTTCTCAGGAACACGAACATTGTTACAAACGATTAGAAAAAAATACATAAAATTCCACATACAGAATTCTAAACTTAAGACAGCCACTCTAAGCACACGCCTATGAAACAACTACTTTGTAGTGTCCTTCATCAATTATTACGACAAATTAAAAAAGAAACAGTACTATCCTCAATCACACTATACAAAAGACGAAGAAAAATCTTCCTAAATTTATAATATTGCTACGAAGTTTTTCGCGACATAACACAACATATATGTAATGTGGTGGTTAAACCACGTGACTCCTGTTCGGCGCACTCGGCTTCGAATCCACAGTAGTGTATGTGACGACGTGGATCGTCACGGATATGTGGGTCACTTATTATTATGGATTTATTTAGAAATAGATGAGTAGTTAGGGGTGGTTACTTCTGGGCCAAAACTTTAAGCTAACACATTTCGTATATATTTTTAGTCAACACAGAAGGACCCAAGAAACTGTACTAACTTGCATAGCCCAAAGTGAGATTGAATATGCTTTTATGACATTTAAAATCATAAAAACTTACATCTAAAAACTTACAATCTAAAAACTTACATCTAAAACTACAACTCTTCTAACTTATAATGTCCCCATGGTAGAGTATTTATCCCATTCTTTAAAACACATCTCTTATCATCCACACAACTTAAAGCTAACTTATTTACTTCTATACTGTACAAATCGTGCTTATAACTTCTAATCAAATTCATCTTCTTATAATACTCTTTTTGATTGAACAAGCAGTCTTTATAATCGTTAAATGATAGTTCTTTACTTACAACATTTTTCTTAACGCCTTTTGCTTTCTTACAACATTTATCTTTTTCGAATCTGATTGAATACATTTTTGATCTTAAACCCACAAACTCTTCTATGATTGTACCTTTAATCTCATCCTTCATCTTACCAAGTATTTTCTTATTGACTTGTGGTATCTTATATCTGTTATCTATAGAGTAATCACTCGTGTCGAAGTAATCAATATAACTTTTCATGTCCTCGTACACATCTTCTGTTTGGATATGATATATATAACTATCGGTATCTGTATAACATACTTCTATTTTGTCTTGATATTTTGGTTTCATCACATTATAATGGAAATCGTACATTAAATATTTTGACAAATCTAGAACTGACATACCAACATAAATTGGTTTGTTAAATTGCACTTTAACCTTGTTCATGTGAACTGCTACTAAATTTTCCGTAAAAACTGTAGTACTCTTATAATTAGGTTTTGCTGCAAGCTTCTCGTATTTTTTCTCATCACTTACAAGTTTAATATTAACTCTCTTTCTAATATTCTACATAGTCTTCCCAAACACGGAATTATTCATGAGCTTATAGAAGTCTTTTTCAAAATCATTTGCTGCTTTCGTTCTCATCTGTGTGTTTAATTACATTGTTTTAGGTTTCGATAATGAATTACATATTTTTCTTTGCCATATAGGGTTGTTAATAGCTTTGATTGTTTTGAACCAGGCGGACATATGTCTTGAGGAGCTAATGGGTAGTCTTTGTGATAGTCATGCAATTCTTTAGGATATTCAAGATCAACTTCTAATATGTAACCAGTATCAGAATCATCAGGTATATTTGTGAAATCTATTTCTTCAATCTCATCTTCACTTAACCATCTAAATCCCTTATACGGTAAATATTGACTCATTGCCAATCCATACAAGTTATTGGCATCTACATACATTAAGTAAGAATCTTATTTGTTCTTATCATAATCTTCCATATACTTATTGTTTGCTTTTACATACCTTTTTGAGTATTGAGTAATTCCACCTCTTATACCTTTCTCTACCATTAATACCATATCATAATCCCACAACAATTCTAACTTTATATTCGTCATCTTTAACATTGCATCCCAAGCTAAACCTGGTGCCGTCATATACCAAGCAGGATCAGGATCATAAGCTTTAAGACATGTTTCTCTAAAGTTCTCAAACACATCTGCTAACAATAATACATCTGTTTTCAAATATAAATCATGGTACTGTCCGAGATTCTTAATGTCAAATGTTTTCAATACTTTCTTTGCATGTTCATAATCCTCATCACTTATATGTGTGTTCATAAGCTTGTTGAAGAATGCTTCCTTTAGCGGTAATTTTCTTTCTCTAAACCTATCCCAATTGTTAACATAATCATATGGGTAAACACCTTTTCTTATTACAAGTCGAAACTGTTCTTGATTAGGATAAAAGTGTTGGGTATGTATCATTTGTTCGCGTTTCAAGTTCGATGACAATTTGTCTAAACTAGAAGCCATAAATCTAAATGAATCTACAAATTTCAATGTAATAGTTCCAACCGTTTTACTGAATGATATGTATCTTTCTTCATTATTGGGTATTAGATCTATTTCTTCTTTATTACATCCAAGGTCTTTTATAAACAAGTGTGAGTCATATTCTGTCAAGTTATGTATGATCACTGGTATAAACTTTGATACTTTAACTTTTAAATTGCAGTTATTACATAGAGGTGCTACAAATTTTCCTGTTATATGATCGTGGTGCTTAACTTTATGATTTTCTTTAGTATACTCCTGCTTACAGTAATAACAACATTTAGATTCATTGAACTCTTTTCTCTGACTTTTTGTTAATGGTAATTCGTTATTTTGTTTGTATATGTTCGATATGTGTTTAGCTTCTTTTGTTAACAGCTAAACATCGACATGTGTTGATGTCTTCTGCTTATAAATTCCTTAGCAGCGTTCTTACCTCTATACAAAACAGGATTAGTTTTACTTCTATCGCTCTTTACTACATAATAACAAAATCCAGAAGGCTTATGTTGTTGATATTTTTTCGTATATGGTTCGTCATCCGGATAACATTCTTTACAACCCATAACTTTATGTAACAAACATTCAAAATCGGCATAAATCACAAATGGCATTTTCATTATGTATTGGTAGTTTTTTAAATTCAACACATTTACCTTCTTCAGGCATTATTATTTTTACTGGCTCATTTAACGAACAATCTTGCTCATATTTATTTTTAAGCGTTTTGAGAGTAAAAGTATAACAAACATCTATCACATAAATATTTTCGAGCTCTCTTTTTAGTTAACTGTGTACATTCTAGTCTGCTTAAATCCTTAATCCAACAATAGTGTGTTTTAACTTGGTCTTCATTTTGTTCTTTTACATATAATAAATTGACATGATTTTCTTGCTTGTTTTGTGTGTGATGTAGTATATAGATTGAATAGTCTTTATCATATGCATAAACATTTATAGAAATATCAAGTAATTTTTCAGCTTTTCGAATATCGCTTAGTTTTACAAGAAAATGAATATTTCTTTTTTTAAAATTTAGATTCTAAGTTTAACAAAAGCTCATTATTTTTTGGTACTCGCTCAGGATGTGAATTTGTAGGATATAGGGCTCTGTATAATGAATATAAGAAACATTTTTCATCTTCATTCTTTACATTAATTACTGCCTTTTTGTTTTGAATTTGTTTAGGTAATTCTATGTATGTTGATCCTCTATATGGTGCATATTTGGCGATTGCTAGTTGTAAAAAGTTAATGTTTATAAGAGCCCAACCAGAACCTCTAGCTTGGAACTCATCCATTCTTGTTCTTAATCTTTGTTTCATCTTAGTTATTTCTTCCTTTAGATTACTTGATCGGTATATTTCCTGGTTTTCAGTGTTAAAATCGAAGTTTTCAGTTTCTTCACCTTTCTTATATGTACAACTTATATAAAGATTAACTTTCAATGAACTATGTTTACTTAAGCTAATTTGTAATCTGTTTAATATGGCTTTAGATGTTGTAGTAATATATTGTTCAAGTGGATCTTGTGACTTATAATCTGTTGTAAATCTCCATGTTTCTAATCTTGATTTTAATGCAATGTTTTGACGTTTTACATCGATTGGTGCTGATTCAACTTTTTTTGGTTCTTCAATTACTTCTTGTTTGAATGGGAATATATCTCTAATCTGTCTTCTGCTTTGTTCATCGTCATGTTGTTTAAGAAGGTCTATCAGTTCTGCTTTTCTTAATCGGGAATATCTTCTGATCTCCTTCTCGTTACATTGTCGTCTTAACTCTATTACGGTAAATCTATTATAATTACTCATCTTATTTATTATATAGAAAATCTTACTATGCTCAATTTTTACCTTCGCCAGATTATTTCAGTTCATTTTCATACTATTTTTACTTCCATATATCCTAATACAACGCTTAACATTGTACACTCCTGCCATTGTCTACATATTACGCGTTGTATTAGAACAGGACTTTCATGGGAATAACCCATCAAAGATACATATACACACATTAAAATTAAATCATTTTTGTAAACTTACTCATCATCATCATCATCATCATAATCATCACTAATATCTAGTTGTTGACAATCTTAGAGATCTTGAAATCAAACTCTTTTTAAACCTATGACGCTATGTGAACTATGATGTCTGGGTGGTAGTATGTGCCTGAGATAAGAAGATCAAGCTTGTTTGTGCCTTTTGATTTGTTAAAGAACTCTAATCCTTGACCCTTCACATGTGAAGGGCCTGAAAGTCTTGTAAACGTTTCAACTGTTTCCTTCGCATCTTGTAATCTTTTCCAGTTAAATAGATCCTTTCCCCCATCTTTACAAAGTTTAGTTGCGTTCATGAACCCGTTGCGGTAGTCGTCGCTCTTAATCATGATAACGACAAAGTCGCCGTAAAGAGAATTGTAGAATTCTATGCCGTCCTTTGACTTGATGAATTGAAACGCTGTGTCTGTGATGTCTATAGCTGTGATGTCTTTAATAAGTGAGTCCATGGTGAACGTATTGGTCTTTAGTTCTAAGTTTGGCGTGTGTTCATTTTCTGGCGGCGTTTTAACCATCAAGCCAAGCTCTTTTGAAACCCAAGCTGCAATGTGAACTATGAGGTCTGGGTGGTAGTATGTGCCTGAGATTAAGAGGTCTGCTGGATTTGTACCTTTAGATGCGAGAAACTACTTAACAGATAGGGAGCTCCGATCGGTGCTACCAAAAATATACCAACAAAAAAGAAATAAATTTAAAAATCTAAGAATAAAAACAAACATGACTAGTGCTAAGGAAATATTATCTTACAACCCTGTAGTTGATTGTGTATGTAAATATTTAGATATTGGTGGTTATAATGATGAAGACAAAATAAATTTTAGCGTGTCCATAGGTATGTTAGATCATTTGTTCAAGAAGGCCACTAAAGAAAACAACTCATTTCTTATACAAAACATTCTCTATGTGAACGTTATGAACTTGTCTGATGAAATATTAGATTCACTGACTGATGAACAATGGTTATCTATAGGTTATGATGATTATGAGTGGGAATATGATCACATTACAGAAGACTTCATACACAAATATCTGCAGAAAGTTAATTTGAGTGAAATATGTTTATCGAAAAAGTTATCGGAAGAGTTTATAAGAGAATTAGCTGATAAAGTTGATTGGGAGATTATTTCAGGAAGCCAAGACTTATCAGAAGACTTTATAAGAGAATTTCCAGATAGAGTTGATTAGAAAGAAGTATCGTATAATCAAAACCTATCTGAAGAATTTATTAATGAGTTTATATATAAAGTTGATTTTGATGCTATATCTTATAAAAACGAACTCTCTGAAGCCTTTATACGAGAACATGCAGATAGAGTTAATTGGTGGTACATATCTGGTACTCATCAATTATCAGAAAACCTTATAAGAGATTACGCTGACAAAGTAGATTGGGAAATATTTCAATGTCTCAAAATTTAACAGAAGAATTTATTGCAGAGTTCGAAAGCAGAGTTCATTGGGTTAACATTTCAACTTATCAAGACCTATCTATAGAGTTTTTATATACATATAAATATTTTGTGGATTGGAAAGCTATAATAAGAAAATATCATAATAATCCCAATTTAGGTGATATGTTGAATGTAGCATTCGCTGTTGCAGCAGAGGGTTCTTAATGTTTAACACTTAAATTGTACTTTGATGGGTTAACCCATAAAAGCAATGGTATATTTAGTTTCTCGTATTTTTTATACTTAAATGTCTCTTAACTGAATAAACCTGTCAACAAGATCTATATCACTTAAATCTGTGTTCATATGCGAACCATGACAAGTTATTCTATCATCATGTCTTTCTTTAGCTCTGTTGTATAAGTTTATAGAGTTTGGATCGTCGACGTTAAGCAGAATACTCATACTTGGATACTTAAGTTTGAGTTGTTTAATCCTACTTTCGTAATTGCATGTTTGTACTCTTCCAACCCAATACTTATATCGTTCTATTCTTTCTTTTTGATCTCGTTCTTCTTCGTCATAGTAAAAGGGTATATGTTCAAGTTGTTCTTTAGTAAGGTTTTTCTTGATAATGAATAGCCTATGTATGTTTCCTGGATCTTCTGTAAATGGTGCTGCAACTGTTTTAAGATAATCAACTTTGCTTTCTAGTTCTTGATTGTACAATCGTAATTGCTCCATTTGTTGTTCTATCTCTTCTACTCTTGATTGTAACTCTTCTTGGTCTTCTTGAATCTGTTTAAAATTAGAAACGAAATAGTATTCGATGATTACAGAACATTTTTCGTAAAAGTCATGTGATGTCCAAAAAGCAATAGCTAGGAAAATTCTTTTGTATAGATATGTGCCAGAAATTAATAAATCTTTCTCGTTTGTACCTTTTGGTTCTATATAATACGTTAAATTTGGCCTCCTACAATTATAGGAAGCTAATTTTTCATTGTAGTATTCCAATAATTCTTTAGAATCTTTATTTTTCAGCCAGTTGTCAAACCTCTTACCACCACTCTGACACATCTTAGTAGCATTAAAGTATCCTGTATTCTTATCTATAATCAATTTGAAATCACCAAAAATACCATTCCAATAATTGTCTTTAATCTGTTCGTAGCAAATATCATTTAGACTAAGTGAACTATCCATAGTACTCATATTTATTATATAGAAAATTTTTATTTTTAACTTCATTTTCGTTACCAGCTAGTTTTACTGTGTAAGATGAGTTTTTGAAGTTCCTAGAATCCGAGGAACTTTTAATTTTGTCAAATCAGCCTTTTACTAGATACTTAGAGCGACCCCTCGTATATGAGGATTCGGTTATTTTTTGATCTTCAGTGTAGATTTGAAGACCTGGAAACTACAAGTGTCCAAAATACTGACACATTATCGACTGTCATTCCATATTTCTCCTTTACCACCTGCTTTTTTTTGATAATTTCATCGGCTCGCATTCGAGCGCTAGAAATATATGTTATGAGGTATCGTTTCGCTACCCCTTATATCATTCAAACTAGCTTTTATGGAATAATAGCCATAAAAGACAAACATTTATATTTACACTATAACATTACTTTTATCTACCCAAGTATTATGCGAATCATTAAAACTTAGCCATTAACATATACTTTATCACCTTTCCTTCTTAACACCTTTTCCACCAAGTATTCATCTTTATGCTTCGTCTTTAATAGTTCTGGTTCGCAAAATCTACCTTGCACATCCTCTTCTTCTAAATCTTTAATTCTATATGTAGGCGGATTAGATGGAATAACTCCACTAATAGCAAATACTTCTGTTGACCAATTAGGTGTATATCCTTTCTCAAATAACCCTTTCGATTTACTTATACGAACATGATCACCTAACTTGTATTTGAGCTTAACACGCTTATATTCTTTTTGATACACTTTCTTCAATATTGTTTGCTCATTCTTCTTATTAACTTCTATAGGCTTTAAACCAATTGTTCTAAAAACTTAATGATTATACTCTTTAACTAGTGTTGGTAATATCGCTATCCATTTATATTTTCCTTGTGTTGTGAACCTTTTCCACATGTTTTGTTTAAGTGTTCTATTGAATCTTTCAACAACAGAAGCTTTCTTACCACTATAGGTTGAGTAATGATTAATCTTATTTTCATCCATTAACTTCTTAAACTCTTTATTGTAAAACTCTTTACCTTGATCAGTTTGTAAGTTACTAGGTTTTCTCATTCTTAATATGGATTCGAATGCTTCTGTAACATTTTTACCACTCTTATCTTTAACAGGAACAGCAAACGCATATTTCGAGAACACATCTATAATCGTTAGCAAATATTTATAACCTTTATTTAATTTGGAAACACCTTTTCATACTCCGCTATCCATTTCAACAAGATCAGCTTGCCAAAGATCATCGATACCTTTTATAACTACACTTAATTTATCAAAGTTTTTTTCTAGATGGTTTGTGAATTTCTTGTATAATGTCTTCTCTAACACCAATTGAGTTTTAGTAACACCACATACAGAACAAATACACTTCTTTAGATATCTTCCATTCTTTGTTTGTTCAATTCTAATGGTATCTTTCTCCGTATGTGTTAACTTCTTACACTTAACACAATACATCCTGTTTATTATATAGAAAATCAATAACTATCGCTGTTTAATATTATGCTATCAACATTCTCACCATCATCATCATCATCACTATCTTCATCTTATCTTTCTACATGCATATTAAGCAATAATAATTTACCATGTTTCAGATCAGAATCTTTAGATGGTCTAACTGCCAATTTATCATTTGTATTAAAGTCCAATGGAAACGTTTCAACTAGAGAATCATTTAAATATATATCTATAAAATACGTATTGTAAGATGATTCTATATGCATTATCCTACCTTTATAAAGAAATTTGTATGCTGTAGATAAATTATGTATTAAAAAGAACGGAGTTTCAACATTTTCTGATATCAATCGACTTGGAAGCTCTATAACATAACTCCGTTTGATGAAGTTAAGCTCTTCTTTTAACATGACAATATCTTTTCTCACAACTGTATTATCTAACTCTGATGTCATTTTAACATTACCAAATATATCCATATTTATTATATAGCAAACGTCTTTAGGAAAGCTCTCTTTCTATGTACATTACAACAAACAATAATTGTCCTTCTTCCATAGCAGAATTTTTATTTGGTTTAATCGTAATTATATCGTTCTTCTTAAAGTCAAAAGGTATCTCTTTAACCAAAGTATCAACTAAATATATATCTAGAAAGAATTTATCCAAACTTAATTCCATGTGCATTATTTTCCCATTATAGAGAAATTTGTAACCGTTAGAGAGATTAAATATTCTGAAAATTGGCTCCTTAACGTTTTTAGCTCTTAATCGATATAGTAGAGGCGTGTTTTTTTTTTTGCATAATCAATCTAGTAGTATCCATCCTAAACTTTTCAATATCTTCTTTCTTTATGTATGTGTCTTGTAACGTTTCTAATGCATCTTCAAATCGTTTTGTATCGTTCTCTAATTGGGCTTCTATCGATCTAAGCTGACTTACGCTAACAACATCATTTAAATTCTCCAACAATTTTAATTTTTCTTCACTAATATCAACATCACCTTTTCTATCTTTAACATTACCAAATATATCCATACTCATTTATTATACAGAAAATGTCCATCCTAATTTTTCAAAACATTTCTTTAACATCTCTATTTGTCTAGGCGAGTGTTTAAAATCAATATCAACATGAACATCACGCTTTTTCAACAGATAGTACAATACACATTTTAAGTTAATAAACAATGCTCTTTCCGGATACAGCTCCCTAAAGACCTCGTGTAAGTTTTCGAACTCATTTATAAGTGTTTCCTCCATATGTTGTAAGTTTAATGGTTTTTGATCGGTAAGGTGATAGTGTATTAAATAGACATCATCATACTATTTTGTGTATTTGTTTTTCTTTAGTACTTCTAGAACATCTTTTGTTGATATTAAATCTTTTGATATATCTCTAAATTCATCATTTAACACCTTGAACACATTTTCAGAAATAATTCTATCTTGTAAAGCTTGCAAACGAGATAACTGTAACTTAAATCTTTTTATAGTATCATACCATGGTTTTCTTACGCAAGCAGCTTTCACTTCTTCACAAGTACTGTAAACCCAACCACTCTCTACAGAACAATCGTCACAAATGTATCTACTCATACCTTTTGTTAATGACTTACTACCACAATAACTGTATTGTAATGGCGCGGCGCTATAATTTGACAGCAAGTCTTTTAATGTAATTATTGGACGTAACTTTTCCAACTCTTCCGTGTACAAAAATTTTGGCACTAGCATTTTCCATAAATCAATAACATTATATACGTTGCTTTTATCTTTTAAGTCTATCTCTAACATCCTGAAAATACCGATACAAATTATATCTATCTAGTGCATCTAGTTCATCTTCATGCTTCTCAAAATAATCTAAAAATCTATTGTGTATAGCTTCCATATTTATCTTAAACAAAACTTTTATGGATACAAACCATAAAAGCACTTAAACCTAACAGGTGCTACGCTGTAGCCTCCTAATCATTTTTAATCATATACATAACATCACTAAAAGAATACCCCTGATTTAGAAGATTTAAAGTTCAAGTTGGTGTTCGGTTAGGTTCTTTTTGATTACGATGAGTCTGTAGATCTTGCCTGGGTCTTCTGTGTATGGCGCTGCAATGAGTTTGAGTGATGCTACTTGAGTTGTTAGGTCTTTGTTTTGTGATTCTAGTTGGGCAACTCGCTCTTCGTACTTATTGTTTGCTTCTTGTAAGCGGTCTGTCTGTCCTTGGTAGTGTTGGATGAAATGATTGGCTATGTAGCTGTTAACGATCTTACAGACCTTCAGAGCAAAACATTTTGAAATCCAAGCTACAATGTGCACTATAATGTCTGTGTGATAGTAGGTTCCTGAAACGAGCTTGTCTTCTGATGTTTTGTTTTCTGTCATGATGGTGTATTTTGCAACCGAAAAATCTTCCGTTAGGGAGTTTGTTTGTGTTTCTTCGTTAAACGCGTGTATTAGGGCCTTTGAGTCTTTCGTTTTTGACCAATCATGAAGGTCTTTACCACCATCCATACAAAGTTTAGTTGCGTTAATGAATCCGTTACGGTAGTCGTCGCTCTTAATCATGATAACGACAAAGCTTTTATGGGTACAAACCATAAAAGCACTTAATCATTTTTAATCATATACATAACATCACTAAAAGAATACAACTGATATAAAAGATTTAAAACCTTAACACAAAGATGACCGCATATAACTGAATTAAAGTCTGGTATTCGTTCGTCATTGTAAAATAACTTTTCAATACCAAGATATTGCACTAGCTGTTTAGGAGGAACACCGCCATAAGAATCGAACACGTACTTTATGTTGTTATCTTTCCAATAGCATATCCAATGAGTACCAATGTTTTCTGATTTATCAAGGTTAATTACACCACAATCATTTACATAGGGTTTTGTGGAAGTTCATCACTCATAAATACACCTCTATATCGTTTTATCTTTAAATCTTTAACCAACCTCTCTATATCGAAGTTGGTCAATGGTTTTAGTTTTTTGACTTCTTTAGTTTACCTGCTCCCTGCTTTTCTTCCATAGCCATATTGTGTATGTTTTGTTCTTCAAGTTCTTGTTTATTCTTCTTAGCATCCAGTACAGTTTTAGTAATCGCTGTTGCACCACCTGCTAATGAGCCAACTGCTCCTAAAGCTGCTAAAATGGCTGGAATTGTAAAGATAAAACCGCCCATATGCTCTTTCTTAATCTTTTTCATTTGTGCATTAGTTAAAATTAAATTCATTCCTTTACCTTCTTTAATTTTCTTAGATTTATCACTAAGTTGTTTCTTTGTTAATACATGATCAATATTTAGATCCTTTAGTTCGTTATAAGGTACACTAAACATACAACCTTTAATAAAACACATCTTCCCATTTATTTAAGAGAAAATCTTAGTTTGTAAAAGTACAGTTGTTGTTGCTCCACCAAAATCAATTAAGGAATCATTCTCATCTGTTATCCTTATCTCAAAATTGTCAATCTTGTCTTTGGATATAGGGAAAAATAATGGATAAGTAGGCTCGTAAATAACACTATGTTTGAACTCAGCATATGTTTTAAATGATGCTAAAATTCCTGTTTCTCTCTGTGTGTATTCTGTATCTTTAACAAACATGCCATCTGATATATTACAGTGAACATTTATAGTATCAAACGGATGAAACTTTGACAACTTACTTCCAATATGTGTTTTGTTCTTTTCTAAAACTTCAAAAAACATTAAACCCGAGGACAGTGCCTATACTCCCAATTGTAACATCATTACTATCAGTTTCAATTTTAACTCTATTTCTTAAATGATCTTCAGATAATGTTATGTTGATGGATTGAGATTTTAAATATTCATTAAGACTGTTTAAGCTGTATTGCCCTTCTGGTATAAAAATTTGTCTATCACCATATGAGAAACTGTTTTTTTTCTGTTGTTATGTGTAGAGTTAGATATGTACTGTAAAACCCAACTAGTCCTATACTTAAATAGTTGCTCCTGTTGTCTAATTCGTAATGGAGTTTCTTCTTTAAAACAGAAGTATCACTCGTTAGCTTAAATACCTTAGCCATTTATTATATAATAAATGAATGAGTTTGATTTACCTAGAGATATTCCAAGAGAGAAAGTAATCAAGTTAATAGAAGATGTCATTCAAAAGTTAGAATACAGTTTAAAGAAGAAAAAGAGAAAACTACGAATTGTTAGATATGCATACTACACTTTGATCACGTTGTCGGTTATACTTTCTGCAACAACTGGGTTTATTAATATTTTTATACCTGTAACAATTTACTCGATATTAACCACGTCTCTTGCAACTGGAAGTGCTATTATAACAGGTTTGTCTTCTAAGTTGAACATAAGCAAAAGAAAGGATGAATATAAAACCATTGTCACGCGTATTAACTCATTTAAAGAACAGTTAGAGATGATAATAACACTAAATGGTGAAATGGACAACGAATATATAAAAGATACGTTGCTTAAGATCAGAGAACAACTTAAAGATATTAGATCATACAGCGTAGATTTGAAAACCTGGAAACTACAAATGGCGTCCGTAATCCGAACACCCTTCCAAATGAACAACCTCACACAACCTTCATTAACGAACCAGAGGTTGTACTCTCTAATCATGAAGTAAAAAAAGAAAGATGCTGAGCGGTTTCAAGAGTTGATTTTCTTTATAATAAATGAGTAAGAAAACTATTAATTGGGATGTAAAAGAGATGATAAAAGAAACAACAGTTAAGAAAAGAAATGGAGAGCTTATACCTGATGATATTCGATGCTTTATCGTGGGTTCATCGGGGTGTGGTAAGACGTTTTTGCTATTTAATTTTTTATTACAGCCAGGTTGGTTAAACAATAATTACTTCTACATATATTCTAAAAGCATGAATCAGCCAAAGTATGAGCAGTTAAAAGACCGATTTGAAAAGGCAGAACTAAAGTTCAATAAGCAAATAGCAACGTTCTTAAGCGGTAATGATTCTATTGTACCTATTGATGAATGTGAAAAATACTCTGTTGTTGTGTTTGACGATTACATTTTGGAGAATCAAGATACTGTTAGAAATTACTTTACAAGAGGTAGGCATAGACATTTAGACTGTTTCTATCTTGCACAAACATATTCGAAAGTACATAAACAGCTTATAAGAGATAACGTTAACTTCCTATGCATATTCAGACAATATGATACTAATCTTAAACATGTGTATAATGAGTTTGTTGGAGGAGATATGTCTTATGATAAATTTAAAGAGATATGTTCAAAATGTTGGCAAGAAGATTATGGTTTTATAGTAATTGATATGACAAGGAAGGTAAACAATGGTAAGTATAGGAACAAGATAAAACACTTTATAAACGTTTGATGTTTCTTCACGTTTGTTCGTTTTAACGTTTGACGTTTATTGACGTTTTTCACGTTCATTGACGTTTTTTCACGTTTATTGACGTTTGTTCGTTTTCTATACAATAAATGGATGAGAAAGAAATTGATAAGAATATTAGGTTGAAGGAGTTCTTGATAAAGGGCTTCAAATCTTGGAAGAAAGAAAGAGCAGGTATATACGATACATTTAAAACACAAGAGCAACCTGTAATTGATGCTATTCAAAACTTGGGAAGTGAGATCAAAGAAGTAGCAGAACAAAATAAAAATCTAATAACTCAACTTGTTCCAGTTGCACATAAGAGGGTTTCAATAGATCCTAGTGTACTAGAAACACCTAAAAAGATAACTTATGATAGTTCTCCAAGTAGTAGTGATACGCCTATAACGGGAGAAATAATACAAATGAGAAAACAAATTAAAGACAAAGTGGAAGGAGTAGAGTCTTTAACAACAGCCCAATCATTTGGTAAGATTGCAACGAAATATTATAGTAAAAGAAATGATAGCGTATTTGGAATAAGAACTGTAGAAGAAGATGGAAAAATAATAAATAAGGTAGGAAATTCTGAAGTTAAAGTGAAGGACGATGATTTGATAATTAATGGTAAAACTTATAAAGAAACAGAAGGTCTATGGGAATTGTTAACGATGAATACTAATAAAACCATTGAAGATTATGATGATGACGATTCTGAACAGTACAAGGAAATAATAAACATGAACCATGAAACCATGAAACAGTACAGAACATTGGTTCTAGTATGATATAGCATGTATGGTTTTTATACTGAAGTACGGGATGAATGCCGTACTTGTACCTTACTCATGCTCACTGTGAGCATATAACACACCAATGTGTTGTCCACCAATAAGGTTAACTGGAAAAAAACAAACACAATTTTTAATTTAAGAGACATGAGCGACTAATAAAACATGGGGATGAAAGTAGAGCTAGTTATGACTCTAAGATAAGTAAGATTAACGTTAAGTTGTCCTGTTTGTGAGTGATAAGTCAAAGCTTATCCTTACGACAGAATGAGGTTCGACGTGTGCTGCGACGCTCTCTTCTCCTCTGTCTGACTCGATCTGACCAATATTTTTCAAAATGACAAGTTTTTATTGCTTTCGAGTGCCATTGGTTGTTTCTCTCACTCCGTGGTATTTTCCTAGTGACTCTGTATGTTTATTGTCTCTGTAGTATATATCGTGTTCTTTACAAGCCTCATCTAATGGGTTAATACCTTCATCACCTCTCTCTAACCTTTCTTGAAGCTTAGTCCCAGGCCCGCAAAATCTAAAACCTGGTATATGTAATTCAACTGGAAGTTTGTTAATCAAATCATTTACTAACCCTTTTCCAAGCTTCTCATCATTCCAGAATCGTGGTGGTAATGTATTTAAGATTTTAATCAAATAACCTATACCTTTTGGATCATTAGGAATAAATTGTGAAAGCTTGTTATTAATCATATTCACTATAAATACTTTCTCATTATAAAAGTTATCATTTCCATCCTTTTCTTCTCCATCTATAACTATTAACCGATCAATTAACTTTCTCACATCATCCATCCATACATGCTCTTTAGGTATATCTGTATATTGTTTAATTCCTTCACCAGTCCTTTTAGGTGTCGTGTTCTTTTTAGGAGTTGGAGGTAAAGATGGTTTAATATAATTATCCCAAATAGACTTGTATATTCGTATTTGTGTTGATAGTATTTTCCTAGTGATTGATGGTAGCAGATTAACGCGGATCCCTGAAAAATGGACCCGTATTTGTTTGTATGTAACTTTGTCTTCTTCATCTACGTGTCTTTCAATGGCGTTTGCGGTCTTCATACCAAAGTTTCAGATTTGAAGACCTGGAAACTACGAGTGTCCAAAATACGGACACCCTTCCAAACCTCACACAACCTTCAACAACGAACCGGGCCTGTACTCTCTAATCATGAATTCAAAAAAGAAAGAGGAAGATAAAAATTGTAGATTGATTTTCTATATAATAAATACGATGTCAAGTCATATTGAGCTTTTAAATAAACTTGGAAGTCTTGAACAAAAACAAGTTATTGGATTAAGAAAATTAGAATTGAATACAGAATATAAGATTGTGAAAATGGAAAAGATTAAAACTAAGTATGGAAAGAGCATTTTAGTTGAATGTGAAGAGTTTAAGGTATTTCTTCCACCTAGATTTACAAAACACTTAACAGATAAAATGATTGATGAGATCGTTAAAGATGGAATAAAATTCAAATACACTGGTTAAAAGATAATTATCCAACTGTTGAGTTCTGTATGTAAATCCAAAAAATGAACAAAAATGAACAAATATATGTTGTCAGAAGTAAAAAATGGAGCGATTAACATGGATCCTCAAAACAAGTTCATTCTTACTAATAATTTTAATGTAATTTTGAAAATGTGCAAACCGAAGTTCAAGTACTTTTTGATATTAACGGCTGTCTATTCAGCTTGAATTATGATCAGTGGACGGAGTTTAAGAAGTCATTGTTTCCTATTGAGAACGAGGTTAGCAGAAGATTCCATTATCAGTATCCGAACTTGAAATTTTAAGTGTGTTCTAAGTCTTTTATGGTTATAAAGCCATAAAACTGAGATCTTTAAACATACACAATGCATAAGGAGAAGCAGTACTTTTGAACGTCATTCGAATTTTAAATATCCATACATAAATAAGAGATTTATTTGAGTTTTTAAATAACGTCCTTAAAGTTACGCAACCTACAATACATTCAAAAATATTAAATTTATTTCTCTATTGATTGACGTTTGAATTTTGAAAATCGGTTAATATTTGACGATGTTATAGCCAATTCAAAATTTCGGGAATTTTTTACTGGTTTATTTTTGAGTTTTTGGGAAAATGTTATTCTTTAAAAAAAGTCTTAGAGTTTTATGTAGATTATGCTAGTATTCTTTATTTTTCAAATATCTGAATTTTTATTTTTTGCAGTGTTGCAAACTTAGGACCAAATTTGTTACTACACTTAGTGATTTTTTTAATTTTATAGGTTGGCAATACTTATGGGTCAGCCAAAAATTAAATATCAACCCTGTATCTCTTATAGGAACCAAGATATCCACAATTTTCTTATTTTTCGTTTTAAATTTGCCGGGCAGGTAAACGTATTCAAGCAGTTACTCACCTACTCAATAGATGGCGTTACATATCACTTAGTTTATCACTTTGCTAATAGATGGCTTTGCTTGTAGAAATATTTGTTCATATATAAGGCCCGATTTTCACTTGATTTCCTTGAGTACGTGTTAGCCGAGCGTGCTCGCTCATGGTCTGGCAAGCTATTAGTAGTTATCGGCGTGGTCGTCGCAGGTTCGAGTCGCCTCCAAGCCAGAAGATGGATTTTAACTCTCTCATCTATAAGCCAAGCAAATCAGATCGAGTTGACGTGAATGGAGACTAGCGCTAGTCGGGAAAAAAACGGAGGCACAAGAGAAGCAGCAACAGAAAGAAAAACAAACAGAAAAAGGGGCCTGAGAGGCAGCCAAAAGCAAACCCAACAAACAAATAAGAGAAAGGCGTAAGTCCTCTCAGGTCCACCTGTGCACAGGTTTTGCTGCTTTTTACTTTGAAAATTTATTTATGTTATAGAGTTTTTATGATTTTAAATGTCATAAAAGCATATTTAATCTCACTTTGGGCTATGCAACTTTTCAGTTTCTTGGGTCCTTCTGTGTTGACTATAAATATATACGAAATGTGTTAGCTTGGAGTTTTTGGCCCAGAAGTAACCACCCCTAACTACTTAGATGGCGCCATCTTTTATTAATATGGAGACATATGTCCTTATTCTCCCTTGGCCCTTTTCCATCCTACCTTTTTGCTCTCAAAAATCAGGTTTGTGTGTAGTAAGAAAGTATATATGAAGATCTGGTACCAGCTGATAAGGTAAAATGACGAGGTCCTCGTGATGTAAAATCCGGATTGTGATTGGTTGGTTTTGAACCCGGAATGGAAGATATGGATCAACTGACGTAGATCGTCAGTTGGTCACTGTTCGAGGTACGTAGTGTTTCTTTTTCAAATCTGTTAAATTAAATTATAGTTTTTTGTGAAAAATTTGAGAAATTTAACATCAGAAATTTCGTGAGTATACTCATAAATGTATTTGAAAAATGATAAATATTTCTGGACTGTCATATTTGGTAACGAGCAAGCGTAAAATATTGCTGACTGAAAAGTTAGATTACTGAATAGACGAAAAATAGAGGTTGGTGTGGGCCATGTTGGAAAGGCGACTTTTTTTTTAAATGTATGCTAGGCTGTTGTTCCATCAGAAACAGTAAGATTGTTTATTCTTATTATTATTATTAATATCCAACTGTTAATATTTTGTGTGCTGTTCTTTTCATTCTATTCAAGTACGGATTTTGGCCCGGGGTGGTCGTTCTGAAAAGAAAGGGGGGATTAAAAGTGTTTTTCGTTACAGAACAGTGACCAACTCAGTTAAAATTCTTTCACTTATTAAATTTAAAGTTAAATTCAGTTGTTTACTTTTCATGTTAATGGCATACAAAGTCAGGGCTGTGTATGTAATTACTTGCTCGTATATATTAATTTGGTACCTTGTGGGAAGTCTTTGTACGACAGTTCAAGGAATTGATTCCGGGGATCGAACCCATGCTATCTGGTATATAAGTATAGAATCGTATCCAAGATTAAAAACAATGGCTGTAGGTGGTGATTCTAGTTTCTTTCTTATGAAGAGTTTATAGACGAAATTCCTGTGGATGTTAATGAGTTTTTGAATATGACTATAGAAGAAAAGCAATCAAAAATAGTTTCTATGAATGAAAGTGACGCTAAGAATCTGTTGTTGTCCATAACAACTGCTAGCAGCAAGAGTGCACCTGTTGGTTCGGGTGTTGTAGTAGGTCAAGGTAGAGGCACTGATAACACCACCACAAAAACGCCAAGGTTGAAGTGTGTGTGTACAAACAGCTGGCAGTCAGCCAGGTCATTTACCTTTTAGCTCAGTGAACGATAAAGCTAGAGCTGAACCTCTATCTGAATTGACTCAAACAACTGTTTTAATAAGATGGAACAATCATCAGCATTTTTAGTTTTACCTTTATTCATGGAATCATTAGAGAATTGTGATGGTGCGGATCCCTTAAAATTGTATCAGTTGGTGAGTTTTGTACCATAGAGCGTTTCCCTTTTTCTGCGGTTTTGTATTCATTGCGTGGGAAAGTTAAGGGTCCACTGCAGGAAATCATGAACGAGCTGCCACATACGTGTAAAAGCTGGGATTTTGTACGTGATTTTGTTTTTCATAATTTATTATCAGAATGTGCTATTCAGAGAATAATAGTAGAATATATGTATCGTCATCAAGAGAATAACGAGGATTTAAAAGCTTTTGTTAAGCGTGTAACCACTGTTGATAAACTTTTGAAGTTGCGTTGTGGGGACGAAAAGCTGATTAGTTTTATTACTAGTGGCGTTCTTCCGAACGTAAGGGAGCGGTTGTTTTACCAAAGAAAATCCCAGACAATAGATGAACTTAATAAACTAGTTAGTGAATACAGGTATCATGAACTTTATATGAAGCAGTTTACTTATAAAATGAGGTCCCAAACAGGGTTGCCGGATGCTCCGGTAGGGAGTGACTTTCAGAATTCTCGTAGAACTATAAGCTGTTACAAATGTCAGGGTCCACATCCAGTGAGGCTATGCCCAGACAACAAAACTTCGAAAACATTTTCTTCTTTTTCAAATAAGACTAATAGGAACTTAAATCGTTTAAATAAAAAAGATGATGCGGCGTGTATTGAAGTTAAAGTATGTGGAATTGCAGTGAATAGTTGTTTAGATAGTGGGTGTGTGACTAATCTTTTGAATTTGGAGCACTTCAATAAAAGTAAAAACTCTAGTGATGTGCAAATAAATTATAAATAGTGTTTTAAAGGAAATACTATAAATAACGAATCTATGGTGTTGAGACCTTCACTTTTGATTCTGTTTACGGTGAATAATTACACCTTTAAATGCAAACTGTTTTTGTTTAAAGATTAGGCTATTTTGATGGGACTAGACTGTTTTCGTCAGGAAGGAGTTTTAGTGGATTTTAATGAATCTAAGGTTGTTTTTAGTAAAGGAGATGTTACTACCCCTCTTGTTGACTTCCCCTCCCCCTCAGTTTTCCAAATGAATTATTCTGCGGCTTCTTGTCATTCCAGGGGTCCTGGCGACTGAGGGTCATCCGCTAGGCTTTTTTTGGGAGATCTTTCTAGTCCCGGTGGTACGCCCTGGAGCAAAAGAAAGAACAAACGTGGAGTAAATAGGCAGTTGATCTTCGCTCGCTCGAGTTTTCCTGAAACTACTGCTGATAGAGAGAGCGACACTGGAACTTCGTCTGGTGGTCCAAGGATGTTTGGTAATGGAGAGGAAAAGAACAGGTTTGACAAAAAGCATTCATTCCAGAAGAAACAACTTAAAACAGTAAACGGTCTGAGAAACAATAAACATTCGGTTGCGGAACTAAAAGAGAATTCCAGCTTTAATTCTAATAAAAAAGTGTCGCGGATGTAGGTGGCTCTGTTAGTTCTATATCAATAGAGGGAGAAAAACAGTGTGTTAATAACGATGTAACGTCTTGTTATAGTAAGGAAGATTATAAATTTTCTGATGTTTTGGGTCAGGAAGGGGATCCGTTACTATTAGCATTTTACAAATGTAAAAGTGATAAATGCGAAATTAGTACAGATGAAAAGGTTAAGATTTTGAATGGTATCGATGACGATATTGTGAAACAAGATCCTACCTTGGTTCAGTATGTAGAATATTTATTAGATAAATATGCGAATGTCATTACCCACCGCATTGGTACTATCAGTGGCTTTGAATACACTATTCAATTAAAGTTTGATGAAGTAGTTCGGGAGCGCCAATATCCTTTTTCGAAAAATCAGCAACAAGAGTTATCGAATTTAATTGAACACTTATTAGAAAATGGTGTGATACAACCTTCCAAGTCTGAATATAGATCTCCATGCTTCCTAGTGCGTAATAAAGATGGGTCACATCGATTAGTAGTCCACTACTCTAAACTGAATAGGCTCATTTGTGGGGACGGCTTGCCATGTCCTAATATAGAGGAATGTATCAGTTCGCTCGCTAAAGCTAAATATGTAAGCAAGATCGATGGAAACAAAAGCTTTTTTCCAGTTGCAGTTGACTCACGATAGCCGTAAGCTCACAGCATTCGCCGTACAGGATAAATTATATGAATATTTGCGAATCCCCATGGGTATCTGTGTCGGAGTACAAGCACTTATGAGGGCCTTTTATGATATCCTGGGAGACCTACG